>NC_070609.1:14060000-14696785 GCF_027172205.1 Podarcis raffonei
ATTCAGTATAACCAAGTCCAACTTGTTGACCAAGCGTAGTAGGCATAAGCCGGCATAATTGCAGCCTTTATCCTTTGAGACTCTAGCTGGTATTGGGTGGGTTTCCTCTATAATGGGGACTGTTTCGTGGAAATGGGCATACAAAGCCTCATCAGATTGTCCAGTTCTGGCATTTAGGTCGCCTGCCACCACTACAGAGGCATCAGGAAATTGATTTGATAGTTTGTCAAGATACTGTTCTAACTGAGCCCAAGTGTTTCTTATCAATCTTTTCTCTCTTTGTGGGGGTAGGTATACGTTAATCAGCAGCAAGCTGTGGGTTCTCCACTGTACTTGCACAGCTGTGGCCAGATGGTCTAGTGGGTCTAGTTCTTTAAATATGGCCCTTAGCCTTGTTGAGATTAAGGTAACTAACCCACCTTTAACTCGCCCCCCTCTAGTACTTAAAAGACCTGGGAGGGAGAACGCAGAAAAACCATTTAGCTCCACTTCACTTGTGCTCCAGGTCTCCTGGAGGAACACAATGTCATGTCTCTGGATATATTTAGCAAAGGATTGGTCAGAAACCCTCTTTTGCCAACCTGCAATATTCCAAGTTAGCAAGGCAAGGTTGCACGTTGTCTTGCCAAACATTGATCTTAGTCAATTTGCCTTTAAAAGATTTTTTGGGCCTATCTTTTTATCTGTTAGTTGGATTTCATTCATTTTGGCAATGTCCATAGATGTATTGTCGCCCAGGTACTCAATGGAATCAATTGAAGGGTGCAGCGTGCTAACATTAGTGATCAATATTCCTTTTTTTGGCGAATCAACCTTGAGGTGTTCTATTTGACTGGTACCAAGTTCATCCTCATCCAGGTATCTCATGCTGGTCCAAGAGCGCGTTGTGGTTGTCATAGGGATGGTTTCCTTCTTAGATGGTAGATTGTTGCTGTCCCTTACGCACTGTGTTAGATCTGTTGCTGTCGGGTTTATCTCTGCAGCTGCAGAGGTGTTATAAAGGTAATCTTTCATGGTTGCCATAAGGATGGTTTCCTTCTTAGATGGTAGTTTGTCCCTTGCGCACTGTGTTAGATCTGTTTTTAACAGGTTTATCTCTGCAGTTGCAGAGGTATTATAAGAGTAATCTTTCATGGGGTCTGTCTTGGCTTTTTCAGAGAGGTTCTCTTTCTTTAATTGGTCCGTTGCCGGTTCTTTCTCTCTTACTTTTTCCTGAGCATTCATCTCTGTTAGCTTATTTCTGAGGGTCTCCAATCTTCTCAAGATCTCAGATTGGGCAGGGAAAGGCAACAATCCAAACTGATTTATTAATGCCTTTTCTTCTGGATAGAAGTTATCCGTCCCCTCATTAGGCAGTCTCATCTCCTGTCTTAGTTTCAAGGACCCTTGCTCAGTATGTTCCAGTTTGTCTTTTGAGTGTCCTCTCTCCACCTTTGATTTACAAGAAAATCTTATCTCAGCTGTCGTAAACTCATCAGGAAACAATTTCAAACATGTGCTGTTTTCAAAGAATCTTGTTACCGTTATCCTTTTCTTTAACAGCAAATGTCTTGATCTATATATATATTTAGCCAGGTTTTGATCTTTGAAGGAGGCAATCACTCGCAGAGAGTATCCATTGTAGAATATAAAATCTACTGAAGTAATGTCCTTTAATTTTATTTTCCCTGGCAGCATGTCATCTAAAGTATTCACAAAATGCACCGAGCGTTCTTCCTGTGTAAGGAAGCCCTTTGGCTTCGGGTAGTTAAGAAATGCTAACTTCCTATCTGCCAACATCAGTTTCCATCCTTTATCCTGGGGCAAGTCTTGCCCTGCTACTGGCTCATCTTGAGATCTGCCATAATCAATGATATGGGGTGGGTCTTCTTTAATATTTATGGATCCTTGGGGTTTCAGCATAGAGCACCCGGGTTGTAATTCCGTTTCCTCACTTGTTTTGTTAGGCAGCGATAATGTTTCTTTCAGAGACTTCAGCTGGATCTTTTTTCCTGAATCCACACTGTTGTTCTCTTTGCTGCCGTGTATAGCAGGTTTGTTAGAGTTTGTTTTTGATTTTGTTGGGATCAGCTTATATAGTCTTTTCCAGCATATTTTACATGCACGTCGGTTTATAACAGATTTCCTTGCAGTTTTTATGTTCTTACTTTTCTTTTTAGTTTCAGCTTTCTTCTTATGGGATCTCTTACTGATGCCTCGCTTCTTTTGATTTACTTCGATAGGAAATTCAGTTTTAGGGACAGATACATACAACCCTATGCCCTTTCCTTGGTGTAAATGATTTTCCGCTGCTGATCCTTGTGTGCACTTGCTGGTTGCTGGTTGCTTTATATATTCTGGCTCTTGAGGGGTGGTTGGTGGATCGGCACCATGAATTTCTGAGCCTTTAGCTTGAAGGGAATAATTTTCCACTAATGTCAGGAGCAGCCCGTTTGTTATTGTTAAGTATTTTTTCATAGCTGCCAGATCCAGATTTATAGAGAGCAGCCAGTCCTGAGGATAGCAGTCATTGTTTTCCGTCTGGGAGCCCATAGATGAAGTCTGGGATTTCTGGGAGTTTCGGGTTTCTTCCTGTAGCTCTGAAGATAATATCTCAGCCAAGACTATTTCATGGGCCAGGCTCATTGTGTTTCTATTTTGGTTGCTATTCTCCGAGTCCTGTATTCCTCTAGAGGAGGTTGTGTGATCTTGAGCAGCAGAGGGAAAAAGAAGAGCCTCATCCTGCTTCGACTCAACCATCTCAGCCATCTTTTGCCCATTTCCATTTCCATTCTCACTGTCCCTTGTATGTAAAAAGTATTGCGTGATTTTACTCTGTTTCTCATAACACTCCTGGAACAATGGGCTTGTCACTATCCCCAGGTCCCTACGTTTCTTTCTGGTAAGTACCATTTGTAAATCTTTGTTGTCAGGGTTATTCTTCCTATTTCAAAAACTATGTCTCTTAGGAAGTCGGGAGCTCCACCCAGCTATAGGCTAAGGTCCAAATTGAGGCAAGATTTGGGATAGCTGTCTGTAATTTGTAATTTGATAGCTTGTAGTTCAGGGCATAACACGAAGTTGGCAATAAATCAGCCGTCACCCGTTTTCGGTCAGACTTGAGGAGCATAGCAGCGCGGGGAGCAAACCCTCCGGACATCAAGATAACAAGGCAACAAAAGAGCCCTTTTTTTTTAGAAGCATCAAGCTAAAAGAACTATTAAGTTACTTAAAAGCTCTGGAGGAGTTAAAATATATTATAAAGGGGTTTCAAAGGTTGGCTCGGTGTCGAGCCTGTTTAAAAAGCAGATTTAAAAGCTTGCCTCAGATAACCTCCGGAACTCTGCAGCTAGCTCGGCGGCCATCGCTCTATCCTCATTTCAAAGGATGACTTTCTAATTATTGATGCCAAGAGGGAATATTACTGCCAGCTATTTTGTGTTTGGTTTTTGGCAGTGTTTTAAAGGCTCGTTTGCACAGCGGGGTGTGTGTGTGTGTGTCGCACTTTTTTTACTTCTGTTCAGAAGGGTATTTTATATACACATCTCACTCTGAATCCTCCTTCCGGACAATCAAGTGGCATTATGAGAGCTAAAGGACACAGACCAGGCAGGCAAAACAATACGGAAGGGTGCAGAGTGGGGCCAGTGAGAGATATGACCCCCCTCATTTTTTCAGCAACATGCAAGGGAAAGAGAGGAAGGGAGAGAAGGAAACACGGAGAGAGTCTGCATGACCAAGAATTACTAGGCCTTTTTTCCTTGTCTGAGTGGCAATGTTACCGGTATAAAGAATTCCTTTAAAAACAACACACTGGGTCTCATTCTCAAGGCACTTGATGGTCTTCTCACTTTTACACATTATGGTTCCTTTGGAGAAGCAGGATGGGCAATGCAAACCATTTTCAGACAGCATGTTGCGATCAGGGACTGCCAAAATCAAAAGTATAGTGAGCATGTAGGCTTAGGCCCTTTACTTTGCCAGAGAATTGCTTACCCGCGTCCCCAGGACCGAGAAGAGAATAAAAAATTCCAGGAAAGTTTCTTCTTTGGAGAAAAGAGTTTTATTGCAAATCTGTGCACAGAGACAGTCAGCAGAATATAGTTTCTGAAATCTGACTGTGTTGTTACCATGTTCGGCAAGCATTTTTATACCTGAAAGCATTCACCCTCCTCCCATACCTCCCCCCAAAACTTCCCCAATCAGCTTGGCAAGTTTTCAACTCATTCCCTTTTAGGGCATATCAATATTTGCTGGCTAAGGCTGCTAGCTAAGCACTTCCTCTGCTGGTTAAGCATTTTCTCTGCTCAGTAAGCACCCCCTCCCACCTTCTTGTACACGTGTCTTTCTTTTGCTAGCTAAGCATTCCCTTCGTATCTCTTCTTATCTTGCATTACTTAAAGCAGAAGCAAAGCAGGAAACATCTTGCTAGTGGTTTTTAGTTGACAGCAGTTTTTGGCTAGGCAGGAAACGACCTTCTGACCTGTAGCTAGCATCAGCAGTTTCAGATAGCTGGTTAGACAGGAAACGGTCTCCTGACCTGTCTGATTTAGGCTTTGCAAATAACTGCATTTTTGAGTTTGAGCTTGTGTAGCCATCCTAGCATAGTGCCGGAATTTACTATGTGTAGATAATATTAATGATTAACCGTTCCCCTCTCCCTTCACTCCCTCCTCTTCTTCTGAACAACCTAATACTTAGGTTCGTTCTGGGGTATGGGCCTATACTCCCTCATCACAGCGATGACTGTGGGTCCTAGCTTCCGTGACAGGAGTCTTTGCATCATTTGCTGCAAGCATTGCAATAAGCAGGGGATACAGAGGCAAAGAAGCAAAAGGATTAATAGCGGTCCTGCTAATAATACTATAACATTCCTGAGCCAACTGCCATCAGGGAGCCAGGAATACAACCAACCCCATGCATCACTCCCTGTGGCTTTCAGCGGGTTTTCAGCTATCATTGTTTCCATGTGATCAATGGTGACTGAAATATTATCTAGGACATATCTATTTTATTGCTGAAGGGCCCACTGATACTCGTGCTCTATCAGCTGCCTTGCTTTTTGGGAGGTTGTGTCCCACCTCTCTGAGGAGGAGCCTATTATCTTAACCAATTTTCCCACCTGTCCTTGTGGATGCTTAATACTCTCATGATTTCCTCCCAACATACTGTATCCGAAAGGGGCTTCTCCCTCTACATATATTAACATATACCCACAGGAATATATATATCCACCCTTGCAGAGGCCTGACACACGGAGTGACCATATCAAAGAGTTCTGGCCCCAATATCAAAAGTCCTGGCGGTGCCTCAGAATTTGCTGGGGGAAAAAAAAAGTCTCTACGTTGGGGACGCTGCCCGCGGGCGTCCCTCCCATCCACTTGTCCAGTCGTCTGGCGCTCTTCTGGAGATGGTTAGCTTCAGAGGATCATCAGGATTTGGTGTAACTGTCCAATCTAAAATAGCCTTCTTCACTTAAGTGTGGTGGACCCAAGGGGTGAGGTCAGCAACTTTAACAGCAATGGGCCTGGGTCCACCTGTTAAGACAGAGAGAAAATCTCGGGAGAATTACTGCACATAATTATTAAACTGCACATTTTGACTAGCATGGGGGGGGGTTATTGCAAAACTGAGTGGACAAAAGCTGGTCCATTGTCAGATCCTATTGACCTAGGTAGCCCATAGCGGGGAATGATCTCCCTAAGCAGGCACCTGGTTACTTCAAATGCCTTTTCAGTTCTGGTGGGCCAGGCTTCAACCCATTCTGTATACGTGCAGGTCGCCACGAACAGGTAGCGGTATGGTCCACAGCGGGGCAATTCAGTGAAATCCACAACAAGGTCTTCCATGGGTGCAGTTCCACTATGCTGAATCCCCGGGGGAGCCAAGGGTCCGGTTCTAGGATTATTCTTTTGACACAGCAGGCATTTCCTGGAGATCTGGGCTGCCAGTTGATAAAGGTGGGCTATATAGAAGCACTTTTCCAGCTGCTTGGTTGTAGCATCGGGTCCTATGTGGGTTGAATCATGGTACCTCTGAATTATTGGCCGCGAAAGAGACTCTGGAATCCATATCCTGTCATCAGGGGTAAGGTACCATCCTTCTTTGGTTAATGTCAGTTCCTGGGCGTCTGCAGTGTCCCTCTCCTTTTGGTGTATATTGGCTTATCAGCGGTGTTCAAGATCCTTCCAGGGACCAGTGCTCCAATAACTGACGCGGGAGCTGGTTCTCGGGCTGCTTCCTTGGCCACCCTGTCTGCTAGTCAATTTCCTCTGACCACTTCTCCTGGTCCAGTCTTGTGTGTCCATAACAGTGTGCCACTGCTACTGCCTCAGGTTCCCATACTGCATCCAGGAGGTCCAATAAGGCTTGTGGGTGGGCCACCTGATTTCCTCTGGAGGTCAAGCAGAGCTGGGACTGCATGCGGGGTCACACAAACAGTGTCTTGGCCAAAAGTAAATTTGTCTGCTTTGTTCAGTAGGGTGGCTACTGCCACAACTGCTCTCATGCATGGCGGTAAGCCTTGTTCTGTAGGCGTCAGGCGCTCAGGTACCCTTCATGTCACTGGCTGTTGCCAGCTTCCCAATTTTTGGCACAAAACCCCTTTCCCCGTCCCTTGGTCCTCATCCACGAATAGAGTAAAGGGTTTCTCAGGGTTTGGGATGCCAAGCGCTGGGGCTTGCTGTAGTGCCCTCTTCAAATCCACGAAGGCTTGCTGTTGTTCTGTGCTTCAAACAAAGGGGTCTCTCTCAGTTCCTCTGGTTGACTCATGTAGAGGCTTGGCAATGATGCTGTAATTAAATATCCATATCCTACAAAATCCTGCAGACCCCAGAAAGCCACAGAGTTCTCTGCAGTTCTTTGGCTCTGGTATCAGGATAATAGCCTGCTTCCTTTCTTCACTGGTAACAAAAGGGTGTTCCACTGTGATTGGCATTGCCTCAAGATCCTATGTTGGAGCAGTCGCTCTAGATGCACCTACACTCCTTCAGTCGCCCTTCGTGGGATAGGATACTTATTTACTGCAACAGGATTGACAAATGGCTTGGGCTTCACAATTATTGGTGGGATATTCTTTGCCATTCCTAGGGGGTTCACTTGTTCCAGAATACTGGCGGGGATGGGTCCCTCCTCTTCTTTTATTATCATGAGGCGCCAGTACTCCCTCAGGGGTGCCTCCACAACCAGTTCCCCAAGTGACATAGTGGACAATGTGGCTTCTCCCGATGGCTTAAAAGTAATTTGGGCTTGCAACTTTACCAACAAATCTCTTCCTAATAATAGAATAGGGCATTCTCTCTTCCAGTGCCCTTCCTGTCGGCAGATGGCGCACTGATTCCTTCCAAGACGGCTTCGCCCTCCTCCCCGGGCACTTCCTCTTTCCTGAGGGGTGGGTGTGGTAGCCTGTAATGCCGTCAACTTCCTTGTTTGATACTTCTCCTTTTTTTTTTTTTTTTTCCCTCTGGGCTTCCTCATCTCTCTGATTGTAAGTGGTTTGAGCTAACTTCAACATCTATTCCAGCCCATGGCCGATGCACCCCTCATGCTTCTGGATTTTTTCTTTTGGCGAATATTGGACGCTGCCTGAGCTACAAAGGCAGCCTTTATAATGGGGCGTTGGCAATATCATCTGGGTTCTCCTCAAAGGTAGGGTTCTAATTTCTCCAATTGCACACATCAGCACTTGAAAAAGGCACATGTTGGACTGTATAAGTGCATGGTGGTGCTTCCCCACCCTGTCCTGGGGGGCTGGTGGGTCATACACTCTGCATAGAGGCATCATTGCAGTCCCACCCTTTTTCTGTGCCTTATGGGACTTATAGAGGGACGCACTGGTTGCTGCTTCTATCCATTCCTTCTGCCATTACTTCCCTTGTGTTGGGAAACATCCTGCTGCTGCCAACAAATGGGAACTAACATCCACTTCTTTCGCATAGGGTTGTACATACTGTTGCAATCTCAATGTCTGATACTGTGTCCACATTTTTCCTTTCTTTGCTAACTCAATTAGTCCCTTCATAAACTCCTCATCATCCTCTTCCTCTTTGCTCTCTAATTCATCAACCTTGGAGGGTTCAGGCTGAGGGCCGGCTCCTCCCTAGTCCTGGGGCCCTGGGCCTGGGGGATTCGCTAGAGGGGCAGTTGGTGGAGCATAGGGTGGCGGCGGTTTAATGACTTCCCCCTCTTCTCCTTCTGGCTCTGGTATCACCGGGGGCTTTTCTGCCTTCCCTGCCGGTCGAACTGTACAGATTGTATTTCGTGGGGCGTCGCCTTGGCAGGCTTTCAACCACGGTGGATTCTTTTCTACATTGGTTTTCCAAGTAGAAATATAAGGGATCTGGTCTGGGTGGACGTTCAAGATATTTTGATATAGTGGGCTGATTAGTTGCAAATCAAAGCTCCCCTCCGAGGGCCAGTTAGTTTGTTGGGGCCAATCAACTTCACACAATGTCCTCATCCTCTGTCTTCTCAATTTGAACCCCCAATCATCATGCTTTGTGGCCGCTTTCCAGTTCTTTAAAAAACATTTCAGAGGACTACGTTAGCTTGCCCCAGACCCCATTTTTTTTTTTTTTTCAGATACCCCGCACCTAATGGGCTGTAAATTCTTTCACACTCCACGCACTACAGATTGTGACCTGCCGAGGTCGCCCTGGCAGAAAATGCACAACCCTGCAATCGCTCGGCCAAGGGGAACGCTAGGCCCCGACCCACACTTGACAACAATTCAGTCACTGGGGTATCCGACATGCAACATATAACATACAAATCACACCATTATAATTTCAACATGCAACACACAAAACACACCAATACAATTTCCCCTCTGTTTCCCTTTTACCCAACCTTACTGGCGGCAAACTACTGCAATCGGCCAGTTCCCTTCCTGGCGGCCCTCTGCACAACCAGGTGAGGCTTGATCAGACCTCGCCCCCCTTTTCCTTGGGGCCCACGCCCTTTCCCTTGGGCTTACCGTTTTCCGCTGCGGATTCCCTCCTGGCCAGTCCTCTTTCCTCCCTCGACCGAGGTCCCTACTCAGGAGCGGTGTGGCCGGCTTCCCCCACGAATCAGTAGGGTGCGCGCTGAAGCCTGCAAACTCCGGTCCGAGCTGTTCACCTGGTCGAGCCTGGCTCTTCCCGGCCCCCCTGGGGTGGGGCAGATTTCCCGGCCAATGCACCAAGCTGTAGGCTTAGGCCCTTTACTTTGCCAGAGAATTGCTTACCCGCGTCCCCAGGACCGAGAAGAGAATAAAAAATTCCAGGAAAGTTTCTTCTTTGGAGAAAAGAGTTTTATTGCAAATCTGTGCACAGAGACAGTCAGCAGAATATAGTTTCTGAAATCTGACTGTGTTGTTACCATGTTCGGCAAGCATTTTTATACCTGAAAGCATTCACCCTCCTCCCATACCTCCCCCCAAAACTTCCCCAATCAGCTTGGCAAGTTTTCAACTCATTCCCTTTTAGGGCATATCAATATTTGCTGGCTAAGGCTGCTAGCTAAGCACTTCCTCTGCTGGTTAAGCATTTTCTCTGCTCAGTAAGCACCCCCTCCCACCTTCTTGTACACGTGTCTTTCTTTTGCTAGCTAAGCATTCCCTTCGTATCTCTTCTTATCTTGCATTACTTAAAGCAGAAGCAAAGCAGGAAACATCTTGCTAGTGGTTTTTAGTTGACAGCAGTTTTTGGCTAGGCAGGAAACGACCTTCTGACCTGTAGCTAGCATCAGCAGTTTCAGATAGCTGGTTAGACAGGAAACGGTCTCCTGACCTGTCTGATTTAGGCTTTGCAAATAACTGCATTTTTGAGTTTGAGCTTGTGTAGCCATCCTAGCATAGTGCCGGAATTTACTATGTGTAGATAATATTAATGATTAACCGTTCCCCTCTCCCTTCAAGCATGCTGTGTTTTTCTCTGTTTTTGTATCTCTGTGTTATATTACTGCAATCCACCCTAGGGCCTTCCAGTTTTGGTGGGGGAAGCTGCAAGTACTCTTGGATAAAATATAATCTAGACACAATCTGGGTTCAGGACTGAGCATGGGACAAAGTCACCATTGTTCTCTGAGATGAATGACCTTTACATAAAGGGAACTGGGGGAGTGTGAACTTTCTTCCCTTCTGAATCTCTCAGAAGGTTTTCCTGCCATTTATTATGGTGTAGGCTGTATGAAAGCGTATGCTTTTAGTCCCTTATCTTTGTACAGAGTTTCTGGCTGTTTTTTGCACTTCAGCAATGAACTAACCGTCACTTTCTGTGAATTCCCTGAGACCTGCAGGTACAGGACAGTATATAAATTCAATAAATAATAATAATTAATAATAACTGCCAGCTTAGACAGTGCTTATTTTGTCAATTAAAAGACTGACAAGAAGCAGTTCAAGGGTCATTTAGGAGGACACCTGGATAAGATAGGTGGGTTGTAAGGCCCATATTTGGACCATCTAATTGAATGTTATCTCAAAGGGACCATAACCTGTTTATGAGCTGTTCATGCACCTAGGTATCCAATTATGTTGCTATAAATATCATTCATGGCTAATTATGCATAAAGGTAAAGGTAAAGGGACCCCTGACCAGTAGGTTCAGTCGTGACCGACTCTGGGGTTGCAGCGCTCATCTCACTTTATTGGCTGAGGGAGCCGGCGTACAGCTTCTGGATCATGTGGCCAGCATGACTAAGCCGCTTCTGGCGAACCAGAGCAGTGCATGGAAACGCTGTTCACCTTCCCGCTGAAGCGGTACCTATTTATCTACTTGCATTTTGACGTGCTTTCGAACTGCTAGGTTGGCAGGAGCAGGGACCGAGCAACGGGAGCTCACCCCATCGCGGGGATTCGAGCCGCCAACCTTCTGATCAACAAGCCCTAGGCTCTGTGGTTTAACCCACAGCGCCACCCGCATCCCTAATTATGCATAGGGAATGTTATAAAGGCGTCTTGAAGATTGTATTCTTGACCCCGATTTTCATTTTTATTTTTATACTTATCCACTTGGTTAATTAATGTAGACAAAATTCCTAAACGGACATAACTGACCCTTCTTTAGACACTTCTAAATCCTAGTGAAGGGCCATAAGGCTATTATTTTATAGTATATTATTTTCTTTTTTATATCCAACACTGCTCTTCTTCCTTCTGCCTGTGGCAGAACAAACCTTTCTTTAACAGACTGAAATATCCTGGGCCCCTTGCAGGAATGTGCCAAGGTCATAAAACGTAGCCATAAAACAATGAACTGTTCTTCTAGCAGAGGGAGGGCTGGGCTGTGGGTGGTCTATCTTTGATGGATGTTATATTCCTATATTATCTCTTACACTAAAATCTCTATAGGTGATATATATATATATATACACACACACACACACACACACATATTATGTATGGAAAAACTTTCCTAGGTATATAGCTAATTATATTATTCTATTTACATCATAATAATAAAAGCAAGAATCTCTTTGGGCTTCCTCTCCCTCTCCTTTGGGCCATTCCTTGCCTCTCCCTACAGACCCCCCCCTTCCCTTAGAAGCAGGAGGAATGACTGATTGCTCAGCCAGAAGATAACGGGTTGCTATACCAACTCCAGCAGCCCAGGAGGAGGGAGGAACTAGAATACGTGAAATTAGGAAGTCAGCCCCTTTTATGGAAAAACGAATGTTTTAATTCTACACCATTTCTTGTAAATCACATGTTTTCTGGGAAATCAGATGATAGACCATCACAGGGGGTATAAAAAGGCTGGCAAGCCCAGAGAGGGGGCTCTTCTTTTTGGCAGGGCAGGCAATGAGCATTAGCCTGTCTGCACCTTTTTCTCATGACAAATAAATAACTGATTTTACTGCTGTCAAATTGACTCTTGGAAGCGTTTCTGATTCTCTGAGAATTACAAGGAACTAAAGCAGGACCTAACACTAGGAAATCAACATGACTCATGTCAGAAGCAATCTACTTCTGAGGTAACCATTTTGGGGAAGTGTGTCATTAAAATAGCAGATTAGCACAGCAGCACATCAAAGGAATGGAGGCTGCTCCCTGGGTAGTAATAAAACCAGGATTAGGTTTTATTAGAATATGAGGGATGTGACCATTCTCAGAAAAAGACAAACTGCCAAGGCAAGGATGCTGCTGTGTCTATGAGAGCGAGAGCACATATTCTGGTGGATGTCTTCATTGTAGGCCTCAGGTTGTATATATTTATGCATAACCATATATCATAACAAATTTTTTTTTCCTTCTAGTAGCACCTTAAAGACCAACTAAGTTAGTTCTTGATATGAGCTTTCGTGTGCATGCACACTTCTTCAGATACACTTGAAACAGAAGTTGCCAGATCCCTCTATATAGTGAGAAGGTGGGGAGGGGTATTACTCAGAAGGGTGGTGGAAATGGGTGATTGGCAGATAGCTGTGATGAGCCCGTTGACGACTCTTAACGACTGCAATAGGTCTTACAGGAAAAAGCAAGGGGTGAGAAGGTGAACAAAGACATTGGATTCTTATCTCATTATACATGACAAAGCCATTTTTCACCTTCTCACCCCTTGCTTTTGCCTGTAAGACCTATTGCAGTTGTTAAGAGTCGTCAACAGGCTCATCACAGCTATCTGCCAATCACCCATTCCCACCACCCTTCTGAGTAATACCCCTCCCCACCTTCTCACTATATAGAGGGATCTGGCAACTTCTGTTTCAAGTGTATCTGAAGAAGTGTGCATGCACACGAAAGCTCATACCAAGAACTAACTTAGTTGGTCTTTAAGGTGCTACTGGAAGGAATTTTTTTTGTTTTGTTTTGACTATGGCAGACCAACCCGGCTACCTTTCTGTAACATATATCATAAAAACACCACAGTGCATTATGGTCCCACAGGAAACACAGAGCCTGGGTTACAGCATGCCTAGTACCCATGGAATCTCACATCACTTGGATATAGGGGCGATGTGTAACCATATCTTAACATACAGTAAAAACATGCCTGGGACAAGGGGCACTGGCACTGTGCAGGATCAGATCCTCCCACCTATCAGAAGGATGATCTGATTCTGCATGGTGCTGCTTTGAGAGGCAAGAAGAAGGAGAGGCCTGGTTGGAAAGGCAACCCATCCCTTCTCTGGCAGACGTATCTGCCAAGTAAAAGGTAAAGGGACCCCTGACGTTTAGATCCAGTCGCGGACGACTCTGGGGTTGTGGTGCTCATCTCACTTTATTGCCCAAGGGAGCCGGCGTTTGTCTGCAACCAGCCTCCGGGTCATCGGGCAGCAGGACTAAGCCACTTCTGGCGAACTAGATCAGCGCTCGGAAATGCTGTTTACCTTCCCGTTGGAGCAGTACTTAGTTATCTACTTGCACTTCGTGCTTTTGAACTGCTAGGTTCGCAGGAGCAGGGATCGAGCAACAGAAGCTCACCCCATTGCGGGGATTTGAACCGCCGAACTTCTGATTGGTTTAACCCACAGCGCCACCCGTGTCTCTAGCTAGGTCCCTCTTTTTCACAGTTTCTCCTCATGACTGTCTCCCCGTCCTGCCTGACTCTACATCCCTTGAGAGCCCCTAATAATCCTGAGCTGCTCAACCCAACCTATAGCCACCTGGGGCTGTCTCACCCCATTTGAATGAGGCTCAGATTCTCTAAGTACTGCTGATTGACTAAGGATCCAGGCCATGGCCACATTCAGTGCAAAATCCTAACATGTTAATGATTCTAGATTGATGCAGAAACGTACGGCTGAGAAGTGCATTGTTACACATTTTAGTCCTGCAGCAGTGCTTCTTCATCTGAAAGAATTTACCATCCCCTGCAGTGAAGCTGTAATGGCCTGGGGAACAGTATCTGGATGACGAGCATTTATTCAAAAGTTCCTCTTGGAATTTCACTATGAAAAAGAATTTGAAAGAATTAACTAGATATGGAGGTTTATTGCTCCTAAGACACGTTCATTGTAATGGTTCCAATTTTCTGTAATGTCTGAATGAGAACCTTTTCAAACAAATAATATGGAAAGTAGTATTAAATTGGGCAATATAAAGTGATGGGTTTTATGAATTAAAATATGTACACACCACTATGTCATAGAAAGAAAAAATATCAAAATGTCTTCCAGCCATAATACTTAAAGCATTCAATAAAAGCTATTAAAAGTAAAGAAACAGATATCAATTAACCATGTATTCTGAATGGCTTGTATGAGCCTGGTGGAATACACAATTTTTCTGCAGGCATTTATAAGATGATTGCCAAGGATGGGTTGAAAAATAGTGAGACTAGAGAAGCAAATATAAGTCAGATGATACTACCCTGGCCTTGGCTAAGTTCCTCTCAGAAGTAATATGAAATAGAAGCCTACATACTGTGGATAAAACAATGTGACCAGCTTTTAATCTTCCCTGTATTTCTTTTTTATTTTGTTTTTGAAAATGATTTTGTGGGTCTTTCAACCGAAATAAATAATGTTCTTGTTCTTGGCAGTATAAGTTGCATTTTCAGCTGAATTTGGGGGAAACCACTTGTAGCAGCAATTTTGCAGTGCTATTTCAATGGCCTTTGTTTGATTTGCTCAATGCAAACAGCTAGAAGTCTGTAAATTTTGATAATCAACCCAATTTGCAATGGGGCGTGAATAATTTCAATTGAAACTGCAGTTTGTAAAATATAACTGAAGCTTTCAAAGCTTTTTTACAATCATAGACCAGAGTAAAAGGCATTAAATTTGGAAGGAATGTAGAACTTCATTTCAGATCCCAGCTGCAGCATGAAGAATCATGGCTTCTTCTATACCTCTGACAATACATGTGCCATACATTGCATTCTCTCTCCTAGTCGATCATAACCGTTTATAGGGTGGGGAAATACTTCCCTGAACTCCTGTTGCCCAACCCAAGATACAGTGGTGCCTCGCAAGACGAAATTAATTCGTTCCGCAAGTTTTTTCTTCTTGCGAGTTTTTCGTCTTGCGAAGCACGGTTTCCCATAGGAATGCACTGAAAATCAATTAATGCGTTCCTATGGAGACCGCCTTCAGACCAGGTCTGGGGACAGTCTGTCCCCGGACCTCTTCTGAAGGCTGGCGGGGGGAGAAGGACTTTTCTCCCCACCGCCAGCCTTCAGAAGAGTTCTGGCAGGGCTGCCTAGGTTGCGGACAGCAGCCTGCTGCCCTGCACGAGGGGCGCTCTTAAGCAGAGCGCCCCTCGCGCGGGGCAGACATTCGCAGCTTGGGGAGCCCTGCAGGACTTCCCCGCAGGGCTCTCCAAGCTGCGGATAGCAGCCTGCTGCCCCACACGAGGGGCGCTCTTAAGCAGAGCGCCCCTCACGCGGGGCAGACATCTGCAGCTTGGGGAGCCCTTCAGGAGTTCCCCGCAGGGCTCTCCAAGCTGCGGATAGCAGCCTGCTGCCCCGCGCGAGGGGCGCTCTGAAAACCTTCCTCCCACCGCAAGTCTTCAAGACAGGTCCGGGAACAGAGGAGAAGCGCTGCGCGCATACCCCTCTATTCCCGGACCTGTCCTGAAGGCTTGCAGTGGGAGGAGGGCTTTCCTCCCCACCGCCAACATTCAGAATGCTGTTCTGAATGTTGGCGGTGGGGAGGAAAACCTTCCTCCCACCGCAAGTCTTCAGGACAGGTCCATGAACAGAGAAGCACTTTGCGCCTTCTCCTCTGTTCCCGGACCTGTCCTGAAGGCTTGCGGTGGGAGGAGGGCTTTCCTCCCCACCGCCAACATTCAGAATGCTGTTCTGAATGTTGGCGGTGGGGAGGAAAAACCCTCCTCCCACCGCAAGCCCCGGGAACAGACGAGAAGCGCTGCGCGCCTTCTCCTCTGTTCCCGGACCTCCCACCGCAAGCCTTCAGGACAGGTCCGGGAACAGAGGAGAAGGCGCGCTGCGCTTCCCCGCTGTCTCTGGAGATTTCCCTATGGGCTTTCGTCTTGCAAAGCAAGCCCATAGGGAAATTCGTCTTGCGAAGCCGCTAAAAATCGGAAAACCCTTTCGTCTTGCGGGTTTTTCGTTTAGCGAGGCATTCGTCTTGCGGGTCACCACTGTACTTGGCAGAGGTTTAAAGACTGTCTCAAGGCAAATCTTTAAAAATGTAGTATCAACACTTACAACTGGGAAACACTGGCCTGCGAGCACTCCAGTTGGAGAACAGCCTTTAACCAAAGGTTTCATAGGCTTTGAAGACACTTGAACTCAGGATGCAATGGAAAACATGCTAGCAGGAAGGCACGCTTGGCAAATCCACACCTTGATCAACTCCTGTCTGGAAACCAATGCCCCCACTGTGGAAGGACGTGTGGATCCAGAATTGGCCTCCACAGTCACTTATGGACTCATTGTTAAAACCATGTTTATGGAAGACAATCTTACTCAGCTACAAGTGATCGCCAAGGAAGAAGACTTGGCAGGGCACGTCAACTGCACCAACCTCAATGTCCCATTTCCCCTCTCCCTCCAAGTATGTAGCAATGATGTAGGAACAGATGGTCAAGTGAGCACAACCATCCCACCCAGAATTGCCCCACGGTATTTTAGCAGCTGAGACGAACCACAAAATGGCAACCACACACTCTAGGGAAGGAGGATGGGTGAACATGTACATCAAGCTGGAAATCTGATGCTTGTGATCAGGTGATTTTAGATTCCCCATTTTCAAATGTTAGTGATTCCTTACTGCAGGACTGGGAAGCTGTGATCCTCCAGATGCTGCTGGACTACATCTCCCATCATCTCTGACTGGTGGCCAGGATAGATGAGGCAGATGGGAGTTCTCATTCATCTACAGCTTATGTGCCACAGCTTCCTTACCACTAACTTATTAATTTCAAAAACAAAAGACAAAAAACCAGATAAATCTTACCTATATTTGTACGCATAACACTGGCAACACAGGAATCTTCTTGAAAGTTACAAGGTTTTTTTACATAGTGATCATATGTCAGTCCAGTACTGTTATACACATGTCTGCAGTACAGATGTAATGCTGAGGACAGGAACAAAAGATTACTTCATGGATTATTATTATCATTAACGTTATTATTATTTGGTTTTGTTGTTTCCTTCATTTGACACAGAGAAGGAGGTGAGAGAGAATTAAATCTTTTAAATGAAATGGGGTTCAAGTTAATAAGTTCTTTTTAAAAAAAATTAAATGAGTAAAAGCCATTGGCCAGAACACTGGTTTAATTATTTCCAAGAGGTTTGAAGGTAACCCCCCCCCCTTTACCATGGTCCATTTTTAATCCCATCCAATTTAATGCCTTTTTTTATTCTACAGTTCGATTACAATCATAGATGTGAGCTTAGCTAAAGGAGCAGTGGCCAGACGATGAGCAAGAGGAAGGCAAATTGTGACAGATCCTTTCCCCCTTACCTGCAGGTCCAGTTTTAAATCTAAATTGGTCTTATCCCATCATTTAGGCATGAAAAAAGCATTGGGGGAACTGGGAACCCTCTGTAGGAATAATCTGTACCATCACTTACTAGACCTCTTGGGGAGAAGATTTTGCATTTCAACCAGTTTTAAGCAGAGTTAAATGAACATGGTTAGATGCAGGTGAATAGAGTTGGACTTTAAGGGGGGGGTTAGGACAGTTAAGAGGGGAGAAAGAGGGGACTTCCTGGAAGCACATACTGTTCTGCATGATATGGACAAAGTGGAAATACAAACATTTTGATCCCTCTCTCGTAAGACTGACAAAGCTACCAATCTGAATGGCTACACAAAAGGTTTACACAAATGATGCAGTACCTTCAGTTACTAGCATATTTCAAATATCATTTTAAAACTCTATCCATTTCAGTTGCTCTTGGTTTCTATTTTATTTATTTATTTGATTTCTGCACTTGCCTCCAAGCAGCTCAAGGCTGTGTACATGGTTCTCCGCTCCCCATTTTATCCTCACAAGAACCTTGTGAGGTAGGTTAACCTGAGGTATAGTGACTGGTCCAGGATCTCCCAGTGAGCTTTGTGGCTGAGTGGGGATTTGAACCCTGGTCTCCTGGATCCTTGCCTGACCCTCTAATGTCTACAACACACAAGCTCTCTTAATTTCAGCTCTCCGGATTCCTCTGTCCTTCTAAATATTATTTCTGTAAAAGTTCCCCATCCTACTGGTTCCTACTTACCTGAAGAAAGCAGGGGCAAGAGGAGGCATGTGCTCAGGAGTGCCTTCATCATTCTAGAAAGAGAACTGATGCACATAGAGGCTTACTTGGAGGGATTTATAGGCTACGTGTTTGTGCTGCAGGCAACACTTTGGCATAAAGACACAGAGAAAATGATGAAATTCAAAGCTCACTGTTGAAATTGTCTGAATTATTTCACCACAATCTCATTAGTTGTCAAGAGGCACTTTTCAAATTTCTTCCTCTATACAGTTACCATATTTTTCA
This sequence comes from Podarcis raffonei, assembly GCF_027172205.1. Lineage (NCBI taxonomy): Eukaryota > Metazoa > Chordata > Lepidosauria > Squamata > Lacertidae > Podarcis > Podarcis raffonei. The sequence continues at coordinate 14,078,357 of NC_070609.1, forward strand.
CTCTATAGGACACACTTTTTCCCTCCTAAAAAGCAAGGGAAAATGTGTGCGCGCCCTATGGAGCGAATACAGAATAAATTCTGACAGCACCCAATGAAGGAGCTGAGAACAAAAAAAGGCAATGGCAAAGTCCAGAAGCCACCTACAAAAACCCCCTCAATACAGTCTCCATCTGAGGATTCCTCTTCTAAAGAAGAGAAAAGCCTGGATACTAGATCCATCCTAGCAAGGCTGAGAAGTATGGGATGAGCTGTGGTTAAAATGTTGACTTCATATTGCAGCGCACATGGCTGCAATGGAGGTTTCAACCAGTAAAACTGATCCACACAGAAAAAATGAGGGTGATTCAGTGTCAGCAAAGCAATCACTTCAGGGGCAGGCAAGTAAGGCTGAGGTAGAAAGCAGAGTGATACCTCTGGATACGAATGCTTCAGGTTACGAACTCCGCTAACCTGGAATCAGCTGCTCCTAGTTGCAAACTTTGCACCAGGATGCCAATGGAAATCGCACACAACAGGAGGTCCCATTAGTGAAAGTGCGCCTGAGGATAAGAATGAATTCAGTTCTTAACCAGAGGTACCACTGTAAGGTAATGTTACTGCAGGACCACAAACAGCTCCAAATGAGCAACTTGTTCCAAGAAGGCTACAAAGTCAATTGAGGCCATGTGACTATGCTCATCATTAAAAGTAGAAAAAATAATTCTGAGCCAATGCCTCTGTTTTTCCCTTTTCTTAGTGAGTTGGAAGGAGCAATATACTTTTTCTCTTCTTCCAGGCCACTAATCAAAGTTCAATGAAAGCCTCAAGGTACTGCTCAGGTGACTGCTCAGCTGGCAAAGCTAGGCATAGCTCAGGGCTGTTGAAAGATGCCAGGGACACACTGATAGGCACTTAACAGAATACAGTGACACCTAGATCATTACTGAGAGCTGATTAAATCATTTTACTGAACTTTGCCCCTCCTTGTTCTAATTGTGTCAGATTGTTGTGAAAGGCAGAGGATACTTTGAGCCAGCTGATTTGTTTAGTGATGACTAGACTTAGCCACATTGTCTTGAACTGAATCCAGCTACGTAGTTGTTTATCCCTGCTTCAAATCCCACCCTCCATTTTCAGAAGACAAGAAGAACCCTGCAGTCTAGCAGCATCCTTCTTGGAGTGGCTGATCAGATGTCCATTGGTACAGGACTAGCATAACAGAAGGGCAGTCGCCCACTCCCCCTGTTCTCCCTCAGCAACTGGAAATGTTATATCCATCAAATTAATTGCCACTGATAGCCTCTTCTGTAAATGTGACTAGTCTGCTGTTAGGTCTATCCAACTGTGGTTTTCACTGCTGATGTGGGTTTTCTATAGCTCAGCCAGTAGAGCATGAAACTCTCAATCTCATGGTCGAGTCCCATGGGGGCAGTTACAGTGGTTGGACTCTACAATTCTATGATTAAACTGAAGAATTTTGCTAATGCAGATTATGCTTCGCTTCTTTTCTTTTTTAAAAATAATTTTATTACATTTTCAGTTTTTTGTAATCACAATAGCCATACATTAATCAATAAGCTGAAACACTGCTCTATCTGAGCACCGACCTCCTCCGGCCCCTTCTTATGACTGCCATACGTATTTACTTTATTTTTAGCATTTCTATAACCACTTTTTTTACCTTCTCTCTTATTCCACCATCTTACTCCACCATTCTTCCAATGTTGGAATCTCCTGTGATTTTCATTTCTGAGCCAGGAGTATCCTTGTGGCCGTTGTTGCATACATACATAGATTCACATCTTTTTAAAAAAAATTCATCTCCAATTAGACCTAACAAAAATAAATTTATAATATCATGCTTCGCTTCAGCAGAATTTCTGATGTCCTGGAGAAGGTAATCTAATGTTTCTTAATTATTTTGCTTGTGTTTAGTAAGTTAAAGAAGAAGAAGAAGTTAAAGAAGAAAGAAAAGTATTCTATTTAACAATTAACCCCATAATATCAAAAATATTTTAGCTGAGATAGTTGAAAGGAGGGATGAAGCATGATTAGTGCAGTTTAGAAGCTATATGCTGTATAATATTTTATGCAGTTCATAGTTCAATCATAGGAGGCAGTGATGGCCACCAGCTTAGATTACTTGAAAAGAGGATTAGACAAACTCAGGCAGGGCAAAATAACCCACAATGTCTATGTTCCACCTCCAGTTTCAAAGGAAGTTTGCTTCCTTCCTTGAAAGCGAATGATATTTCTCAGTTTTCCACCCCATCCCTCACCAATAAATATATTTGGCTGGAAGGATTGGAGGAAACTGCTAAAGTGCTGTATTGTGTATCGTTATACTTATTGTGATAAATATTAATGATTGCGGAAAAGAAAAAAGTTGCTTCTAAAATGTGTATCCTTCAAATCAATAGTTTGGAATTGGGAAGTATAGTATTTTCTGATGTAAAGAATCAAGGTTTTGTTTTTAATGTAATACTGCAGGCAAGCAGAGATTTGACAGTTTTTCAATGCATGGTTATATCATCTAACCTCAATATAGACAACACATCTCTTAAATATGTGAAATGATAAAAGTGTTAGAACAGGTGGTGAAAGAGACTGGCTGGGCCTAATGATCTTTGTTTCTTCAGGTACCTTAGTCTTGTTAAAAAACAACATACAAAAAGTCATATTCAAAAGGCATTGGGCTTTTACAGCAATCCTATGGGCCTTCAGCTCTGACCATTTTGCTTTGTAAATGTTCTCATATTCTCCTTACAGTTCAAGAGTCCATTCACCTTGGAGACAAAGTTATTTTAAAGCTGATTTGAATGTATACCCCTGAACAGTCCCGATTTGGCCAGAATGGCTAGAGAATTCATTAAGCTGTCATGGGTTGTGACTTGATTCCATGGTGTCCTCATTTCTACCTGCCAGCAGAGAAGGGTCACAGAAGCAACTCCTGGAGTGGCAGCAGCATTGGGAAGGAGATGCTCTGGTCCATGGGGTCATGAAGAGTTGGACACGACTAAACAACGGAATATGTATGTAATCACATCTAACAAAATGTGGCATTTTCCGTCTTGTTTATTTTCAATGTTTCATTATTTAGGAAACCACAAAAGCAGAGTTGGGTGTGTGTGTGGAGATGACAAGGCATTGGTACAGTATGTATCAAAAACACATGGTGATAAGTATTGGTCTGTGCTTAAAAAATAAAATAAAATAAAATAAAAGACTTAATGTGCTGTCAAGTGGTAGTGGTGGGGAATCTCAAGCTGGTGCCAGTATCCAGGTAGAGAGGTGGCGAAGTGGGCATCTCCCAGGGTGAGAGGCAGGGTGAGAAAAAGGAAAGTACAAGGTGAAAATGGGGAGGGCCTGTCATTGGGAGCCAGGGAGGGTGCTTATGACTTGTCAATGCTGTGACTTGTTTGCAAAGCATTTTGAGGATGAAATTGCTTGCATCCACTGGGAACCTGACTCAGCTGTTACAGCAGATGAAACTCAAGGGGTGTCCAGAGCACTGTCTAGCCCTGATGTGTTGGATGAGTTTCACTTGGTAAGACTCAAGGACATTGCCCCTTGCCCCTCTTGTCTGAGGAAAAGTAGGGGGGGACAGCTGACTGGGTCAGGGAGGTGATTAATGCCTCCTTGCAAGAGGGGTCGTCCCTATCTACTTGAAGGAGGCAGTGGTGTGCCATCATCACAGATGAGTTATGTGGACCCCTCCAAGTTATTTCATAGTGGCCCCTGGAGGTGGGACTTCTGAGATGGGACTTTTTGGGTAGAGTGTCATATGACATCTTCAATCAAACTCTAGAGGGGTGGGGCATGACTAATAGACAGGAGGTAGTATACTGATACTACTGATGCCTGTTGTATGCATGACCAAAGTATCCTGCCAGGATGCTCAATCAGAGGAACTATGGCACTCTGTCTGAAGGCAACTAGGAGAGACCTATAGACCAGTTGCCATGCCGATCAACTTTGGAAGGGACCAGCTCCCTCAAATATTTTATGGGGGGGGATGAAGACCCCTTGCCACCTTGGAGTTGCCTCCTATGTAAACTGGTGTTTGTTCAGTGAAGGTCAGAGTGCATATACTTTCCCTTAGGTATTTATTGATAAAATTTAAAAATAGGATGGAGGTTTCATGGAGATTATGATTTTTAACAATAGAGAGCCTCCATCTTGGAATAAGGTAATACTACATATTATTGATGATTATGATCTTCCTAGAGATATTCTGAGTGTGTTATATATTGAGGTGACAACTTGTCATATGAAATTTCATATTTAGAAGTATAATTTCATGGTCAAATGTGCTCCTTGGCAAGTCTGTCCCAAGACATGTTGGCAGCTGAAGCAAACCACAAAATAGTGCCTCACCATTCCAGGGAAGAAGAGATAAGTGCAGATCAACATCCCGAACAATGCGAAGGGTGAGGAATAAAGATCACCACAGGAAACAGGATAGGAAGAGACCAGCAGTGCCTATTGGCAAAGAGGCCACTGAAGAGGCAACCTGATTTTGGGGGAGGGGCAAATCTGGTCTTTGAGAAGCACAGTGTGGCTGCTGTTGCCACTGTGCCAGTGTACCAAATGGGAGAAAGCTTTTACAACTCTGTCATAGTTGAAGGCTGCTCTCGCCGGATCCCCTATGTGATTTGCCTATGTAAAGGTAAGGGGCCTGAATATTCACCCAACTACTTACTGGTTTGTTCCATCTATGAGGACTTAAGAGAAGCTTTGTTCAAATATTTAAATCTCCCAATTGAGAGATAGATTGGTTATATGATTCATTATTTATTAAGGGACAAATCCCCTTACCCCTCTGAAAAATTGATCTGTGTTGCCTTTACAGTTACGATTATAAGGAGAAAAGTTTGTAGGGATCAGTGCTATTTTCCTAGATTTGCAGGTGCCAGAGTTCACCACGAACTTGTTCCTTGATCTCTTAGAATGGCAATGGCACTAACCTGAGAGGTGCCGGAGCTGAATTCCACTAAACTCTGCCTTAAAATATGCCCAAATTTAAATCTTTCAAAGGAGAAACCTCATATCTAATGAATCATCTGATTCTAATAATAATTTTAGTTCTGCAATGTGTTAATTTTGTTTTTATTCTGTTTTATGTATTGCGTCTTTCGTAATCGGTGTGGCTAAACCAATAAATGATAATTGCATTTGTATCTGAAAGAAACAGATCTGAGAACCAGCATTTCATTCTCCATAACCATTTATTTTTGCATTGTAATCGTAATAATGTAAACCTAACTGTTTTTTAATGATACACAACAGGATTCTTTGAAGTTAGAATCCACAATTCCCGTATTCTGACCTCTTTTTCTCTGCCCCTTGCTTCCCTTTTCTTCAACCAAAAGCAAAAAAAGAAAGAAACAGAGATCCTGAGTCCTGAATTTCAACACTAGGCCTCGAATTCCCCCTTATTGCCATAGATTTTGGAATACACAAGGAGGAGGTCTACACGGTCCCATTCACTCTTCATGTTCAGGCTGGTGTGAGATTTTTGAAGCATTGTAACAACTTTCTTGGGTAACAGAAAGGATATAGTACCCATCTCCGGTTATTTTTCTTTGCCTTTTCCCGATGGCACAAAAATCTGTTGTTCCACAACCTCGGAAAGTGAAACTGTGGGGCCGAAGTGCACCTGGGGGGGGGGAGAAATGTTGACATTAGTCCTTTACTCAGGGACTAGGAGATGGTTCCTGTGATGGTGAATGAGAATTTTAATAAGTTAGTTTTTAAAAGAAGTTCAGGTAAAAAAATTAGATCAGATATAATTTAAAATTGCTATCATACCCAAAGGACTCTCAAGACACAAAGATTTTTAATAAACAGGTTATACTTATAAGATATAATGAAATCAGAGAATTTGAAAACAGGCCTAATTGATAAGATTAACCAAATCAAATTCTTGTGGGCAGGTGAGTTGCAATAAAATGGGAGGAATACTATCCCCCCCCCCCATCTCCTGGGTGTCTTAAAAGTCACATGCTACGGCCACACAGCAAGATCTGAATACAACACTCCCTCCTTGGTGTCTGACCCTTGAGTGTGTGAAGCCGCCGTAAGTCAACAGGGTGATCCAGCAGCAAAAAAGCTGGAGATGCACATCACTGTCTCTCATGATGGTTGGGTGCCAACTAAGGTTCCCTCATTGCCCCACTGTGATCTAAGTATCCAGAGAATCCTCCTTTTATTTTACTGAAATATACTCAGAGTCGCAAAGTGATTTCATGCTCTTTATTCAACTCATAGTGGTGAGGAGGAATGAATGAATGTCCCCTCAAAGTATCTGCTTTATATACATTATTTACACAATGGGCTGCACATGATTGGCTAATTCCGGAATTCTACTGTAAGCCAATCAGGTTGTGGATTCACTTCTATCTGGAGCATGATTGGGTGGTTCCTGCCAAGCAATCATACGGCTGCATTGTTCTAGGACCAATCAGACTGCTGCATTCTGAATCCTATTGATCTAGGACCAATCAGACTGCTGCAGTTTGGATCCTATTCAGCTCAGTACATAACATTTACCATATTTATTTTCATGTTAAACACATCAAACATAAAGCAGGTGAAAAAGGCGAATCCCAAGAGCCAATCAGGTACTCACCTCAGAATTCTTACTCACCCCTTAAAAGAGAAACTAGCAAAGCCAAGGCTGTAAAGGGCAGCAGAAATAAGAGAAGAAAGAATGTAGGGAAGAAGCATCACAAATGGCCTGGAAATTGCCTCTGTCCTCCTGAGGCAAATCAGCCATATGCCCCTCCCCCATTCATTCCAAATTCCCTCCCAATGTAGCATTATTCCTGAAAAATTTGCTGATAGGGAGGTCTCCATCTATTTTATATACACATCTCACTCTGAATCCTCCTTCCGGACAAGCAAGTGGCATTATGAGAGTTAAAGGACACGGACCAGGCAGGCAAAACAATACGGAAGGGTGCAGAGTTGGGTCAGTAAGAAATATGATCCCTCTCATTTTTATAGCAACATGCAAGGGAAAGGGAGGAAGGAAGGGAGAGAAGAAGACAAGGAGAGAGTCTGCATGACCAAGAATTACTAGGCCTTTTTTCCTTGTCTGAGTAGCAATGTTACCGATAAGAAGAGCTACTTTGGATTGAATACACTGGGTCTCATTCTCAAGGCAGTTGATGGTCTTCTCACTTTTACACATTATTGTTCCTTTGGAAAAGCAGGATGGGCACTGCAAACCATTTTCAGCCAGCATGTTGCGATCAGGGACTGCCAAAATCAAAAGTATAGTGAGCATGCTAACGTCTTCGTCTGTTTTTGTATCTCTGTGTTGTATTAATGGAATCCACCCTAGGGCCTTCCAGTTTTGGTGGGGCAGTTGCGAGTACTCTTGGATAAAATATAATCTAGACACAATCTGGGTTCAGGACTGAGCATGGGACAAAGTCACCATTGTTCTCTGAGATGAATGACCTTTACATAAAGGGGGGTGGGGGAGTGTGAACTTTCTTCCCTTCTCAATCTCTCAGAAGGTTTTCCTGCCATTGATTATGGTGTAGCCTGTATGAAAAGGTATACTCTTAGTCCCTTATCTTTGTACAGAGTTTCTGGCTGTTTTTTGCACTTCAGCAATGAACTAACCGTCACTTTCTGTGAATTCCCTGAGACCTGCAGGTACAGGACAGTATATAAATTCAATAAATAATAATAATTAATAATAACTGTCAGATTAGACAGTGCTTATTTTGTCAATTAAAAGACTGACAAGAAGCAGTTCAAGGGTCATTTAGGAGGACACCTGGATAAGATAGGTGGGTTGTAAGGCCCATATTTGGACCATCTAATTGAATGTTATCTCAAAGGGACCATAACCTGTTTATGAGCTGTTCATGCACCTAGGTATCCAATTATGTTGCTATAAATATCATTCATGGCTAATTATGCATAAAGGTAAAGGTAAAGGGACCCCTGACCAGTAGGTTCAGTCTTGACCGACTCTGGGGTTGCAGCACTCATCTCACTTTATTGGCTGAGGGAGCCGGCGTACAGCTTCTGGGTCATGTGGCCAGCATGATTAAGCCGCTTCTGGCGAACCAGAGCAGCGCATGGAAACGCCGTTCACCTTCCCGCTGAAGCGGTACCTATTTATCTACTTGCACTTTGACGTGCTTTCGAACTGCTAGGTTGGCAGGAGCAGGGACCGAGCAACGGGAGCTCACCCCGTCGCGGGGATTCGAGCCGCCAACCTTCTGATCAGCAAGCCCTAGGCTCTGTGGTTTAACCCACAGCGCCACCCGCATCCCTAATTATGCATAGGGAATGTTATAAAGGCATCTTGAAGATTGTATTCTTGACCCCGATTTTCATTTTTATTTTTATACTTATCCACTTGGTTAATTAATGTAGACAAAATTCCTAAACTGACATAACTGACCCTTCTTTAGACACTTCTAAATCCTAGTGAAGGGCCATAAGGCTATTATTTTATAGTATATTATTTTCTTTTTTATATCCAACACTGCTCTTCTTCCTTCTGCCTGTGGCAGAACAAACCTTTCTTTAACAGACTGAAATATCCTGGGCCCCTTGCAGGAATGTGCCAAGGTCATAAAACGTAGCCATAAAACAATGAACTGTTCTTCTAGCAGAGGGAGGGCTGGGCTGTGGGTGGTCTATCTTTGATGGATGTTATATTCCTATATTATCTCTTACACTAAAATCTCTATAGGTGATATATATATATATATATATATATATATATATATATATATATATATATTTACTGCATATATATATATATATATATATATATATATATATATATATATATATACATATACATATACACACACACACACACACATATTATGTATGGAAAAACTTTCCTAGGTATATAGCTAATTATATTATTCTATTTACATAATAATAATAAAAGCAAGAATCTCTTTGGGCTTCCTCTCCCTCTCCTTTGGGCCATTCCTTGCCTCTCCCTACAGACCCCCCCTTCCCTTAGAAGCAGGAGGAATGACTGATTGCTCAGCCAGACGATAACGGGTTGCTATACCAACTCCAGCAGCCCAGGAGGAGGGAGGAACTAGAATACGTGAAATTAGGAAGTTAGCCCCTTTTATGGAAAAACGAATGTTTTAATTCTACACCATTTCTTGTAAATCACATGTTTTCTGGGAAATCAGATGATAGACCATCACAGGGGGTATAAAAAGGCTGGCAAGCCCAGAGAGGGGGCTCTTCTTTTTGGCAGGGCAGGCAATGAGCATTAGCCTGTCTGCACTTTTTTCTCATGACAAATAAATAACTGATTTTACTGCTGTCAAATTGACTCTTGGAAGCGTTTCTGATTCTCTGAGAATTACAAGGAACTAAAGCAGGACCTAACACTAGGAAATCAACATGACTCATGTCAGAAGCAATCTACTTCTGAGGTAACCATTTTGGGGAAGTGTGTCATTAAAATAGCAGATTAGCACAGCAGCACATCAAAGGAATGGAGGCTGCTCCCTGGGTAGTAATAAAACCAGGATTAGGTTATATTAGAATATGAGGGATGTGACCATTCTCAGAAAAAGACAAACTGCCAAGGCAAGGATGCTGCTGTGTCTATGAGAGCGAGAGCACATATTCTGGTGAATGTCTTCATTGTAGGCCTCAGGTTGTATATATTTATGCATAACGATATATCATAAAAACACCACAGTGCATTATGGTCTCACAGGAAACACAGAGCCTGGGTTACAGCATGCCTAGTACCCATGGAATCTCACATCACTTGGATATAGGGGCGATGTGTAACCATATCTTAACATACAGTAAAAACATGGCTGGGACAAGGGGCACTGGCACTGTGCAGGATCAGATCCTCCCACCTATCAGAAGGATGATCTGATTCTGCATGGTGCTGTTTTGAGGGGCAGGAAGAAGGAGAGGCCTGGTTGGAAAGGCAACCCGTCCCTTCACTGGCAGACGTATCTGCCAAGTAAAAGGTAAAGGGACCCCTGACCTTTAGATCCAGTCGCGGACGACTCTGGGGTTGTGGCGCTCATCTCACTTTATTGCCCAAGGGAGCCGGCGTTTGTCTGCAACCAGCCTCCGGGTCATCGGGCAGCAGGACTAAGCCACTTCTGGCGAACTAGATCAGCGCTCGGAAATGCTGTTTACCTTCCCGTTGGAGCAGTACTTAGTTATCTACTTGCACTTCGTGCTTTTGAACTGCTAGGTTGGCAGGAGCAGGGATCGAGCAACGGAAGCTCACCCCATTGCGGGGATTTGAACCGCCGAACTTCTGATTGGCAAACCCTAGGCTCTGTGGTTTAACCCACAGCGCCACCCGTGTCTCTAGCTAGGTCCCTCTTTTTCACAGTTTCTCCTCATGACTGTCTCCCCGTCCTGCCTGACTCTACATCGCTTGAGAGCCCCTAATAGTCCTGAGCTGCTCAACCCAACCTATAGCCACCTGGGGCTGTCTCACCCCATTTGAATGAGGCTCAGATTCTCTAAGTACTGCTGATTGACTAAGGATCCAGGCCATGGCCACATTCAGTGCAAAACCCTAACATGTTAATGATTCTAGATTGATGCAGAAACGTACGGCTGAGAAGTGCATTGTTACACATTTTAGTCCTGCAGCAGTGCTTCTTCATCTGAAAGAATTTACCATCCCCTGCAGTGAAGCTGTAATGGCCTGGGGAACAGTATCTGGATGACGAGCATTTATTCAAAAGTTCCTCTTGGAATTTCACTATGAAAAAGATTTTGAAAGAATTAACTAGATATGGAGGTTCATTGCTCCTAAGACACGTTCATTGTAATGGTTCCAATTTTCTGTAATGTCTGAATGAGAACCTTTTCAAACAAATAATATGGAAAGTAGTATTAAATTGGGCAATATAAAGTGATGTAGTTTTAAGAATTAAAATATGTACACACCACTATGTCATAGAAAGAAAAAATATCAAAATGTCTTCCAGCCATAATACTTAAAGCATTCAATAAAAGCTATTAAAAGTAAAGAAACAGATATCAATTAACCATGTATTCTGAATGGCTTGTATGAGCCTGGTGGAATACACAATTTTTCTGCAGGCATTTATAAGATGATTGCCAAGGATGGGTTGAAAAATAGTGAGACTAGAGAAGCAAATATAAGTCAGATGATACTACCCTGGCCTTGGCTAAGTTCCTCTCAGAAGTAATATGAAATAGAAACCTACATACTGTGGATAAAACAATGTGACCAGCTTTTAATCTTCCCTGTATTTCTTTTTTATTTTGTTTTTGAAAATGATTTTGTGGGTCTTTCAACCGAAATAAATAATGTTCTTGTTCTTGGCAGTATAAGTTGCATTTTCAGCTGAATTTGGGGGAACCAATTGAAGCAGCAATTTTGCAGTGCTATTTCAATGGCTTTTGTTTGATTTGCTCAATGCAAACAGCTAGAAGTCTGTAAATTTTGATAATCAACCCAATTTGCAATGGGGCGTGAATAATTTCGATTGAAACTGTAGTTTGTAAAATATAACTGAAGCTTTCAAAGCTTTTTTACGATCATAGACCAGAGTAAAAGGCATTAAATTTGGAAGGAATGTAGAACTTCATTTCAGATCCCAGCTGCAGCATGAAGAATCATGGCTTCTTCTATACCTCTGACAATACATGTGCCATACATTGCATTCTCTCTGCTAGTCGATCATAACCGTTTATAGGGTGGGAAAATACTTCCCTGAACTCCTGTTGCCCAACCCAAGATACAGTGGTGCCTCGCAAGACGAAATTAATTCGTTCCGCAAGTTTTTTCTTCTTGCGAGTTTTTCGTCTTGCGAAGCACGGTTTCCCATAGGAATGCATTGAAAATCAATTAATCCGTTCCTATGGAGACCGCCTTCAGACCAAGGTCCGGGGAGAGTCTGCCCCCGGACCACTTCTGAAGGCTGGCGGGGGGAGAAGGACTTTTCTCCCCACCGCCAGCCTTCAGAACAGCCTTCTAAATGCTGGCGGTGGGGAGGAAAACCTTCCTCCCACTGCAAGTCTTCAAGACAGGTCCGGGAACAGAGGAGAAGCGCTGCGCGCATACCCCTCTATTCCCGGACATGTCCTGAAGGCTTGCGGTGGGAGGAGGGCTTTCCTCCCCACCGCCAACATTCAGAATGCTGTTCTGAATGTTGGCGGTGGGGAGGAAAAACCCTCCTCCCACCGCAAGCCCCGGGAACAGACGAGAAGCGCTGCGCGCCTTCTCCTCTGTTCCCGGACCTCCCACCGCAAGCCTTCAGGACAGGTCCGGGAACAGAGGAGAAGGCGCGCTGCGCTTCCCCGCTGTTCCCGGAGATTTCCCTATGGGCTTTCGTCTTGCAAAGCAAGCCCATAGGGAAATTCGTCTTGCGAAGCCGCTAAAAATCGGAAAACCCTTTCGTCTTGCGGGTTTTTCGTTTAGCGAGGCATTCGTCTTGCGGGGCACCACTGTACTTGGCAGAGGTTTAAAGACTGTCTCAAGGCAAATCTTTAAAAATGTAGTATCAACACTTACAACTGGGAAACACTGGCCTGCGAGCACTCCAGTTGGAGAACAGCCTTTAACCAAAGGTTTCATAGGCTTTGAAGACACTTGAACTCAGGATGCAATGGAAAACATGCTAGGAGGAACGCACGCTTGGCAAATCCACACCATGATCAATTCCTGACTGGAAACCAATGCCAATGCCCCCACTGTGGAAGGACGTGTGGATCCAGAATTGGCCTCCACAGTCACTTATGGACTCATTGTTAAAACCATGTTTATGGAAGACAATCTTACTCAGCTACAAGTGATCGCCAAGGAAGAAGACTTGGCAGGGCACGTCAACTGCACCAACCTCAATGTCCCATTTCCCCTCTCCCTCCAAGTATGTAGCAATGATGTAGGAACAGATGGTCAAGTGAGCACAACCATCCCACCCAGAATTGCCCCACGGTATTTTAGCAGCTGAGACGAACCACAAAATGGCAACCACACACTCTAGGGAAGGAGGATGGGTGAACATGTACATCAAGCTGGAAATCTGATGCTTGTGATCAGGTGATTTTAGATTCCCCATTTTCAAATGTTAGTGATTCCTTACTGCAGGACTGGGAAGCTGTGATCCTCCAGATGCTGCTGGACTACATCTCCCATCATCTCTGACTGGTGGCCAGGATAGATGAGGCAGATGGGAGTTCTCATTCATCTACAGCTTATGTGCCACAGCTTCCTTACCACTAACTTATTAATTTCAAAAACAAAAGACAAAGAACCAGATAAATCTTACCTATATTTGTACGCAGAACACTGGCAACACAGGAATCTTCTTGCAAGTTACAAGGTTTTTTTACATAGTGAACATATGTCAGTCCAGTACTGTTATACACGTGTCTGCAGTACAGAGGTAATGCTGAGGACAGGAACAAAAGATTACTTCATGGATTATTATTATCATTAACGTTATTATTATTTGGTTTTGTTGTTTCCTTCATTTGACACAGAGAATGAGGTGAGAGTAAATTAAATATTTTAAATGAAATGGGGTTCAAGTTAATAAGTTCTTTTTTAAAAAAATTAAATGAGTAAAAGCCATTGGCCAGAACACTGGTTTAATTATTTCCAAGAGGTTTGAAGGTAACCCCCCCCCCTTTACCATGGCCCATTTTTAATCCCATCCACTTCAATGCCTTTTTTTCTTCTACAGTTCGATTACAATCATAGATGTGAGCTTAGCTAAAGGAGCAGTGGCCAGACGATGAGCAAGAGGAAGGCAAATTGTGACAGATCCTTTCCCCCTTACCTGCAGGTCCAGTTTTAAATCTAAATTGGTCTTATCCCATCATTTAGGCATGAAAAAAGCATTGGGGAAACTGGGAACCCTCTGTAGGAATAATCTGTACCATCACTTACTAGACCTCTTGGGGAGAAGATTTTGCATTTCAACCAGTTTTAAGCAGAGTTAAATGAACATGGTTAGATGCAGGTGAATAGAGTTGGACTTTAAGGGGGGGTTAGGACAGTTAAGAGGGGAGAAAGAGGGGACTTCCTGGAAGCACATACTGTTCTGCATGATATGGACAAAGTGGAAATACAAACATTTTGATCCCTCTCTCGTAAGACTGACAAAGCTACCAATCTGAATGGCTACACAAAAAGTTTACACAAATGATGCAGTACCTTCAGTTACTAGCATATTTCAAATATCATTTTAAAACTCTATCCATTTCAGTTGCTCTTGGTTTCTATTTTATTTATTTATTTGATTTCTGCACTTGCCTCCAAGCAGCTCAAGGCTGTGTACATGGTTCTCCGCTCCCCATTTTATCCTCACAAGAACCTTGTGAGGTAGGTAACCTGAGGTATAGTGACTGGTCCAGGATCTCCCAGTGAGCTTTGTGGCTGAGTGGGGATTTGAACCCTGGTCTCCTGGATCCTTGTCTGACCCTCTAATGTCTACAACACACAAGCTCTCTTAATTTCAGCTCTCCGGATTCCTCTGTCCTTCTAAATATTATTTCTGTAAAAGTTCCCCATCCTACTGGTTCCTACTTACCTGAAGAAAGCAGGGGCAAGAGGAGGCATGTGCTCAGGAGTGCCTTCATCATGCTAGAAAGAGAACTGATGCGCATAGAGGCTTACTTGGAGGGATTTATAGGCTATGTGTTTGTGCTGCAGGCAACACTTGGGGACAAATGTTCAGTGAATTCTGAGAAGAGGAGTTTTTAAAAAAAAGATATTTATTAAATTTGTATGCAAAAACAAAAAATTAAAAAGACATAGTTCATAATACTTAATTTTCAATAACATATTTCTCTGACCTCCTCATACCTCCCCTTGTTGTATTCCATTTCAAGTTATTTATTCAGCAAATCCTTAACTCAAAGCATTACGGCTTATAAAAACACCTTATTTTCTATCCAACATCTTAAGTTATTATATTTGTCAGGGGCTCAGGAGCAGAAGCACAGGGGAGAGAGGAAATGGAGAGCGAAGGGGAAGAATCTGAGGGCAGCGTAGGGGAGTATGACAGTGACCCGAGAGATTCCATGAGCTTCTCCAGTGAATCAGAAGATTCCCAGAAGGGGGCGCCGATGGTCAGGGCAACGGGGGTCCCGGGGGGGACGCACCAGAAACAAGGGGCCAGCGGGGACTCCCAAAGCAGCAGCGGGAGATCAGGACCAGCTTCCCCACCAGAGCGTAGTGGGGGGGAAGAGTCCCATGTGTCAGGACCAGCGTCTCCTCCAGCGGGGAGAGAAGATGAGTCAGGGCTGACCACGCCTCTATCGGAGAGTGGGGGAACGGAGGGGAGGTCAGGTCCAGCTAGCCTCCCCGAAGGGGGAAGCAGTGATAGGAGCAGTGTAACGGTCAGGAGGAAGGCTGCCGGCTGGGCACGCGTGCCAAGTTCGAATGTACAGGCGCGCGGGACAGCAGAAAACCCGGATTGGGAACCAGGTCCTAAAGCCCGCCGGAGGCAGGGGGAAGACTCAGGGGACTCAGCGTCAGAAGAGTCTAGGAAGGGCAAGACCCTGACGGACAGGCGGAACCAGAGGAGGAAAGAGCAAAGGAAGAGGTGGAACAAGGCTAGAGTCTTAAACTGGTGTCTGGGGGGGGGAGGAGATTCAGACGGAGCTTCAGCGGTCTAGAGTTTGAGACGTAGAGCTGCACGCTGCGGCTGTGAAAGCGAAACTGAACTTCAATAAAGACTTTCGTACATAACAATGAACCGGCGTTGGTCCTTTTGTGAGCTGGGACCTCGGGCAGCTCTGACAGTAAGCTCCGTCTCGTTATAGAATTGAACCCTCGCAGCGTGAGTTGGCGCAGCGAGGGGGCAAAACTTGGTGTTTTGCGAGCTCACGAAGATAGGCAAAGATGACTACAGAGGAGAAGGTGACAGGACTGCAAGAAGCAGTCACGACGCTTTACGCAGAAGTAGCAGCATCCAGAAAGAGAGAAGAAGAAGCAGTAGTGCTCTGCCGGGATCTGCAAACCAGGTGGGAACGTTTGGGCAAAGAGGGGCTGCCAGGACCCAAGCCGGAGGGAGTTGGCCTCGGGAAGAGGGGGGGCAGCATAGTAGCCCACTTCGACGGGAACCTGCAGCAGTATCCTAACTTCAGAGCCGACAGAAATTTCACGCTCAATTTGCTTCGGAAAGACTTTAGAGATGAGGAGGAGAAAGTAGGCTTCATAATAACTCATCTGCATGGGGAAGCTAAATCGTGGCTGCGCAATTTATGGCGCGAAAATGATCCCGCCCTCCAAGATTCAAAAGCATTTATCAAGGCTATGGACGATTGTTTTAAATCAACGGTAGATGTGGATGTGGCCAGGAGGGAAATGCATGGGCTGAAGCAGGGCAAAGCCATGGTGAGACAATATCACTCCCGCTTTTTTGCGTTAGTAAATGTGCTGGGCTGGGAGAAGGACTCCGCTGCCGTAAGGGATCTGTTCTGGGAGGGACTAAATGGGGCCGTGAAAGATGAGCTGGCGAGGGGAGAGAGACCTAAAAGCACAACAGAAGTCGTCCAGAGAGCGCTGGCAATAGGGGTGCGCCTGGAAGAACGCCCTTGGAGCAGGGATGAGGGACGTATGGCAAGCACACCAGCCAGAACAACTCCCTTCCTACCCAGAGAGACAGGGCGCGTGCAATCCACGCCTCCACTGGGGGGAGGAGAAGAGCCGATGGAGATAGGTGGTGCCAGGGCTCAGACAGCGAGCAGAGCCCAAACACCAGGAGCAGTCAAGGCGAAGGCTCCTAGAGGGAGCAGGAAGTGTTATATCTGCGACAGTGCACAGCACATGGCCAAAGAGTGTCCCCAGAGGATCCAGAAGCACACTGCAGCCTCAGCAACAGTAAGGGGAGCACTTCAGCAGGGGGAACAGCTACAGGGAAACGACGAAGCCTGGATGGAGGCAGAGGCACTGGGGCCCAGCCAGGCGAGTCAGTGAAGCAGTCCCCAGAGATTTTACAGCCCACAGACCCCCTCCCACCCAAACCAGTGGTGCAACTCACCGCATCGCTCCAGCTGCCCAATGGACTCACCCTGGAAGTCCCTATTACCATTGACTCTGGTAGTAATGCAGACTTTGTAGGAGTGGACTTCATCAGGCAACATCGCATAGCACTCCTACCAGCCACGATGCCCCTAAACGTCGTCACGGTCGATGGCAGGGAGATACTGGGAGGAGAGGTGGTACAGCAAACACCGCCCATGGTAATGCAAATTGGAAATCACCGCGAGGTCATCAGCTTCAACGTCACCCACCTGTCGGACACGCCCATAGTGTTGGGCATGAGTTGGCTGGATAGGCACAGCCCGGCATTAGCATGGTACCAGCGGCAATTGACCTTCTGCTCCTCCTACTGCGCAGAACACTGCGTCCGGACCAGCCAGGAAGAAGAGGGGCAAGGGGATGAACCGCAGCTACACCTAGGCATGGTGCAAGCGGTACCCAACAAGTACAAGGCGTTTTTGGAAGTCTTCTGCGAGAAGGAAGCGGACAAGCTGCCTCCCCACAGGCCCTACGACTGCAAGATTGACTTCCTGCCGGGGGCGACGCTGCCGACTGGAAAACTGTATTCCATGTCTGAAGACGAACTGCAAGAACTCAGGGAGTTCATAGATCACAACTTGAAGCGGGGATTCATCCAAGAATCCAAAGCAGTGGGGGGCAGTCCCGTGTTTTTCGTGAAGAAGAAAGACACGCCCCAACGGAGGCTGGTAGTTGATTACAGAATCATCAATTCCAGGACAAAGCCCACAGCATTCCCCATGCCCAAGATCGACGACCTGCTCGCAACGGTGAGGAAGGGACGAATCTTCACCAAGTTGGATCTACGAGGGGCGTACAACCTTATACGCATGTGGGAGGGCGATGAGTGGAAGACGGCCATGTTTATGCCTTTAGGCACCTATGAATATCGAGTTATGCCGTTTGGTCTGCAAAATGGCTCCCATTGTTTCCAAGCCTTCATGCACCACGTGTTAGCGGGACTCCTCTACAAGAAGTGCGTCTGCTTCCTAGACAACATCCTGATCTTCTCGGAATCGCAGGAGGCTCACGAGGGAGATGTCAAGGAGGTCCTGCAGAGACTACGGGAGCACAGACTTTACGCCAAACTGGAGAAGTGCCAGTTCGACATGACGGAGGTGGATTTCCTGGGCTACAAGGGACTCGCCATGGACAGCACCAGGTCCGCTCGGTGTTGGACTGGAAGAGCCCGCACAATCGGAAGGAGATCCAGAAGTTCGTCGGCTTCGCCAACTTTTATCGCAAGTTCATCAAGGGGTTCGCGATGGAGACGGCGGCCATCACGGACACCCTCAGCTCCAAGAAGAAGAAGTTCACCTGGACGGACCAGGCGGAGCAGTCCTTTCGGAGACTCAAGCGTCTCTTCGCGTCCGAAGAACAGCTGCTACACGTAAACCCCAGCAAACCAATGAGGGTTGAAACGGACGCCTCGGACAGAGCGGTGGGGGCGGTCCTGTTGCAGCAAGATCCACAAGGGGACTGGAGGCCATGCGCATTCTACTCCAGGAAACTCAGCAAGTCGGAACAGAACTACACTATCTGGGACAGGGAGTTGCTGGCCATTCATGCAGCCTTCAAGGCGTGGCGGCACTTCCTCATCGGAGCCAGACACACAGTGCAGGTCCGCACGGACCATAAGAACCTGGAGTACTGGCGCACGGCGCGGTTCCTGAACCAGAGACACATCCGCTGGGCGGTGTTCTTTGCGGATTTCGATTTCCGGATAGAATACATCCCAGGAGACAACAACGTCATGGCGGATGCACTATGCAGGAAGCCGCAGTATCTCGAGGAAGCGGCACCGGTGGCGGCCAAACACATTTTCGCACCGAAAGCGTGGGCGTGCGCTTCAGCCACCGTGGACCTGGATGCGGTGCGTCGCACGCTGCAGACGGATTCGTTCGCACAATCCAAGATGGAGGAGGTGCGAAGAGGCACAGCGAAGGACGACGAGTTCCAGATACGCGACGGACTGCTCATCCGCAAAGGGGCTCTCTACGTACCGGGAGACGACCTCCGCACGAAAGTCCTGCAGCAGTTACACGATGCGCCCAGCGCTGGGCACTTCGGCAAGGACAAGACGGCGGAATTAGTAACCAGAGACTTTTGGTGGCCCAAGATGAGGGGAGAAGTCGCGGATTATGTCTCTAGGTGTGACACATGCCAAAGGGCCAAACAAGTACACAGGAAGCCGGCGGGACTGCTGGAACCGCTACAGATGCCGCTCGAACCGTGGGAGAAAGTGGCCCTGGACTTTGTCACAGATCTGCCCAGCTCGCAAGCAAAACAGCGGTACTCGTGGTCGTAGACCTGTTCACCAAGATAGCGCACTTCATTCCTTGCGCGAAGGTGGCCACAGCGGAACAGACCGCCAAGCTGTTCATAGACCACGTGTTCAAAGTTCACGGCTTACCGCGGTCCATCCTGTCCGACCGGGGTCGCCAATTCATCTCGAGCTTCTGGCAGAAGCTGCTGGGCATCCTGAACGTCAAGATCAACTTAGCGTCGGCACGACACCCGCAGACCAACGGACAAGCGGAGAGGGTCAACGCCATCATGCAGCAGTACCTGCGATGCTACGCGAATCAACAGCCCTCGACCTGGGTGGACTACCTACCGCTGGCCGAGTTTGCCTACAACAACACGAAGCACGGGTCTACAGGGGTGACACCGTTCTTCGCCAACAATGGGCGGCATCCCAGAACCTTCCCGGGGTTAGAGACGAAGGGGGAGGGGGAGCCACGGGGAGCAGAGCACTTAGCAGCAGAGTTACAGGAGGTCCACGAGCAACTCCGAAGGCACTTGGAACTGGCAAAACACGCCTACAAAATGCAGGCAGACAGGCACAGGAGAGTCGGGGAAGACATCCAGGTGGGGGACTGGGTCTGGTTAGCAGCCCAGGCAGTGCCGGCCAGAACGTTAGCTAAGAAGAAGCTCAGACACAAGCAGCTGGGGCCTTACCAAGTCGCGGCACAAATCAATCCAGTGGCCTTCCGGTTGACACTCCCGGAGGGCTCCAGAATGCACCCGGTCTTTCATAGGTCAGCGCTCACACCCTACAAGGAACCCCACAGGTTTCAGGCGCCAGGGAACGCACCAGACCCACTCAGCAAATCGCCAACAGGGGTGGGGTCACCGAGGGTGGCGCCACTCAGCGAGGTCACGGAGATTTTAGACTCGAGATGGGGGGAAGAGGGAGTTGAATATCTCCTCGCCAGGGAAGGTACCCCGGCTAGTGCCAACAGGTGGGTACCGTACTATGCCGTGGAGGAGCACTACCTCAAAGACGAGTTCCATGCACTGTTCCCACACAGACCTATGCCGGCAGATTATTTCGACGACTGTCTTTTCACACCCACACTTTCAGCCAGTACGTTCCAGGGGTTCTCATCAGCTGAGGAAACGGCGCCAGAAACAAGCTCCCCGGAGGGATCACTCTCGGGGTTTGTCACAGACCGCTCTTATTGGTGGGACAATCAACCGGAGGTGGAGTGGAGCAGGGAACTGCTGAGGGGGCCCTTACACGCAGCATCACCCGAGGTAACAGGGGGAGGGAAGGACATGGACGTGTTGGGGGAGGATCCTGGGTTCGAGCACAACTACAGAGAGATGGAAGCAGAGGAGATCGACGTTGACGAGCCCATTGCGGGTTGGTCGGATCCCGCTGGCCGGCTGCACACCAGGGGGAAAGAACGGTATCCCGCACTCACCCCCACAGCACTGGAGCACCCGGAACCCGCACCCGAAGAGGGGGAGGGGGGAAGGGGGGCTTCGATGGTCAGGGCAAGCGGGGTCCCAGGGGGGACGCACCAGAAACAAGGGGCCAGCGGGGACTCCCAAAGCAGCAGCGGGAGATCAGGACCAGCTTCCCCACCAGAGCGTAGTGGGGGGGAAGAGTCCCATGTGTCAGGACCAGCGTCTCCTCCAGCGGGGAGAGAAGATGAGTCAGGGCTAACCACGCCTCTATCGGAGAGTGGGGGAACGGAGGGGAGGTCAGGTCCAGCTAGCCTCCCCGAAAGGGGAAGCAGTGATAGGAGCAGTGTAACGGTCAGGAGGAAGGTTGCCGGCTGGGCGCGCGCGCCAAGTTCGAATGTACAGGTGCACGGGACAGCAGAAAACCCAGATTGGGAACCAGGTCCTAAAGCCCGCCGGAGGCAGGGGGAAGACTCAGGGGACTCAGCGTCAGAAGAGTCTAGGAAGGGCAAGACCCCGACGGACAGGCGGAACCAGAGGAGGAAAGAGCAAAGGAAGAGGTGGAGCAAGGCTAGAGTCTTAAACTGGTGTCTGGGGGGGGGAGGAGATTCAGACGGAGCTTCAGCGGTCTAGAGTTTGAGACGTAGAGCTGCACGCTGCGGCTGTGAAAGCGAAACTGAACTTCAATAAAGACTTTCGTACATAACAACGAACCGGCGTTAGTCCTTTGTGAGCTGGGACCTCGGGCAGCTCTGACAATATCCTTAAATTTTCACTTATAAAAAACCATTTTTTCATGTTCCTTTATACCATTACAGCTAGAAACCACTCAATTTCAATCCAGCATCATTCAACATTCCTTAATTTTACAAGAGAAGAGGAGTTTTTTCCCCCCTTTGGCATAAAGACATAGAGAAAATGATGAAATTCAAAGCTCACTGTTGTAATTGTCTGAATTATTTCACCACAATCTCATTAGTTGTCAACAGGCACTTTTCAAATTTCTTCCTCTATACAGTTACCATATTTTTCACTCTATAGGACACACTTTTTCCCTCCTAAAAAGCAAGGGGAAATGTGTGCGCGCCCTATGGAGCGAATACAGAATAAATTCTGACAGCACCCAATGAAGGAGCTGAGAACAAAAAAAAAGGCAATGGCAAAGTCCAGAAGCCACCTACAAAAACCCCCTCAATACAGTCTCCATCTAAGGATTCCTCTTCTAAAGAAGAGAAAAGCCTGGATACTAGATCCATCCCAGCAAGGCTGCGAAGTATAGGATGAGCTGTGCTTAAAATGCTGACTTCATATTGCAGCGCACATGGCTGCAATGGAGGTTTCAACCAGTAAAACTGATCCACACAGAAAAAATGAGGGTGATTCAGTGTCAGCAAAGCAATCACTTCAGGGGCAGGCAAGTAAGGCTGAGGTAGAAAGCAGAGTGATACCTCTGGATACGAATGCTTCAGGTTACGAACTCCGCTAACCTGGAATCAGCTGCTCCTAGTTGCAAACTTTGCACCAGGATGCCAATGTAAATCGCGCACAACAGGAGGTCCCATTAGTGAAAGTGCGCCTGAGGATAAGAATGAATTCAGTTCTTAACCAGAGGTACCACTGTAAGGTAATGTTACTGCAGGACCACAAACAGCTCCAAATGAGCAACTTGTTCCAAGAAGGCTACAAAGTCAATTGAGGCCATGTGACTATGCTCATCATTAAAATTAGAAAAAATAATTCTGAGCCAATTCCTCTGTTTTTGCCTTTGCTTACTGATTTGGAAGGAACAATATACTTTTTCTCTTCTTCCAGGCCACTAATCAAAGTTCAATGAAAGCCTCAAGGTACTGCTCAGGTGACTGCTCAGCTGGCAAACTAGACATACCTCAGGGCTGTTGAAAGGTGCCAGGGACACACTGGTAGGCACTTAATAGAATACAGTGACTCTAAGATTATTACTGAGAGCTGATTAAATCATTTTACTGAACTTTGCCCCTCCTTGTTCTAATTGTGTCAGATTGTTGTGAAAGGCAGAGGATACTTTGAGCCAGCTTTTTTGTTTAGTGATGACTAGACTTAGCCACATTGTCTTGAACTGAATCCAGCTACGTAGTTGTTTATCCCTGCTTCAAATCCCACCCTCCATTTTCAGGACAAGAAGAACCCTGCAGTCTAGCAGCATCCTTCTTGGAGTGGCTGATCAGATGTACATTCATACAGGACTATCATAACAGGAGGGCAGTCGCCCACTCCCCCTGTTCTCCCTCAGCAACTGGAAATGGTATATCCATCAAATTAATTGCCACTGATAGCCTCTTCCATAAATGTGACTAGTCCACTGTTAGGTCAATCCAACTGTGGCTTTCACTGCTGATGTGGGTTTTCTATAGCTCAGCGAGTAGAGCATGAAACTCTAAATCTCATGATCGAGTCCCATGGGGGCAGTTTCAGTGGTTGGACTAGATCAATCTTGAGGTCCCTTCCAACTCTACAATTCTATGATTAAGTTGAAGAATTTTGCTGATGCAGATTATGCTTCACTTCTTTTCTTTTTTAAAATATGTTTTATTACATTTTCAGTGTTTTGTGATCACAATATCCATATATTAATCCATATGCTCAAACATTGCTCTATCCGAGCATCGACCTCCTCCAGCCCCTTTTTCTGACTTCAATACGTAATTACTTTATTCTTAGCATTTCTATAACCACTTCTTTACCTTCTCTCTTATTTTTGTATTTCCCTTTATTAAATGTAAATCAGTTCCTTATATTGTCATTACAAAACATTTCAACTCACAGCTACAAATGTTTTCAGATATTTATAATATTCTTTCATATACAATATAAATTTGCTCCAGTCCTTTTGATACAGTTCATCGCGCTGATTCCGGATCTTCCCCGTCAGCTTTGCTAACTCAACGTATTTCACCATCTTACTTTGCCATTCTTCCAATGTTGGAATCTCCTGTGATTTTCATTTCTGGGCCAGGAGTATCCTTGTGGCCGTTGTGGCATACATAGATTCATCTCCAATTAGACCTAACAAAAATTTCCGATGTCCTGGAGAAGGTAATCTAATGTTTCTTAATTATTTTGCTTGCGTTTGGTAAGTTAAAGAAAAAAGAAAAGTATTCTATTTAACGATTAACTCCATAATATCACAAATATTTTAGGTGAGATAGTTGAAAGGAGGGGTTAATGCAGTTCAGAAGCTATTTGCTGTATAATATTTTATGCAGTTCATAGTTCAATCATGGAACTCACTTCAATAGGAGGCAGTGATGGCCACCAGCTTAGATTACTTGAAAAGAGGAATAGACAAACTCAGGCGGGGCAAAATAACCCACAATATCTATGTTCCACCTCCAGTTTCAAAGGAAGTTTGCTTCCTTCCTTGAAAGCGAAAGATATTTCTCAATTTTCCACCCCATCCCTCACCAATAAATATATTTGGCTGGAAGGATTGGAGCAAACTCCTAGGGATTTCAGCACACTCCTATGCACTTTTGGTTGAAGTAATAACCATTTATTTCAAAGGGATTACAGTGCAATTCTATACCTGTCTATCTAGATGTAAGTGCCACTGATTTCAATGGGTCTTACAGATAAGTCTGTATAGTTTTGTATTGCAACTTCCTCAAAGTATACTTTGGAGTTTTGGTTTCTCTGGCACTTCCCTTTATCTCCACTGCCTCAGACGCTTTTCCAGTTGAAATAACTATTATAATGCTTCACATATCTAACACCAGCCTCACATTGATGGGTAATTATGGTTCAGCATAAATCTCCTCCTTGTGAATTCAATAATTCATAGCAATGTGAGGGTGATTCCTAGTGGTGAGAGTCAGGCATTGGGATCCCTGTCTCTTCCTCTCTCTCTCTCTCTTTTTTTTCCTGTTCATGGAGGGAAATGGGATGCAGTACACAGAGAAAAGAGTGCTGTCTATCATTGTGGTTATTATGATAAAAATAAATGATTGTGGCAAATAAAAAGTTGCTTCTAAAATGTGTATCCTTCAAATCAATAGTTTGGAATGGGGAAGTATGGTATTTCCTGATATAAAGCATCAAAGTTTTGTTTTTAATGTAAAACTGCAGGCAAGCAGAGATTTGACAGTTTTTGAATGCATGATTATGTCATCTAACCCCAATGCAAAAGGACAGATCTCTCAAATAAATGAAATGATAAAAGAGTTAGAACAGGTGGTGGAAGAGACTTGCTGGGCCTAACAATCTTTGTATGTTCAGTTACCTTAGCCTTTTTAAAACACAACATACAAACAGTCATATTCAAAAGCCAATGGACTTTTACGCCAATCCTATGGGCCTCCAGCTCTGACCATCTTGCTTTGTACATGTTCTCATATTCTCCTTACACTTCAAGAGTCCATTCACCTTGGAGGCAAATTTATTTTAAAGCTGATTTAAATGCATACGCCTCAGCAGTCCTGATTTGGCCGGAATGGCTACGGAATTCCTTAAGCTGTCCTGGGTTGTGCCTTGATTCCAGGGTGTCCTGATTTCTCCCCGCCAGCAGAGAAGGGCCACGGAAGCAGCTCCTGGGGTGGCAGCAGCATTGGGAAAGAGACAGGAGGGCTCCTTCCCAAAGCCTACTTAGTCCTTAAAAGGCTTTGGGGGAAAAGCCGTTTGACTCCAGGATCCTGTCAGAGTCCTCACACCTCCTGCCAGAAGCACCTCCTTTTGCTGCTTCTTTCAGACCAGACGGAAGGGGCTTACCCAACCATTGCACTGCTCCCACACCTCTGTATTGTTTAGCCTAGGCAGTAGTCAATACCAACTCTTCATGGAAGAAGCATATACTCAAGAAGACCCTCATAATGCCTGAGTGATTAGAAGCCAATGAGGAATGAACCAACAGGTGACCTCTGGAAGAAGAAGTTGACTTGGAGGGATTCATGGGCCAAGGAAGGGTGACCAAGGATTCCAATTGGGAAGGACTGGTCCAGTGAGGAGCAGGAAATTATGGAAATAGAGAGTGCTTGCTTTCCCAGAAATCCTATATTTTTATATTGTAACACAAATCTCTTTTTTCATATTGGATGCAATCTTTTTAAGGAACTCTGTGGGAGTCAGCCAGGTGCCTCTTCCAGTTCAACCACATTCACACTCTCAGTAAGCAGGTACTTTTAATAAATGTGTTCCTCCCTCAGGCTTTATGGTAAAGCTGAGCTGGAAACAAACTTACTTACTTATTCAAACCTTTATTAGGCATTATACAAATAAAACGATAAAAGAGAAAGTAACATATAAAAGCCTTGAGATATATACAGAAAGGCAGCAGTTGGCTACATACATATATATATATATACATATAAAATCAGTGGTTTTCCTTGCTAACCCGCTCCTTGGAGGGCTACTACCAAAAACTCGGCTACCCCCGCCGTTACCCTTTGGTCAACGTCGGATAGGCAGAATCCCACACATTCACCTTGTTGGGGCTCCAGACCACCCAAAAGAGGGGACAGCACGCGTTGACGGAGCGTACTGTACAATGGGCACTGAAAGAGAATGTGCTCTACCGTGTCCGGGACATTCATAAAACATCTGCAGAATCTCTTGTTTCTGGGGATGTTTTGATATCTTCCCCTAACAAATGCTGAGGGAAAAACATTCAAACGGGCCAGCATAAAGGCCCTACGTTGGGCTGGAATTATTAATTTGGTGACGTAATTGGCTCTGCTATCTAAGATATTTAAATCATAGAATATGGGCGAACAAATTTTGTTTACAGCTGCCATAATATTTTGCCTCTCGACATCCTTTAGTCTAGTTAGGATATTATGGAAAATGTATTGCTCATTAGAATTGTACAGGGGCTCCAGCTCGATGCCTAAAGATTCAATCTTTTTTTCGAGGTACTGATACCATCTTGATTTGTAGGAGTCTTTGAGCAAATCAGCGAGCAGACTTGATGGAGGGCAGCGAAAATGGCAGCGTAACCAGTACTTTATTGAGGTGGACCAGGCCCAATATTCCATTGTGTGTATGCCTATTTCTGCACACATTGTTTCATATTTGATCACAGTTGGGAGTCCAAGAATACGTCTCAGAAAGCTGGAGTGAATCTTTTTTAGATCACTATTATATGCTTGGACCCATAGCGGGATTCCATAGAATATCTGGGATTGCACTTTTGTTTGGAATATCTGATTGGCCGCAGGAATAAATTGATTGCCTTTCTGATAATAAAAACGGGCAACAGCTGATGAGGTGCACTTTGCCTGTTTTATGGCATTTGTGCGATGATTTGCCCACCCTAAATTGCTCTGGAATAAGATTCCCAGATACCTATAGATTTTCACTTGTTGGATTTCCTGCCCTCTTATTTTCCATTTCTCTAATTTCCAACCATTCGAGAAGACCAAAATTTTTGTCTTCTCATAATTTATAGAGAGCTTGTTACATTCGCAGTAAAGGATCAGAGAAGATATAAGACGTTTCAGACCCAAGCTCGTTAATGATAGTAGAACAGCATCGTCTGCGTATAATAACAGAGAAACTGGTTTCTGATTAAGTTTAGGGGCATGTGATTCTATTTTTTGAAGGTGATCTGGCAAGTCTGATAAAAATAAATTAAATAGGAAGGGGGCAAGAATACACCCTTGTTTTACCCCTTTCGAGTTTGGGATGTCTGATGAGAGGTGACCTTTGGTGTTAAGTTTGACTTGACAGATATTGGAAGAGTATAAATTTTTTATTAGGATCAATAAGCGCTGATCAATTTTTAATTCTGTGAGTTTCCTCCACAACTTTGGGCGGTCAATTGAATCAAATGCACCACGAAAATCTACAAAAGCAGCATATATCTTAGATTGCCTTTGAGATCTGTATTTTTCAACCAAGTGCATAAGTATAAGGCAGTGGTCTAATGTAGAGCAACCTTTGGAGAAACCTATTTGTTCTTTCCCTGGTAAATTTAGATTTTTCATCCAGGTAAGGAGTTTAGATAAAAGGTGCTTAGCGTAGATTTTCCCTATCACTGATAATAGGCTTATCGGTCTATAATTCCTTGGTTCTTTTGGGTCGCCATTTTTAAAGATTGGGATAATTATTGATCTTAACCATATCTCAGGTATGATCCCATATTTATCTATGAGAGTAAACAATTGAGCTAAGGGTTCTGCCCACCAATCTATATAGGTCTTGAATAATTCTATTGGTAGACCGTCTGGCCCAGGAGATTTCCCCGATTTGAAATTTTTAACTATCTCTCTAATTTCCTCTTCTTCTACCCTTGGCCACTCCTGGAGTTTATTGATTTTATTTTTAGTGGTTTCATTTCCTTTAAGCTCACTGTGTAGATTGTTAAATACCGATGTAAAATATTGGGACCATTTGGATTCTGCAATTGGTGGTAGAGTTAGTTGATTTTCGGCTTTCAATCCTCCGTACACTAGGTTCCAGAACGCTTTGTTATTTTTACTCTGAATTGAGTCGAGTAATTGTAGCCATTTTTGGGTTGCATATTTCTGTTTCTTTTCGGCCAGAATGTAATGATATTTTCTTTTTTCATCAAGATAAGAGGGCTCTAGTTTAGTACGATTATTTTTAAATGTTTGGCGCAGTTTTCTTTTTAGCTGGAAACATTCATCGTCAAACCAAGGGCTAGCGCTATGTTTAAGTACCCAAACTTTAGGTGGAGTACTAAGTTCTACGAACATTTGGAAGATTTCATTATAAATTTTCGGAATATCGCTGTAGGAATTAGTAGTCTTTAAGTTGGATAATACTTGTTTTCTCAGGTTGGCTGTAAGTTTTTGCCCCACTACTACACTCATTTCCTGGGACCATTTTAATTGAGTCATTTGTTTGTATTGAGAGGGTTCTATAATATTGTGCTTGGTTATTTTGGTTTCGTCCTTTAAGTTAATAGACAACAATAATGGCTGATGGTCGCTTTCAGTACGCGTTCCAATTTTGAGGTCCATGATCGAATTTATAATATTATAAGGGACAAGAATATAGTCGATGACACTGCATCCTCGGGGGGAGAAGTATGTAAACTCCCCGCTTCTATCGCCTTTTGTTGAACCGTTCACAATCTGCAAATTAAAGTTGTTACATAATTCAAGTAGGCGTAAGCCTTCGGTGTTTACAACCCTATCTCTGGAGAATCGTCCTATTTTCAGGGCATGTGCGATATCATTATCAGTATTCCAATTTAGTTTGCTACATAGTTGTTCATTGTTGGTTCCCACTCTGGCATTAAAATCACCTGCTATTATCAATGAGGTGTTTGGGTATTTATCGGTCAAATTTTCTATATAAAAGGTTAGTTGTGACCAATTTTCACTGTTGCTGTTGTTTTTGGATGGGGGGATATAGACATTTACAAGTAGCAAAGTATCGTCTTTTTGGGTTAAAAGTAGGGCTTGTGCAAGTGGCAAGCATTTTTCTAACTGCTTGATTTCAAACCCTAAGTTGTCTTTGATCATACAACAGAACCCTGCTTTCGGCCGGCCCTTCGTGTTCGTTTTCAATGCGGGTTTCATATAGGAGGAGAATCCATTGATTTTAATATCTCTAGTTGACCATGTTTCTTGTAGAAGTATTAATTCAAAATCTTTGAAGAATCTTTGAACAAACTAATCCTAATGAGGCACAAAGTAATAAACAATTAGCATGTCAGACACATGCTCTTCCCAGAAATCAGGTGAACCTGGAACCTGCTTGTATCCATGGGGCCATTCAAGTTTACACTGTCAGTTTTGTAACTTATTAGTATTTTGTTTTTGATATAGTTATGATAGCTATTTTCCCTCCAGTATGAGAACTAGTAAGCCTCTGAATATCTGTTGTTGCAGATCACAGCGGAAAATGTGATCTATAAAGGGATACACATGCATTGATGGTTACCACATCCTCTTTGTGGGTCACAAAGTGGTGTTGTCCGTTATGGATACCATCCTCGCAAGCTTCCCAACCCCGACTGACACCCCGTCGGTTCTGGCAGCAAAAGACATTGCAGAAGAACTGTCAGCAATGCATACTTTGCTAAAAGAGCATTTGGACTGTGCTAAAGATATTGTCCAATGCGCACTGACAACCCGGCACCGAGATTAATGTGGAAGATCAGGTGTGGCTGTCAAAACCTGATTTGCCACAAAAGGGCATGTGCAGGAAACTGAACCCAAAGAGTGGGCCCGTTTGAAGTTGTGGACCAGATCAACTCTCTGACTTTCTGGCTCCGATTGCCTGTGTCTATGAAGATTCACCCCATCTTGCACAGATCAGTCTTGTCACCTGTCGTGCCTGCACACCCTTACCAGGCACCTAGACATGGTAGAAGGAGAGGAAGAGTACAAAGTAGAACAAATTCTAGACTCCCGGATGCAAAGGAAGAAGTTGCAATACCTGATTGCGTGGGAGGGGTGTTGACCAGAAGAAAGATCATGGGAGTATGCAGAACATGTCCATTCACCATACTTGCAAAGGGCGTTGCATACATGCCACCCCAACTGACCAAAACTACTGGGATGGGTGGAGGAGGGCTCTGGAGAGGGGAGTGATGTCAGGGACTGGGCAGAGGAGGAATGGTGGAGACTGCCTCCCCAACCTGACCCTTCCAGAGAAGAAGACAGTTCAGAATTACAACAGAGGTTTGAGGGAGATCACAATTCAGAGGAGGATGAGGGGAGAAGTTGGGAAATAATGGGAGAGTAGGAGGAGGCAGATCCAGAGCAGCTGGCTGACACACTTTCACTAGAAAGCATTTCAGATCCACCATCTCCCTGAACCCTGCGAGCAAAGAGCTCTAAGACAAATGGCCCTAAGAGGCAACCATAGAGGGGGTGGTGCTGTTGACGAATGAGGAAGTGGGAGAGAAGGGGAGTGGAGTTTTACTCAGGACTACGCCATTTCTCCAAGAGGCTGCATTCCCAAGCATCTCCCTGTAAACATTGAATAAAAAGCAGATGGGAAGGAAATTTCCTTGTGTTATCCGTTCCTGACAACCTGCCGTGGTTGTTGGTTCCTCTGCCACCTGACAGCTGTTAAAATATACTAGTTTAGACTTGTTTCTTTTCTGTGTACATATTTTCCCAAATGTTCCCAAATTCCTAACTGACCTTCTTCTACCATCCTTTATTCCTGTTTGGTAACAGGGTGCTTACTACACTGTTGTTTTATTTGTCTTAAATAAATATGTAATTCTGTATTTTTTGATCCAAACCAGTGCATCAGATCTTTTTGAGTCTTCTGTCCTATATATTTTGGTGATTTAACTCCTACTTTCTGGAATCACTCAGATGTCCTTTGTACCCACAGGTGTTTCCTGGACCTGAAGGGAAGAATTGTTAGCAAGAGTGTTGACATACTAATATTCTGGGAGTTTGGCCTTGTGTTTAAGAGCCAACAAGAGAACAAGCTCTTGAAACGATGGGTCCATTTCATAAGCTACAGGAATGAAAGAGTTGTAGATAACATCTTTTCTTGTAACCTGTTTTCAGTGATCTGACTTCTGAACGGCTTTCAACTGCATTTTAAACATGCACAAACATCCCTCCCTTCCCAATGTTTCTCTTTTGCCCTTCCTTCCTTCCTTCCTTCCTTCCTTCCTTCCTTCCTTCCTTTACTTTTCCTCATATTTACCCCTTTCTTTTCTCCTCCCATTCCTGCTTTTATTGTGTTCTCTTTTTTATACACCCTAATATCATCATGACCATCATTATTGCTATTAATATTATTTAAATATACCTCTTTCTATTCATTTCCTTTGAATCGGTGTGTCTTTAGTATTTGCTTATACTAACAGAATTTCAAAGGGATGGAGAAAGGAGAAGAGAAGATTCCCTGGAAAAGACCCTGATCTTGGGAAAGATTGAAGGCACAAGGAGAATGGGATGGCAGAGGACGAGATGGTTGGACAGTGTTCTCGAAGCTACTAACATGAGTTAGTAGACCAAACTGAGGTAGGCAGAGAAAGACAGAAGTGCCTGGCATGCTCTGGTCCATGGGGTCATGAAGAGTTGGACACGACTAAACAATGGAATATGTATGTAATCACATCTAACAAAATGTGGCATTTTCCCTCTTGTTTATTTTCAATGTTTCATTATTTAGGAAACCACTAAAGCAGTGTTGGGGTGTGTGTGGAGATGACAAGGCATTGGTACAGTATGTATCAAAAACACATGGTGATAAGTATTGGTCTGTGCTTTAAAAATAAAATAACATAAAATAAAATAAAAGACTTAATGTGCTGTCAAGTGGTAGTGGTGGGGAATCTCAAGCTGGTGCCAGTATCCAGGTAGAGAGGTGGCGAAGTGGGCATCTCCCAGGGTGAGAGGCAGGGTGTGAAAAGAAATGTTCCAAGGTGAAAATGGGGAGGGCCTGTCATTGGGAGCCAGGGAGGGTGCTTGTGACTTGTCAATGCTGTGACTTTTTGCAAAGCATTTTGAGGTTGAATCTCAAGGGGTGTCCAGAGCACTGTCTAGCCCTGTTGTATTGGATGAGTATCAGTTGGTAAGATTCAAGGACATTGCCCCTTCCCCCTCTTGTCTGAGGAAAAGGAGCAGGGAGGGGACAGCTGACTGGGTCAGGGAGGTGATTAATGCCTCCTTGCAATACAGGGTGGTCCCTGCCTACTTGAAGGAAGCAGTAGTGTGTCATCATCACAGATGGGTTATGTGGATGCTCATCCCCAGGTTATTTCATAGTGGCCCTTGGAGGTGGCCCTTCTTAGATGGGACTTATGGGGTGGAGTGTCATATGACATCATCAATCAAACTCTATGGCAGTGGGACATAAGCAATTGACAGGAGGTAGTATCCTTATACTACTAATGCCTTGGCCTGTAGATTAGTGTCAGAAGAGATGAGCTGACTGAGTCCAGGAATGATACACCATTGACTGGAAAACTGAACCTGAATCCTGATACTGAAGCTCCACCATGATTGCCCCAAGGGTCCTGTAACTTTCAGCCTACATGCTTCTCCATTCCGAAGTATTCATCTGAAAGAAGACTTGGTGTTTTTAATCAATTGGTAATGGAAGAAAAACTATAACTTAATTATGAAAATACAGGATGATTATAATGGCAATAGTACAGGATCAGTGCTATTTTTTCAAGATTTACAGGTGCAAGAGCTCACAATGGAATTCTTCCTTGTTCTCTTAAAATGGTAATGGCACCCACCTGAAAGGTGCCGGAGTTGAAAAGATGCCCCGAGTTAAATTCTTCAGAGGAGAAACCTCTTATCTAAGAAAACATTCAATTTTAATAATGATTTTAGCTGTGTAATGTATTTTATTATGTTTTTATCCCGTTTTATGTATTTTATCTTTTGTAATATCTTCGGCTAAACCAATAAATATTAATCACATTTGAATCTGAAAGAAACATCCAAGAACCAGCATTTTATTTCCCATAACCATTTATTTTGTATTGTAATAATCATAATGAAAACTTAACTGCTTTTTAATGATACACTACAGGGCTCTTTGAAGTTAGAACCCCCAAATTCCGACCCCTTTTTCTCTACCACTTGCTTCCCTTTATCTCCACCAAAAGCAAAAAAGAAAGAACTAGACTTCCTGAGTCCTGAATTTCACCACTAGGCCTCCAATTTCCCCTCATTGCCTACACTGTGCAAATTACCCTTCATGTTCAGGCTGGTGTGATATTCGTGAAGCATTATAACATCTTTCTCGCTGAACTAAAAGGACATATTTCCCTACTCCAACTCTCTTTCCTTTTTTTCGGATGCGACAAAAATCTGTTGTTCCACAGCCTTGGAAAGAAAAATTGTTGTGGGAAAAAAAAGCTGGAAAAAAGGAAAGAAATGCTGACATTAGTCCTTGATCCAGGGACTAAAAGATTGTACCTGTGATGGTGAATGTGAATTTAATAAGTTAATTTTAAAATATGTATATTTCAGAAATCTGAACAATATTATAATTTCATCCAAACATGAATATACAAGAATACTACTACTACTAATTTATTATTTATACCCCACCCATCTGGCTGGGTTTCATAATTCTCACCATTAGTAGTTTGGGTAAAAAAGTAACTCTTATGTAATTCAAAATTGCCATCATACCCAAAGGAGTCTCAAGAAATGAAGATTATTAATAAACAGGCTATATTTATAAAATATATTGAAATTAGAGGATTTGAAAACAAGCCTTGAGTATGTGGATCTGGCATTAATCCAGCTGGAGTTGCACTCCATTGTCTCTCAGGGCGGTTGGATGCCAGCTGAGGCTCCCTCATTGCCGCACTATGATCTAAGCATCCAGAGGATCCTCCTTTTATTTTACCATATCTATTTTCATTTCAAACTCATCTAACATGAAGTAGGTGAAAGGGGGGAATCCCAAGAGCCAATCAGGAACTCCCCGCAGAATTCTTACTCAGCCCTCAAAAGAGAAACTAGCAAAAACCCAGGCTGTAAAAGGGCAGGAGAAGGATGAGAAGAAAGAATGTATGGCAAAGGCAGCTCAAATGGCCTAGACTCTGCCTCTTCCTTCATGGGGCAAATCAGCCCATATGCCCCATCTCTATTAATTCCAAATCCTCTCTTCTTTTCAGAAAGGAGGGATTTGGCAATTCCCCCCCCCCTCTCAAAACATCATTATTCCTCAAAACTATGTTGATATGGAGCTATGCATCTAAGGCTGGATCTAGACACATCAAAAAAGTGATTCAGTTTAATACGTTGTAAACTTCATACATGGAAGTCCCATTGGTGAAAGACGGGACTCCACAACATCAATTCCATAATGTTATAACACATATAAAGCGCTTTATATTTTTACGAATGTAGCTAACTCATGACATCGGCAAAATGATGTATCCTTTTGGAAAGGAACATAGCCTCCCTCTTTTCCTCCCCCTGTGTATCCCCTAAATCCATTCCGGGAGTTTCCACAATTGTGGAGCAGATTTTGGGAGGAAACAGAGCACATGTAGGCAGAAGAGCCCAGATATTCTGTTGCACAACTGTAAATCCTTGCACTGAAGGTCTGAGTTAGCCAGATACTGCTCATTGTCACAGAATTTAAGGAAATCTATTACATTCATTTTACATAATAAATATGTTTTTTGAGCAAGAGGGACATAGTTTGTCCTGGACTGCATCTCATTGGTGGACAGATCCAGATGCAACTGGGGTAGAGCAATCAATGCACTTTTTACTTTTGTTTGGAAGGGTAGTTTATATGCATATCTCACTTTTAATCCTCCTTCTGTACAAGCAAGTGGCATTATTAAAGATAAAAGACACAGTCCAGGCAGGCAAAATACTAAGGAAGGGTGCAGAGTGGGACCAGTGAGAGAGACCAGTGTTCCCTCTCACTTTTCCAGCAACATGAAAGGGAAAGGGGGGGAGAAGGAAAACAGGAGGGAGTCTCTATGACCCAGCCATAGACTAGGCCTTTCCCCCCTGTTTGACTAGCAGTGTTACCTCTAGTAAAAACTCCTTTAAAATCCACACACTTGGTCTCATTCTCAAGGCAGTTGACGGTCTTCTCACTTTTACACTTTTTGTTTCCTTTGGAGAAGCAGGCTGGACACCGCAGACCATTTTCAGCCAGCATGTTCCGATCAGGAACTGCCAAGATCACAAATATATGGAGCATGTTAATGGTTTTGTCTATTTTTGTATCTGTGTGTGATAATTCACTTATTTTGCCAATTAAAAGACTGACCAGGACCAGCTCAAGGCTGATTTAGGAGGACACGGATAAGATATGTGGGTTGTAAGGTCAATATTTGAAACAATTGAATATTAACTTGAAGGGACCATAAACTGTTCATGAGCTGTTCATGAGCCTAGATATCCAATTATTCTGTTTGAAATAGATCGTTCACAGGCTTAAAAAGCATAGGGAATGTTATAAAGGTTTCTTAAACTTTGTATTCTTGGCCCAGGTCTATTTGGGGGGGACTTACCCACTGAGTTAATTAAGCTAGGCCAAGGTCTTAATTTTGGCTTGTTAGACACCTCTTGATTCTAGCAAATTATCTTGATGTATGTCAGAAGCAATCTACTTGTGAGGTGACCATCTGCAGAAGTGGGTCATTAAAATAACAGATTAGCACAGCAACACATCAAAGGAATGGAGGCTGCTCCCTGTGTAATAGGGATAAGTTTTATTAGAATATGAGGGATGTGACCGTTCTCAGGAAAAGACAAGCTTCCAAGACAAGAATGCTACTGTGCCTATGAGAGGGACAGATCTCCTTTTTGTGGACACCTTCATTGTAGGATTCAGGTTGTATCTATTTATAAATAAAAAATAAATCATAAAGGCACCACAATGTCAGCTGTGTATTTTGGTCCCACAAGAAACACAGACCCTGGGTTGAAGCACGCCTGGTACCCCTAGAATCTCAAATCACTTGGATATAGGGGTGATGTGTAACAACATCTTAACATCCAGTAAAAATATGGCTGGGACAAGGGGCACTGGCACTGTGCAGGATCAGATCCTCCCACCTATCAGTTGTAGGTTGCTGCTACAAGGGGCAGGAAGAAGGAGAGGCCTTTTTGGAAAGACAACCCATCCCTTCTCAGCTGCCCAGTAGGTCCATCTTTTTCACAATTTCTCCTTATGCCTGCCTCTCTGTCCTGCCTGCCTCTACACCCCTTGAGAGGCCCTAATAGTCCTGGAGCTGCTCAACTGAACCTGTATCCATGTGGGGCTGTCTCACCCCATTTGAATGAGGCTCAGGTTCTCTGCTAATATACTAAGGATCCAGGCCATGGCCAAATCCAGTGCACAGCCCTAACATGCTAAGGACTCCAGAATACCTGGAAGTAAAAAACAAAAAAACAAGCAGCATTGATGTTTATTGACACTGAAAAGGCATTTGATAATATCTCTTGGTCATTTATGCATAAGGTTCTAGAGGAGATGGAATTTGGTTTAGAAGAGGAATTGATGCAATTTATTCAGAGCAACAAGCAAGATTAATTGTTAATAATGTTATTACAGAAAAATGTAAAATCATGAAAGGGACAATACAAGGATGTCGCTTATCACCATTATTGTTTATTTTAATATGAGAAGTCCTGGTGAGAAACATAAGAGCAGAAAAAACTATTAGAGGAATAGTAGTAGGAAATAAAGCATATAAATTGAAACCATTTGCAGACAACCTTGTTATAATGGTTGATGACCCCCAAAATTCACTATTGAAAGTATTAGAAAAAATACAGAAATTTGGACAGGTATTAGGTTTTTAATTGCATAAGAATAAGACTAAACTCTTAGTGAAGAATGTTTCAGAGCAAGATAAAAAGGAGATACAGCAGAAGACAGAGATAGTTATATTTTAAAAAGTTAAATATTTGGGAATATGGTTGACAGCTAAGGATATTAATATATTTAAAGACAACTATGAAAATTATGGAAAGGAAAAAAGGAAATTAGAAATCTGGGGAAGGATGAATTTGTCTATATTAGGCAGAATGCCAGTGATCAAGATGAGTGTTTTGCCAAAAGTGTTGTTTTTATTCCAATCAATCCCAGTGATAAGCAATGCGAGCTGCTTCAAAGAGTAGCAAAGAGATATTTCAAGATATATCTGGAGAGGGAAGAAACGAAGAATAAAACATAAATTATTAATAGATGTTAAAGACAGAGGAGGCTTCTCTCTACCAGATTTAAGACTATATTATGAAGCATCCTGCATTTGTTGGATCTGGGAGTGGATAATTCTAAAACAAGCTGATCTGCTGGATCTGGAAGGTTATGATAATAGATTTTATTGGCAAGTGTATTTATGGTATCATAAGGCCAAAGTACATAGAAGATTTCATAATCATATAATAAGAAATGTGATATTTAAAGTTTGGGAGAAATATAAAGATTTACTAGAACAAAAAACACCATGGTGGCTTTCCCCGTGACAAGCAGTATCTTTTTAAAAAAAGACAGGTTGGCTGACATATAGAGAGCAGTTAACAGAAACAGATAATCAATTAAAATTAAAAGATTATGAAGAAATCAGTAGAAAAGTAACCGACTGGCTACAATATTTTCAGTTAAATGAAACCTTTAAAAATGATGAAAAGAAAGGATTAGTTATGAAGTGTCAAAGTTTCAGAGAGCAATTGTAGAAAACAATACAAAATTGCTGTCAAAAATGTATAATTTGCTTCTGGAGTGGGATACTAAGGAAGAACAAGTCAAATGTGTGATGATCAAATGGGCAAAAGACGTGGGACATAATATACAAATGTCAGACTGGGAAAGGCTTTGGAAAACAAATATGAAATTTACAGCATGTACCCAACCGAAAGAAAATTATAATAAAATTATGTACCGGTGGTATTTAACCCTGGTTAAACTAGCAAAAACATACAGAACAAGATCCAACAACAGAGGGTAAATTTTATCATATGTGGTGGAAATGTAAGGTCATTAATAACTTCTGGGAAATGATCTACAGTGATACCTCAGGTTACAGACGCTTCAGGTTGCGTTCTTTTGGGTTACGGATCCCCTGTATCCCAGATGTACCGGAACGGGTAACTTCCGGGTTTCGGGGGTCGCGCATGCGCAGAATCGCTAGATTGCGCTTTGCACATGTGCAGAAGCGCCAAATCGCAACCCACACATGCGCAGACGCGCCGCTGCGGGTTGCAAACGTGCCTCCCGCATGGATCACGTTCGCAACCCGAGCGTCCACTGTATAATGAAATGAAAAAAATATTTAGAGTAACTTTTGTAAAACAAAAAACCAGCAGCCTTTTAAATAGGTATTATAGGAGCAGAGGTTCCAAAAGACCAGAAGAAATTGTTGACGTATGTTACAATGCCCACCCGGACATTGCTAGCCCAAAGATGGAAAGAGGAAGCAGTCCCTACCAAAGAAGACGGGCAGACCAAGTTAATGGACTATGCTGAAATGGTGAAATTAATTGGAAAGCTCAGAAACCAAGATGATGAGAAATTTTAAAAAGAATGGGAAATGTTTATTATATATTTACAAAAGTACTGTAAACATCTTAATACATTGGCAGGTTTTTAAAAACACTTGTAATTTTAGAGACGGTACAGGAAACTTGAGGTTAAAATACAAATTTGGAGTAGAAAGGATATGCAGTTAAAAAGGATTTTCTTTTCTTTTCTCTTTTTCTTCTTTAATTTTTTGATGTAGTGTTTGTTCTCTTTTGTTTATATGTGATGCTTGTTACACTTGCAGAAAACCCAATAAAAACATTATTTCCTTTAAGAAAAGGATTCTACAATGATGCAGAAACTTACGGCTGAGAGTTTCACTGTTACACAGATCAGTGTTGCAGCAGTGCCTCTTCATCTGAAAGAATTTGCCATCTGCTGCAGTGAAGCTGTAATCACCTGAGAAGCAATAGTGGGGTGGCGAGCACCAATTCGAAAGTTGCACTCGGGGATCCACTATGAAAAAGAATTTGAAAGAAATATTTAGTTTGGGGGGCGGAATGCAGATTTATTGCTTCTAAGGCACATTCATTGTAATGGTTCTAGGTTTCTACGTTGCCTGAATCAAGACCATTTCAAACTGACAATATGGAAAAGTATTATTAAATTTGGCAATGGAATGTATGCAGAACTTCATTTCAGGTCAAAATTGTAGCACGAAGACTCATGCCTGCCTCTATGCATCTGATAATGCATGTGACATACACTGCACTCTCTCTACTAGTTGATTGTAACAGTTTGCAGGTTGGGGAAAATGTTTCCCTGAACTCTTGTTCCCAACGCAAGACACTTGGCAAGACATTGCATTGCACCAACTTTACTGCCCCCTTGGCTCTCTCCCTCCAAGAATGTAGCAGTGATGTTGGAGGTTCATCAGGGTGGAGGGGCGCACTTTGAATCAAGCTGGGTAACTGAATCCCTTTTTTAGAGGCGAACTACATGAATACTTTCTTTATATTGGTTCTTTTCTCATTGTTTCATCACTGAGAATTACTTCAAAATAACTTGAGTGGGGGGAGGCCATGGAGCCATGAAAGTTTGAAGTATCTTCAACTCCAATCCCGATTACACAGCTTTTGAATAGTTTTTATAGATCTGTGAAAGGACTCTCAATTTTAAGGTCATTTATGGCAAAGGGGATGTTCATCTTATATTCCAGGCTTATTGTCCTAGTTTGATAACCAAAACTAATCTGGAGTTCATTGGTTTGGCTCTATAGGGATTTCTGGTTGATGCAAATCAAGTTCTCTAAGCTTGGCGATCAGCCCCCAGATTCGGCCACTGGTTGTGATCAGGTGATGTTAGATTCCCCATTTTCATATGCAAGCCATTCCTTACTTCAGATGTTGTTGAACTACATCTCCCATCTTCCCTGACTGGTGGCCAGGCTAGCGGAGGCTGATGGAAGTTCTAATCCATCTACAGCTGAAGTGTCACAGTTTCCTCACCTCACTTTTTCATAGGTGAGTTGCCCCAGCATAAACTTCTATATGCTAGTAGAACCCTTAAAGTTCACCTATATCTTAACCTGGGTCAAATCCAACAGCAAAAGACAAAGTCTTACTTATATTTGTTCGCAGAGCACTAGCAACACAGGAATCTTGGTTGGAGTCACAAGTTATTTCCGCATAGCCATGATCTGTCAGTCCAGTCTTGTTATAAGCACTTCTGCACTTCCTAGCTAATGCTGAGGACAGGAGCAAAAGATTACTTCATAGATTATTATTACCATTACCATTATTATTTGGTGTTGTGGTTTGCTTAATGAGACCCGGAGGAGGAGGTGATAGTGAATTAAAACTTTTAAATTAAAAGGGGTTCAATTTAATAAGCATTTTAATAGAATAATATGAAATGATATGAGTAAAACACTCATTAATTAAAGCTCTTGAAGCCACTGACCAGAAAAAGTAGCATATTTCAGACATAAGTTGCTGGAACCCACAATAAGACAGAGTGTTGCACCTTTGCTGAGGTCCTAATTGTGTGCTTCCCATAGCCAATGTGTTGGCCAATGTGAGGACAGGTTCCGGGACCAAGGGTGAACAAATCTATCAGTTTCGCTTGCTCTCAATTTCAAATTTTTCAAATTTATTTATCTGCAGCCAAGCTCAAGGCTGTGTACTTGGTTCTCCCCTCCCCATTTTATCCTCAGAAGATTCCTGTGAGGTAGGTTAAGCCAAGGTATAGTGACTGGTCTAGGATCCCCCAGTGAGCTTTGTGGCTCAATAGGGATTCAAACCCTGGCCTCCTGGATCCTTGTCTAATACTCTCATCACAACAGCAAACTGGCTCTCTTAAATTCAGCTCCCCAGATTTCCACAATCAACAAGTAGTAGTAGCAAAACTGGATCCTCAGCAGTGGGTTTCTGTGATCTGTTCCAAGAGGATGTTTTTTTTTTCTTATTAAAATGTATTTAATTTCTTCCTGCTATGGCCATACTTTGTTTTCTCCCCTTTCCTTTCCTAAGCAACTTTTACTCTCCATTCCAATGGAATTACTATTCTGTCCTATTTTCTAAGTCCTATTTTCTCCCCCTCTCCCATTGAAGAAAAGATTGTTCACCTTCTTAGCACTTTCCCTGCATTTTGAAATCATATCCAACATTTTCATCTGACCATCTCTTGCCTTTGCACATCCCCCATCTGTTTCCACACCTAACGATGTGTCTGTCTCGTGTGTGTGTGTGTATAAACACACAAACATACACACACACACACACACACACACACACCAACAAACACAACACACACAGAGAGAGGGGGAGATCCTTGATTTGTGTGTTTTGCTGGAACTCAATAGAAATAAACTTGTGACTTGACTCTCCCCTACTTCCTCTTGGTAACCCAGCAGTCCTTGCTCTCTATGGTGTTGATCTACACTCCCAACTCCCCTTCCCTCCCAAGTGTCCTCTAAAGGTAATTTAATGTTCCCCATCTTACCTGGAGAAAGCAGGGCCAAGAGGAGGCATGCTCTCAGGAGTGCCTTCATCATTCTAGAAAGATTAGGAGACTCAGAGCAGAGAAGGATCATCAAATGAATTGATGCAGGTAGAGGCTTGCCTGGAGAGATTTATAGGCCATGGATTCATGTCGGAGGCAACACTTGGGAACAAATAGTTCAGTGAGGTCTGGAAATGGGGATTGTTTGTTCATTACAAAGATAAAGAGGGACATATTAAAATTCAAAGCTCACTGTTGGAATTGTCTAAATTATTTCTCTATAATCTCATTACTTGTTAATAGACACCTCTCAGATTTATTCATAATAATAATAATAACAATAATAATATTTTTACCCCACCCATCTGACTGGGTCACCCCTGCCACTCTGGGTGGCTTCAAGTATATACAGAAACATTCTTCTTCTTCTTCTTTGGCGATCACTTGAAGCCTTGTAAGATTGTCTTCTGGGCCCTCATGCCTCTTTCCCCATCTGGCAGACTAGCAGTGGCTCTGGCTGTGCCCTTTTTTTGCTCTTAATGATAGGTCAGCCCTAACAGGATGCTTTTAAGTATCTCCTTCTTCTCTTTCTATTGCTCTTGGATGCAGAGCAATAGCCTCGTTTCCCGCTCATACCACCAACAAAGGCGATTTTTAGCCACACAGCACAGAAGGCACAGAGGACATTCTGCTTTATGCTGCCTATCTTGAGGTGTGGTTCTCTTTGCTTCATTATTTATGTTATGCCTACTTAGCAATGCAACTCCTTCCTTCATAGGCAATGGTGCTTCTCAAGTTTCCACCCCATCCCTAACCAATAAATATATTTGGCTGGAAAAATTGGAGGTGGCATAGGGATTTCAGCACACTCCTATGCACTGTTGTTGGAAGTAGTAACCATTTATTTCAAAGGGATTACAGTGCAATTCTATATCTGTCTACATAGATGTAAATGCCACTGATTTCAATGGGTCTTACTCTCAAATAATAATAATAATAATAATAATAATAATAATAATAATAATAATAATAATACTACAGTGGTACCTCAGGTTACATACGCTTCTGGTTGCATACGCTTCAGGTTACAGACTCTGCTAACCCAGAAATCGTACCTCAGGTTAAGAACTTTGCTTCAGGATGAGAACAGAAATTGTGTTCCGGTGGCGCAGCAGCAGCAGGAGGCCCCATTAGCTAAAGTGGTGCTTCAGGTTAAGAACAATTTCAGGTTAAGAACGGACCTCCGGAATGAATTAAGTACTTAACCCGAGGTACCACTGTAATAATAATAATAATAATTCATTTATACCCTGCCCTTCCTGGCCAGGGCCAGGCTCAGGGCGTCTAACACCAAATATAAATTACAATAAAAAGTAATGGGGGGGGGGAAACAACAACAAAAAGTTAATTAAAATATGACTTGATACAACTTAAAATGCAGCTTCATTTTAGTAGTAGCCCATAAATCAAGACCACAAAGGGAGGAAACATCAGCTATTCGCCCAAGCCAGCTACCCATGCTGGTCCTACATGGGCCAGCAAAATCCAAGGGAAAATTTATATACCAAAGCCCACATAAGGGTTCAGAGTGAATCCAAGCCAAAGGCCAGGCGGAACAGCTCCATCTTGCAGGCCCTGCAGAAAGATGTCAAATCCCACAGGGCCCTGTTCTCTTGTGACAGAGCATTCCACCAAGTCGGGGGCCAGTGCTGAAAAGGCCCTGTCCTAGTTGAGACCAATCTAACCTCCTTGAGGCTCGGGCCTATTTATGGACCTTAAGGTCCTCCGCAGAGCATACAAGGAGAGGCAGTCCCATAGGTATGAGGGTTCTAGGCCGCATAGGGCTTTAAAGGTCAAAACCAGCACCTTAAACCTGACCATGTACTCCACCGGGAGCCAGTGCAGCTGGTAAGCACTGGATGAATGTGGTCCTGTGGCAAGGACCCTGTAAGGAGCCTTGCAGCGGCATTCTGCACCTGCTGGAGTTTCTGGGTCAGCTTCAAGGGCAGCCCTGCGTAGAGCCCAGCATAGATAAGTGTGTGTAGTTCTTTTTTGCAACTTCTTCAATGTATACTTAGGAGTTTTGGTTCCTCTGGCACTTCCGTCTGTCACCCCTGCCTCACACTCTTGGTTCCTACCAATACAGTCACTGTTTAAGAATCTTCTCTCTCTTAGAAACACCCACCCACAAACACACACAAAGTTTGCTGCCAAATGAAATTATATTGCAATCTATTTTGTCCTCACCTGTATTTTAACTCAATCCAAGAAACCAACCTTCACTGAGTTGCTGTGGCATTTCCTGTTCCAAGAGTTTCATGTAAATGTTGAATAGCACTGAAGACAGGACAGAATCCTGAGGTCAGTTGTCACAGTCCAATGACTAAGGCTTTGAAAAGGAGTCCTCTCAGTTGTGTCCTTTCGAGGCTAAGCCTATCCAACTCCCTCATCCATTCCACATAAAGCTTGGTTTCCAGACCCTTTATCATTTTAGGTTCCCTCCTCTGCACACGGTCCAGCTTCTAAATATCTTTCTTAGATTGCAGGGCCCGAAACTGGGCACAGCATTCCAGGTGTGGAATGAGAAAGTCAGAATAGAGCAGTACCATTTGTTCCCTTGATCTGGACACTATAAAAATCATTATAACATAGTATACTTAAAAAGAAACAAAAAGTACCGTATTTTTCGCTCGATAACACGCACCTGACCATAACACGCACATAGTTTTTAGAGGAGGAAAACAAGAAAAAAAAATTCTGAATGAAACAGTGGATGTATCATTTTTGTGCTTCATGCTGCGGCCACAGACATGTGATTTGACGGTGAGTTTGGGGTAGCCCAATGCAAAGATCCTGAGGATCCATGTGGATCCATGCTTTGTAACCACGTTTTTGCACCATTGCAGCCCCAGGCAACAGTGGGTGCATGATTTTTTTGGTGCAGGCTGTAGCCATGGACATGCTGTGTGATCTGATGGTGAATTTGGGGTGACCCAATGCAAAGATCCTGAGGATCCATGTGGATCCGTGCTTTGTAACCACGTTTTTGCACCATTGCAGCCCCAGGCAACAGTGGGTGCGTGATTTTTTTGGTGCAGGCTTTAGCCATGGACATGCTATGTGATCTAATGGTGAATTTGGGGTGACCCAATGCAAAGATCCTGAGGATCCATGTGGATCCATGCTTTGTAACCACGTTTTTGTACCATTGCAGCCCCAGGCAACAGTGGGTGCG
This sequence comes from Podarcis raffonei, assembly GCF_027172205.1. NCBI lineage: Eukaryota > Metazoa > Chordata > Lepidosauria > Squamata > Lacertidae > Podarcis > Podarcis raffonei. The sequence goes on from NC_070609.1 coordinate 14,123,178, forward strand.
TGATTTTTTTGGTGCAGGCTGTAGCCATGGACATGCTATGTGATCTGATGGTGAATTTGGGGTGACCCAATGCAAAGATCCTGATGATCCATGTGGATCCGTGCTTTGTAACCACGTTTTTGCACCATTGCAGCCCCAGGCAACAGTGGGTGCGTGATTTTTTTTGGTGCAGGCTGTAGCCATGGACATGCTATGTGATCTGATGGTGAATTTGGGGTGACCCAATGCAAAGATCCTGAGGATCCATGTGGATCCATGCTTTGTAACCACGTTTTTGCACCATTGCAGCCCCAGGCAACAGTGGGTGCGTGATTTTTTTGGTGCAGGCTGTAGCCATGGACATGCTATGTGATCTGATGGTGAATTTGGGGTGACCCAATGCAAAGATCCTGAGGATCCATGTGGATCCGTGCTTTGTAACCATGTTTTTGCACCATTGCAGCCCTGTTTTTGCATCAGATCATTGCTATGTGATCTGATGGTGAATTTGGGGTGACTCAATGCAAAGATCCTGAGGATCCATGTGGATCCGTGATTGGAACCACGTTTTAAGTAGGGAGGGAAGGAAAAACATAGAAGCGACAAGGAGAGGGGTGTGCAGAGAAGCAGCTGGCTAAGAATGCAGGAGAGGGGTTTTACCGGAGGGAGGAAAGGAAGGCAAAAGTCCCCCCCCCCCACAAGCCAGCCAGCTCTCTCTCTCTCCCCCCCCCCAACCTGCATGTTGCCTTCGAGTCCCAGACGCACGGAGAGGAGCTTTCCACTCTGCTTGCCTGGAGGGGAGGGGTTTTCTCTGCTCTTTGTTCCGTTTGAGCAAACACAGTAAGGAAACAGAAGCGGGTGGGCAGTAAGACCCTGAGGCAGAATGCAGGAAAGCAGCAACTTCCTCCTTTCCTCCCTTCTCTGGACTATTTGATATTTGCCTGATTTTTGCCTTCACTCGCGCTTGTCAGCTCCAGGGACCACACATTCGCTCGATAACACGCACAGACATTTCCCCTTACTTTTTAGGAGAAAAAATCTGCGTGTAATAGAGGGAAAAATACGGTATACACTTTATAAAATTAAGTCGATGCACTCAACATGGGGCTACCTTTGAAGGTGACTCAGAAACTACAACTAATCCAGAATACGGCAGCTAGACTGGTGACTGGGAGTGGCCACCTAGACCACATAACACTGGTCCTGAAAAACGTACTTTGGCTCCCAATATATTTCTGAGCACAAGTCAAAGTGTTGGTGCTGACGTTTAAAGCCCAAAACAGCCTCAGCCCAGTATACCTGAAGGAGTGTCTCTACCCCCATCGTCCAGCCCGGACACTGAGGTCTAGCTCTGAGAGCCTTCTGGTGGTTCCCTCCCTGTGTTACAGGGAACCAGGCAGAGAGGCTTCTCAGTAGTGGTGCCCACCCTGTGTAATGGCCTCCCATCAGATATCGGACTTTGAGAAGACATCTGAAGGCAGCCCTGTTTAGGGAAGTTTTTAATGTTTGATGTTTTATTATGTTTTAATATTCTGTTGGGAGCTGCCCATAGTGGCTGGGGAAACCTAGCCAAATGGGCGGGGTATAAATTATTATTATTATTATTATTATTATTATTATTATTATTATTATTATTCACCACCAGAACCACAAACTCCAAGGCCTTAGTAAATGACTAATGTGAATATTTCTTTTTCTTTTCCAGATTTCGTTCATAGGAGTGACTTCACTTTCCAAGGATGTTGAACAACAGATTTTTTTTTTGAAAGAGTTGGAATTGGAGCAATAGTGCTCTTTTCCAATAGAAATACTATTATAATGCTTCACAAATCTCACATTGACGGGTAATTATGTTTCAGCATAAACCTCCTCCTTTTGAAATGGGATGCAGGACACAGAGAAAAGAGTGCTGTATTTGTGTACTTCCTTATGTTTATTATGATAAATATAAATGATTGTGGCAAATAAAAAGATGGTTCGAAAATGTTTATCCTTCAAATCAATAGTTTGGGATGGGGAATAATGGTATTTCCTTATATAAAGCATCAGTGTTGTTGTTTTTTAATGGAAAACAACAGGCAAGCAGAGATTTGACAGAACACATCTGTCAACTAAGTGAAATGATAAAAGAGTCAGAACAGGTGGTGGAAGAGACTGGCTGGGCCTAACAATCTTTGTATGTTCAGGTACCTTAGCTTGGTTAAAACAAGGGGCTTCCCCAACCATTGCAATGCTCCCACACCTCTGTATTGTTTAGCCTGGGCATTAGTTGAAAGCAACTGTGCAAAGGAGAATCATATACTCAGGAAGGCTCACATAATGCCAGAGTGATCAAAAGCAAAGGAGGAATGAACCTATGGAAAAAGATGCTGACTTAGAGGGATTTATGGGTCAAGGAAAGGTGCCCAATGATTCCAACTGGGAAGGACTGGTCCAGTGAGGATCAGGAAATTATGGAAATAGAGAGTGCATGCTTTCCCAGAAATCCTATATTTTTATATTGTAACACAAAGCTCTTCTTTTCATATTGGATCCAATGTTTTTAAGGAACTCTGTGGGAGTCAGCCAGGTGCCTCTTCCAGTCCAACCACACCTACACTGTCAGTAAACAGGTACTTTAAATAAATGTGTTCCTCCCTCGGGCTTTATGGTAAAACTGAGCTGGAAACAACCTAATCCTAATGAGGCACAAAGTAATCAACAATTGGCATGTCACACATTTGCTCTTCCCTGAAATCAGGTGAACCTGGAATGTGCTTGCATCCATCAGGCCATTGAAGTTTGCACTATCAGATTTGTAGCTTTTCAGTATGTTTTGTTTTTACTGTAGTCATGACAGCTATCTTCTCTCAAGTATTAGAGCCAGTAAGCCCCTTATTACCCCAAAAAATTCCTCTCTTCCCCATCTTCTCTCTCCCCCTCTCCTTCTCATATTTCCCCTTTCTCTCTCCTCCCTTTCCTACTTTTATGGTGTTCTCTCTTTTACACACCCTAATATCATCATCATTACCATCATTATTGCTATTAATTTTATATACCGTATTTTTCGCCCCATAGGGCGCAGCGGCCCATAAGGCACACCTAGTTTTTTTTGGGGGGAATAAAGAAAGAAAAAATATTTCCCACCCCCCCAAGGCGTGAGGCTGGGGCGGGGGAAGCCTGAGCTTCCCCCGACCCCAGCCCCAAAACAGGCTGCTCTCCGCAAGCCGTGGGAGCCCTCCCGCAGCTTGCGCAGAGCTACCCGAAGCCCCGACGCAACTGCTCAGCGCGCCGGGACTCCGGGATAAGAGGCAGCGCTGCGCAAGCTGGGGGAGCCTTCCCGCAGCTTGCACAGAGCTACCCGAAGCCCCGGCGCGACTGCTGAGCATGCCGGGGCTTCGGGATAAGAGGCAGCGCTGCGCAAGCCGGGGGAGCCCTCCCGCGGCTTGCGCAGCGATGCCTCTTATCCCGAAGCCCCGGCGCGCTCAGCAGTCGCTTTGGGTAGCTTCGGGATAAGAAGCAGCACAGCGCAAGCCGGGGGAGCCCTCCCGCGGCTTGCGCAGAGCTACCCAAAGCCCCGGCGCGACTGCTGAGTGCGCCGGGGCTTCGGGATAAGAGGCAGCACTGCGCAAGCCGGGGGAGCCCGGGGGGAACTCCCGCGGGCTCCCAAGGCTTGCGGATAGCTTCCTGAAGCCTGGAGAGGGAGAGGGGTCGGTGCACACCGACCCCTCTCGCTCTCCAGGCTTCAGCGAAAGCCTGCATTCGCCCCATAGGACGCACACACATTTCCCCTTCAGTTTTGGAGGGGAAAAAGTGCGTCCTATAGGGCGAAAAATACGGTATACCCCTTTCTACTAATTTCCTTTGTATCACTGTGTCATTTGTATCTGCTTATTCTAACAGAATTTCTAAGGACTGGAGTACAGTAATATGTGTGTAATCACTTTTAACAAGATGTGACATTTTTCCTCCCCATTTATATTCAATGTTTCATTATTTAGGCAACCCCCTCACACTGAAAGAGAGAGAGAGAGAGAGAGAGAGAGAGAGAGAGAGAGAGAGAGAAGGCAATGCTAAGATATCACAACCGTGTGATGGTATGAAAGCATTGGTTCAAGCTTTAAATATAAAATAAAAGGCTTAATGTGCTGCAAGACTTGGGGGGGAATCTCAACCTGGTGGAGAAGTGGACATATCCCAGGATGAGAGGCTGGGTGAGAAAAGGAAAGCTCTAAGGTGAAAATGGGGAGGGCCTGTCATTGGGAGGCAAGGGGTCTGCTTGTGTCTTGTCAATGCTGTGACTTGTTTCCAAAGCATTTTGAGGATGAAATTTCTTGCTTCCACTGGGAACTTTACTCCGCTGTTACAGCATGTGATGTTATAGAATACTAAGGTTAAAAGTCCAAATGAAAAGAAAGAGAGATGTTAATGGACTAAGTAAATTTATGTGAAACTAGTTTTGAAAAACTGCTGCAATGATGTATATGGAAACTCAGCCAGGGGGATTCGAGGAAGTCAACCAACAATGATAACCAAAGCGGAATTTTTACAGTTAGGATATATGTTTGTTTGCTTGCTTGTTTTTTGATGTTTTCTTTTTAAGTTTGTTATAAATTTGGAAAACGAATAAGAAAAATTTGGGGGGGGGGAATCAAAGTATAGTGAGCATGTTAATGGTTTTGTCTGTTTTCGCATCTCTGTGTTAGATAATGTTTATTTTTCCCATTAAAAGACTAACCAGAACCAGCTCAAGGGTCATTTTGGAGGATACTGGGATATAATAGTTGGGTTGTAAGGGACATATCTTAACATCCAGCAAGAATATGGATTGAAGGGGCAGTGGGACTGTGCAGGATCAGATCTTATATAATAATAATTTGTTATTTATACCCCGCCCATCTGGCTGAGTTTCCACAGACACTCTGGGCGGCTCCCAATCAAATGTTAAAAACAGTACAGCATTACATATTAAAAACTTCCCTGAACAAGGCTGCCTTCAGATGTCTTTTAAAGATAGGATAGCTGCTTATTTCCTTCACATCTGAAGGGAGCGTGTTCCACAAGGTGGGCGCCACTACTGAGCCCAATACACCCCCCCCTGTGGAACCTGCCACAGCCATTCTATTGGCTGAAGCCCACTCCCAGGCAGCCCTGACCCTTTCCCTTAAAAAGCAAAATACAATCTTCCCACCTATCAGAAGGAGGATCTAATCCTGCATGCAGCTGCTTCGAGGGGCAAGAAGAAGGAGAGGCCTAGCTGGAAAGGCAAGCCATCCCTTCTCAGGAAGAGACAAAGCTGCCTAGTAGGTCCTTCTTTTTCACACTTTCTCCTCATGCATGCCTCTCCGTCCTGCCTGACCCTCCACCCTTTCAGAGCCCCTTATAGTCCTTTGTTGTTCAACCCAACCTGTAGTCATCTGAAGCTGTCCCATCCCATTTGAATGAGGCACAGGTCCTTTGAGTACTGCTGATTGACTAAGGATCCAGGCCTTGGCCAAATCCAGTGCACAGCCCTAACATGTTAATTATTAAGTAGTGGGTTGACATAGCAGATGGCACAGAGATTGCTCCAGGTAGTTCTTTATAAGTAAGCTGGAACTGAACTGAACTGAACTGAACAGCTCAGCCGGCCTGCTTTTATAGGCAGCCAGCTGCCAACATTGTAACAACAACACCCCAGGGTTTCCTGCCTAAATTAACTGACGTGGACCTGAGTGAAAACTATATACACAATACCTCTGGTGGCCAGGGTGAGAACTTCAATACATAACATTAATGATTCTAAAATGATGCAGAAACTTACGGCTGAGAGTTGCATTGTTACACATTTCAGTGTTGCAGCATTGCATCTTTATCCCAAAAAAATTTACATCTGCTGCAGTGAAGCTGTAATTGCCTGAGAAACAATCATTGGATGACGTGCATTTACTTGAAAGTTGCACTCTCGGTTTCACTATGAAAAAGAATTTGAAAGAAATATTTAGGTCTTGGAAAAATATGCAGGTCTATTGCTCCTAATTTTGTAATTTGTAATTTTCTGTGTTGCCTGTGTTACCTTTTCAAACTAACAATATGGAAAATAGAACTAACTATATGGAAAATATTATTAAATTGGGCAATGGAATGTATGCAGAACTTCATTTCAGGTCAATTTGTAGCACGAAGACTCATGCCTTCCTCTATGCATCTGATAATGCATCTGACATACACTGCACTCTCTCTTCTAGTTGATCGTAACAGTTTGTAGGTTGGGGAAAATGCTTCCCTGACCTGTTGTTCCCAACACAAGACACTTGGCAAGACATTGCATTGCACCAGCCTCACTGCCCCCTTGCCGCTCTGCCTCCAAAAATGTAGCAGTGATGTTGGAACAGATGGTCAAGTGAGCACCACCATCCCACCCAGAATTGCCCCAAGGCATTTTGGCACCTGAGGCGAACCACAAAATGGCACCCACACCCTCCTGGGTAGAAGGTGTGGGTGAATCAGGAACAAGCAAGGGGATCATATCAGCCTTAACCAATGGTTGAAGTAGGAACCAAAGTTCATCAGGGTGGAGGGGCCCACTTTGAATCAAACTGGGTAACTGAAGCCTATTTTAAGAAGCGAACAACAGGAATACTTCCTTTCTGTTGTTTCCTTCCTCATCGTTTTATAACTGAGAATTATTTCAAAATTACTTGAAGGGGGATAAGGAGCCATGAAGGTGTGAAGCACCTTCATTTCCCATCCCAGTTGCTCAGCTTTTGAATAGTTTCTGTGAAAGGACTCTCAATTTTAATGTAATTTATGTCAAAGGGGATATTGAGATTACAGTCATACCTCAGGTTGAAGTTGCTTCAGGTTGAGCATTTTCAGGTTGCACTCCACGGCGACCCGGAAGTAAAGGAATGTGTTACTTTCGGGTTTCACCACTCGCACACGCTCAGGTGCTCAAAATGACGTCACGCGCATGTGCAGAAGCAGCGAATCACAACCTGCACAGACATGCAGACACAGGTTGCGTTCTGCTCTGGATGCAAACGGGGCTCCGGAACGGATCCCATTTGCATCCAGAGGTACCACTGTATATTCCAGGCTTATTGTCTAGTTTGATAACCTAAACTAAACTGGGGTAAATTGGTTTGGGTCAAAAGGGATTTCTAGTTAATGCAAATCAAGTTCTCTAAGCTTGGAGATAAGCACCCAAATTCAGCTTACTTCAGGATCGGGAAACTGTGATCCTCCAGATGTTGCTGGACTACATCTCCCATCCATTTCTGACTGGTGGCCTGGCTAGCTGAGCCTGATGGGAGTTCTAATTCATCTACAGCTGAAGCGCCACAGCTTTCTTACCTCACCTTTTTCATAGGTGAGTTGCCCCAGAAATAGACTTCTATATGTTAGTAGAACCCTTAAAGTTCAATTATCTTAACCTGGATCTACTGCAACAGAAAAAAGACAAAAAATCGGGCAAATCTTACTTATATTTGTATGCAGAGCACTGGCAACACAGGTATGTTCATTGGGCAAATGTTGTCCCTATTTTCAAAAAGGGGAAAAGAGAGGACCCAAATAATTACCGCCCAGTCAGTCTGACATCAATACCAGGGAAGATTCTGGAGCAGATCATTAAGCAAACAGTCTGTGAGCACCTAGAAAGGAATGCTGTGATCACCAATAGTCAGCATGGATTTCTGAAAAATAAGTCATGTCAGACTAACCTGATCTCGTTTTTTGACAGAATTACAAGCCTGGTAGATGAAGGGAACGCAGTGGATGTAGCCTACCTTGATTTCAGCAAGGCATTTGACAAGGTGCCCCATGATATTCTTGTAAAGAAGCTGGTAAAATGCGGTCTTGACTATGCTACCACTCAGTGGATTTGTAACTGGCTGACTGACCGAACCCAAAGGGTGCTCATCAATGGTTCCTCTTCATCCTGGAGAAGAGTGACTAGTGGGGTGCCACAGGGTTCTGTCTTGGGCCCGGTCTTATTCAACATCTTTATCAATGACTTGGATGATGGACTCAAGGGCATCCTGATCAAATTTGCAGATGACACCAAACTGGGAGGGGTGGCTAACACCCCAGAGGACAGGATCACACTTCAAAACGACCTTGACAGATTAGAGAACTGGGCCAAAACAAACAAGATGAATTTTAACAGGGAGAAATGTAAAGTATTGCACTTGGGCAAAAAAAATGAGAGGCACAAATACAAGATGGGTGACACCTGGCTTGAGAGCAGTACATGTGAAAAGGATCTAGGAGTCTTGGTTGACCACAAACTTGACATGAGCCAACAGTGTGACGCGGCAGCTAAAAAAGCCAATGCAATTCTGGGCTGCATCAATAGGAGTATAGCATCTAGATCAAGGGAAGTAATAGTGCCACTGTATTCTGCTCTGGTCAGACCTCACCTGGAGTACTGTGTCCAGTTCTGGGCACCACAGTTCAAGAAGGACATTGACAAACTGGAACGTGTCCAGAGGAGGGCAACCAAAATGGTCAAAGGCCTGGAAACGATGCCTTATGAGGAACGGCTAAGGGAGCTGGGCTTGTTTAGCCTGGAGAAGAGGAGGTTAAGGGGTGATATGATAGCCATGTTCAAATATATAAAAGGATGTCACATAGAGGAGGGAGAAAGGTTGTTTTCTGCTGCTCCAGAGAAGCGGACACGGAGCAATGGATCCAAACTACAAGAAAGAAGATTCCACCTAAACATTAGGAAGAACTTCCTGACAGTAAGAGCTGTTTGACAGTGGAATTTGCTGCCAAGGAGTGTGGTGGAGTCTCCTTCTTTGGAGGTCTTTAAGCAGAGGCTTGACAACCATATGTCAGGAGTGCTCTGATGGTGTTTCCTGCTTGGCAGGGGGTTGGACTCGATGGCCCTTGTGGTCTCTTCCAACTCTATGATTCTATGATTCTATGATTCTATTCTAAGTCACAACTTATTCTGTCATAGCCATTATATGTCAGTCCTGTTTTGTTATAGCCAAAGAAGCAGTCCATAGGTAATGCTGATGACAGAAGCAAAAGTTTACTTTAAATTTCCTCCCACAATGGCTGAGACTGCCAACCATATTCTTCAGTCCCTGACTGCAGCCCTCATTAGCTACAAATATGTACGCAAACAGCTAATGCTATCACATCCAAGGCCTATAGGAAGTTGCTGGGTCCTTGATGGATAAAGGTGTCTTCTGAGCAAATGCCTCTGTTTTTGCACTTACTTGGTGTTGGGTTTTACTGAATTAGAATAAACAATATACTTTTTCTGTTCTTCCAGGCCATTAATCAAAGTGCAATGAAAGCCTCAAGGTACTGCTCAGGTGACTGCTCAGCTGGCAAAGCTAGACATACCTCAGGGCTGTTGAAAGGTGCCAGGGACACACTGGTAGGCACTGAATAGAATACAATAACTCCAAAATCATTACTGAGAGCTGATTAAATAATTTCCTGGAACTTTGCCCCGCCTTGTTCTAATTGCGCCAGATTGTTGGGACAGGGAAAGATACTTTGACTAACCTGTTCTATTTGGTGATGACTCTCCTTAGCCACATTGTCTTGAATTGAAGCCAGCTCATTCCCACAGGGATCCCACAGTAATCTGTTGAGATGCTGGACTTGAGGGGTGATTGCCCTGATCCAGTATGCTCACCTTATGTTTAACTGGTGATGGCCAGAGCAATACCCTCATTTCCCACCACCCAAGGTATTTTTTTAGCCACACACAGCACAGAAGGCACAGAGGACATTCTGCACTAAGCTGTCTATCTGGGGGTGTCCTTCTCTTTGCGTCATGATTTATGTTAGGACTACTTAGCAGTAGTTGTTGGCATTGGGAAGAAGGGGGTTGTACTTGGGACCCTGTCAGAATCCTCACCCCTTCTGCCAGAAGCCGTACAAATGCCTCCTTTTGCTGCTTCTTTCAGAGCAGAAAGAAGGGGCTTGCCCAACCATTGCACTGTTCCCACACCTCTGTATTGTTTAGCCTAGGCAGTAGTCTAAGCCAAATGTTCAAAGAAGAAAAACTATATACTCAGAAAAGCCCTCATAATGCCGGAGTGATCAAAAGCCAAGGAGGAACGAACCAGCAGGTGACCTATGGAAGAAGAAGGAGCTGACTTGGATGGATTTAAGGGCCAAGGAAATGTGCCCAAGAATTCCACCAAGGAAGGACTGTTCCAGTGAAGAGCAGAAAATTATGGAAATAGAGAGCGCATACTTTCCCAGAAATCCTATATTTCTATATTGTAACACAAAGCTCTTATTTCATATTGGATGAAATCTTTTTAAGGAACTCTGTGGGAGTTCAGCCAGATGCCCCTTCCAGTCTAGCCACACCTACATTGTCAGTAAACAGTAGACAGGTACTTTAAATGAATGTGATCTTCTCTCGGGCTTTCTGATAAAACTGAGCTGGAAACAACCTAATCCTAATGAGGCACAAAGTAATCAAAAATTAGCATGTCACATACATGCTCTTCCCAGAAATCAGGGGAACCTGGAACCTGCTTGTATCCATGGGGCCATTTTAGTTTGCACTGGCAGTTTTGTAGCTTATCAGTATTTTCTTTCTTTTTACACAGTCATGATGACTACCTTCTCTCCAGTATGAGAGCCATTAAGCTTATTAATCATAGCTGTCAACATTTCCCTTTTCTTGCTAGGAATCCTATTCAGAATAAGGAAATTTCCCTTAAAAAGGGGAAAATGTTGACAGCTATGCTATTGCCCTATTTTTTTGCTCCATAAGATGCACCTGACCATAAGACGCACCAAGTTTTTAGAGGGGGAATGCAAGAAAAAAAATAATTCTTTAAAGGGAGCGCTGAGCAGAGCTTGTATGCAGCCCAGGCTCTGCTCAGCGCTCCTTTCACAAGCCGCGAGGAGTGTGTATGTGGCTCTTGGGGGCTTTTCCACAAGGAGAGAGAAGGGCTGCCCTTCTCCCTCCCTGGGGAAAAGCCCCCAAGAGCCACACACATGCCACACACGGCTCTTTAAAGGGAGCACGGCTTTTGGGGCTTTTCTGGGAGGTGGGGGAAGGGACAGAGCTGCGTGCTCTGTCCCTTCCCCCACCTCCCGGAAAAGCCAGAGCTAGCCCCGCGAAGCCTCCGCAGGGCAGCAGGATGAAGGCTTCCCATGCCCTGCGGAGGCTTCGTGCAGCTAAGCCAGAAACTAGAACAGCAAGAGGGAGCGCTGTGCAGCGCTCCCTCTAGCTGTTCTGGCTTCTGGGATAGCCCCGCGAAGCCTGCATTCGCTCCATAAGACTTACTTTTTAGGAGGGAAAAAGTGCGTCTTATAGAGCGAAAAATTTGGTAGTAGTAGTTGTTGCACATCACAGTGGAAGATGTGCCCCGCAAAGGGATGTGTACTCACTGATGGTTGCCACATCTCTTTGAGGGTCAGAAAGTGGTGTTAAAATACACTAGCTTAGACTAAGTCAGATTTGCTATTTTCTGTGTTTGTATTTTCCCAAATGTTCCCAAATTCTTAAGTGACCTTCTTCTACGATCTTTTATTCCTATATGGTAACAGGGTTCTTACTACACTGTTGTTATTTTTTAAAATAAATATGTATTCTGTACTTTCTGTGCTTATTTGGATACAGTGTTGATTCAAACCAGAACCTCAGATCTCTTTGTGCATCCTGGGTGATGTATTTTGCTGGAGACATTGGGCAACAGCTTCTGCTTTCTGGGTCACCCAGATGTCCTTTGTACCCACAGGTGTCTCCTGGACCTGAAGGGAAGAATGGCTAGCAAGAGTGGTGACATCCTAATATTCTGGGAGTTTGGCCTTTTGTTGAACAGAAATCAGAAGCCAACAAGAGAACAAGCTCTTAGAATGACGGGTCCTTTTCATAAGCTACAGGAATGAAAAGGTTGTAGATAACATCTCCTCTTGTGACCTATCTTCAGCGATCTGCCTTCTGAACAGCTTTCATCTGCATTTTAAACAAACACACATTCCTCTCTTCCATATATTTCTCTTTCCCCTCTCATTCCTTCTTCCTTTCCTTTCCTTTCCTTTTTCTCTTATTTCCCCCTTTCTTTTCTCCTCTCTTTCCTACTTTTATGCTGTTCTCTCTTTTATAGACCCTAACATCATCACCTTTACCATCATTTTTGCTATTCTTTATATTTAAATATACCTCTTTCTACTCATTTCCTTTGTATAGGTTTGTCTTTTGTATTTTCTGATAATAACAGTATTTAGATATCTCTAAATCTCAGAATTTAAGATATCTCAGCCACATGATGATATGAAAGCATTGGCCTGAGCTTTTACAATAAAATAGAATAAAATAGAATAAGGTTTAATGTGCTGCCAGTGGTGGTGAGGGAAATCTCAATCTGGTGCCAGTAACCAGGTTGAGAGGTGGAGAAGTGGCCATCTCCCAGGGTGAGAGGCTGGGTGAGGAATTCTCCAAGGTGAAAATGGGGAGGGCATGTCATCAGGAGCCAGGGAGGGTGCTTGTGACTTTTAAATGCTGTGACTTGTTTTCAAAAAATATTGAGGAAGTAACTGCTTGCATCCACTGGAAACTTGACCCCTCTTTTACTGCAGATGAATCTCAAGGGGTGTGCAGAGCACAGTCTAGCCCTGTTGTGTTGGATGAGTTTCAGTTGGTAACATTCAAGCACAATGCCCCTTGCCCCTCTTGTCTGAGGAATACTAGTAGAGCGGGGACAGCTGACTGGGTCAGGGAGGTGATAATGCCTCCTTGCAAAAGGGGGTGGTCCCAGCCCACTTGAATGAAGCAGTGGTGTGCCATCATTACAGGTGGGTTGTGTGAACCCCCCCAAAAAAATCATTTTCATGGTGGCTCTTGGAGGTGGGATGGGACTCTTGGGGTGGAGTGTCATATGACATCACCAATTAAACACAAGAGGGGTGGGGAATAAACAATTGACAGGAAGTAGTATTATTTTACTACTGATGCCTGTTGTATGCATGACCAAAGTATCTTGCCAGGGGCAAAGGCACAATGGCAGTATTTCTCCTGGCGGAGTTGGGCCCGCCCTCACTTAAATATAGTGCACCCACCTCACAGAACACCAATTACCTGAATTCTTACAAACTACCCCAGAGTCTTTTCTTTTTGTAGAGGAATCTCTCCCATCCTGACTGGAATGAGACCTAAATAGACTGTATCTTTCCAGCTTCTACTTCTCCTGGTTCAGCCTCCCAGTTAATTCCTGACCTATTACTTTTACAGAACACAACACACTATCCTTCATGCTAAGCTCAGTGACACCTCTCTCTAGCTTTTGATATATTCCTCAGTGTGGATGCTTCTACCCAGAACCAACTCTCTCTCCTCTCACTCCCTACCTTGCTATCTCCCAACATATTATCCCAATCTCTGTCCCAACCTAAAAACCTGTCTCTCCAAATCCTCTCCTTTTCAACCCCCTCTCACGGAACTCCAGCCAATCAGAGGCTGTCATTCGTTAACAATTTGGTGGCAGCGAAAAATAAAAATAAAACACTTGAGGAAGAACCTGCCCAGCAAAACAAACTTTCCCGTCACACCAGGTTGCTCAGTCCGTGGAATGGGGGGGGGGGGGACGACGACAATTGTTTATGGCACCCTGTCTGAAGGCAACTAGGAGAGACAGATCAGTTGTCATGCCCCTGGCCTGTCCTTCAGTTTCAGGAGACATGAGCTGGCAGAGTCCAGGAATGATTCTCCATTGACTGGAAAACTGAACCTGAATCCTGATACTGAAGCTCCACCATGCTTGCCCCCAGGGTCCTGTAACTTTCATCCTTCCTGTCTGCTATATATGCTTCGCCATTCCAAAGTAGTCATCTGAAAGAAGACTTGATAATGCAAGAAAAACTTAAACTCAGTTATAAAAAGACAAATGTTTTGATTTCAGCCCTCAAAACTTACAAAGTCAAAGTCACCCTACAAATCTGTTATGGTGCACAAAAATGGGAATCTCCTCAAAAGTGGAATTTGTAAAACCACGGAATAAAAATATATGCACTATCTTAGAGCTGCCCAAAGAAGACTTGATAATGCAAAAAAAACCCTTAAAATCAATTGTTTTGATTTCTGCCAATAGGTTTAAAAACACAAGTGGCAACTCGAGGAGCACCTCACTCACTGATCTGGTGAAATCTTTTAAATAACTAGGTTTATGCTTTTAAATCTGAATAAGCACTTTGTAAATACAATACATTGGTTATTAATTCAGTCAACTCTCTATCAAGGTTCTATTGGAGTAAAGGGTGTATACAGATTCCCCCAGCCCTCAAAACTTTTGAAATCAAAGTCACCCCACAAATCTCTTATGGTGCACAAAAATGGGGATCTCCTCAAAAGCGGAATTTGTAAAACCAAGGAATAAAAATATATGCACTATCTTAGAGCTGCCCAAAGCTTCTCCTTTTGGAAGTGGTCAGCTGTGCCAACTTGAATAATATAGGGGTGAGGGGCTGGTTAGCCATGCCCCACCCAATCAGTCACATGATGTGGTGCACGCATACCATGTGAATAGCAATGCCCATCAACTTTGGGAGAGCCCAGCTCCCTCAGACATTTTACTGGAGGTGGTGAAGACCCCTTGCCCCCTAGGAGTTGGCTCCTAGGGAAGCTGGTGTTTGCACAGTGGTCAGAGTGCATATCCTTTCCCTTAGGTATTTTATATGGGGGTGGAGGTTTCAATGAGATGCTGACTTTTAACAATGGGGAGCCTCCAGCTAGGGATAAGGAAATGCTACACATTATTGATGAGTATGAGTGTGCTAGCTAGTGAGGTGGCACCTTGCCATATGAAATTTCATATTTTAAAGCATTATTTCTGTGCTCATCACACTTCTGCCTGTCTTGTCAAATGTGCTCCTTGGTAAGGCTGGCCCAAGACATGTTGGCAGCTGAGGCAAACCACAAAATAGTACCTCCCTATTCCAGGGGGGAAAGGGTTAAGTGAAGATCGACATCAGGAACAATGTGAGGGGTGATGAATAAAGATCTCCACAGGAAACATTTCTGCCATCTCGATCCTATTTAATCTGCAGCCCGATAGCAGCAGGAATCCAATATGGGTACGACTTTCAGCTATCCTCATATCTTAGGAACCTGTCTGTACCGACCTATCAGCATTTATTTACCAAAGCCAGACTAAATGTATTTCCTTCGGAAGTGCTAAATGGTAGACTGAGAGGCATCACTTATCAGAATAGGCTTTATGTTCTCAGAACATCGACTGCATGAAGCATATCTTACTGCATTATGGGCAATACGAGCAAGCAAGGGACCAAATGATCAAACCCCTACTACCAAATCTGCCGGAAAAATCTGAAGCCTCCCATATTAAATATATTTTGGATGACAGGTTTGATGATATTACACTGGCCATGGCAAAGTTTCTTTGGGAAGTCAAAAGAAACAATGATCATCAAGCTCGAGACAAAACAAAATGAGCACCTCAGTTTCTCTCTCTCTTTTGTGGTTGGCTGTCTTAACTGTATTTTCTTCTGAAATTGTTCTATAGGTCTTTGGACCTCAATAAAGATTATATATATATATATATATATATATATATATATATATATATATATATATCTCCCCACAGGAAACAAGGACTGGAGGAGACTAGCAGCACCTCCTAATGGCCAAGGATAAGCATCAAGGACTCTCCATCAGTTTTATGTAAGTTTATTTACAAGAAAAACACATCCAGAGCATCGCATGCCTCAGACAAAGCACAGCCTCTCTCCTCTCCTTCTCTCTCACTCAGCCGGCAAAGTCTGAAGCCTGCCTCCCCCAGTTCCTCTCTGGGCATACTGCCAAACCTTCGCACTGAAATGTCAGGAATGCCAGCCATCTTTAATGGCTGTCTGCCTGCCCCCCTACTTTTGATCCTTCGTTCCATAGTTGCAGAGAGAAGCCTGTACCATGTTCTCTAATGAGGAGGGGGCGCATCCTGGCCAGTTCATCCAGTAAGTCCCCATTAAGCCTGGCTCGATACAACGTCACAAGGGGCTTATCCCCCCACTCCAGCTGTTGTCACCACATATTGAACTCCAACCAAAATTGCATCACTATTCTACTCCCCTGCCTCAAATTTAGCAATTGCCTGGAAGTGACAGGCAGCCTCTGGGGGTCTTGGAACATTGTATTCATGAACGCCAAAATCCCGCAATCATTGTATCCATGAATGCCAAAATCCCGTCTTTCTTCTCCTTCCCTTCTGTTGCTCTTAAAGCTTCTCCAGTCTCCCCATTCAGGGACTGAATTGCTGGCCTGTCTCTTCCCCAGAGGGATGCGGGTGGTGCTGTGGTCTAAACCACTGAGCCTCTTGGCTTCCCGATCACGGGGTGAGCTCCCATTGCTCTGTCCCAGTTCGTGCTAACCTAGCAGTTCAAAAACACACCCGTGCAAGTAGATAAATAGGTACCACTGTGGTGGGAAGGTAAACGGTGTTTCCATGCGCTCTGGTTTCCTTCACGGTGTCCCGTTGCACCAGAAGTGGTTAAGTCATGCTGGCCACATGACAAGGAAAGCTGTCTGTGGAGAAACGCTGGCTCCCTTGGCCTGAAAGCGAGATGAGCGCCACAACCCCATAGTTGCCTTTGACTGGACTTAACTGTCCAGGGGGCATTTACCTTTTTTACCTTTCTTCCCCAGAAGACACAGCCTCAGACTCTGGCTTAGCTGATGGTTGCCTGGCTTCCAACTCTTCCTCTCTTCCTCATGAGAACAAACAGATTATTCCCTGGGAAAAAGGGGGTGGGCTGTCCTCTCTAAACTCAGACAGCTCGCATCTACTGAGTTATCCCTTTGCTAGCTCAGCTCAATTTCTGAGGCTGACTGTCCTGCTGTGCTCTGGGGGGCCATGTTCCTGACGACCCCTATCAATCCAGCCACCTAAGATGGTCACCACACCTTGCTTCATGGGTGGGACCATCCTGCATCTTGATATGCCAAACTACACATTCAACCCCGTCACTATGTAACCAGCATCACAAATACCAAATGGGGGAAAGCATTTACAGCTCTGTGGCTCCAGTGTCTGAAGTCCATTGTTGTTGAAGGATGCTATCACCAGATGCCCTAGGTATAAAAGGTTTGCCTACATGGAGATAGAGGTTCCTAATTATCTACCCACTACTTGCTGGTTTGTCCCATCTATGAGGACTTAGTATAGTTAAAGCTATGGTTTTCCCAGTAGTGATGTATGGAAGTGAGAGCTGGACCATAAAGAAGGCTGATCAACAAAGAATTGATGCTTCTGAATTATGGTGCTGGAGTGGACTTTTGAGAGTCCCATGGACTGCAAGAAGTTCAAACCTATCCATTCTTAAGGAAATCAGCCCTGAGTGCTCACTGGAAGGACAAATCGTGAAGCTGAGGCTACAATACTTTGGCCACATCATGAGAAGAAAAGATTCCCTGGAAAAGACCCTGATGTTGGGAAAGATTGAGGGCACAAGGAGAAGGGGATGACAGAGGACGAGATGGTTGGACAGTGTTCTTGAAGCTAGCAGCATGAATTTGACCAAACTGCAGGAGGCAGTGAAAGACAGGAGTGTCTGGCGTGCTCTGGTCCATGGGGTCATGAAGAGGCGGACACGACTAAACGACTAAACAACAACAACAACAATGAGGACTTAAGAGAAGTTTTGTTCAAATATTTAAATCTCCCAACTGAGAGATGGATTCGGTATATGATTAACTTTTTATTAAGGGACAAGTGCCCATACACCTCTGAAAAAGTGGTCTGTTCTGCTTTTACCGTGACGATTATAAGGAGAAAAAATTATTCTGCGTTTATCCTGTTTTATGTATTTTATATTTTGTAATTGCTTCAGCTAAACCAATAAATAATAATTGCATTTGTATCTGAAACAGAACTAAGAACCAAAATTTTATTTTCCATAACCATTTATTTTGTTTTGTAATGATCATAATGAAAACTTAACTATTTGTTAATGATACACTACAGGGTTCTTTGTAGTTAGAATCTACAACCCGCACATTTTTGACCCATTTTTCTCTGCCCCTTGCTTCCCTTTACCCCCACCAAAAGCAAAAAAGAAAGATCCACAGATCCTGAGCCCTGGACTTCAACACTAGGCCTCCAGTTTCCCCTCATTGCCATGAATTTTGCAATACACAAGGAGGAGGTCTACACTGTCCTATTTACCCTTCATGTTCAGGCTGGTGTGAGATTCCTGAAGCATTATAACATCTTTTTTCGGTAATAAAAAGGGCATATCCCCCAGATCCAAGTTTTCTTCTGTGGATGGCACAAAAATCTGTTGTTCCACAGCCTTGGAACGTGAAATCGTGGAGATGAATGGGGGCTAGAAGAAAAGGAAAGAAATGTTGACATTAGTCCTTTACCCAGGTACTAAGAGATTGTGCTTGTGAGGCTAAATGACAATTTTAGTTAGTTTTAAAATGTGTATATTTAAAAAATCTGAAAAATATAATTTAATTAGAACATGAATAAACAAAATTTTCAACATGAAGTTCGGATAAAAAGAAATTCATATGTAATTCAGAATTGCCATTATACCCAAAGGAGTCTCATGATTATTAATAAACAGTTTATCTGTCAGGCTTCAGGAAATCCGAAAAGTAGAGGGCAGCTCCCACCATTCCTCCTCAGTCCAGCCTCTGACATTTTATTTATAAAATATAATGAAAGTAGAGAATCTGAAAACAGGCCTAATTAACTAGATTAAGCAGATCAAATTCTTGTGTGCAGCTGAGTTGCAATAAAATGGGAGGAATTGTATCCCTGCTATCTCCTGGGCATGTTAAAAGTCACATGCTGTGGCCACACAGCAAGATTTGAAAACAACACTCCCTCCCTGGTGTGGGAACCTTGAGTGTTTTAACCTGGCATGAGACAACAGTGTGATGCAGCGACACACAAACAAAAAGCTGGAGATGCACTTCATTGTCTCTCAGGATGGTTGGATGCCCACTGAGGCTTCCTCATTGCCCCACTGTGATCTAAGCATCCAGAGAATCCTCCTTTTATTTTACAAGTTTCCAAGAGCGGAAATTCTGTTGCACAACTGTAAATCCTTGCACTAATGGTCTGAGTTAGCCAGATACTGCTCATTGTAACAGAATTTAAGAAAACTTATTACATGCCTTTTACATAATAAATATGCTTTTTGAGCAAGGGGGACATTTTGTCCTCGACTGCAACCCAATGGTGGACAGATCCAGATGCAACTGGGGTGAAGCAATGAATGCACTTTATACTTTTGTTCAGAAGGGTGTTTTTAATAATAATAATAATAATAATAATAATAATAATAATAATAATAATTTATTTATACCCCGCCCTCCCCAGCCAAGGGGAATACTCCTTCTGGACAAGCAAGTGGCATTATGAGAGTTAAAGGACACAGTCCAGGCAGGCAAAACACTAAGGAAGGGTGCAGAATGGCGCCAGTGAGAGATGTGGACCCTCTCACATTTCTAGTAATATGCAAGGGAAAGGGAAGGGACGGGGAGAATAGGAGAACAGGAATGAGTCTGCATGACCCATCCGATGACTAGGCCCTTTCCCCCTGCCTAAGTAGCAATGTTACCTCTAAAAAGAGATCCTTTAAAAACAACACACTGGGTCTCATTCTCAAGGCAGTTGATGGTCTTCTCACTTTTACACTGTGTGGCTCCTTTGGAGAAGCAGGTTGGGCACTTCAGGCCATTTTCAGCCAGCACGTTGCGATCAGGAACTGCCAAAATCAAAAGTATAGTGAGCATGTTAATGGTTTTATCTGTTTTTATACCTGTATGTTATATTATTGTAATTCACCCAAGGGCTTTACAGTTTTGGTGGGGCACCAGCAAGTGTTATTGGATGAAAAGATTATCTAGACCCAGTCTGGGTTTAGGATTGACATTGGGACAGATTCAGGAGAGGCCTGGTTGGAAAGGGAACCCATCCCTTCTCAGGCAGAGATGTAGCTGCCCAGTAGGTCCCTCTTCTTCACAGTTTCTCCTCATGCCTGCTTCTTCGCCCTCCCTGCCTCTCCACCCCTTGAGTCGGCCCTAATAGTGCTGACCTGCTCAACCCATATAGCCATCTGGGGCGGTCTCACCCCTTTTGAATGAGGCCCAGGTCCTCTGAGTACTGCTGATTGAGTAAGTATCCAGCCCTTGGCCAAATCCAATGAAAAGCCTAACATGTTGTGGATTTTAAAATTATACAGAAACTTACGGCTGAGAGTTGCATTGTTACACAGTTCAGTGTTGCAGCAGTGCTTCTTAATCTCAAAGAATTTACCATTCCCTGCAGTAAAGCTGTAATTGCCTGAGAAACAATCGTCGGATGTCGTGCATTTATTCAAAAGTTGCACTCGATGTCCCCCTATGAAAAAGAAATTGAAAGAAATATCTAGATCTGAGAAAAATATTCAGGACTATTGCTCCTAAGGCACATTCTTGGTAATGGTTCCAATTTTCTTTGATTCCTGAATCAGGACCTTTTCAAACTAACAATATGGAAAGTATTATTAAATTTGGCAATCTAAAGTGAGGTGCTGTTTGTTTGTTTGTTTGTTTGTTTGTTTAAATGCATGTGCACTGCTATAACATAAGAGGAAAAAATATCAAAATGTTTTCCAGTAATAATACATACCGTATTTTTCACTCCATAGGGCGCACCGGACCATAGGGCATCCCGCTGGCTGTCTTGGCTTCCTCTTTAGCCATACACAACCTCTCCAGCCAGGAGAGGCTGTGTGGGGCTTCGATTTTTGCCGTGGGGCTGGGGTGGGGGAAGCCCGAGCTTCCCCCGACCCCAGCCCCCAGAACAGGTCCTGGAGCGGAGACAAAGTTGCGCAGCTGCCCAAAGCCCACACCCCGGGCTTCAGGCTGCAGGCTGCTGTCCGCAAGCCTTCGGAGCCTGGCGGGAGTTCCCACCGCGCTCTGAAGGATTGCGGATAGCTTCCTGAAGACTGGAGAGCGAGAGGGGTTGATGCGCACCAACCCCTCTCGCTCTCCAGGCTTCAGCGAAAGCCTGCATTCGCTCCATAGGACGCACACACATTTCCCCTTCATTTTTGGAGGGGAAAAAGTGCGTCCTATAGAGCGAAAAATATGGTAAAAGATATAAGAAAAACCACATTAAAAGTAAATCAATAGATATCAATTAACCAGTGTGGAAAGATCTATTCTTAATGATCTGCATAGCCCAGGTGGAACAGAATAGTTTTCTGCAGGCATTTATGAGTTCAGCTCTCTGCCACAAGTAGTAGTCTCTTGCCTCCATAATCCATAGGACCAACCTCTTTTTTTATATTTGCAATTAATTTGTATAATGCTTTTAATTTGGAATGTATGCAGAACTTCATTTCACATCAAATTTCAAGCACAAGGACTCATGCCTTCTCCTATACATCTGACAATACATGTGCCATACACTGCATTCTCTCTGCTAGTCGATCATAACAGTTTGCAGGGTGGGGGAAATGCTTCCCTGAACTCCTGTTGCCCAGTGCAAGAAACTTGGCAAGACATTGCATTGCATCAGCCTTACTGCCCATTTGCCCCTCTCCCTCCAAGAATGTACCAGTGATGTTGGAACAGATCCCACCCAGATGTTGGAACCATCCCACCCAGGATTGCCCCAAGGCATTTTGGCGCCTCAGACGAACCAGAAATGGCACCCATGTCCTTCTAGGTAGAAGGGGTGGGTGAATCAGGATCAAGCAAGGGGATCAAAACAACCTTAACCAATGGTTGAAGTATGAAAGAAGTTCATCAGGTTGGAGGGGCCCACACTGAATCAAGCTGGGTAACGGAAACCCTTTTTAATAGGTGAACTGCAAGAATACTCCCGTAATGATGGTTCCTTCCTAATCATTTCATCACTGAGAGTTATTTCAAAATTTCTTGAGGGGGGAGGGGGAGCCATGAAAGTGTGAAGCACCTTCGTTTCCCATCCCAATTGCTCAGCTTTTTTTATAGATCTGTGAAAGGAGTCTCAATTTCAATGTCATTTATGGCAAAGGGGATATTCATGTTATATTCCAGGCTTATTGTCTAGTTTGATAACCAAAACTAAATTGGAGTTCATTGGTTTGGGTCAATGGGGATTTCTAGTTAATGCAAATCAAGTCAAAACTTTAGAAGGGTAAGCAGGGATTTATCATTAATGCAAATCAAATTGTCCAAGCTTGGAGATAAGCACCCAGATTCAGCCACTCGTTGTGATCAGGTGATGTTAGATTCCCCATTTTCAAATGTAAGCCATTCCTTACTTCAGGATGGGAAGCTGTGATCCTCCAGATGTTGTTGGACTGCATCTCCCATCATTCCTGACTGGTGGCCAGGCTAGCTGAGGCTGATGAGAGTTCTAATTCATCTACAGCTGAAGTGCCACAGCTTCCTCACTTCACTTTTTTAATAGGTGAATTGCCCCAGCGTAGACTTATAGGGGACGCGGGTGGCGCTGTGGGTAAAAGCCTCAGCACCTAGGGCTTGCCGATCGAAAGGTCGGCGGTTCGAATCCCCGCGGCGGGGTGCGCTCCCGTTGCTCGGTCCCAGCGCCTGCCAACCTAGCAGTTCGAAAGCACCCCCAGGTGCAAGTAGATAAATAGGGACCGCTTACTGGCGGGAAGGTAAATGGCGTTTCCGTGTGCTGCGCTGGCTCGCCAGATGCAGCTTTGTCACGCTGGCCACGTGACCTGGAAGTGTCTTCGGACAGCGCTGGCCCCCGGCCTCTTAAGTGAGATGGGCGCACAACCCTAGAGTCTGTCAAGACTGGCCCGTACGGGCAGGGGTACCTTTACCTTTACCTTTAGACTTCTATATGCTATTAGAACCCTTAAAGTTCAACTATCTTAACCTGGATCTAATCAAACAGAAAAAGACAAAAAAGACAAAAAGACAAAAAAGACAAAAAAATCAGGCAAATCTTACTTATATTTGTACGCAGAACACTGGCAACACAGGAATCTTCATTGGAGTCACAAGTTGTTTCAAGATAGCTATTGTATGTCATTCCAGTCTTGTTATAAGTATATCTGCAGTGCAGAGGTAATGCTGAAGACAGAAGCAAAAGTTTACTTCATGAATTATTTATTATTATTATTATTATTATTATTAACATTATTATTAATTGGTTTTGCAGTTTGCTAAGTGACACACAAAGGAGGAGGTGAGAGTCAATTAATACTTCTAAATTAAAAGGGGTTCAATTTTAAAAGCATTTGAATAGAATAGAATAGAATAGAATAGAATAGAATAGAATGAATAAAACACTCATTAATTAAAACTCTTGAAGCCATTGCCAAGAATATCGGTTAAATTATTTTCAAGAAGTGGGGAGGTGAACTCCCCCTTTCCCATGGCCAACCTTCCCCCCCATCCAGACTCTCACTTAAATATATTTTCTTCCCACTGTTTGGTTACAAACTTAGCACAATTAAACTATGGAATTTTCTACAAGAGGTAGTTAATGCCACCAATTTGAATGGTTTTAGAAGGGAATTAGACAAATTGATGGAAAATAAGACTCTCAGTGGCTACTAAACATGATGCCTATGTACTACTCCAGTATAAAAAGTTGCATATTTCAGATATCAGTTGCTGGAACTCACAGTAAGCCAGAGTGTTGTTGCACTGAGGTCCTGACTGTGAGCTTCCATAATCATTGTGTTGGCCAGTGTGAGGACAGGATCCTGGACTAGGGATGAACCAATCTATCAATTTAACTTACTTTCAGTTTCTATTTTTCCGATTTATTTTTTTATCTGCATCCACTTCCTCCAAGAAGCTCAAGGCTGTGTACATAGTTTTCCCCTCCTCATTTAATCCTCAGAAGATTCCTGTGAGGTATTCATTATTTATCTCTATGACATCATTTATTTGGATGACTGTGAAGGAAAAGTTTGTTTTTGCTGGGGCAGGGTGGGTCCCCAAGTATTTCCTTTTTCTTTTTCCCATGCCAGAAAATGGTTAATGTATGGCACCATCTGATTGGCCGAGGTTCCAGGAGGGGGAGTTGAAAAGGAGAGGATTTGGAGAGAAAGGAGGAGTGAGTATTGGAGGGAGTGTTGGGAGGAGGTTTTGGAGTAGGTTGGGATTGAGAGGATAGGTAGGAAGATAGGGAGTGAGAGTTGGTTCTGGGCAGAAACATCCAGTCTGAGGAAAATATCACACGCTAGAGAAAGGAGTCTCTGAGCTTAGTGTGAAGAACAGTGTGCGGTGTCCTGTAAGAGTATTTAGGCCAGGAATTAACTGGGGGGCTGAGGTTGAGAAAGGAGAAGTAGAAGCTGTAAAGAGACAGTCTACTTAGGTCTCATTCCAGTCAGGAGGGGAGATATTCTTCTAGTAAGAGAAGACTCCCAAACCAGTGAAACCTTGGAGTGCCTCAGGAGCATGGTTGTCTAGGGGTGTGTAACTGACAGAAAGTACCACCTTGTTAAGAACCAAAGCATTAAGTGTGAAACAACTGAGAAAACCTTGAAGTGAAATAACATTGTAAACTGAAGTATCCTAAGTTTTATCGACTCGTGTCATGAACTTCCTTGTTAAATAAAATTGTTATTGTTTATTTGAGCAAATCCTGCCCGAGACTCCTAATTATTAAGTTTTACTTCACGCAAATCCCCTACAAAATAATCTGAGGTAGACTGTGGAAATCCATGGGATTGGTGTTCTGTGAGTTGTGTGCACTATACTTAAGTGAGAGGACGGGCCCAACGGTGCCAGGGGAAAAAGGGTTGTCGGGCCCATCATAATGACATCACAAGAAACATTCATGACTTAACTCTCTGCTACTTTCTCTTGGTAACCCTGCACTCCTTGCTCTCTGGGGTGTTGATCTGCACTTCTAACTCCCCTTCTCTCCCAAGCTGCAAGTTATTTTCAGTGTCCTCCAAAGGTAATTAAATGTCCCCCATCTTACCTGGAGAAAGCAGGACCAAGAGGAGGCTTGCGCTCAGGAGTGCCTTCATCATTCTGGAAAGATTAGGAGACTCAGAGCAGAGATGGATCAACAAGGGAATTGGTGCAGGTAGAGGCTTACCTGGAGTTATTTATAGGCCATGGTCTCATGTCGCAGGCAACTCTTGGGAACAAATGGTTCAGTGAGGTCCGGGAATGGGTGTTTTTCCCCCCAGGAACATACTGAAATTCAAAGCTCAGTGAAGGAATTGTCTATGATCTCATTAGTTGTTGATAGACACTTCTCAGATTTCTTTTTCGATATAGATAATTTGCAATTTACAATGTAAATGATGAAGGCACTCAAGAAAGCAATTTAGAGCCAAATAGGCAAGGGCAAAAGCCCTGAAGCCACCTACAAAATAGCCCCTAAAAATGGCCTCCATCTAAGGATTCCTCTTAATAGTAATAATAATGATTTTATTATTACTACTCCCCACCCTATCGGACTGGGTTACCTCAGCCACTCTGGGTGCCTTCAAGCATATACAGAAACATAATAAAACATCAAACATTTAAAATCGCCCTATACAGGACTGCCTTCAGATGTCTTCCAAAAGTTCTATAGTTACTTATCTCCTTGACATCTAATAGGAGGTCGTTCCATAGTGTGGGTACCACTTCCAAGAAGGCCCTCTGCCTGGTTTCCTCTATCTTCACTTCTCACAGTGAGAAAACCTCCAGAAGGCCCTCAGAGCTAGATCTCAGTGTTTGGGCTGAATTGGGAGTGGGGTAGAGATGCTCCTTCAGGAAAAGCCTGGATACTAGATCCATTCCAGGAAGACTGGAAAGTGTGGAATGGGCTGTGGATGCAATGGAGACTTTAAGCAGTAAAACTGATCCTGCTGTCTTCGACGTGGTTTCCAGAGGGTGAAAAGAATGAATTGAGACCTCAGGAGTTGAATGTGCCAATGGCCGAGTGTGCCAGGTATGAATCAGCCACTTACACAACTACGAGGAAGGTCTCAATTGGAGCCAGCAATGGCCATGGAGCTTTCTCTATTAGGGAGCTACACAAACATGGCTATTCTCTCTTTTTTAAAAAAAGAAAAGAAAATCTTTTTTCTTCAATTTTACACGATTCATTTGAATGCAAACATTAGTGACAATCATCAACATTTAGGATTCTCTCCATCCCTCCATGGTTTCCATTTTCAAATACTTTCTACTGCATCATATATTTTCTCTATTTTTCTTAAAATAATCCATTTTTAGCTTAGCTTTTAGTACATTGAAAGCGTTACTCAAATCCTGTCAAATTTTTAGTTCTTTACAGTGTTCTCCTAAGTAAATTGTATATTTTTTTCCATTCCTTGTTAAAGTGACTATGTCCTGGTTTCTGATTTCCCTGGTCATTTTCGCCATTTTGGCGTTGTCCATCATCTACATCAACCATTCACGTCTGGTCAGGACTTTGTCTTTTTTCCATCTTTGGGCCAGTAGTATCCACACTGTTGTCCTCGCATACATAATCTGCTACTTTGGCATCTCTACATCTGAAATTCCTAGTAAAAAAGTTTCTCCCCCCCAAAAAAACGTTTTTTTAAAACATTTCTTCTGCTCATTATATATCATTTCCCAGAATGTTTTTGTTATCTTGCCCATCTACCACATGTGGTAGAACGTGCCTTCCTTCTCTGTACACTTCCAATATACATTTGAAGTGTTGGACACGACTAAACAACAAGTTCTATATATCTTTGCTAATTTTGTAGGTGTTACATCATTTTCATATAGTTCTCCTTCAATGCACAGCATGCTGTAAATTTTAAGTCCTCCCTCCATAACTTTTCCCAAGATGAAAATTGAATATTGTGCCCAATATCTTTTCCCCATTGTATAATTACCGATTTAACTTCCTCATCTTTAGTATGCCATTCTTGCAACAATTTATACATTTTGGTAAGTAACTTCACATTGCATTCCAGTAAATCTTTTTCAAACCTTGAAATTTCCTTACTAAACCCATTTTTCTTATCAATGTTAAAGACATCATTCAATTGATGGTATTGCAACCAATCTGTTACTAAATGTCTTGTATCCTCAAATCTTTTCAACTTTAATTGTTGTTCTATTTCCATTAGCAACTCTTTATACGTTGCCCATTCACTTTTTGCATTAGTTTTTTTCAAGCATATTGCTTCCAGTGAGGAAAGACACCATGGTGTCTTCTGCTCTAACAGGTTTTTATATTTCTCCCATACTGTGAAAATGGATTTCCTTACCAAATGATTTAAAAACCATTTGTGCACTTTAGTCTTCTCATACCAAATAAATGCATGCCCTCTAAATCTATTATTATGACCCTCAAGGTCTAAAATATATGTATTAAAAAAATTATCCACTCCCACAGCCAGCAGAGACAGGATACTTCATAATATAACTTCAAATTTGGCAGTGAAAATCCACCTCTTTCTTTGGCATCTGTTAATAATTTATATTTAATCTTTGGTCCCCCCCCCTCCCCGCCAGATAAATCTAGAAAGATATGTTTGCCATCGTTTGAAGTGTTCTGCTCCACTGACTATGGGTATGGTTTGAAATAAAAATAACATTCTTGGCAATACATTCATTTTCATTGCTGAAATTCTTCCCCATAGTGCTAAATTCATCCTTCCCCAAACATCCATATTTTCCTTTATTTCTATCCATAGTTCCATACATAGTTATCCTTAAAGAAATTTCTGTTCTTAGCTGTCAACCAAACGCCCAAACAGTTCACCTTTTTTCTCAATTGTCAATTGTGTTGCTAGTTGTAACTCATTTTTATGTTGTTCTGTCATACTTTTAAGCAGTACTTTCATTTCATTTTTATTTATCTTAAATCCCGCTACCTCACCAAATTCAGATATTTTATCTAGGACCCTTGGTACATTTGCCAATGGGTCTTCTACGGTCATTACAAGGTCATCTGCAAATGCTCTCGGCTTATATGCTTTGCACTCAACTGTTATACCTTTTATTTCTTCTTCAGATCTTATATTTCTCACCAGGGTCTCTAATACTAAAATGAACAGTAATGGTGACAGGGGCCAAACTCTGTCTTGTCCCTTTTGTAATTTTACATTTTCTGATACTACATTATTGACTGTCATCATGCTCTGTTGGTCTGCATAACTTGCGTCAATTCCCCTTAGGAATGATTTTCCAAAATTCATCATCTCCATGTTCCCCTCCCCCCATAAAGGTCCATGACACATTATCAAAGTCCTTCTCTGCATCCACAAACATCAAAGCTGCTTGCTTTTCATTCCTGACTTCCAGATACTCTATTGTATCAATTAATTTTCCTTATATTATCCTTCATCTGTCAGCCAGGAAGAAAGCTAGCCTAGCTTGATCTTGATGAATTAGCTCTTTTACATCCTTCATCCATCAACAGTTGTCCCAGAAAATCCTGTAGTTTTTTAATAATATTTTGCTGATAAATCTGGCCCTGGCAATTTACCTAATTTTGAATGGTTAATTTCTTGTTGCCCTTCCTGTATTATTATTGGTGCATTTAAATAATTGATTTTCTGTTTTGGAATCTTTGGTAAATTACTGTGCTTTAAATATTCTCCAGTTCTAGCTTTATTTTCTTTACCGGCTCAATATAGCTCTGTATAATAATTTACAAATTGTTGTCTAATGTCGTTTGGGTTCTCTATTATTTTCCCTTCTACTTTCAATTTATTTATTACATTCAATTCATGTTTCTTTTTTAACTGCCAAGCAAGCAGTTTTCCTCATTTGTTTGCATTTTTTTTAAAAAAATCTACCTTAACATTTTAATCTTTCATTCAGTTTCTTGGCTCACTAATATATAATGAACTGAAAAAGGTATTTAAATATACCTTCCTGAAGAAACCAGAGGCCTTTCTCTTGGGTATTGTCGGCCAATTGGTGTCAAAGAAGGATACAACATTCTTTATGTACGCCACAACAGCAGCAAGAATACTCATCGTGAAGTATTGGAAGACACAAGACCTACCCACCTTGGAAGAATGGCAGATGAAGGTGATTGACTACATGGGACTGGCAGAAATGACTGGCAGAATCCGAGACCAGAAGAGAGAGACAGCAGAGGAAGTTTGGAAGAAATTTAAGGACTATCTTAAGAAACATTGCAAAATTAATGAATGTTAGTATGACGCTGGTTTAGAATTTATGTGGTTTCAGCTGTATTGGATAAGTAAAAAGAAAAGAAAGGTCAAAAATTAAATGAAATTAAGGGAAAGGATTTGCTGAATCAATAAATTAGAAACTGGAATACAGAAAGGGGAGGTATGAGGAAGTCGGGGAAGTAAGTTACAAGAAAATAAGGGATTGAAAGTATACTTGTTTTCTACTTTTGTCTGTTTGTATTTTTGTATTTTTGTATTTTTGTTTTGTTTTGTCTTTATATAATTTTTGAAATTTTAATAAAAAGATTTAAAAAAAATGAATCCAGGTTTTTAAATCACTTCTTCCAATATTTCTTTCTTTTTACCCTCTTCAAACTTTTTTTGATAAGCATTCTGGGCTGCATCAATAGGAGTATAGCATCTAGATCAAGGGAAGTAATAGTGCCACTGTATTCTGCTCTGGTCAGACCTCACCTGGAGTACTGTGTCCAGTTCTGGGCACCACAGTTCAAGAAGGACACTGACAAACTGGAACGTGTCCAGAGGAGGGCAACCAAAATGGTCAAAGGCCTGGAAACGATGCCTTATGAGGAACGGCTAAGGGAGCTGGGCATGTTTAGCCTGGAGAAGAGGAGGTTAAGGGGTGATATGATAACCATGTTCAAATATATAAAAGGATGTCACATAGAGGAGGGAGAAAGGTTGTTTTCTGCTGCTCCAGAGAAGCGGACACGGAACAATGGTTCCAAACTACAAGAAAGAAGATTCCACCTAAACATTAGGAAGAACTTCCTGACAGTAAGAGCTGTTCGACAGTGGAATTTGCTGCCAAGGAGTGTGGTGGAGTCTCCTTCTTTGGAGGTCTTTAAGCAGAGGCTTGACAACCATATGTCGGGAGTGCTCTGATGGTGTTTCCTGCTTGGCAGGGGGTTGGACTCGATGGCCCTTGTGGTCTCTTCCAACTCTATGATTCTATGATTCTATGATTTTGTTGGGTAAAAAAACCACCTCATCACTGCCATGGCCATTCTCTCAACCAGTCAAGTGGTTTAATGCCCATCATTAAAGCCGAACAACTAATTTAGTGCTTTGGTCGTTCTACTGCAAACAAAGTGCTTGAATGGTTTGTGATGAGGCTTTTAAATTTCCTCCCACAATGGCTGAGACTGCCAACCATATTCTTCAGTGCATGGCCGTAGCCCTCATTTGCTACAGACATGTGCATAAACTGCTAATACTATCACATCCAAGATCTATGGGAAGTTGCTTGGTTGTTGGTGGATAAAGGTGTATTCTGAACTAGTGTCTCTGTCTTTGCTCTTACTTGATGTGGGGTCTTAATGAATTGGAAAGAGCAATTTACTTTTTCTGATCTTCCAGGCTGCTAATCAAAGTGCAATGAAAGCCTCAGGGTACTGCTCAGGTGACTACTGCGGTGGTAGAGCTAGACATAGCTCAGGACTGTTGAAAGGTTCCAGGGACACATTGGTAGACACTTAATAGAATACAGTGACTCCAAGATCATTACAGAGAGCTAATTAAATCATTTTACAAAACTTTGCCCCTCCTTGGTCTAATTGTGTCAGATTGTTGGGACAGGGAGAGATACTTTGACTAAGCTCTTCTGTTTGGTGATGACTGTCCCAGGCCACATTGTATTGGATTTAACCCAGCTAGTTATTTATACCTGCTAGAAATCCCATCTTCCATTTTCAAAAGATAAGAACCCTGGCAGTGCTCTTTTTTGCTTTTCTGCAACCCTCTTTTTGCTCTTTTGCAACCCTAACAGCAGACATTGATGGCCACCAATTTAGATGACTTAAAAAGAGGATTAGACAAATTCAGGCAGGGCAAAGTACCCACAAAGGCTATGTTCTACCTCTACCATCAAAGGAAGTTTGTCTCTGAATACTTGGTGCCTGGGAATTGCGGATGGACAGAATATTGTCACAGTCAAGTCCAGCTTTCAGGCTTCCCACAGGGATTTGTTGAGATGCTGGACTTGAGGGGTGATTGCCCTGATCCAGCATGTTCCCCTTATGTTTAATTGGTGAGGGAGAGAGCAATACCTTCATTTTCCCGCCACCCAAGGTATTTTTTAGCCACACACAGCACAGAAGGAACAGAGGACATTCTGCACTAAGCTGTCTATCTTGGGGTGTCCTTCTCTTTGTGTCATGATTTATGTTAGGACTACCTAGCAGTGCTTATTGGCTTTGGGAAGAAGGGGGTTGTACTTAAGACCCTGTCAGAATCCTCACCCCTTCTCCCAGAAGCCGTACAAATGCCTCCTTTCGCTGCTTCTTTCAGACCAGAAAGAAGGGGCTTGCCCAACCATTGCACTGTCACCACACCTCTGCATTGTTTAGCCTAGGCAGTAGTCTAAAACAAATGTGCAAAGAAGAAATATATACTCAGAAA
This sequence comes from Podarcis raffonei, assembly GCF_027172205.1. NCBI lineage: Eukaryota > Metazoa > Chordata > Lepidosauria > Squamata > Lacertidae > Podarcis > Podarcis raffonei. The sequence continues at coordinate 14,154,582 of NC_070609.1, forward strand.
AGCCCTATAATAATAATAATAATAATAATTTATTATTTGTACCCCGCCCATCTGGCTGGGTTTCCCCAGCCACTCTGGGCGGCTCCCAACAAAGATGAAAGATACACTAAAATGTCACATATTAAAAACTTCCCTGAACAGGGATGCCTTCAGATGTCTACTGAATGTCAGGTAGATGTTTATCGCTTTGACATCTGATGGGAGGGCGTTCCACAGGGCGGGCGCCACTACCGAAAAGGGCCCTCTGCCTGGTTCCCTGTAACTTGGCCTCTCGCAGTGAGGGAACCGCCAGAAGGCCCTCGGAGCTGGACCTCAGTGTCCGGGCAGAACGATGGGGGAGGAGACGCTCCTTCAGATATACTTCAGATATACTGGACCGAGGCCGTTTAGGGCCCTCATAATGCCGGAGTGATCAAAAGCCAAGGAAGAATTCAGCAGCAGGTGACCTATGGAAGAAGAAGGAGCTGACTTGGAGTTATTATGGGCCAAGGAAACGTGCCCAGGAATTCCAACTAGGAAGGACTGTTTCAGTGAGGAGCAGGAAATTATGGAAATAGAGAGTGCATGCTTTCCCAGAAATCCTATATTTCCATATTGTAACACAAAGCTCTTATTTCATATTGGATGCAATCCTTTTAAGGAACTCTGTGGGAGTCAGCCAGATGCCTCTTCCAGTCTAGCCACACCTACATTGTCAGTAAACAGGTACATTAAATGAATGTATTTGTCTCTCGGGCTTTATGATAAAACTGAGCTGGAAACAACCTAATCCTAATGAGGCACAAAGTAATCAAAAATTAGCATGTCACAGACATGCTCTTCCCAGAAATCAGGTGAACGTGGAACATGCTCGCATCCATGGGGCCATTGAAGTTTGCACTGGAGGTTTTGCAGCTTATCAGTAAGTTCTTTTTGATGCAGCCATGGTTGTCATGTGACAAAGACACATGAGAGCAGAAGCAGCAAAGCAGTCTGGGAAGTGCTGGGACTGCACAGTCATTTGGGCCTACTAAAGTTACAGTGGTGCCCCGCAAGACGAATGCCTCGCTAAACGAAAAACCCGCAAGACGAAAGGGTTTTCCGATTTTTAGCGGCTTCGCAAGACGAATTTCCCTATGGGCTTGCTTCGCAAGACGAAAGCCCATAGGGAAATCTCCGGGGACAGCGGGGAAGTGCAGCGCGCCTTCTCCTCTGTTCCCGGACCTGTCCTGAAGGCTTGCGGTGGGAGGTTCGGGAACAGAGGAGAAGGCGCGCAGCGCTTCTTTGTTCCCGGGGCTTGCGGTGGGAGGAGGGTTTTTCCTCCCCACCGCCAACATTCAGAACAGCCTTCTGAATGTTGGCGGTGGGGAGGAAAGCCCTCCTCCCACCGCAAGCCTTCAGGACAGGTCCAGGAACAGAGGAGAAGGCGCGCAGCGCTTCTCCTCTGTTCCTGGACCTGTCTTGAAGACTTGCGGTGGGAGGAAGGTTTTCCTCCCCACCGCCAACCTTCAGAACAGCCTTCTGAATGTTGGCGGTGGGGAGGAAAGCCCTCCTCCCACCGCAAGCCTTCAGGACAGGTCCAGGAACAGAGGAGAAGGCGCGCAGCGCTTCTCCTCTGTTCCTGGACCTGTCTTGAAGACTTGCGGTGGGAGGAAGGTTTTCCTCCCCACCGCCAACATTCAGAAGGCTGTTCTGAAGGCTGGCGGTGGGAAGAAAAGCCCTTCTCCCCCGCCAGCCTTCAGAAGAGTTCCCGCAGGGCTCTCCAAGCTGCGGATAGCAGCCTGCTGCCCCTATCCGCAGCTTGCGGATAGCAGCCTGCTACCCCTATCCGCAGCTTGGAGAGCCCTGCGGGGAAGTCCTGCAGGGCTCCCCAAGCTGCGAATGTCTGCCCTGCACGAGGGGCGCTCTGAAGCTCTCTCTTTCAAACAATGTTAAGTTTTTCTCTAAAACCTTAGTTTTTGACTTATTCAGTTTAAATCCTGCCACCTGACCAAATTCTTGAATTAATTCTAGGACTCTTTTGGTACTAGATTCTGGCTCCTGTAACGTCAAAACTAGGTCATCTGCAAATGCTCTCAATTTATACTGTTTAGCTCCGACCTGAATACCTTTAACCAGCCGGTCCCTTCTAATCATGTTCAGCAAAACCTCCAGGACCGATATAAAAAGTAATGGGGAAATTGGGCACCCTTGTCGTGTCCCTTTTTCTATCTTAAATTGTTCCATAACCACATTATTTACAATTAATTTAGCCTTTTGTTCAGAATATATTGCACCTATACCATTTTCAAAACCTTGGCCTACCCCCATACCCTGTAGGTTCTTTTTCATAAAACTCCAAGAAATGTTGTCAAAGGCTTTCTCTGCGTCCACAAATATCAGAACCGCTTTGGTGTTTATGTTCACTTCTAACTTTTCCAGAATGTCAATGACATTCCTCAAATTATCAGATAGGTGTCTTCCCGGTAGAAAGCCCGCTTGGTCCTTATGAATCTCTTCAATCAATACTCTTTTCAATCTCTTAGCCAAAATATCAGCAAAAATTTTGTAATCCACATTTAATAAGGATATAGGACGGTAGTTCTTAAGTTGAGTCTTTTCAGTCTCTGTCTTCGGTATAAGTGTAATATAGGCCTCTTTCCACGTTTCTGGTGCCCTTTTCCCTTCCAAAATTTCATTGCAGACCTCCTTCAGAGGTTGGATTAGCCAATCCTTCAATGATCTATAATATCTGGAAGTCAGCCCATCTGATCCCGGAGACTTGCCCAATTGCATATTTAGAATGGCACCTTCTATCTCTTGGTCAGAAATTTTACAGTTCAGCAATACTTTACTTTCTTGTGAAATTTTTTGTAATCCATTTGTTTTCAACAATTCATCAATACCCCTTTCATTCTGTGGCCCTTGTGCATATAGTTGTTTAAAGTACTTCTGGAAGCAATTTCTAATCTCATTTGGATTATGTATGTCTTTTCCTTCTACTTCCAGGTTTGTAATGGTGTTTAGTTTTTGTCTTTTTTTCAATTGCCAAGCCAGTAATTTCCCACATTTGTCCGCCGATTCAAATGTCTTCTGTCTCATCTGTTTGATTTTCCATTCTATTTCCTGGTTCATCAGTTCCATATATTGTGTTTGATAAACCTTTATTTCTCTCAAGATCTCCTGCGACTTTGGCTTGACTCTCAATTTTTTCTCACCTTCTCTTATTTTCTCCAAAATTTTATCTTTTTTCTCATTTTGCCTTCTCTTTCTTAATGCATTCTGTTGTATCAAAAACCCTCTCATCACAGCTGTAATGGGAATTGGGGTTGCTTATGCGTAAACTCCAAACTGCTCCAAGCGAGTTGTATAGCTAAACCTTTCCCTTGTTTGACAGCCTCTTACAACGCCACTGTCTCAATCACTGGCAGAATCCGTCAGTGGGCGTTTCCTGAACTTCTTCCAACATAAAAATTCCTTGACCGCCAGTCTCCTCCTAGCTTCTCTGCGCGGAAGCCTTCTGTGCAGAGTAGGCGTGCCAAGCGGAGGTCCTGCACTCTCCCCACTGATCTCACTGGAAGAGTCTCGGAGCCTTCCCTCCGAAGTACTCTCAGCCTCCCCTTTCTTCCTGGTGTCACCTTGGTTTCCTTCCCCAGCGGAAGCTCTCTCTCTCTCCTTGCTAGTTCCCTCCCCTGCATCATTGGGGCGACTTCCCTCTCCGCTAATCTCTGATGTCAGTTCCCTGACAACAGCTTTACTTGCATCCCATATTACTCTTTTTTCCACATTTGTTGCCAAATTTATTTCAAAATAGTCTCTTAAAGTCTTTTGGGCCTTGCTATACACTTCTTCATCTCTAAATAAGGTGTCATTCACCCTCCATCTAAAGGTGCCGGTTGTTGTTTGTTTCATCTCCATCTTTACAGTGTTATGGTCAGAGCAAGTTTTAGGGCAGATCTCCACTTTTTTTTATCTTCGGTGCCATTCCTCTAGTAATCCAAATTTGGTCAATTCTGGTCCATGTCATCTTGGCTTCAGAGAAAAAAGTTCCCTCTCTCCCCAGGGGGTTCTTAGTTCTCCAAATATCAATCAAGTCCATGTTATCAGTCATTTCAAAGAAAGTTTTTGGTAGTCTACCATCTTTGGTGACTACCTGTTTTTGCGCCTTGTCCATATTAGTAGATACAACTCCATTCATATCTCCCATCAAAATTATGTTATAGTCCATAAAGTCCATAAGAGTCTCAGGCAACTTCTTGAAAAAATCAGATTTCCCCTCATTCGGTGCATACACCCCTACTATCAAAAATTTCTCTCCTTGGAACTGAATTTCAATTGCCAAATATCTTCCTTGCTCATCTTTAAAAATAAATTTCGGTAAAAGTTTCTCCTTTGCATATATCACCACTCCTCTCTTTTTAACTTTGTCAGACGAAATAAACTCTTGTCCTAATCTTTTATTGATGAGTATTTTCCTGTGTAGCCTCATTACATGTGTTTCCTGTAAACAAATCAAGTCCAATTGTTCTTTTTTTAATATGTGAAAAACAGCTTTTCTCTTTCTAGGAGAATTCAGTCCATTACAATTCCAGCTTAAAAGTTGCAGAGACATGGTTGGTTACTTAGTTTTCCCTCCCACTGCACCAAGTTGTTGTTCTTCTTCTGTCGGTGGCTTGTCTTTCCCTGAACCAGGGAATCCAAATGATAAATTTGCTATGTCCAAAATTCCTTTTCCTAACACCAATGGGTCCTCACCAGACTCCACTTCCTTCTGTAGGTCCTCTTCGTGATCTTTCAGAAACTTGTCCTTATCGTTTACTGTCCTTATTCTAATTTTCTTTCCTCTGTATTTAAAAGACAGACCTTGGGGAAATTCCCACCTGAAAAGTATTCTGTTTCTTCTCAGCAGAACAACAAGATCTCTGTAGTAGGCCCTTACATCCAAAATATGTTTAGGTATATCCTTGAAAATTTCCACGAAGGCGTCTTCAATTTCCAGAGTTCTTTGGTAGTGCAGATTCAGAATTTTATCCCTTTCCTCCTTTGTTCTTAAAATGATCAAGCAGTCTCTTGCTTTATTCTTTCCTTGTCTTCTACCAAGTCTAAATGCACTCACTATCTTGAATTCTTCCTTCCCCGGGTCTTGCTGCCAAAATTGTAACAGTTCCTTTGTGAGAAAGTCTACCAAGTTATCTTTCTCACTTTCTGGTATGCCTCTAAGTCTTAACTTCCTCTCCTTCCTTTGTAACTCTATCATAGACAATGTCAGGTCATGCTCTTTTAATTTATTATATACCGGTGGTATCTTCTCTTGAGCAGCGGTTGCAATTTCCTTGGCTTCCTCCGCCAACTTTCTAGTTGAGGCCGATTCCTCCAATAGTTTTTCAATAGACTGTGTATTAGAATTCACCTTTTTCCCCAATTCATTGATACTTGAGGTGTTCAAGTCAATTTTTACTGAGGCCTCAGCCACTTGTCTATTTGTCTCTGCAACCTGGTTGGCTAATTTCTCCAAAGATGCATCTATCTTGCCCAATGCTTGAGCCAATAACTCTTCAGATGACATAGCTTTTGATTTTGCCTGTAAGGCAGCAACTCCTGCTGTACCTGCTGCCCCAGCTGTTGAGGCCCTCCTCTGATGTGTAGTGTCAGTCTTGTATTGTCTACCAGACCTGGTGGTTTTTTCCTGTGTCAGCTCTATCTTCCCTTTCCCATCTGCCATAACACTCTCATACAGAACCCAAGGTCAGTCCCACGCCTAGGAAGTTTGTTTTGAAAGGGAATTTTCCACAGCTTGGTTACTTGACTCAGATGTTATTGCAACATAGTCACCTCTAGGGGACACATTCCAGCTTCATTTTGCAACTTTTAAACAAATAAAGTTCTAATAGGTCCCCAGTATCTCTAAAGTCCAATTTTCAAAGTCCTAAAAAGTAACTTTACTTTCCAATATAATTCTATACAAAGTATTCTTTGCAGAGTTGAGTCAGAACTTTTTTTACTCTTACAGTTTTGACAGTTCTTCCCACTGATCGGCTTCCCTGTCAAAGGCAGTCCGTTTCCAGGTTTTAAAATTGGCAGATATACTTTTAATCTCACTTTTCTTGCAGGACAGGTATCTCTTAAGTCTCTCCCCACTGTCCCTGCCAACAGAGGGGGAAATTTCCTTTTTGATGGTAGATTTTAATCCTTTCAAAAGCGTCTTTCTCAGTCACAGCTTTAAAGTCTCTTTGCTTTGATCTCTTAACAGTCCGGGAAGGCAGACTTCCTGTTTTTACCTTTCCCGTTTCGGTGCCAAATTTTTTATAATTTTGTTCCAAATAAATGTCTGAATCCTACTCACGGGTAGTTTTTTTAGTATCCAATTGTCCAGCGAAGAAATCAGTGCTCTCCGACCCTGGCTGTGCGGCTTCACTTCGCGGAGACGGGTAATCAGTATGTAATCTCAGACAAACTGTTTGGAACCATGTTGTTTATTAAGATTATTTTAATTCAGTAAAGTTTTTATTCTTTAAAACTCTGCATTATTAATTTATGCTGCACGTCAGTGATGGCTACCTTTCCTTCAGTATGAGAGGCATTAAGCCTATTAATACCAGTTGTTGCACATCACAGTGGAAGATGTGCCCCGGAAAGGGATGTGTACTCACTGATGGTTGCCACATCTCTTTGAGGATCAGAAAGTGGTGTTAAAATACACTAGCTTAGACTAAGTTAGATTTGTTGTTTTCTCTGTATGTATTTTCCCAAATGTTCCCGATTTCTTAAGTGACCTTCTTCTACGATCTTTTACTCCTATATGGTAACAGGGTTGTTACTACACAGTAATTTATTTATTAATAAATATGTATTCTGTACTTTTTGTGCTTATTTGGATACAGTGTTGATTCAAACCAGAACATCAGCTCTCTTTGTGCATTCTGGGTGATATATTTTGCTGGAGACATCGGGCAAATATGTCACATATTAAAAACTTCCCTGAACAGGGCTGCCTTCAGATGTCTTCTGAATGTCAGGTAGTTGTTTATCGCTTTGACATCTGATGGGAGGGCATTCCACAGGGCGGGCGCCACTACCGAAAAGGGCCCTCTGCCTGGTTCCCTGTAACTTGGCCTCTCGCAGTGAGGGAACCGCCAGAAGGCCCTCGGAGCTGGACCTCAGTGTCCGGGCAGAACGATGGGGGAGGAGACGCTCCTTCAGATATACTTCAGATATACTGGACCGAGGCCGTTTAGGGCCCTCATAATGCCGGAGTGATCAAAAGCCAAGGAAGAATTCAGCAGCAGGTGACCTATGGAAGAAGAAGGAGCTGACTTGGAGTTATTATGGGCCAAGGAAACGTGCCCAGGAATTCCAACTAGGAAGGACTGTTTCAGTGAGGAGCAGGAAATTATGGAAATAGAGAGTGCATGCTTTCCCAGAAATCCTATATTTCCATATTGTAACACAAAGCTCTTATTTCATATTGGATGCAATCCTTTTAAGGAACTCTGTGGGAGTCAGCCAGATGCCTCTTCCAGTCTAGCCACACCTACATTGTCAGTAAACAGGTACATTAAATGAATGTATTTGTCTCTCGGGCTTTATGATAAAACTGAGCTGGAAACAACCTAATCCTAATGAGGCACAAAGTAATCAAAAATTAGCATGTCACAGACAGCGCTTCTCCCCTGTCTTGAAGACTTGCGGTGGGAGGAAGGTTTTCCTCCTCACCTCCAACATTCAGAAGGCTGTTCTGAAGGCTGGCGGTGGGAAGAAAAGCCCTTCTCCCCCACCAGCCTTCAGAAGAGTTCCCGCAGGGCTCTCCAAGCTGTGGATAGCAGCCTGCTGCCCCTATCCGCAGCTTGCGGATAGCAGCCTGCTACCCCTATCCGCAGCTTGGAGAGCCCTGCGGGGAAGTCCTGCAGGGCTCCCCAAGCTGCGAATGTCTGCCCGCGCGAGGGGCGCTCTGCTTAAGAGCGCCCCTCGTGTGGGGCAGCAGGCTGCTATCCGCAGCTTGGAGAGCCCTGCAGGGAAGTCCTGCAGGGCTCCCCAAGCTGCGAATGTCTGCCCAGCGTGAGGAGCGCTCTGAAGCAGAGCGCCCCTCGCGTGGGGCAGCAGGCTGCTATCCACAGCCTAGGCAGCCCTGCTGGAACTCTTCTGAATGCTGGCGGCGGGAGAAGGGCTTTTCTTCCCACCGCCAGCCTTCAGAAGGCTGTTCTGAAGGCGGTCTCCATAGGAACGCATTAATTGATTTTCAATGCATTCCTATGGGAAACCGTGCTTCGCAAGACGAAAAACTCACAAGAAGAAAAAACTTGCGGAATGAATTAATTTCGTCTTGCGAGGCACCACTGTATTCAGGCCTAACTGCTAACTGTTGAGTCATTCTAACATGTGACTGAGTAGCCAGTTTCTCTTTTGTGTTTTCTCTAAGATGTGAGAGTCTGTCTGCTTCAGTTGTGAACAGAGTCAGTATGTAATCTCAGACAAACTGTTTGGAACCATGTTGTTTATTAAGAAGATTATTTTAATTCAGTAAAGTTTTTATTCTTTAAAACTCTGCATTATTAATTTACGCTGCGCGTCAGTGATGGCTACCTTTCCTTCAGTATGAGAGCCATTAAGCCTATTAATACCAGTTGTTGCACATCACAGTGGAAGATGTGCCCCGGAAAGGGATGTGTACTCACTGATGGTTGCCACATCTCTTTGAGGATCAGAAAGTGGTGTTAAAATACACTAGCTTAGACTAAGTTAGATTTGTTGTTTTCTCTGTAAGTATTTTCCCAAATGTTCCCGAATTCTTAAGCGACCTTCTTCTACGATCTTTTACTCCTATATGGTAACAGGGTTGTTACTACACAGTAATTTATTTATTAATAAATATGTATTCTGTACTTTTTGTGCTTATTTGGATACAGTGTTGATTCAAACCAGAACATCAGCTCTCTTTGTGCATTCTGGGTGATATATTTTTCTGGAGACAGCTTCTGCTTTCTGGGTCACCCAGATGTCCTTTGTACCCACAGGTGTCTCCTGGACCTGAAGGGAAAAATGGCTAGCAAGAGTGGTGACATCCTAATATTCTGGGAGTTTGGCCTTTTGTTGAACAGAAATCAGAAGCAAATAGGAGAACAAGCTCGTAGAATCATGGGTCCTTTTCATAAGCTACAGGAATGAAAAGTTTGTAGATAACATCTCCTCTTGTGACCTGTCTTCAGTGATCTGCCTTCTGAACAGCTTTCATCTGCATTTTAAACAAACACACATTCCTCTCTTCCCCATATTTCTCTTTCCCCTCTCCTTCCTTTCCTTTCCTTTTTTTCTTATTTCCCCCTTTCTTTTCTCCTCTCTTTCCTACTTTTATGCTGTTCTCTCTTTTATAGACCCTAACATCATCAACATTACCATCATTTTTGCTATTATTTCTATTTAAATATACCTCTTTCTATTCATTTCCTTTGTATCGGTGTGTCTTTTGTATTTTCTGATACTAACAGTATTTAGATATCTCTAAATCTCAGAATTTAAGATATCTCAACCACATGATGATATGAAAGCATTGGTCTGAGCTTTTACAATAAAATAAAATAAAAGGCTTAATGTGCTGCCAGTGGTGGTGAGGAAAATCTCAACCTGGTGCCACTAACCAGGTTGAGAGGTGGAGAAGTGGCCATCTCCCAGGGTGAGAAGCTGGGTGAGGAATTCTTCAAGGTGAAAATGGGGAGAGCATGTCATTGGGAGCCAGGGAGGGTGCTTGTGACTTGTCAATGCTGTGACTTGTTTGCAAAAAAATATTGTGGATAAAATTGCTTGCATCCACTGGAAACTTGACCCCTCTGTTACTGCAGATGAATCTCAAGGGATGCGCAGAGCACGGTCTAGTCCTGTTGTGTTGGATGAGTTTCAGTTCGTAACATTCAAGGACATTGCCCCTTGCCCCAACCTATTCTCCCAACCTCTATCCCAACCTAAAAACCTGTCTCTCCAAATCCTCTCCTTTTCAACCTCCTCTCCTGGAACTCTGGCCAATCAGAGCCTGCCATTCATTAATTGTTTGCTGTCACCGAAAAAGAAAAAGAAAACACTTGGGGACCCAACCTGCCCAGCAAAGCAAACTTTACCATCACACCAGGCTGCTCAGTCAGTGGAATGGGGGGGGGGGATGACGACAAATAGGAGAGACAGATCAGTTATCATGCCCCTGGCCTGTCCTTCAGTTTCAGGAGACATGAGCTGGCTGAGTCCAGGAATGATAAACCATGGACTGGAAAACTGAACCTGAATCCTGATACTGAAGCTCCACCATGATTGCCCCCAGGGTCCTGTAACTTTGTAAATACAATACATTGGTTTTTAATTCAGTCAACTCTCTATCAAGGTTCTGTTGGAGTAAAGGGTATATTGCAGATTCCCCCAGCCCTCCAAACTTATAACGTCAAAGTCACCCCACAAATCTCTTATGGTGCACAAAAATGGGGATCTCCTCAAAAGCAGAATTTGTAAAACCATGGAATAAAAATATATGCACTATCTTAGAGCTGCCCAAAGCTTCTCCTTTTGGAAGTTGTCAGCTGTGCCAACTTGAATCATATAGGGGTGAGGGGCTGGTTATCCCTGCCCCACCCAATCAGTCACATGATGTGGTGCACGCATAGCATCTGAATGGCAATGCCCATCAACTTTGGGAGAACCCAGCTCCCTCAGACATTTTATTGGAGGTGGTGAAGACCCCTTGCCCCCTAAGAGTTGGCTCCTATGGAAGCTGGTGTTTGCACAGTGGTCAGAGTGCATATCCTTTCCCTTAGGTATTTTAAAATGGGATGGAGGTTTCAATGAGATGCTGACTTATAACAATGGGGAGCTTCTAGCTAGGGATAAGGAAATGCTACACATTTCAGTGGTACCTTGGGTTACATATGCTTCAGGTTACATACACTTCAGGTTACAGACTGCTAACCCAGAAATAGTACCTCGGGTTCAGAAATTTGCTTCAGGATGAGAACAGAAATCGCGCAGCAGCGGGAGGCCCCATTAGCTAAAGTGGTGCTTCAGGTTAAGAACAGTTTCAGGTTAAGAACAGACCTCCGGTACAAATTAAGTACGTAACCAGAGGTACCATTGTATTGATGAATATGAGTGTGCTAGCTATTGAGGTGGCACCTTGCCATATGAAATCTCATATTTTAAAGCATTATTTCTGTGCTCATCACACTTCTGCCTGTCTTGTCAAATGTGCTCCTTGGTAAGGCTGGACCAAGACATGTTGGCACCTGAGGCAAACCACAAAATACTACCTCCCCATTCCAGGGGAAAAGGGGTTAAGTGAAGACTGACATCAGGAACAATGTGAGGGGTGAGGAATAAAGATCTCCACAGGAAACATTCCACATAATGACCTGCCATCTCGATCCCATTTCATCTGTGGCCCAGTAGCAGCAGGAATCCAATATGGGTACGACTTTCAGATATCCTCATATCTTAGGAACCTGTCTGTACCAACCTATCAGCATTTATTTACCAAAGCCAGACTAAATGTACTTCCTTTGGAAGTGCTAAACGGTAGAATGAGAGGCATCCCTTATCATAATACACTTTATGTTCTCAGGACGTCGATTGCATGAAGCATAGCTTACTGCATTGTGGGCAATATGAGCAAGCAAGGGACCAACAGATCAAACCCCTACTGGCAAATCTGCTGAGAGAATCAAAACCCTCCCATATTAAATATCTTTTGGATGACAGGTCTAAAGATATTACACTGGCCATGGCAAAGTTCCTTTTGGAAGTCAAAAGAAACAAAGATCATCAAGCTCGAGACAAAACAAAATGAGCGCCGCAGTTTCTCTCTCTCTTTTGTGGTTGGCTGTCTTAACTGTACAGTCATACCTCAGGATAAATGTGCTTCAAGTTAAGTATTTTCGGGTTGCGCTCCGCGGTGACGCGGAAGTAACAGAACGCGTTACTTCTGGGTTTTGCCGCGCGCGCATGCTCTGTGACTCCAGTGTATGAAGTGCATCTTTTTTGAAGGATGCTATCACCGGATGCCCTGGGTATAACAGGTTTGCCTACATGGAGATAGAGGTTCCTAAATATCTACCCAACTACTTGGCGAGATGAGCGCCACAACCCCATAGTTGCCTTTGACTGGACTTAACTGTCCAGGGGGCATTTACCTTTTTTACCTTTCTTCCCCAGAAGATACAGCCTCAGACTCTGGCTTATCTGATGGTTGCCTGACTTCCAACTCTTCCTCTCTTCCTCATGAGAACAAACAGATTATTCCCTGGGAAAAAGGGGGTGGACTGTCCTCTCTAAACTCAGACAGCTCACATCTACTGAGTTAGCCCTTTGCTAGCTCAGCTCAATTTCTGAGGCTGACTGTCCTGCTGTGCTCTGGGGGGCCATGTTCCTGACGACCCCTATCAATCCAGCCACCTAAGATGGTCACCACACCTTGCTTCATGGGTGGAACCATCCTGCATCTTGATATGCCAAACTACACATTCAACCCCGTCACTATGTAACCAGTATCACAAATACCAAATGGGGGAAAGCATTTACAGCTCTGTGGCTCCAGTGTCTGAAGTCCATCGTTGTTGAAGGATGCTATCACCAGATGCCCTAGGTATAAAAGGTTTGCCTACATGGAGATAGAGGTTCCTAATTATCTACCCACTACTTGCTGGTTTGTCCCATCTATGAGGACTTAGTATAGTTAAAGCTATGGTTTTCCCAGTAGTGATGTATGGAAGTGAGAGCTGGACCGTAAAGAAGGCTGATCAACAAAGAATTGATGCTTCTGAATTATGGTGCTGGAGTGGACTTTTGAGAGTCCCATGGACTGCAAGAAGTTCAAACCTATCCATTCTTAAGGAAATCAGCCCTGAGTGCTCACTGGAAGGACAAATCGTGAAGCTGAGGCTACAATACTTTGGCCACATCATGAGAAGAAAAGATTCCCTGGAAAAGACCCTGATGTTGGGAAAGATTGAGGGCACAAAGAGAAGGGGATGACAGAGGACGAGATGGTTGGACAGTGTTCTTGAAGCTAGCAGCATGAATTTGACCAAACTGCAGGAGGCAGTGAAAGACAGGAGTGTCTGGCATGCTCTGGTCCATGGGTTCATGAAGAGTCGGACATGACTAAACGACTAAACAACAACAACAACAATGAGGACTTAAGAGAAGTTTTGTTCAAATATTTAAATCTCCCAACTGAGAGATGGATTCGGTATATGATTAACTTTTTATTAAGGGACAAGTGCCCATACACCTCTGAAAAAGTGGTCTGTTCTGCTTTTACCGTGACGATTATAAGGAGAAAAAATTATTCTGCGTTTATCCTGTTTTATGTATTTTATATTTTGTAATTGCTTCAGCTAAACCAATAAATAATAATTGCATTTGTATCTGAAACAGAACTAAGAACCAAAATTTTATTTTCCATAACCATTTATTTTGTTTTGTAATGATCATAATGAAAACTTAACTATTTGTTAATGATACACTACAGGGTTCTTTGTAGTTAGAATCTACAACCCGCACATTTTTGACCCATTTTTCTCTGAACTTGCTTCCCTTTACCCCCACCAAAAGCAAAAAAGAAAGATCCACAGATCCTGAGCCCTGGACTTCAACACTAGGCCTCCAGTTTCCCCTCATTGCCATGAATTTTGCAATACACAAGGAGGAGGTCTACACTGTCCTATTTACCCTTCATGTTCAGGCTGGTGTGAGATTCCTGAAGCATTATAACATCTTTTTTCGGTAATAAAAAGGGCATATCCCCCAGATCCAAGTTTTCTTCTGTGGATGACACAAAAATCTGTTGTTCCACAGCCTTGGAACGTGAAATCGTGGAGATGAATGGGGGCTAGAAGAAAAGGAAAGAAATGTTGACATTAGTCCTTTACCCAGGTACTAAGAGATTGTGCTTGTGAGGCTAAATGACAATTTTAGTTAGTTTTAAAATGTGTATATTTAAAAAATCTGAAAAATATAATTTAATTAGAACATGAATAAACAAAATTTTCAACATGAAGTTCGGATAAAAAGAAACTCATATGTAATTCAGAATTGCCATCATACCCAAAGGAGTCTCAAGATTATTAATAAACAGTTTATCTGTCAGGCTTCAGGAAATCCGAAAAGTAGAGGGCAGCTCCCACCATTCCTCCTCAGTCCAGCCTCTGACATTTTATTTATAAAATATAATGAAAGTAGAGAATCTGAAAACAGGCCTAATTAACTAGATTAAGCAGATCAAATTCTTGTGTGCAGCTGAGTTGCAATAAAATGGGAGGAACTCTATCCCTGCTATCTCCTGGGCATGTTAAAAGTCACATGCTGTGGCCACACAGCAAGATTTGAAAACAACACTCCCTCCCTGGTGTGGGAGCCTTGAGTGTTTGAACCTGGCATGAGACAACAGTGTGATGCAGCGACACACAAACAAAAAGCTGGAGATGCACTTCATTGTCTCTCAGGATGGTTGGATGCCCACTGAGGCTTCCTCATTGCCCCACTGTGATCTAAGCATCCAGAGAATCCTCCTTTTATTTTACAAGTTTCCAAGAGCGGAAATTCTGTTGCACAACTGTAAATCCTTGCACTAATGGTCTGAGTTAGCCAGATACTGCTCATTGTAACAGAATTTAAGAAAACTTATTACATGCCTTTTACATAATAAATATGCTTTTTGAGCAAGGGGGACATTTTGTCCTCGACTGCAACCCAATGGTGGACAGATCCAGATGCAACTGGGCTGAAGCAATGAATGCACTTTATACTTTTGTTCAGAAGGGTGTGTTTTTTTAATAATAATAATAATAATTTTTATTTATTTATACCCTGCCCTCCCCAGCCAAGGGGAATACTCCTTCTGGAAAAGCAAGTGGCATTATGAGAGTTAAAGGACACAGTCCAGGCAGGCAAAACACTAAGGAAGGGTGCAGAATGGCGCCAGTGAGAGATGTGGACCCTCTCACATTTCTAGTAATATGCAAGGGAAAGGGAAGGGAGGGGGAGAATAGGAGAACAGGAATGAGTCTGCATGACCCATCCACTGACTAGGCCCTTTCCCCCTGCCTAAGTAGCAATGTTACCTCTAAAAAGAGATCCTTTAAAAACAACACACTGGGTCTCATTCTCAAGGCAGTTGATGGTCTTCTCACTTTTACACTGTGTGGCTCCTTTGGAGAAGCAGGTTGGGCACTTCAGGCCATTTTCAGCCAGCACGTTGCGATCAGGAACTGCCAAAATCAAAAGTATAGTGAGCATGTTAATGGTTTTATCTGTTTTTATACCTGTATGTTATATTATTGTAATTCACCCAAGGGCTTTACAGTTTTGGTGGGGCACCAGCAAGTGTTATTGGATGAAAAGATTATCTAGACCCAGTCTGGGTTTAGGATTGACATTGGGACAGATTCAGGAGAGGCCTGGTTGGAAAGGGAACCCATCCCTTCTCAGGCAGAGATGTAGCTGCCCAGTAGGTCCCTCTTCTTCACAGTTTCTCCTCATGCCTGCTTCTTCATCCTGCCTTCCTCTCCACCCCTTGAGTCGGCCCTAATAGTGCTGACCTGCTCAACCCATATAGCCATCTGGGGGGGTCTCACCCCTTTTGAATGAGGCCCAGGTCCTCTGAGTACTGCTGATTGAGTAAGTATCCAGCCCTTGGCCAAATCCAGTGAAAAGCCTAACATGTTGTGGATTTTAAAATTATACAGAAACTTACGGCTGAGAGTTGCATTGTTACACAGTTCAGTGTTGCAGCAGTGCTTCTTCATCTCAAAGAATTTACCATCCCCTGCAGTAAAGCTGTAATTGCCTGAGAAACAACTGTCGGATGTCGTGCATTTATTCAAAAGTTGCACTCGATGTCCCCCTATGAAAAAGAAATTGAAAGAAATATCTAGATCTGAGAAAAATATTCAGGACTATTGCTCCTAAGGCACATTCTTGGTAATGGTTCCAATTTTCTTTGATTCCTGAATCAGGACCTTTTCAAACTAACAATATGGAAAATATTATTAAATTTGGCAATCTAAAGTGAGGTGCTGTTTGTTTGTTTGTTTGTTTGTTTGTTTGTTTGTTTGTTTGTTTAAATGCGTGTGCACTGTTATAACATAAGAGGAAAAAATATCAAAATGTTTTCCAGTAATAATACATACCGTATTTTTCACTCCATAGGGCGCACCGGACCATAGGGCACACCTAGTTTTATTCCCCTCCCCCCAGCCCCAAAGAGCAAATAAACCAAGACAGCCAGTGGGATCCATCCCGCTGGCTGTCTTGGCTTCCTCTTTAGCCATGCACAACCTCTCCAGCCGGGAGAGGCTGTGTGGGGCTTCGATTTTTGCCGTGGGGCTGGGGTGGGGGAAGCCCGAGCTTCCCCCGACCCCAGCCCCCAGAACAGGTCCTGGAGCGGAGACAAAGTTGTGCAGCTGCCCAAAGCCCACACCCCGGGCTTCAGGCTGCAGGCTGCTGTCCGCAAGCCTTTGGAGCCCGGCGGGAGTTCCCACCGCGCTCTGAAGAATTGCGGATAGCTTCCTGAAGACTGGAGAGCGAGAGGGGTTGATGCGCACCAACCCCTCTCGCTCTCCAGGCTTCAGCGAAAGCCTGCATTCGCTCCATAGGACGCACACACATTTCCCCTTCATTTTTGGAGGGGAAAAAGTGCGTCCTATAGAGCGAAAAATATGGTGAAAGATATAAGAAAAACCACATTAAAAGTAAATCAATAAATATCAATTAACCAGTGTGGAAAGATCTATTCTTAATGATCTGCATAGCCCAAGTGGAACATAATAGTTTTCTGCAGGCATTTATGAGTTCAGCTCTCTGCCACAAGTAGTAGTCTCTTGCCTCCATAATCCATAGGACCAACCTCTTTTTTTATATTTGCAATTAATTTGTATAATGCTTTTAATTTGGAATGTATGCAGAACTTCATTTCACATCAAATTTCAAGCACAAGGACTCATGCCTTCTCCTATACACCTGACAATACATGTGCCATACACTGCATTCTCTCTGCTAGTCGATCATAACAGTTTGCAGGGTGGGGGAAATGCTTCCCTGAACTCCTGTTGCCCAGTGCAAGAAACTTGGCAAGACATTGCATTGCACCAGCCTTACTGCCCATTTGCCCCTCTCCCTCCAAGAATGTACCAGTGATGTTGGAACAGATCCCACCCAGATGTTGGAACCATCCCACCCAGGATTGCCCCAAGGCATTTTGGCGCCTCAGACGAACCAGAAATGGCACCCATGTCCTTCTAGGTAGAAGGGGTGGGTGAATCAGGATCAAGCAAGGGGATCAAAACAACCTTAACCAATGGTTGAAGTATGAAAGAAGTTCATCAGGTTGGAGGGGCCCACACTGAATCAAGCTGGGTAACGGAAACCCTTTTTAATAGGTGAACTGCAAGAATACTCCCGTAATGATGGTTCCTTCCTAATCATTTCATCACTGAGAGTTATTTCAAAATTTCTTGAGGGGGGGAGGGTGAGCCATGAAAGTGTGAAGCACCTTCGTTTCCCATCCCAATTGCTCAGCTTTTTTTATAGATCTGTGAAAGGAGTCTCAATTTCAATGTCATTTATGGCAAAGGGGATATTCATGTTATAGTCTAGGCTTATTGTCTAGTTTGATAACCAAAACTAAATTGGAGTTCATTATTCATTTCATGTTGATGCAAATCAAGTTCCCTAAGCTTGGAGATAAGCGCCCAAATTCAGCCATTGGTTG
Organism: Podarcis raffonei; assembly: GCF_027172205.1. NCBI lineage: Eukaryota > Metazoa > Chordata > Lepidosauria > Squamata > Lacertidae > Podarcis > Podarcis raffonei. The sequence continues at coordinate 14,172,277 of NC_070609.1, forward strand.
TGATCAGGTGATGTTATATTCCCCATTTTCATATGCAAGCTATTGCTTACTTCAGGATTGGGAAGCTATGATCCTCCAGATGTTGTTGGACTACATCTCCCATCATCCCTGACTGATGGCCAGGCTAGCTGAGGCTGATGGGAGTTCGAATTCATCTATAGCTGAAGTGCTACAGTTTCCTAAACTCACTTTTTTCATGGGTGAGTTGCCCTACCATAGACTTCTATATGCTGTAGAACCCTAATCTAATCCAACAGCAAAAGACAAAAAGGCAGGAAAATCTTACTTAGATTTGTACGCAGAACACTGGCAATACAGGAATCTTGCTTGGAGTCACAAGTTGTTTTAAGATATCTATTGTAGGTCATTCCAGTCTTGTTATAAGTAAATCTGCATTTCAGAGGTAATACTGAAGACAGAAGCAAAAGTTTACTTCATGGATTATTATTATTATTATCATTATCATTATTATTAGTTGATTTTGCAGTTTGCTTAATGAGACTAAGAAGAGGAGGTGATAGTAAATTAAAAGGGGTTCAATTTTAAAAGCATTTTAACAGAATAAAATAAAAGGAAAGGAAATGAGTAAAACACTCATTAATTAAAACTCTTGAAGCCATTGCCGACAACACTAGTTTACAGGAGAATTAGAAGCTGTAAAGAGACAGTCTACTTAGGTCTCATTCCAGTCAGGAGGGGAGAGATTCTTCTAGTAAGAGAAGACTCCCAAACCAGTGAAACCTTGGAGTGCCTCAGGAGCAGGGTTGTCTAGGGGTGTGTAACTGACAGAAAGTACCACCTTGTTAAGAACCAAAGTATTAAGTGTGAAACAACTGAGAAAACCTTGAAGTGAAATAACATTGTAAACTGAAGAATCCTAAGTTTTATCGACTCGCGTCATGAACTTTCTTGTTAAATAAAATTGTTATTGTTAATTTGAACAAATCCTGCCCGAGACTCCTAATTATTAAGTTTTACTTCACGCAAATCCCCTACAAAATAATCTGAGGTAAACTGTGGAAATCCGTGGGATTGGTTTTCTGTGAGTTGTGTGCACTATACTTAAGTGAGAGGACGGGCCCAACAGTGCCAGGGGGGAAAGGGTCGTCGGGCCCATCATAATGACATCACAAGAAACATTCATGACTTAACTCTCTGCTACTTTCTCTTGGTAACCCTGCACTCCTTGCTCTCTGGGGTGTTGATCTGCACTTCTAACTCCCCTTCTCTCCCAAGCTGCAAGTTATTTTCAGTGTCCTCCAAAGGTAATTAAATGTCCCCCATCTTACCTGGAGAAAGCAGGACCAAGAGGAGGCTTGCGCTCAGGAGTGCCTTCATCATTCTGGAAAGATTAGGAGACTCAGAGCAGAGATGGATCAACAAGGCAATTGGTGCAGGTAGAGGCTTACCTGGAGTTATTTATAGGCCATGGTCTCATGTCGCAGGCAACACTTCGGAACAAATGGTTCAGTGAGGATAAAGAGGAACATACTGAATGGTTCAGTGAGGATAAAGAGGAACATACCGAAATTCAAAGCTCTGCGTAGGAATTGTCTATGATCTCATTAGTTGTTGATAGACACTTCTAAGATTTATTTTTCGATATAGATAATTTACAATTTACAATGTCAATGATGAAGGCATTCAAGAAAGCAATTTAGAGCCAAATAGGCAAGGGCAAAAGCCCTGAAGCCACCTCCAAAATAGCCCCTAAAAATGGCCTCCATCTAAGGATTCCTCTTAATAGTAATAATAATGATTTTATTATTACTACTCCCCACCCTATCTGACTGGGATACCTCAGCCACTCTGGGTGCCTTCAAGCATATACAGAAACATAATACAACATCAAACATTTAAAATCTCTCTACACAGGACTGCCTTCAGATGTCTTCCAAAAATTCTATAGTTACTTATCTCCTTGACATCTAATAGGAGGTCATTCCATAGTGTGGGTACCACTTCCAAGAAGGCCATCTGCCTGGTTTCCTCTATCTTCACTTCTCACAGTGAGAAAACCTCCAGAAGGCCCTCAGAGCTAGATCTCAGTGTTTGGGCTGAATTGGGAGTGGGGTAGAGATGCTCCTTCAGGAAAAGCCTGGATACTAGATCCATTCCAGGAAGGCTGGAAAGTGTGGAATGGGCTGTGGATGCAATGGAGACTTTAAGCAGTAAAACTGATCCTGTTGTCTTCGACGTGGTTTTCAGAGGGTGAAAAGAATGAATTGAGACCTCAGGAGTTGAATGTGCCAATGGCCAAGTGTGCCAGGTATGAATCAGCCACTTACACAACTACGAGGAAGGTCTCAATTGGAGCCAGCAATGGCCATGGAGCTTTCTCTGTTAGGGAGCTACACAAACATGGCTATTCTCTCTTTTTTAAAAAAAGAAAAGAAAATCTTTTTTCTTCAATTTTACACGATTCATTTGAATGCAAACATTAGTGACAATCATCAACATTTAGGATTCTCTCCATCCCTCCATGGTTTCCATTTTCAAATACTTTCTACTGCATCATATATTTTCTCTATTTTTTTTTTTAATAATCCATTTTTAGCTTAGCTTTTAGTACATTGCAAGCGTTACTCAAATCCTGTCAAATTTTTAGTTCTTTACAGTGTTCTCCTAAGTAAATTGTATATTTTTTCCCATTCCTTATTAAAGTGACTATGTCCTGGTTTCTGATTTCCCTGGTCATTTTCGCCATTTTGGCGTTGTCCATCATCTACATCAACCATTCAGGTCTGGTCAGGACTTTGTCTTTTTTCCATCTTTGGGCCAGTAGTATCCACGCTGTTGTCCTCGCATACATAATCTGCTACTTTGGCATCTCTACATCTGAAATTCCTAGTAAAAAAGCTTCTCCCCCCCAAAAAAACGTTTTTTTAAACATTTCTTCTGCTCATTATATATCATTTCCCAGAATGTTTTTGTTATCTTGCCCATCTACCACATGTGGTAGAACGTGCCTTCCTTCCCAATATACATTTGAAGTGTCGGACACGACTAAACAACAAGTTCTATATATCTTTGCTAATTTTGTAGGTGTTACATCATTTTCATATAGTTCTCCTTCAATGCACAGCATGCTGTAAATTTTAAGTCCTCCCTCCATAACTTTTCCCAAGATGAAAATTGAATATTGTGCCCAATATCTTTTCCCCATTGTATCATTACCGATTTAACTTCCTCATCTTTAGTATGCCATTCTAGCAACAACTTATACATTTTGGTAAGTAACTTCACATTGCATTCCAGTAAATCTTTTTCAAACCTTGAAATTTCCTTACTAAACCCATTTTTCTTATCAATGTTAAAGACATCATTCAATTGATGGTATTGCAACCAATCTGTTACTAAATGTCTTGTATCCTCAAATCTTTTCAACTTTAATTGTTGTTCTATTTCCATTAGCAACTCTTTATACGTTGCCCATTCACTTTTTGCATTAGTTTTTTTTCAAGCATATTGCTTCCAGTGAGGAAAGACACCATGGTGTCTTCTGCTCTAACAGGTTGTTATATTTCTCCCATACTGCGAAAATGGATTTCCTTACCAAATGATTTAAAAACCATTTGTGCACTTTAGTCTTCTCATACCAAATAAATGCATGCCCTCTAAATCTATTATTATGACCCTCAAGGTCTAAAATATATGTATTAAAAAAATTATCCACTCCCACAGCCAGCAAAGACAGGATACTTCATAATATAACTTCAAATTTGGCAGTGAAAATCCACCTCTTTCTTTGGCATCTGTTAATAATTTATATTTAATCTTTGGTTCCCCCCCCACACAAACCAGATAAATCTAGAAAGATATGTTTGCCATCGTTTGAAGTGTTCTGCTCCACTGACTATGGGTATGGTTTGAAATAAAAATAACATTCTTGGCAATACATTCATTTTCATTGCTGAAATTCTTCCCCATAGTGCTAAATTCATCCTTCCCCAAACATCCATATTTTCCTTTATTTCTATCCATAGTTCCATACATAGTTATCCTTAAAGAAATTTCTGTTCTTAGCTGTCAACCAAACGCCCAAACAGTTCACCTTTTTTTTCAATTGTCAATTGTGTTGCTAGTTGTAACTCATTTTTATGTTGTTCTGTCATATTTTTAAGCAGTACTTTCATTTCATTTTTATTTATCTTAAATCCCGCTACCTCACCAAATTCAGATATTTTATCTAGGACCCTTGGTACATTTGCCAATGGGTCTTCTACGGTCATTACAAGGTGATCTGCAAATGCTCTCAGCTTATATGCTTTGCACTCAACTGTTATACCTTTTATTTCTTCATCAGATCTTATATTTCTCACCAGGGTCTCTAATACTAAAATGAACAGTAATGGTGACAGGGGCCAAACTCTGTCTTGTCCCTTTTGTAATTTTACATTTTCTGATACTACATTATTGACTGTCATCATGCTCTGTTGGTCTGCATAACTTGCGTCAATTCCCCTTAGGAATGATTTTCAAAATTCATCATCTCCATATTCCCCTCCCCCCATAAAGGTCCATGACACATTATCAAAGTCCTTCTCTGCATCCACAAACATCAAAGCTGCTTGCTTTTCATTCCTGACTTCCAGATACTCTATTGTATCAATTAATTTTCCTTATATTATCCTTCATCTGTCAGCCAGGAAGAAAGCTAGCTTGATCTTGATGAATTAGCTCTTTTACATCCTTCATCCATCAACAGTTGTCCCAGAAAATCCTGTAGTTTTTTAATAATATTTTGCTGATAAATCTGGCCCTGGCAATTTACCTAATTTTGAATGGTTAATTTCTTGTTGCCCTTCCTGTATTATTATTGGTGCATTTAAATAATTGATTTTCTGTTTTGGAATCTTTGGTAAATTACTGTGCTTTAAATATTCTCCAGTTCTAGCTTTATTTTCTTTACCGGCTCAATATAGCTCTGTATAATAATTTACAAATTGTCGTCTAATGTCGTTTGGGTTCTCTATTATTTTTCCTTCTACTTTCAATTTATTTATTACATTCAATTCATGTTTCTTTTTTAACTGCCAAGCAAGCAGTTTTCCTCATTTGTTTGCATTTTTTTTTTAAAAAAATCTACCTTAACATTTTAATCTTTCATTCAGTTTCTTGGTTCACTAACACCTCTGAATCCAGGTTTTTAAATCACTTCTTCCAATATTTCTTTCTTTTTACCCTCTTCAAACTTTTTTTGATAAGCATTTTGTTGAGTAAAAAAACCATCTCATCACTGCCATGGCCATTCTCTCAACCAGTCAAGTGGTTTAATGCTCATCATTAAAGCAGAACAACTAATTTAGTGCTTTGGTTGTTCTACTGCAAACAGAGTGCTTGAATGGTTTGTGATAAGGTTTTTAAATTTCCTCTCACTATGGCTGAGACCGCCAACCATATTCTTCAGTGCGTGGCCATAGCCCTCATTTGCTACAGACATGTGCCTAAACTGCTAATACTATGACCTCCAAGATCTATGGGAAGTTGCTTGGTCCTTGATGGATAAAGGTATATTCTGAACTAGTGTCTCTGTCTTTGCTCTTATTTGATGGCTGTGCTCTTTTTTGCTCTTCAAGATATGGCAACCCTAACTGGAGGCAGTGATGGCTACCAACTTAGATGACTTAAAAAGAGGATTACAGAAATAGAGGGCAAAGTTACCCACAAAAGCTATGTTCTACCTCTACTGTCAAAGGAAGTTTGCCTCTGAATTCTTGGTGCCTGCCCCTTCATGGATCATTGCCTTGCCGTGGCAAAGGGGCTTGAATAACTCAGAGAAGCTATGAGCTATGCCGTGCAGGGCCACCCAAGATAAACAGGTCATAGTTGAGAGTTTTGACCAAACATGATCCACCTGGAGCAGGAACCGGTAAGCCACTCCAGTATCCCTGCCAAGAAAACTCCATGGACAAAGACAACAGGCATATAAAAGTTATGACACTGGAAGATGAGCCCTTCAGGTCGGAAGGCGTCCAACATGCTACTGAGGAAGAGTGGAGGACAAGTACAAGTAGATTCAGAGCTGATGAAGCGGTTGGGCCAAAGCCGAAAGGTTGCTCAGCTGTGGATATGCCTGGAAGCGAAAGGAAAGTCCAATGCTGTAAAGAAAAATATTGCATAGGAACCTGGAATGTAAGTACCATGAACCTAGGTAAGTTGGATGTGGTCAAAAATGACATGGCAAGAATAAATAAATCCTGGGCATCAGTGAACTAAAATGGACAGGAATGGCGAATTCAGTTTGGATGACCATCATATCTACTACTGTGGGCAAGAATCCCGTAAAAGAAATGGAGTGGCCCTCATAGTCAACAAAAGAGTGCCAAGAGCTGTACTGGGATGCAATCTCAAAAATGATAGAATGATCTCGATACGAATCCAAGCCAGACCTTTTAACATCACAGAAATCCAGCTACTCTTTTCCAACAACACAAGAGACGACTCTACACATGGACGCTACTAATAACAAGGCCAGTGGAAGTGATGATATTCCAGCTGAACTATTTAAAATTTTAAAAGATGATGTGAAAAGCTGGGCTGAATGAATCCCAAACCGGAATTAAGATTGCTCGAAGAAATATCAAGAACCTCAGATATGCAGATGACACAACCTTGATGGCAGAAATTAAGGAGGAATTAAAGAACCTTTTAATGAGGGTGAAAGAGGAGAGCACAAAATATGGTCTGAAGCCCTGAGTGCCCACTGGAAGGACAGATCCTGAAGCTGAGATTCCAATACTTTGGCCAACTCATTAGAAGAGAAGACTCCCTGGAAAAGACCCTGATGTTGGGAAAGATGGAGGGCACAAGGAGAAGGGGACGACAGAGGACGAGATGGTTGGACAGTGTTCTCGAAACTACCAGCATGAGTTTGACCAAACTGTGGGAGGCAGTGGAAGACAGAAGTGCCTGCCGTGCTCTGGTCCATGGGGTCACAAAGAGTCGGACACGACTAAACGACTAAACAACACTTGGTGCCTGGGAATTGCTGATGGACAGAATATTGTCAAGTCCAGCTTTCAGGCTTCCCACAGGGATCTGTTGTGATGCTGGACTTGAGGGGTGATTGCCATGATCCAGCACGTTCACCTTTAACTGGTGAGGGATTGAGCAATACCATCATTTCCCACCACCCAAGGTATTTTTTAACCACACACAGCACAGAAGACACAGAGGGCATTCTGCACTAAGCTGTCTATCTTGGGGTGTCCTTCTCTTTGCATCATGATTTTTGTTAGGACTACTTAGCAGTGCTTATTGGCTTTGGGAAGAAGGGGATAGTACTTAGGACCCTGTCAGAATCCCCACCCCTTCTTTCAGAAGGCGTACAAATGCCTCCTTTTGCTGCTTCTTTCAGACCAGAAAGAAGGGGCTTGCCCAACCAATGCACTGTTCCCACACCTCTGTATTGTTTAGCATGGTCAGTAGTCAAAACTATCTGTGCATGGAAGAAACATTTACTCAGGAAAGCCCTCATAAGCAAAGGAGGAATGAACCAACAGATGACCTATGGAACAAGAAGAAGCTGACTTGGAGGGATTTATGGGCCAAGGAAAGGTGACCAAGGATTCCAACTGGGAAGGACTGTTCCAGTGAGGATCAGGAAATTATGGAAATAGAGAGAGCATGCTTTCCCAGAAATCCTATATTTCCATATTGTAAAACAAAGCTCTTATTTCATATTGGATGCAATCTTTTTAAGGAACTCTGTGGAAGTCAGCCAGGTGCCTCTTCCAGCCCAACCACACCTACACTGCCAGTAAATGGGTACTTTAAATAAATGTGTTCCTCCCTTGGGCTTTATGGTAAAACTGAACTGGAAACAACCTAATCCTAATGAGGCACAAAGTAATCAACAATTAGCATGTCACACACATGCTCTTCCCAGAAATCAAGTGAACCTGGAACCTGCTTGTATCCATGGGGCCATTCAAGTTTGTGCCGGCAGTTTTGTAGCTTATCAGTACAGTGGTGTCTCGCAAGACGAAATTAATTCGTTCTGCGAATTTTTTCGTCTAGCGAATTTTTCGTCTTGCGAAGCACGAAATCCCATAGGAATGCATTGAAAATCAATTAATGCATTCCTACGGTCAAAAAAAGTCCAAACAAAGCCAAATTTGGTACAACAAGAGTTTATTAAGTGCTCTTTAAAGTCACACATACTGTAAAGAGCATTTCAAAATTCAAACCCAGATATTTTTTAAAAAAACAGCAGAGTGGCCCAATGGTCACAGAAAATCATAAAAATGCAGAAAAAAAAACACAAGCTTCCAGATTCTTGCAAACCCATCCCCAACTGTTCCCCCAGCCACCCAGCACACAGAAATTCAAATCCAGAAATTTTTTTAAAAAACAGCAGAGTGGCCCAATGGTCACAGAAAATCATAAAAATGCAGGGGAAAAAACACAAGCTTCCAGATTCTTGCAAACCCCTCCCCAACTGTTCCCCCAGCCACCCAGCACACAGAAATTCAAATCCAGGATTTTTTTTAAAAAATCAGCAGAGTGCCCCAATGGTCACAAAAAAATCATAAAAATGCAGGAAAAAAAACACACAAGCTTCCAGATTCTTGCAAACCCCTCCCCAACACCAAGTCCTTGAATTCCAAACACACCAACCCAAAATCCAACCCCCCCAAAAAAAAGTTTTAAAAGCTTAACTTACCAAATGGCTGCAAAAGAAGTTTTGGAAAAGCTTCAAAAATCACCAAAGTCTTTAAAAACCTCAAAAAAGGCTACTATGTACACTGCGTTCTATGAGTTGCTCCTCGAAGTCAAGTTGCAACTGTATTAATGGTGTTAAGAAAAAGGAAACAAACTTGCAAGACGTTTTTGTCTTGCGAAGCAAGCCCATAGGGAAATTCGTCTTGCGAAGCAGCTCAAAAAACGGAAAACCCTTTCGTCCAGCGAGTTTTCCGTCTTGCGAGGCATTCGTCTTGCGGGGCACCACTGTAATTCCACATTACAAGTGTCCTTACATCCCTGCCAAATATTTTAACCATTTACAGTGGTCTTTTAAGTAAATTACAAATTTACTCCAGCCTTTAGTAAATACTTGATCTTCCTGGTTTCGGATCTTCCCCATCAGTTTTGCCATCTCCATATACTCCATCAGTTTCATCTGCCATTCTTCTTTTGTTGGTACTTCTCCTTCCATCCATCACTGGGCTAGCAGCATTCTCACTGCTGTTGTTGCATACATAAAAAGTTATACCTAACAAAAAGGCTTCTGTTATTTTAATGATGGCTCAAGATTCTCAGCCCTCATGCAGAAAAAGTCAAAGCCTGAAATGAATGCTGGGGAAAGGGAGTTCAGTGAGGATGCTGAAGAATGTTAGTAAGTGAAGCGGCCAAACTGTGTATTGGAGCTTGGGGCGGGGAGGCATCACCAGCCCTCCTTGCCTTTCATTATATCCTTCCCTCATCCCTTTCTTTTACTCCGAGCCAGAAAAACAGCCTAAGTTTTCCTGCTTGCCACATGCATTAGCTCTCACATTTCCAAGGATCCTGTCCACATCCTTGGGCTATACAAACTGAAAGTTATCGATTATCACTAGCAAGCAGGGGCCAAAGTTACATCCATATCTGGAAAGTCATATGCAAGATTGGGTCATCTGTTTTACCAGTGCCTGCCTAGGAGGGTTTAAGAAGAGGATATTGGGGACTCAAGTTCAATTTTAACCTAAGGAACTGAAGCCAAACCACTTATAACATGTATTAGCTGTTTTATTTTAAAAGCCTTATGCTATCACTTGAGGCTTGTAGCTCCCAGGCCTCCTTTAATTCTGGGGTGGTATAAGGTCAGGCAATCCATCCTGCTTCTCTTCCCTTCTGGAATGAAAATGTTAAGTAAGTCTTGCCAGAAAGCCAATGGAGAATGAGCAACAGGTATGGGCAAGGTCTGCTAAAATACCTGCCCCCTGCCTCCAATCCTTCCAGCCAAATATATTTATTAGTGAGGGATGGGGTACAAACTTGAGAAGCATCCTTGGCTATCAAGGAAGGCGTTGCATTGCTAAATAGGCCTAGATAAATTAGTTTAGCTTCTCCAGGACATCAGAAATTCTGCTGAAGCAAAGCATAATCTGCATCAGCAAAATTCTTCAGTTTAATCATCAAATTGTAGAGTTGGAAGGGACTCCAAGGGCCATCTAGTCCAACCCCTCAATTCCCCCCCCCCCCATGGGACTTGACCATGAGATTAAGAGTCTCATGTTCTACTGGCTGAGCTAAAGAAAACCCACATCAGCAATGAAAGCCACAGTTGGATAGACCTAACTGTGGACTAGTCACATTTATGGAAGAGGCTATCAGGGGCTATTAATTCTGAGGGATGTACTATTTCCAGTTGCTGGGGGAAAACAGTTGGAGTGGGCTACTGCCCTCCTGTCATGATAGTCCTGTACCCATGGACATCTGATCAGCCACTCCAAGTAGGATGCTGCTACACTGCAGGGTTCTTCTTGTCTTCTGAAAATGGAGGGTGGGATTTGAAGCAGGTATAAACAACTAGCTGGATTCAGTTCAAGACAACGTGGCCAAGGACAGTCATCACTAAACAGAACAGCTGAGTCAAAGTATCTCTCCCTGTCCCAACAATCTGACATAATTAAAACAAGGAGGGATTAAGTTCCGGAAAATGATTTAATCAGCTCTCAGTGTTGATCTTGGAGTCCTTGTATTCTATTCACTGCATACCAGTGTGTCCCTGACATCTTTCAACAGCCCTGAGCTATGTCTAGTTTGGCAGCTGAGCAGTCACCTGAGCAGTACCTTGAGGCTTTCATTGCACTTTGATCAATATATTGCTCTTTATCCATGAAGGACCCAGCAACTTCCCATAGACTTTGGATGTGACAGTAAAAAAGGAAAAGGTAAAGGAGCCCTGGATGGATAAGTCCAGTCAAAGGCGACTATGGGGTTGCGGCTCTCATCTCGCTTTCAGGCCAAGGGAGCTGACAATTTTCCACAGACAGCTTTCCGGGTCATGTGGTCAGCGTGACTGAACCACTTCTGATGTAATGGAACACTGTGATGAAAGCAAGAGCCCACAGAAACGCCGTTTAGCTTCCTGTCACAAAGGTTCCTCTTTATCTACTTGCACTAGTATGCTTTCAATCTGCTAGGTTGGAGGAGCTGGGACAGAGCCACATGATTTGTAGCTACTGAGAGTCTTATTCTCCATCAATTTGCCTAATTCCCTTCTAAAGCCATTCAGATTGGTGGCATTCACTATGTCTTGTAGAAAATTCCATAGTTTAATTGTGTTCAGATTTAAGCTTGTAACCAAACAGTGGGAAGAAAATATATTTAAGTGAGAGTCTGGATGGGAGGAAAAGTTGGCCGTGGGAAATGGAGGGTTCACCTCCCCACCTCTTGGAAATAATTAAACCAGTGTTCTGGACAATGGCTTCAAGAATTTTAATTAATGGGTGTTTTATTTTATTTTATTAAAATGCTTATTAAATTGAACCGCTTTTAATTTAAAATTTTTTATTCACTATCATCTCCTCCGCTGTGTCTCATTAAGCAAACCACAAAACCAAATAATACTGATGTTAATAATCCACAAAGTAATATTTTGCTCCTGTCCTCAGTATTACCTCTGATGTGCAGATGTATCCGAAACAACAATGACACCACATGGCAATTTAACAAGACGTTGTGACTCCAATAAATATTCCTGTTCTGCCAGTGTTCTGTGTACAAATCTAGGTAAGATTTGCCTTACTTTTTATCTTTTGCTGTTGGATTAGATCTAGGTTAAGATCGTTTAACTTAAGGGTTCTTTTATCTCTTTTATGTATTTAATGTTTATGTGAAAAACATTTTGATATTTTTTCCTTTTATGATATTGCACTGCACACACATTTAAATAAATAAACAAAAATTAAATAGCACCTCTCTTTAAATTACCAAGTTTAATAACACTTTCCACATTGTCCAGATTCAGGCATCAAAGAAAATTGGAACCATTACATTGAATATGCCTTAAGAGCAATAGACCTGCATATTTTTCCCAGATCAAGATATTTCTTTCAAATTCTTTTTCATAGGGGGACACCGAGTGCAACTTCTGAATGCATTCGCAGTAACCAGGTACTGTGACTCAGGTGAATACAGCTTCACTGCAGGGAATGGTAAATTCTTTCAGATGAAGAGGCACTGCTGCAACACTGAACTGTGTAACAATGCAACTCTCAGCTGTAAGTTTCTGCATCATTTTGGAATCCTTAGGATGTTAGGGCTTTGCACTGGACTTGGCCAAGGGCTGGATCCTTAGTCAAGCAGCAGTACTCAGAGGATATGTGCCTCATTCAAATGGGGTGAGACAGCCAAAATGGCTAGAGGTTGGGTTGAGCAGTTCAGCACTATTTGGGCCTCTCAAGGGGTGGAGAGGCAGGCAGGATGAAGAAGCAGGCAGGAGGAGAAACTGTTTTAAAAAAGGACCTACTGGGGAGCTACATCTCTGCCTGAGAAGGGATGGGTTCCCTTTCCAACCAGGCTTCTCCTGAATCTGTCCCAATGTCAGTCCTAAAACCAGACTGGGTCTAGATAATCTTTTCATCCAATAACACTTGCTGGTGCCCCACCCAAACTGTAAAGCTCTTGGGTGAATTACAATAATATAACATACAGGTACAAAAACAGATAAACCCATTAACATGCTCACTATACTTTTGATTTTGGCAGTTCCTGATCGCAACGTGCTGGCTGAAAATGGTTTGAAGTGCCCAGACTGCTTCTCCAAAGGGACCAAAAACCTAATGAAACAATTTTTTTAAAAAGAAAGAAAGAAAAGAAACTCCAGATAGGAGCATAGGAAGTGGGGTGTGGTGGGTGCAGTCCGCCTCGGGTGTCACCCTGATGGGTGGTGACAATATGGCAGGTGGCACTCACCGCAGGGCCTGCAGCATGCCCAAGCCATGCATCTCAAGAGCCCGCAGGCTCCACGCTGTCCGCCCACTGCCTCCCCCCCCCCAGCTGTAGGGCACCATCGGTGTGGGCGCTGCGCGTGCGCTGCCAGGCGGTTCGCCCTGTCCCTCGGCACCCCAGTCTTCCTCCACCACTGACTCCAGTCATCATTAGAGGAAGCTGATCTCTTAGAGTTCTTCATGATCCTGCAAACAATGGCCTGGTGGCCCTCTCTGTTGGCACATGCACCATCACCCCAGCAGGGCCGATCCTGGGTTTTGGCAAAGTGGGCAGCTGCTCCCCCCTCCCCACAGCACCGTGGGCAAGAAATGCTCCCTAGAGCACTTGCTGGCCAAGCAGCATTGGGGGATTTGTACGCCAGCCAACCAGTTGATATTTTACCACGCTGCCCCCCCCCAACACCATGTTTGGTCAGATTGTTTGCTGCCACAAGGAGGCGATATTCAGCGGTGATATTGTGTGTGATTTGTGGCTATGTTAAGGGTTAAGAGAGCCAGTGTGGTGTAGTGGTTAAGAGCAGTAGACTCTTAATCTGGTGAACCGTGTTCGTGTCCCCGCTCCTCCACATGCAGCTGCTTGGTGACCTTGGGCTAGTCACACTTCTCTGAAGTCTCTCAGCCTCACTCACCTCACAGTTTGTTGTGGGGAAGGATGGGAAAGGAGACTGTTAGCCGCTTTGAGACTCTGTAGGGTAGTGATAAAGCTGGACATCAAATCCAAACCCTCCTCCTTCTATTTTATCATAAGACATCATCCATCAAACTCTGAGGGGTTGGGCATAAGCAATTGACAGGCGGTATTATCCTTAAACAAGTGCTGCCAGGTTGCTCAGTCCGTGGAATTTGGGGGACGGGACACTGTCTATGGCACCCTGTCTGAAGGCATCTAGGAGAGACAGACAGACCGGTTGTCATGCCCTGGGCTATAGTTCAATTTCAGGAGAGATGAGCTGGATGAGTTCAGGAAATCTCATATTTAAAATCATGATTTCTGTGCTAATCACACTTCTGCCTGTCTGGTCAAATGTGCTCCTTGGCAAGGCTTCCCCAAGACATGTTGCCCAGAGCCAGCCTATTAGCACAGTTGGCTCTGGCTGGCTTCAGGAGTTGCTCTCTGCCGTGGCACCACGTCAGCAAACAGCAAGCAGCTCCTGAAACCAACCAGAGCCAACTGCACTACCAGGCTGGCCCCTTCTGGGCAACGGCCATTCGCCCGTTACTCCCGAGCCTCCCGTGATCTGTCAAAACAAAGAGGGAAGGGGAAGGAGATCAGGGAAGGCTCGGGAGTCACAAGCAGGTGCATTTATGTTTCACAGAGTGTGAAAGAAGGGTTTTGCACCTTTATACAATATGCATGTGTGCTTGGGCCCAGAGGAAAATCTCAACCTGGTGCCAGTAACCAGGTTGAGAGGTGGAGAAGTGTCCATCTCCCAGGGTGAGTGGCTGGATGAGGAATTCTCCAAGGTGAAAATGGGGAAGGCATGTCATTGGGAGCCAGGGAGTGTGCTTGTGACTTGTCAATGCTGTGACTTGTTTGCAAAAAATATTGAGGAAGTAATTGCTTGCATCCACTGGAAACTTGACCCCTCTGTTACTGCAGATGAATCTCAAGGGGTATGCAGAGCACAGTCTAGCCCTGTTGTCTATTGCCCAAGAGGCCACTGAAGAGGTGACCTGATTTTGGGGGAAGGGGCCAATCTGGTCTCTCAGGAGTGCAGTGCAGCTGTTTCTGCCACTGAGGCAGCAGTAGTGGGCAAGGAATTCTCTGGAGGCCAGATCTCCTGCTCTTATGGATCCAGCCGCCTAAGATGGTTGTCACACCTAGCCTCATGGTTGGGACAGTCCTGCACTTTAGAATGCCAGACTACTCATTCAGCCCCCTCACCCTCAGTATGTAACCAGCATTACAAATACCAAATGGGGAAAAGCTTTTACAGCTCTACAACTCCAGTGTATGAACTCTGTCATATGAGACTCTGTGTATGAACTCTGTGCAATGTATTTTGTTTTGTTTTTAACCTCTTTTATGTATTTTATCTTTTGTAATCTCTTTGGCTAAACCAATAAATAATACTTGCATTTGTATTTGAAAGAAACAGATCTGAGATCCGGCATTTTTCCCCCCATAACCATTTATTTCGTATTGTAATGAACATAATGAAAACTTAAGTATTTTTTATTGAAACATTGCAGGGTTCTTTGTAGTTATAATACACAATCCCCACACAACTGTCATGGAAATTCTACTCAATATCAATCCAGAGAAGATCCCAATGTATAGTTAGCAGAGTAAAAACTTCAACACGTTTCAGGATTCCCCCAAAAATAGACCGGAGGCAATTAATATTTCATCCAGCAGAGTTTTACTGCTACTGAAGGCAAATGAACACAATGGTCACTTATACAATGCATTCAGGATTGGCACTGTCCACAAGAAATCCAGTTGCAGCAGACTTCACATAAACTTACAATAACTTACAATAAGTCTAAACCTTAACACTATATACGGAACTCCACACCAGAAGGAAGAGATATAGAAAGAGAAATGAAACCCGGGCTCCTTCTGGCCTCTTAATATGACCTTAAAAAAGATTGATAGATAGATAATACTTTATTCGGCTATAAGCCCACAAGGTAAAACCAATCAATAAATAAAATAGCATTTTACATTCTAAAATATCAACTAAAATATTTCAACGCATAATCTCCTTCACGTTACATACAATCTCTAGATGTACCATATTGTGGCCTTGAATATAAAGATGGTGGATAGAGTTTACTAGATTTTTAATAGTCATGCAGCATTCCATGAAGTCTTTTATATGAAAGAACTGAATTCAGGAATCTGGCAACCTGTAATGTTCTATAAGAGTCAATGTCCTGGAGTAGATAGGCTAGATGTAATTCAGGTGGTTTAGCAACAGTTTCCAAGATGATTGAACTCAGAATCCTTGATCGGGGAACAATATATAAAGGACAATTAAACAAGATATGATAATGAGATTCTATTGATTTGTTGTCACATGCGCATAAAACAGAGGTTTTACCGTTAGAAAATCTATTACTCAGCACATTTGAGGGGAACACATTAAATCTGGCTCTAACAAAAGCGAATCTATGCGACGCAACCAATAAGGTAGACAGATATCGAGGTATCTGGGACATAAATGCAATGCCCTGATTTATCGGGGAACATGTTCCTCCACCTGTAGTAAGATTTTGTGGCAAATCAACCTCCTCCAATCTTTGTTTGATGACCTTTTTTGCTGTAATTAGATCTAAATTTAGTATATCGGAAGGAGAGATTCCATAAGAGAACAGTTTGGAATGGATTTTTGTTGCCCATGGGCTGGTAAATTCATCTCTCCAAAGGCACTGAATAAGATGGTAATTGGGCAATTTATGCCAAAGGGACAGCCAGTAATTAAAGGCATGTCTCCACATCAGGATCTCTAAGGAGGGGGTCTTAAGTTCTAAGCGAATAGCCGAGTTGCTTACACAGGAGGGTAGTTTCAAAAGGCGTCTGAGAAAAAGATTTTGCAATGTCACCAGAGGCATGAGGTTTACAAAAGCGCCCCATAAAGGGACCGCATAGGCCATAGTTGCAACCACTTTTGCACTATAAACTTTTAAGGCAGATGGAACATGCATAGCCCCCTCTGTAAAGAAAAAGCGTAATAGAGCGTAGATAAGGGCTTTGCCCTTATTTTGTAAGTATGTGATATGCGCTTTCCATCCCATATTATACTGAAAGTAAATTCCTAGATATTGAAATTGTAACACAAAGCTCTTCTTTCATATTGGATGCAATCTTTTTAAGGAACTCTGTGGGAGTCAGCCAGATGTCTCTTCCAGTCTAGTCACACCTACATTGTCAGTGAACAGGTACTTTAAATGAATGTGTACTCACTGATGGTTGCCACATCTCTTTGAGGATCAGAAATTGGTGTTAAAATACACTAGCTTAGACTAAGTCAGATTTGTTGTTTTCTGTGTATGTATTTTCCCAAATGTTCCCTAATTCTTAAGTGACCTTCTTCTATGATCTTTTATTCCTAGATGGTAACAGGGTTCTTACTTCACAGTTGTTGTTGTTGTTGTTGTTGTTGTTGTTGTTGTTGTTGTTGTTGTTGTTGTTGTTATTTAATAAATATGTATTCTGTACTTTTTGTGCTTATTTGGATACAGTGTTGATTCAAACCAGAACATCAGCTCTCTTTGTGCATTCTGGGTGATATATTTTTCTGGAGACAGCTCCTGCTTTCTGGGTCACCCAGATGTCCTTTGTACCCACAGGTGTCTCCTGGACCTGAAGGGAAGAATGGCTAGCAAGAGTGGTGACATCCCAATATTCTGGGAGTTTGGCCTTTTGTTGAACAGAAATCAGAAGCCAACAAGATAACAAGCTCTTAGAATGATGGGTCCTTTTCATAAGCTACAGGAATGAAAAGTTTGTAGATAACATCTCCTCTTATGACCTATCTTCAGTGATCTGCCTTCCGAACAGCTTTCATCTGCATTTTAAACAAAGAAACATTCCTATCTTCCCCATATTTCTATTTCCCCTCTCCTTCCTTCCTCCTTTCCTTTCCTTTTTCTCTTATTACCCCCTTTCTTTTCTCCTCTCTTTCCTACTTTTATGCTGTTCTCTCTTTTATAGACCCTAACATCATCACCATTACCATCATCTCTGCTATTATTTCTATTTAAATATACCTCTTTCTACTCATTTCCTTTGTATAGGTGTGTCTTTCGTATTTTCTGATACTAACAGTATTCAGCTATCTCCAAATCTCAGAATTTAAGATATCTCAACCACATGATAATATGAAAGCATTGGTCTGAGCTTTTACAATAAAATAAAATGAAAAAATAAAATAAAATAAGGCTTAATGTGCTGCCAGTGGTGGTGAGGGAAATCTCAAACTGATGCCAGTAACCAGATTGAGAAGTGGAGAAGTGGACATCTCCCAGGGTGAGAGGCTGGGTGAGGTATTCTCCAAGGTGAAAATGGGGAGGGCATGTCATTGGGAGCCAGGCAGGGTGCTTGTGACTTGTCAATGCTGTGACTTGTTTGCAAAAAATATTGAGGATGAAATTGCTTGCATTGACTGGGAATTTGACCCCTCTGTTACTGCAGATGAATCTCAAGGGGTGTGCAGAGAACTGTCTAGCCCTGTTGTGTTCAATGAGTTTTAGTTGGTCAAAAGAAACAAAGATCATCAAGCTGGAGGCAAAACAAAATGACCACCTCAGTTTCTCTCTATCTTTTGTGGTTGGCTGTCTTAACTGTATTTTGTTCTGAAGTTGTTCTATGGGTTTTTGGACCTCAATATATAAAATCTCCACAGGAAACAAGGAATGGAGGAGACTAGCAGCACCTCCTAATTCTCCAAGAGCCCACTGAAGAGGTGACCTGATTTGGGAGGGGAGGTGTAAATCTGGTCTCTAAGGAGTGCAGCTGTTGCTGCCACTGTGGCAGCAGCAATGGGCAAGGAATTCCTTGCAGGCCAGATCTGCTGCCCCTATAATTATCTCTGGCAGGCATGCAGCCTGATAAGCGGCAAGGACTCTCTGTCAGTTTTATGTAAGTTTGTTTACAAGAAAAACACATCCAGAGTATGGCGTGCCACAGACAAAGCACAGCCTCTTTCTTCTCCTTCTCTCTCGCTCTGCCAGTGAAGTCTGGAGCCTGCCTCCCCCAGTTCGTCTCTGGGCATACTGCCAAACCTTCGCACTGAAATGTCAGGAATGCCAGCCATCTTTAATGGCTGCCTGCCTGGCCCCCTCCTTCTGATCCTTCATTCCATAGCGTGGTGATCTAGTTGCAGAGAGAAGCCTGTAGCATGCTCTCTAATGAGGAGAGTGCGCATCCTGGCCAGCTCATCCAGTAAGTCCCCATTAAGCCCGGCTCGATACAACGCCACGAGGGGCTTCTCCCCCCACTCCAGCTGTTGCCACCACATATTGAACTCCGCCCTATATTGAATCACTGTTCTACTCCCCTGCCTCAAATTAAGCAATTGCCTGGAAGCGGCAGTCTGCCTCTGGGGGTCTTGGAACATCGTATGCATGACGCCAGAATCCTGCCTTTCTTCTCCTTCCCTTCCATTGCTCTTAAAGCTTCTCCACTCTCCTCATTCAGGGACTGAATGGCTGGCCTGTCTCTTCCCCAGAGGGATGCGGGTGGCGCTGTGGTCCAAACCACTGAGCCTCTTGGGCTTGCCGATCACGGGGTGAGCTCCCGTTGCTCTGTCCTAGCTCCTGCCAACCTAGCAGTTCAAAAGCACACCAGTGCAAGTAGATAAGTGTGGTGGGAAGGTAAATGGCATTTTCGTGTGCTCTGGTTTCCGTTACAGTGTCCCGTTGCACCACAAGCGGTTTAGTCATGCTGGCCACATGACCCAGAAAGCTATCTTTGGAGAAGCGCTGACTCCCATGGCCTGAAAGCGAGATGAGCGCCACAACCCCATAGTTGCTTATGTTGAGGGGGCTCAGAACTTACAGGGTTAAGAGTTCTGAGTGATGACGCCTCACATTCTGAGGGCGGGCAGAGAACACGGAAGGGGCGTGGATTTCTGTGTGTGCTTTCAGTCTGCGTGTTATGCTCCATGGAGAAAGGAGCAACATGAGTTGCGTCTCACCGGGAAGATTTACGATGTGTTGATTTGTACAGCAATAAAGACTTTAAGATAAGGAGAGTTGCGTGTCAGCCTGAGTTATTGCCACCACACGACAGAACGTTCCTGCTTCTGCTTCTGCTGTGTTTACTCTGCTGGAGTCAAAGGTTCCAGGGGGGAAGAGCAGAGCTGCGCGGAGGAAGTGTGCCGGACCCCCTGGACGAAATTGACCCCCCCGAATAAGTTATGGGAGACCAGCAATAAAGATAAGCAACGTTCGTGCGTGTGAGGAGGCCAGCTGATGAGACGCTGGGAAAGGGAAACTGCAGGCAAAGAGGCCAGCAGCCAAAGGCCAGCTAAGGAGTAGCTGGAGCCAGCCGGGAGGAGCTCGCTGGGAAGGATCTGCCGGACCGGGAGGTGCTACTGTATCGTGAGTAAGCTGGGCCCCCGGGGAGAGATGGCAGACAGCCATGAATCGCGTGCAGTCCCTTTTGATAAGGTGGACGGGAGCAAGCCCTGGGCCGGGAGAAGGCAGGCACTGAAGAAAGCAGTGGGAGCCAGGCCCAGAGAGGGGGCTGAGAATTGCTCTGAGGAAGCACCAAGAAGCCCAGAGGGGGCTGGAGGCCCAGAGGGGGCCAGATGCTGCACAGAAGCTGGGGAACGCCCAGAGAGTCAAGGAGGGGCTGTGGGACGCCCTAGAAGCCCAAACTGGGCTGGAGCCGTGTCTAAAAGCTGCTGCGATGCTTTGACACGCCAGAGAGACAGGCAGCCGTGTGCTGGACAGCTGCTGGAAGCTGGAAAGAGGAAAGCAGAGGCAAGCTGTTCCTCTGGAGGCTATGCATCCAAGTTTGGGGGTGCAGGCCAGAAAGGCCAGTCCAAGAGTCTTGAGAGTGCCCAGGCTGTTTGGCAGGAGCTGAGAGGGGTTTGCAGAGAAACCACAGCAGAAGCCAAAAGCCATTTTCCCAACAGCAGAAAAGCCTCAAGGAGGATTGCTGCTGGAGAGGTTGGGGGGGCAGTGAAGACCAAAGGCAAGTTTGCAAAGTTTTCCACTAGGCGATGTTTTGTTTGTGCCTCGGCTGAACACCTGCGATGGAGCTGCCCACAGAGAGCGAGAGAGCTAGGGCAGGAAAGTCCCAAGGTCACTTCCCATGGGAACCAGCCGGGTTTCCATGGCAACAGTGGGAGCAGACATGGGAGCGTTTTTCAACTGTCTGCTTCGATGGCGGTTTTGGATAACACCACCTGCAGCGAGAGCTCCAAGGTCGAGGGCAGCAGGAAGTCAGTTGCAACAAAGGCAACAAAGAAGGACAACTCCAGTGGGGGGAGGGTCCTACGTTGGGTTGTTGACTCAGCTGCGAATGCCCATTTGGTAACAGCGCCACCTGCTGGACAAATGTGGAACTGCAAAGCTGTTTCAACTGAGAAAACTGTTAGATTTGCTACAGGTGCACAGGGGCGTGTAACCCATGTTTCTAACTTGTTTGTCTCTTTTTTACAGGCTGAATTGAAGGTTTATGTTCTCCCTGAGATAAAACATTGCTTGCTGTCTGTACCTTGTCTTTTACAGGAGGGATATTCTGTGAGTTTTGAAAATGATGTTTGTACAATTTCCAGAGGTGGAGAGCAACTGGTACGTGTTGAAAGAAATCAGAACAACCTCTTTGTTCTGGAATCACCTCTCGAGGGTGAGGGGAAAGCCACTGACCACACTCATGTGTCGTGTGCTTGCGTGTGGCACAAGAGGATGTCACATGGGTCCTGTGAGGACGTCCAGATGTTATCAGAGTGCACCAAAGGTTGCAAGGTAAAAGAATGTGGTAAACCTTTGAATTGCAAGGCTTGCAGGAAAGCCAGAAACAAGGGATTTAATGATCCCAGGGTGGAGAGGGTCACCACTAGGCCTTTTGAGCTTGTGCATGCAGACCTTATAGGTATGCCACAGCCAAGTCTGGGCAAGGCCAAGTGGCTGATGGTGCTGACAGATGATTTTACGCAGAACTCATGGGCGTTCACGCTGAGAACGAAGGAGGACGCAACGCAACTGATCAAAGATTGGGTTGCAGAGGTGGAACAGAGGTTCTCCACCAAGGTGCAAGGTTTCCAGTTTGACCGTGGTTCTGAGGTCACTGGGTCTGCTCTAAAGGGTTTCTTTCGCCAGAGGGGGACACGTCACAAGGTGACTTCTCCTCAGGAGAGTGGCGTGGCAGAGCTGAGGAGTAAAGCTCTGGTTCGAGCATCAGAGATTCTACTGGATGACTCTGGTTTGCCTCACAGTTTTTGGGGGGAGGCGGTAAAAACGGCCAATTTCTCGATGAACAGGTGCTACAATGCAGTGGTGGGTGACACCCCGTATTTCCTGCTTCATCGGCAGAAGCCGCTTGTGCATTTCTTTCGCACTTTTGGTTGCAGGGCCATGGTGCCTGTACCAAAGTGGTTGCAGCAAGAAGGTGGTCCAAAGTACCAGGAAATGATCTTCTGTGGGTATGAACCAGCGACAAAAGGGTGGAGATTCGCATACCCAGAAGGTGATCAGACCAAGCTTCTGGTCAGTAAACAGGCTGAGTTCTTTGAGCAGGATGGTTGGGCAAGGCGCAAAGCGCGCTCTGACGTTCACTCAGATTGTCTGTCTGACTCTGAGGAGGAAAGAGAGCCAGAGCCTGAAACTGCTGGTGGAGACCAGGTCCCTGAACAGAGTAGGGCGTCTCCACAGGTTGTGAAGGGAGTGTCCAAGAGTGAGCCCTCATCTCCTGTGCGCATAATGGAGAAAGCTCACAGACGTGTCAAGTCAGAGGGGGAGTCTTCTGATGAGGAAGACGCACATGCTGGCCCCAGTGGGTCAGGAGGAGCACCCCAGTTTGTGCCCAGGCGGTCTTCGCGGGCTACAAAGGGAATTCCACCTGAGAGGTTTCAGGTCACAAATGCGTGGGTTGGTTTCGCACAGTGCGAACCTGAGGTTTGTGAGGTTCAACAGGTGCCTAACAACGATGCCAAGAAGGGGCGGAAGGCAATGGGGAAGGTGTTGAACACTCAGAAGTCCTCTCAGAACGTGATTCAAGAGGGGGTGTTGAGGGGGCTCAGAACTTACAGGGTTAAGAGTTCTGAGTGATGACGCCTCACATTCTGAGGGCGGGCAGAGAACACGGAAGGGGCGTGGATTTCTGTGTGTGCTTTCAGTCTGCGTGTTATGCTCCATGGAGAAAGGAGCAACATGAGTTGCGTCTCACCGGGAAGATTTACGATGTGTTGATTTGTACAGCAATAAAGACTTTAAGATAAGGAGAGTTGCGTGTCAGCCTGAGTTATTGCCACCACACGACAGAACGTTCCTGCTTCTGCTTCTGCTGTGTTTACTCTGCTGTAGTCAAAGGTTCCAGGGGGGAAGAGCAGAGCTGCGCGGAGGAAGTGTGCCGGACCCCCTGGACGAAATTGACCCCCCCGAATAGCTTAATCGTCCAGGGGTGCTTTACCTTTTTTACCTTTCTTCCCCAGAAGACACCGCCTCAGACTCTGGCTTATCTGATGGTCGCCTGGCTTCCAACACTTCCTCTCTTCCTCTTGAGAACAAGCAGATAATTCTCTGGGAAGGAGGGGTGGGCTGTCCTCTCTAAACTCAAACAGACAGCTCGCATCTGCAGAGTTAGCCCTTTGCTAGCTCAGCTCAATTTCTGAGGCTGACTGTCCTGCTGTGCTCTGGGGGGGGGCATGTTCCTGACAGCCCCTATGGATCCAGCCACCTAAGATGGTCACCCACCTTGTCTCATGGGTGGGACCATCCTGCACCTTGATATGCCAAACTACATATTCAGCACCCTCACTATGTAACCAGGATCACAAATACCAAATGGGGAAAAGCATTTACAGCTGTGACTCCAGTGTCTGAAGTCTGTCATAGTTGAAGGATGCTATCGCCGGATTCCCTATGTAGAAAAAGTTTGCCTACATGGAGATAAGGTTCCTAAATATTTACCCAACTACTTGATGGTTGGTCCCATCTATGAGGACTTAAGAGAAGTTTTGTTCAAATATTTAAACCTCCCAAATGAGAGATGGAATGGGTATATGATAAACTTTTTATTAAAGGACAAGTGCCCATACACCTCTGAAAAAGTGGTCTGTTCTGCCTTTACAGTGATGATTATAAGGAGAAAAAATAATTCTGCTTTTATCCTGTTTTATGTATTTTTGATTTTGTAATAGCTTCAGTGAAACCAATAAATAATAATTGCATTTGTATCTGAAACAGAACTAAGAACCAAAATTTTATTTCCCATAACCATTTATTTTGTTTTGTAATGATCATAATGAAAACTTAACTATTTGTTAATGATACACTATAGGGTTCTTTGTAGTTAGAATCTACAATCCCCACATTTTGACCCATTTTTCATTGCCCCTTGCTTCCCTTTACCTCCACCAAAAGCAAAAAAGAAAGATCCACAGATCGTAAGCCCTGGATTTCACCACTAGGCTTCCAATTCCCCCTCATTGCCATGGATTTTGCACTACACAAGGAGGAGGTCTACACTGTCCTATTTACCCTTCATGTTCAGGCTGGTGTAAGATTCCTGAAGCAGTATAACATCTTTTTTGGGTAATAAAAAGGCCAAATTCCCCAGATCCAAGTGTTCTTCTGTTTTCCGGGATGGCACAAAAATCTGTTGTTCCACAACCTTGGAACGTGAAATGGTGGAGCCTAGCAAAAGCTGAGGGAAAAGAAAACAAATATTGACATAAGTCCTTTACCCAGGGACTAGAAGATTCTGCCTGTGACAGTGAATGAGAATTTTAATTAGTTAGTTTTAAAATGTTGTTGTTGTTGTTTACTCGTTTAGTCGTGTCCGACTCTTCGTGACCCCATGGACCAAAGCACGCCAGGCACTCCTGTCTTCCACTGCCTCCCGCAGTTTGGTCAGACTCATGTTTGTAGCTTTGAGAAAAATGTGTATATTTAAAAAATGTGTATATTTAAAAAATCTGAAAAATATCATAATTTCATTGGAACATGAATATACAAAATTTTCAACATCAGAAGTTAAGGTAAAAAATATTCATATGTAATTCGGAATTGCCATCATACCCAAAGGAGTCTCAAGACACAAAGATTATTAATAAACAGGTTATATTTATAAAATATAATGAAAGTAGAGGTTCTGAAAACAGGCCTAATAAACTAGATTAAACAGATCAAATTCTTGTGTGCAGCTGAGTTGCAATAAAATGGGAGGAACTCTATCCCTGCCATCTCCTGGGCATGTTAAAAGCCACATGCTGTGGCCACACAGCAAGATTTGAAAACAACACTCACTCCCTGGTGTGGGAGCCTTGAGTGTTTGAACCTGGCATGAGTCAACAGCCACACAAGCAAAAAGCTGGCGGTGCACTCCATTGTCTCTCAGGATGGTTGGATGCCCACTGAGCCTTCCTCATTGCCCCACTGTGATCTAAGCATCCAGTGAATCCTCCTTTTATTTTACAAGTTTCATGTTAAACCCATCTAACATGAAGTAAGTGAAAAGGGGGTACTGCAAAAGCCAATTAGGAACTCCTCTCAGAATTCTTACTCAGCCCTTAGAAGAGAAATTTTCAAAGCCCAGGCTATAAAGGGCAGGAGAAGGATAAGAAGAAAGAATGTAGGGCAGAAGCAGCTCGAAGGGCCTTGATTCTGCCTCTTCCTTTATGGGGCAAATCAACCCATATTCCCTTCCCCCGTTCATTCCAAATACCCTCTTCTTTTCAGAAAGGAGGGATTTGGCAAATTTGTCTTGTCTCCAAACAGCATTATTCCTCAAAACTATGTTGATAGGGAGGTATCCATCTAAGGCTGGATCTAGACACATCAAAAAAGCAATTCAGTTAAATGCATTGCAAACTTCATACAAGCAAATGCGATTGACGAAAGATGGGATTCCATCACGCCATCTGGTGTCACAGTGTTTTAATGAATATAAAGTGCTATATCTTTACTAATGTAGCTAAATCATGACATCAGCAAAATGATGTATGCTTGTGGAACTGAGTATATCCTCCCTCTATTTGTCCACCTAAATACATTCTGGGGTTTTCCCCAATTCTGTGGAGCAGATTTTGGGAAGATACAGAACACATACATGCAGAAGAGAGCAGAAATTCTGTTGCACAACTGTAAATCCTTGCACTAATGGTCTGAGTTAGCCAAATACTGCTCATTGTCACAGAATTTAAGGAAACTTATTACATGCCTTTTACATAATAAATATGCTTTTTGAGCAAGAGGGACACATTTTCCCCTGGACTGCAACCCAGTGGTGGAGGGATCCAGGAGCAACTGGGGTGAAGCAATGAATGCACTTTTTACTTTTGTTCAGAAGGGTGTTTTACATACACATCTCGCTCCTTCTGGACAAGCGAGGCATTATGAGAGTTAAAGGAAACAGTCCAGGTAGGCAAAACATTAAGGATGGTTGCAGAGTGGGGCCAGTGAGAGATGTGATCCCTCTCACATTTTTAGTAATATGCAAGGGAAAGGGAAGACGGGGGGAGGGAGAATAGGAGAAGAGGAGGGAGTTTGCATGAGCCAGCCAATGACTAGGCCCTTTCCCCCTGTCTGAGTAGCAATGTTACCTATATGAAGAGCTCCTTTAAAAACAACACACTGGGTCTCATTCCCAAGGCAGTCGATGGTCTTCTCACTTTTACACTCTGTGGTTCCTTCGGAGAAGCAGGCTGGGCACTTCAGGCCATTTTCAGCCAGCACGCTGTGATCAGGAACTGCCAAAATCAAAAGTATAATGAGCATGTTAATGGTTTTATCTGTTTTTTGTACATGTATATTATATTATTGTAATTCACCCAAGGGCTTTACAGTTTTGGTGGGGAACCTGCAAGTATTATTGGATGAAAAGATTATCTAGACCCAGTCAGGGTTTAGGATTGACATTGATACAGATTCAGGAGAAGCCTGGTTGGAAAGGGAACCCATCCCTTCTCAGGCAGAGATGTAGCTGCCCAGTAGGTCCCTCTTCTTCACAGTTTCTCCTCATGCCTGCTTCTTCATCCTGCCTGCCTCTCCACCCCTTGAAAGGCCCTAATAGTGCTGCATGGCTCAACCCATATAGCCATCTGGGGCTGTCTCACCCCATTTGAATGAGGCCCAGGTCCTCTGAGTACTGCTGATTGACTACCTATCCAGCCTTTGGCCAAATGCAATGCAAAGCCCTAACATGTTGTGGATTTTAAAATTATACAGAAACTTACGGCTGAGAGTTGCATTGTTACACAGTTCCGTGTTGCAGCAGTGCTTCTTCATCTCAAAGAATTTACCATCCCCTGCAGTGAAGCTGTAATTGCCTAAGAAACAATTGTCGGATGACATGCATTTATTCAAAAGTTGCGCTCGGAGTTCTACTATGAAAAAGAAATTGAAATAAATATCTAGATCTGGGGAATATATTCAGGACTATTGCTCCTAAGGCACATTCATTGTAATGGTTCCAATTTTCTTTGATGCCTGAATCAGGACCTTTTCAAACTAACAATATGGAAAGTATTATTAAATTTGGCAATCTAAAGTGAGGTGCTGTTTGTTTGTTTGTTTGTTTGTTTGTTTAAACACGTGTGCACTGCTATAACATAAAAGGAAAAAATATCAAAATGTTTTTCAGTAATAATACATAAGAGATACAATAAAAACAACATTAAAAGTAAATAGATAGATATCAATTAACCAGTGTGGTGTTGAATGGTCTCTTTAAATTTGAAGGTTCATTATTGTTTCACAAGATGTGTATTTCTTTAAGGGCCAGAGCAAATAACGTGACCTAGTTTTACAGCTGTGAAGCAGCTTTCTCACTCCCTTGGTGGATGGGTCATGCTTATTGATATATTATAATTAATGTAAAAGGAGTTTTTGTTATTAAAACCTAGGAAAAGTTATATTTGTGTTCCTTGTAATGTGTGGTCTCCCCAGCATGCTTTCTGCAGCGCAACTAATCTGCAAATAGCCAACATGTGGAAAGATCTATTCTTAATGATCTGCATAGCCCTGGTGGAACAGAATAGTTTTCTGCAGGCATTTATGAGTTCAGCTCTCTGCCACAAGCAGTAGTCTCTTGCCTCCTTAATCCATAGGACCAACCTCTGTTTTTATGTTTGCAATTAATTTGTATAATGCTTTAAATTTGGAATGTATGTAGAAATTCATTTCACATCAAATTTCTAGCACGAGGACTCATGCCTTCTCCTATACATCCGACAATACATCTGACATACACTGCACTCTAGCTGCTAGTCGATCATAACAATTTGCAGGTTCGGGGCATTCTTCACTGAACTCCTGTTGTTGAACACAAGACACTTGGCAAGACACTTGCATTTCACCAACCTTAGTGCCCACTTGCCCCTCTCCCTCCAAAAATGTAGCAGTGATGTTGGAACAAATGGTCAAGTGAGCACCACCATCCCACCCAGGATTGCCCCAAGGCATTTTGGCACCTCAGACAAACCAGAAATGGCACCCATGTCCTCCAGGGTAGAAGGGGTGGGTTAATCAGGAACAAGCAAGAAGAAGAAGAAGAGGAAGAGGAGTTTGGATTTGATATCTCGCTTTATTACTACCCGAAGGAGTCTCAAAGCGGTTAGCATTCTCCTTTCCCTTCCTCCCCCACAACAAAAACACTCTGTGAGGTGAGTGGGGCTGAGAAGTGTGACTGGCCCAAGGTCACCCAGCAGCTGCATGTGGAGGAGCGGAGACGTGAACCTGGTTCACCAGATTACGAGTCTACCGCTCTTAACCACTACACCACACTGGCAAGGGGATCAAATCAACCTTAACCAATGCCTGAAGTATGAAAGAAGTTCATCAGGTGGAGGGGCCCATACTGAATCAAGCTGGATAACAGAACCCCTTTGTAATAGGCAAACTGCAAGAATACTTAATGTTGGTTCCTTCCTAATCATTTCATCACTGAAAGTTAATTCAAAATTACTTGAGGGGGGGAGGGGGAGCCATGAAAGTGTGAAGCTCCTCCATTTCCCATCCCAATTGCTCAGCTTTTGATTAGTTTTTTATAGATCTGTGAAAGGACTCTCAATTTCAATGTCATTTATGGCAAAGGGAATATTCAGTTTATATTCTAGTTTTATTGTCTAGTTTGATAACCAAAACTAAATTGGAGTTCATTGTTTTGGGTCAATAGGGATTTCTGGTTGATACAAATCAAGTTCTCCAAGCTTGGAGATAAGCACGCAGATTCAGCCACTGGTTGTGATCAGGTGATGTTAGATTCCCCATTTTCATATACAAGCCATTGCTTACTTCAGGATTGGGAAGCTATGATCCTCTGTCGGAATATCAAGCCTTATCAGAGGAATTGGCCCTTCTCCAGGCACCCGGCTTGATTCCTTGTTGAACTCCCCGTCTGCGACTCCCGGCAAGATCAGGCGAGATCTCAATCGGCGATCCTCCTCAACGTGAGAAGAACACACCACTCCTCCCCTCCATCCCCAGGGAGGGGAAAGAGACAGACAGAAATGTATTTACATGCCTTTATTCCTGTCTTTCCAGCAGTACAGAGAAAACGTGACTGCACTCTCTCATCACCAACAGCAGAGAGAGAAAACTCCTCCCATGTACTTCCAGTACAGATCATGTGACACTCTGAGCTAACATCCGGTGCTCAGTACACTGAATAGACTATCCTTTGTTCCCACGGTACAGTCCCAAAACATTAACATCCTGTTTGGCTTTCCAGCCACCTGGAGCTCGCTGCTGCATTGATCCTTTTTCGTAACATCCTCCCCCAAAAGAATCAATGCATGTTGCGGCAAGCAAAGCGTGATCCAGAGAAGAAAACAAACAGTTGTTATACACATAACACTCCCCTGTTGTTACAGTTCCACCCTTGGAACTCCTCGCCACTGGTTTCCCCAGTGTACCTCTCTGGTTGTCTGGCTTCCAAGGAATGAGCGCATCTGCATTACCTTGGCTAGCAACTCTCTGTTGTGTCTTTGTCTCTGACTTAGACACAGCTCCAACCTGTCCTCGGTTGTGTACAACAGCAACACATGCAACAGCTAAGTTAGCAAACTCTTTTGAGTACCTCTTGGGTGGTACACCCTTTGTAACTCTCTCAGACCTTCGTATGAGGTGCTGATTCTCTCTGCTCACTAGTTCAGTCTCAGGACTCTTTGGAGAACCAGTTCCAATGGTAAACAGTGGTTCATCCTTCACCTGTGAAGGTCTATCCATTGTGTGAGATTTCCTCTCAATGACTGTGACAACTGAGCTCTCCGAGCTATCACTGTCGCTCTCAGTACCACTGTACTCTGTAAAATCATCATCATCTGAATTGTCCTCTGTGGGAAATGTGTGTACTATCACTCTCTCCTGTTCAGGAGCACTCTCTAGAAATTTTGTGAGAATCACCTGTCCAGATTCAGACAAAATTACTCTGTAGAGACCCTTTTCATATCCCACAAAAATGCCTCTGGCATTCTTTACTCCACCTGGAGCTTCTGTCCTCACATGAGACCCAAAAACCTTGAAATGGGCAACAGAAGGTTTTCTATGGAACAGTTTCTCAAAAGGAGAACTTCCCAACTCTTTTGAAACCTTTCTCAACCACGTATAACAAAACGACATTAGAGACTCCGCCCAGTACTCATGTGGCAGATGTGAACTAAGCAATTGCGCATTCATCCCCTTTTGCAATTCTTTGTTCACCCGTACACAGACACCCCTGTTCCACGCTTCCGCTGAAACAGCAACCTTGTGTCTTATCCCTTTCTTCTGCAGGAACTCCTGAAAATCCTGTAAAAGAAATATTTGCTTCTCATCTGTGAAAAGAAAATCAATGTTAGCATTATGCATATTTTTAACCTTGTCACAAAACTCCTGAAACCTTTCCAAGGCTTCCTGTGGCCTCTGTAACACATAAATCTAGACAAAATTAGTGAAATGATCCACACACACAAGATAAAATCTTGCTTTGCCTCTAGATGGTTCTAAAGGACCTATCACATCAGCATACACCCGCTGAAACGCTCTGTCGACCCTGGCCATCTTCTCGGCGCTCATTTTGGTCACACCTGCGGGAGAAATTAGGTTAGACACAGATGAATTACATTCCATGTAATCACTTTGGTCATAAGTCAACAAATACAGTCCATCTTTCTCTCTGGCAGAAAGATACAACTCTCCATCTTTGAAGATCTTGCAGCTCTCAGCATCATAGGACGTTTCAGTCCTTTCTTTGCAATCTGCGAAACACTCAGCAGATTGAACTTCAATTCAGGAACCAAATAAACATTGTTTATAGTCAAGTTCAGACTCTTAAGATACACAGTCCCTATCCCGGTCGCTTCCAGCTCCTGACCGTTGGCTTGTTTCACAGCGAAGCTTTGCTTCTTAAACGTTGAAAATAGTCCTCTGTGTGGGGACATATGAAAAGTACATCCAGTGTCGATTACAAACGAGTTCCCAACATCTGGCGTGGTTCCTTTCGCCATCAAAGCCTTTGCAGGTTTCACCGAAGGCTTGGTATGACTTTTGCCTGACGCCTCAGGCTTTGCTGAGCGGCCCTTAGCTCCTTTTGGCTGGCGTGGCTTCTTACAGTTCTGCTGAAGGTGCCCAGCCTGTCCACAATTGTAACATCGGACAACGTTCAAAGCTAGAGCTTTCTCTCCAGTAGCCACATAAGCGGGGGAATTAGAACTCCGTTCCTCCCTCCCCCTGTCCTTTACTTCCAGTGCAGCAAGTCTGTCCTGTTCGTTCAGAACCACGGCACACACCCTCTCCGCGGTCAAATATTGAGCCGGGAGGGAACCAAGCTGACTGGCAACCGTTTTGTAAGTCCGATTTAGGCTGTTTATCATCATGAAGCAAAACACTACCTCCTGTAGACGGAAATTGCGTTCCACCGTCTGTTGGCGCAGATATTTCATCTCCGTCAGGTGCGCTTGAACATCTCCATCAGGCGCAAGCCTCAGATTGGTCAACTTCTCAAAATACAGCAACGCTGAAGAACCAGCATCCCTCTGATGTGTTCTACGCAGCGTCTCCCAAATCTCTCGCGCATACTCTAAATTCTGAATATGCACCAATTGGCTATCTGAGACACACAGAATTATAGCCATCCTGGCCTTTAGATTCTGTGATTCCCAACGTCACGTTGGAACTGCAGGGATTGGGATCTCAATCACCTCAAAGACCCTCTGATTCTGCAGCAGGGCCTTCATCTTTACAGACCAAGATGAATAATTGTCATTAGTCAGGGGAGGTAAACCAGGTCATAGGGTAAACCTCCCCCCTTCTTGGCATCCATTCTGAATCCAAGTGTCTGCTCTCACTCTCAAGCCAGTAAAATCCAAAAGTCTATTTTGAGTTGTTTACTGCCTACACTGGCAGGCAAACTGCACACTGTTTTAAAGTCCTTGCTAAGATAGTCAAAACAATTCCACTTCCCAGGCTCTCTGACTGAGCCAGTAACTTTCCACTTTACTGACAGGCGTTGCCTAGCAACTGTGCATACCTTTCTTCAGACAGGAAATCTTATCAACCACAAGAATTCCTGGTATGCAAGCCTTTGCTCTCAGAGCTGTTTTTCCAAACGCAGCTCCCGTGAACCAGAGAATGAATCAATCTGCGTTCACACTTTTTAGCCCGAAATTCAGCATACCTTTTGGGGCTCCGTTGCTCGGACATTCCTCCTCTCGGTGTCTAGCCGTCTGTTCAGCTTCTGGCTACACGCAGACGTTATCTTATCTTCTTTTGGTGCAGAGGATGGCAAACAATCCATCGACCTCTCACCTCTCATGCTGATTCCCATGGGTCAGATAACCATCGGCTAATGCTACCAGTTGTCGGCATATCAAGCCTTATCAGAGGAATTGGCCCTTCTCCAGGCACCCGGCTTGATTCCTTGTTGACCTCCCCGTCTGCGACTCCCGGCAAGATCAGGCGAGATCTCAATCGGCGATCCTCCTCAATGTGAGAAGAACACACCACTCCTCCCCTCCATCCCCAGGGAGGGGAAAGACTCAGACAGAAATGTATTTACATGCCTTTATTCCTGTCTTTCCAGCAGTACAGAGAAAACGTGACTGCACTCTCTCATCACCAACAGCAGGGAGAGAAAACTCCTCCCATGTACTTCCAGTACAGATCATGTGACACTCTGAGCTAACATCTGGTGCTCAGTACACTGAATAGACTGTCCTTTGTTCCCACGGTACAGTCCCAAAACATCAACATCCTGTTTGGCTTTCCAGCCACCTGGAGCTCACTGCTGCATTGATCCTTTTTCGTAACATTCTCCAGATGTTGTTGGACTACATCTCCCATCATCCCTGACAGGTTGACAGGCTAACTGAGGCTGATGGGAGTTCTAATTCATCTATAGCTGAAGTGCTACAGCTTCCTCAACTCACTTTTTTCATGGGTGAGTTGCCCTAGCATAGACTTCTATATGCTAGTAGAACCCTTAAAGTTCAACAATCTTAACCTGGATCTAATCCAACAGGAAAAGACAAAAAGGCAGGAAAATTTACTTATATTTGTACGCAGAACACTGGCAACACAGGAATCTTCCTTGGAGTCACAAGTTGTTTTACCATAGCCATTGTTTGTCATTCCAGTCTTGTTATAAGTATATCTGCAGTTCAGAGGTAATGCTGAATACACAAGCAAAAGTTTACTTCATGGATTATTATGATCATTAACATTATTATTAGTTGGTTTTGCAGTTTGCTTAATAAGACTAAGAGGAGGAAGTGATAGTAAATTAAAACTTCTAAATTAAAAGGGGTTCAATTTTAAAAGCATTTTAACAGAATAAAGTAAAAGGAAATGAGGAAAACACTCATTAATTAAAACTCTCAAAGCCATTGCCCACAACACCGGTTTAATTGTTTCTAGGAAGTGGGGAGGTGAACTCTCCCTTTCCCACGACCCACTTTTTCTCCCATCCAGACTCTCACTTAAATACGATACATTTTCTTTCCACTGTTTGGTTATAAACTTACATCTTAGCACAATTAAACTATGGAATTTTCTACAAGATCCCAAGCTGAAAGACTTCTGGGAAAAGATTTATAAGGAATTGAAAAAAATGTTGAAATATACATTTATTAAGGAACCAGAACCCTTTCTACTTGGAATAACAGGTTTGGAATTGCCCAAGAAAGATGTCAGATTGTTTTTGTATTCCACAACTGCAGGTAGATTTTTGTTGGCCAAAAATTGGAAATCACAAGAAGTACCAACAGTGGAGGAATGGCAGATGAAGGTGATGGACTTTTGGGAGCTAGCCGATCTGACCGGAAGAGTTCGCGACCAGAAGAAGGAGGAGGAATGGAAGAAATTCAAAGACTACTTAGCTAAATATGTTAAGATAACTTAAATAGAATTACTTGTGAGTATCAGATAGGACTAGGATTAACATATGTGATGTTGTAGAATACTATGTTAAGTTAAAATGAATGAAAGAAAGATGTTAATTGACTAAGTAATTTTTTTGTGAAAATAGTTTTGGAAAACTGCTACAATGACCTATATGGAAACTTAGCCAGGGGGACTCAAGAATGTTACCCAACAAAGTTAACAAAAGTGAAACTATTACAATTAGGATAAATGTTTGTTTGTTTGTTTTTTGGTGTTCTTTTTTCTATTTGTTTGTTATAAATTTGGAAAACTAATAAAAAAAAATGGGGGGGGAGGAATTTTCTACAAGAGGTAGTCAATGCCACCAATTTGAATGGCTTTAGAAGAGAATTAGACAAATTGATGGAAAATAAGACTCTCAGTGGCTACTAAACATGAAGCCTATGTACTACCTCCAGTATAAAAAGTTGTATATTTCAGATATCAGTTGCTGGAACTCACAGTAAGCCAGAGTGTTGTTGCGCTGAGGTCCTGTGAGCTTCCCATAATCATTGGGTTGGCTAGTGTGAGGACATGATACTGGAGTAGGGGTGAACCAATCTATCAATTTAACTTACTTTCGGTTTCTAATTTCCAATTTATTTATTTATCTGCATCCAAGGCTGTGTACATGGTTCTCTCCCCCCCCCCCAATTTTATCCTCAGAAGATTCCTGTGAGGTATTCATTATTTATCTCTATGACATCATTTATCCGGATGACTGTGAAGGAAAAGTTTGTTTTTGCTGGGGCAGGTTGGGTCCCCAAGTATTTTCTTTTTCTTTTCCCCATACCAGAAAAGGGTTAATGTATGGCGCCCTCTGATTGGCCAAGGTTCCAGGAGGGGGAATTGAAAAGGAGAGGATTTGGAGAGAAAGGAGGAGTGAGTTTTGGAGGGAGTGTTGGGAGGAGGTTTTGGAGTAGGTTGGGATTGAGGTTGGGAGGATAGGTAGGAAGATAGGGAGTGAGAGTTGGTTCTGGGCAGAAGCATCCACTCTGAGGAAAATATCACACGCTAGAGAAAGGAGTCTCTGAGCTTAGAGTGAAGGACAGTGTGCGGTGTCCTGTAAGAGTATTTAGGCCAGGAATTAACTGGGGGGCTGAGGTTGAGAAAGGAGAAGTAGAAGCTGTAAAGAGACAGTTTACTTAGGTCTCATTCCAGTCAGGAGGGGAGAGATTCTTCTAGTAAGAGAAGACTCCCAAACCAGTGAAACCTTGGAGTGCCTCAGGAGTAGGGTTGTCTAGGGGTGTGTAACTGACAGAAAGTACCACCTTGTTAAGAACCAAAGTATTAAGTGTGAAACAACTGAGAAAACCTTGAAGTGAAATAACATTGTAAACTGAAGAATCCTATGTTTTATCGACTCGTGTCATGAACTTCCTTGTTAAATAAAATTGTTATTGTTTATTTGAGCAAATCCTGCCCGAGACTCCTAATTATTAAGTTTTACTTCACGCAAATCCCCTACAAAATAATCTAAGGTAGGCTGTGGAAATCCGTGGGATTGGTGTTCTGTGAGTTGGGTGCACTATACTTAAGTGAGAGGACGGGCCTAACGGTGCCAGGGGGAAAAGGGTCGTCGGGCCCATCATAATGACATCACAAGAAATATTCATGACTTAACTCTCTGCTACTTTCTCTTGGTAACCCTGCACTCCTTGCTCTCTGGGTTGTTGAGCTGCACTTCTAACTCCCCTTCTCTCCCTAGCTGCAATTTCTTTTCAGTGTCCTCTAAAGGTAATTAAATGTCCCCCATCTTACCTGGAGAAAGCAGGACAAAGAGGAGTGCCTTCATCATTCTGGAAAGATTAGGAGACGCAGAGCAGAGATGGATCAACAAGGGAATTGGTGCAGGTAGAGGCTTACGTGGAGTTATTTATAGGCCATGGTCTCATGTCGCAGGCAACACTTGGGAACAAATGGTTCAGTGAGGTCCGGGAATGAGTGTTTTTTTTCCAGGAACATACTGAAATTCAAAGCTCAGTGAAGGAATTGTCTATGATCTCATTAGTTGTTGATAGACAAATCTCAGATTTCTTTTTCGATATAGATAATTTACAATTTACAATGTAAATGATGAAGGCACTCAAGAAAGCAATTTAGAGCCAAATAGGCAAGGGCAAAAGCCCTGAAGCCACCTACAAAATAGCCCCTCAAAATGGCCTCCATCTAAGGATTCCTCATAATAGTAATAATAATAATTTTATTATTTCTACTCCCCACCCCATCTGATTGAGTTACCTCAGCCACTCTGGGTGCCTTCAAGCATATACAGAAACATAATAAAACATCAAACATTTAAAATCGCCCTATACAGGACTGCCTTCAGATGTCTTCCAAAAGTTCTATAGTTACTTATCTCCTTGACATCTAATAGGAGGTCATTCCACAGTGTAGGTACAACTCCCAAGAAGGCCTTCTGCCTGGTTCCCACTAACCTCACTTCTCACAGTGAGAAAACCTCCATAAGGCCCTCAGAGCTAGATCTCAGTGTTTGGGCTGAATTTTGGGTGGGATGGAGATGCTCCTTCAGGAAAAGCCTGGATACTAGATCCATTCTAGGAAGGCTGGAAAATGTAGAAAGGGCTGTGGATGCAATGGAGACTTTAAGCAGTAAAACTAATCCTGCTGTCTTTGACGTGGTTTCCAGAGAGTGAAAAGAATGAAATGAGACGTCAGTAGTTGAATGTGCCAATGGCTAAGTGTGCCAGGTATGAATCAGCCACTTACACAACTTCGAGGAAGGTCTCAGTTGGAGCCAGCAATGGCCATGGAGCTTTCTCTATTAGGGAGCTACACAAACATGGCTATTCTCTCTTTTTTTAAAAAAAGAAAAAATCTTTTTTATTCAATTTTACACGATTCATTTGAATGCAAACATTAGTCACAATCATCAATATTTAGGATTCCCTCCACCCCTCCATGGTTTCCATTATCAAACATTTTCTACTGCATCATATATTTTCTCTATTTTTCTTAAAATAATCCATTTTTACCTTAGCTTTTAGTACATTGCAAGCATTACTCAAATCCTGTCAAAGTTTTTAGTTCTTTACAGTGTTCTCTTAAGTAAATTGTATATTTTTTCCCATTCCTTATTAAAGTTACTATGTCCTGGTTTCTGATTTCCCTGGTCATTTTCGCCATTTTGGCGTTGTCCATCATCTGCATCAACCATTCACGTCTGGTCAGGACTTTTTTCCATCTTTGGGCCAGTAGTATCCACGCTGTTGTCCTCACATACATAAATAATCATTTCTGTTCCTTTCGTATCTCTACATCTGAAATTCCTAGTAAAAAAGCTTCTGTCCCCCCCAAACGTTATTTTAAACATTTCTTCTGATCATTATATATCAGTTCCCAGAATGTTTTTGTTATCTTGCACATCCACCACATGTGGTAGAACATGCCTTCCTTCTCTGTACCCTTCCAATATACATTTGAAGTAGTTCTATACATCTTTGCTAATTTTGTAGGTGTTACATCATTTTCATATAGTTCTCCTTCAATGCACAGCATGCTGTAAATTTTAAGTCCTCCCTCCATAACTTTTCCCAATATGAAAATTGAATATTGTGCCCAATATCTTTTCCCCATTGTATCATTACCGATTTAACTTCCTCATCTATAGTATGCCATTCTAGAAACAACTCATACATTTTGGAAAGTAACTTCACATTGTTGTTTTTTTTTCAAACCTTGAAATTTCCTTACTAAACCCATTTTTCTTATCAATGTTAAAGACATGATTTAATTGATGGTATTGCAACCAATCTGTTACTAAATGTCTTGTATCCTCAAATCTTTTCAACTTTAATTGTTGTTCTATTTCCATTAGCAACTCTTTATACGTTGCCCATTCACTTTTTGCATTAGTTTTTTTCAAGGATATTGCTTCCTGTGAGGAAAGCCACCATGGTGTCTTCTGTTCTAACATGTATTTATATTTCTCCCATACTGCGAAAATGGATTTCCTTACCAAATGATTTAAAAACCCTTTGTGCACTTTAGTCTTCTCATACCAAATAAATGCATGCCATCTAAATCTATTATCATGACCCTCAAGGTCTAAAATATATGTATTAAAAAAATTATCCACTCCCACAGCCAGCAGAGACAGAACTCTTCATAATATATTATGAAGTGTTCTGCTCCACTGACTAAGGGTATGCTTTGAAATAAAAATAACATCTTGGCAATACATTCAATTTCATTGCTGAAATTCTTCCCCATAGTGATAAATTCATCCTTCACCAAACATCCATATTTCCCTTTATTTATTTCCATAGTTCCATACATAGTTATCCTTAAAGAAATTTATATTCTTAGCTGTCAACCAAACCCCCAAACAGTTCACCTTCTTTTTTTCAATTGTCAATTGTGTTGCTAGTTGTAACTCATTTTCATGTTGTTCTGTCATATTTTTAACCAGTACTTCCATTTCATTTTTATTTATCTTAAATCCCGCTACCTGACCAAATTCAGATATTTTATCTAGGACCCTTGGTATACTTGCCAATGGGTCTTCTACGGTCATTACAAGGTCATCTGCAAATGTTCTCAGCTTATATGCTTTGCACTCAACTGTTATACCTTTTATTTCTTCTTCAGATCTTATATTTCTCACCAGGGTCTCTAATACTGAAATGAACAGTAATGGTGACAGGGGTCAAACTCTGTCTTGTCCCTTTTGTAATTTTACATTTTCTGATACTGCATTATTGACTATCAACATTGCCTGCTGGTCTGCATAAGTTGCGTCAATTCCCCTTAGGAATGATTTTCCAAAATTCATCATCTCCATATTCCACCCCCGCCCCATAAAGGTCCATGACACGTTATCAAAGTCCTTCTCTGCTTCTACAAACATCAAAGCTGCTTGCTTTTCATTCCTGACTTCCAGATACTCTATTGTATCAATTAATTTTCCTTATATTATCCTTCATCTGTCAGCCAGGAAGAAAGCTAGCTTATCTTGATGAATTAGCTCTTTTACATCCTTCATTCTTCAACAGTTGTCCC
Source organism: Podarcis raffonei (assembly GCF_027172205.1). Lineage (NCBI taxonomy): Eukaryota > Metazoa > Chordata > Lepidosauria > Squamata > Lacertidae > Podarcis > Podarcis raffonei. Next base: position 14,211,252 of record NC_070609.1, read on the forward strand.
AGAAAATCCTGTAGTTTTTAAATAATATTTTGCTGATAAATCTGGCCCTGGCAATTTACCTAATTTTGATTGGTTAATTTCTTGTTGCCCTTCCTGTATTATTATTGGTGCATTTAAATAATTGATTTACTCTTTTGGCATCTATGGTAATTTACTGTGCTCTAAATAAATATTCTCCAGTTCTATCTTTTGTTGGGTTGAAATAACGACAGACAGGTAGCGAGTGTCATCTGGGAGGCATCTCTTGAGCAAGTCTCAAGGAGCCTCTTTTATTGAATATTACAATATTGCCACATATGTGCTTATTGTAGATTGGTCAACACAAATACAAAGCAAAGGTTGCATTAATCACCAATAGATTAAAGACTGGGAAAGGGAGCACAGAACTAGACAGGCATGAAGACCTCCTAATTAAATTATAACCAATGATTAATACAGGAAGACTTAAAACAATTACTAATGATTGATATAGAAAACTTAAAAGAGCATAATAATCACGTTCCGTAGATGTGATCAACTATGCATTAAGAACGGGTCAAAGTACAATGTTTTCCTGAACTCAATGTGAACTGAACATTCTAGGGTGGTGAGTGAATGTCTTAGTATTAGGACGGTTTGTGCAGCATTATGTGCAGGAGCGAAGCGTGAGAGCAAGACTTCCCATCAGGCCACAGTCATGTATAGGATCATAGCATCCAGCATCCCATCAATCTTTATTTTCTTTACCAGCTCGATATAGCTCTGTATAATATTTTACATATTGTTGTCTAATGTCATTCGGGTTATCTATTATTTTTTCTTCTACTTTCAGTTTATTTATTACATTCAATTCGTGTTTCTTTTTAAACTGCCAAGCAAGCAGTTTTCCTCATTTGTTTGCATTTAAAAAAAAAAAAAATCTGCCTTAACATTTTAATCTTTCATTCAGTTTCTTGGTTCACTAACACCTCTGAATCTTTTCCAGGTTTTTAAATCACTTCTTCCAATATTTCTTTCTTTTTACCCTCTTCAAACTTTTTTTGATAAGCATTTTGTTGAGTAAAAAAACCATCTCATCACTGCCATGGCCATTCTCTCAGCCAGTCAAGTGGTTTAATGCCCATCATTAAAGCAGAACAACTAATTTAGTGCTTTGGTCATTCTACTGCAAACAGAGTGCTTTAATTGTTTTGTGATAAGGTTTTTAAATTTCCTCTCACAATGGCTGAGACTGCCAACCATATTCTTCAGTGCGTGGCCGTAGCCCTCATTTGCTACAGACATGTGCATAAACTGCTAATACTATCACATCCAAGATCTATGGGAAGTTGCTTGGTCCTTGATGGATAAAGGTATATTCTGAACTAGTGTCTCTGTCTTTGCTCTTACTTGATGTGGGGTCTTAATGAATTGGAAAGCGCAATATACTTTTTCTGATCTTCCAGGCTGCTAATCAAAGTGCAATGAAAGCCTCAGGGTACTGCTCAGGTGACTGCTGCAGTGGTAGAGCTAGACATAGCTCAGGACTGTTGAAAGGTTCCAGGGACACACTGGTAGACACTGAATAGAATACAATGACTCCAAGATCATTACTGACAGCTAATTCAATCATTCTATAAAACTTCAACCCTCCTTGTTCCAGTTGTGTCAGATTGTTAGGATAGAGAGAGATACATTAACTCAGCTGATCTGTTTGATGATGACTGCCCTGATCCACATTTTCTTGAATTGAAGCCAGCTCAGTGTTTATACCCGTTTGAAATCCAATCCTCGATTTTCAAAAGGTAAGAACCCTGGCTGTGCTCTTTTTTGCTCTTCAAGATATGGCAACCCTAACAGGAGGCAGTGATGGCTACCAACTTAGATGACTTAAGAAGATAATTAGAGAAATTCAGGCAGGGCAAAGTTACCTACAAAGGCTATGTTCTACCTCTACCATCAAAGGAAGTTTGCCTCTGAATACTTGGTGCCTGGGAATTGCTGATGGACAGAATATTGTCACAGTCAAGTCTAGATTTCAGGCTTCCCTGTGGTTTCTGCAATACGTAAATCCAAACATATTGAGAAAAATAATCAGACTTCCGTGTTGGCTGCCCGTTCTGCTGGAAGGGTGAGCTCTTTCGCTGGAAAGAGCTCCGGTGCTTTGAAGGTTGGGGAAACTGCTAGAGCGACGCGGTACCCCTTAAAAACCTCGGATTGAGCATTCCGAGGACTTGGTGTTCCTGCGGTGCCTGGAACAACTCCCTCACCCCCGGTAAGCTCTTGATAAGGGCTCCGAGAGCGGGTGGGGTTGGAGACGGAGGCACTTGGGAATAGACTTGTTGCCTTCATCGCATGAAGCTCCGAGTCCGGCAATCGTGAGCGTCCAATTTCTCCAAGCAACTATGATTGGAAAAGAGTGAGTAATAAATTAAAAATTTGGACATTCATTTGGAAAGGACGGGCTTAAAAAAAAACGGAGGTCAGTCCCTTCCTCTGATTAAGAGACAAAACAGCTACATTAGCCAAAGCCGTGATCTAAAATTTACGACTTTCTAAAGACTTTCAAGTTAACCTTTGTATTCCTCCTTCTAGTAGGGGGGAGATACTTTTCAGATTGTTTTAATCCTTGCAGACAGTTTGGATTTATGAGGCATTTTCTTTGTGGAAGCGGACTACTCAGTCGGGAAGACTAGACTCCATTGTGACATCATAAAGAAAAGGACACTTTCAACTTTCGTTTTCCTACTTGGGGAGAAAAAAGTAACTGCAGCTGCTCGAACTCAAAGACTTTTCCCTTTCTCTTTTAAACGATACCTCTACCCCCAGATATAAATTGTAAATTCTAGGGAATTAAGAAAGGATTACAAGTTACAGAGACTGTTGACTGGTATATTAAGACTGGTGGAGAGGCTTGAGAAGAGAAACTGTCTGTCTCCTTATCTCCCCTTTGTATTTGAGACTGACCTTGAACAAAAGAACTGCAAGTTATGGATGGGGGAGAGAAAGGAGAGAGGACAGAGAAAACAAAAACCAAAGCAAGGAGGGATTCTAAGTCACCGTCTTTTGAGGACTCTGTGTTGCAATTGCTTCAGGAAATTAAAACAGAAGTAAGAGGAAATCAAAAGTCTATACAGGAATTAAAAAGTGACTTTGCTCAATTAAGACAAGATTTGGCGCATCAGCCCATGAGTCAAGACTGGCGTATTTGGAAACTGGGAGAATTCCTGACTTAGAGATAAATCAGCGACAATCTTAAATTTCAATTGCGTCTCAGCAGCTAAAACAGAAGGAATGTAATCTGAGATTGAGGGGCGTACCCCAGAAAGAGCGGGATAATTTGAAGGATTGGTTAATTGAAGAATTTGCAGCATACTGGGGCCTCTGAAAAGAAGAATGAAATTCCTGGATAGACAAGGCCTACAGATTTGGACTTAAAAAAGATGCTAAGATCACACATGACTGTATGGTGATTTTTAAAACTAAAGAGCAGAGAGACATTATTTTAGGCAACTATTATAAAAAAAGTTTAAAGATAGAGGAGAAGGGAATAATTCTGTTTAAAGATATTCCGACATACTTTTTGGCCCTGAGAAATAATTATACGGATTTGGCCAGTGCCCTAAGAAGAAAGAACATTTTCTTCAGGTGGGAGTTCCCGGAAGGACTATCTTTTAAATTTTAAGGAAGGAAACAAAGAATAACAACTGTCGGAGAGAAAGAAATATTTTTGGAGAAAGACGCAAAAGAGCTTGGACTGGAAAGTTCTCCTTCATCAGGGGCAGGGGCAGTGGGCCCCTAACAAATCAGGATGTCTTTGAAAATCTACTCCTGGAATGTGAATGGTCTAAATTCACATTTTAAGAGGAACCAAGTTTATCACGTATTGGCAAGACAGAATTTGGATATAATTTGTTTACAAGAAACACATGTTATAAGACTTCATAGGAAAATTCTCCAAAATAAGAAACTTGGGCAGGAATTTATTTCATCCGACAAAGTGAAAAAAAAGAGTCGTGGTTTTTTATGTTAAAGAAAAATGGAACCCCAAATTGCAGTTTAAGATGAGGAAGGGACGTACATTGCAGTTGAAATTACGGCACAAGGCGATAAATTTCTTTTGCTGGGAATTTATGCACCAAATGATGGCAAAGTGGAATTCTTTAAGAATCTGGACTTAAAACTCATGGATTATATGGATTACATATTGATTTTAATGGGAGACCTGAATGGAGTAGCATCAACATTAATGGATAAAACACAGGGACAGAAAAATCCAAGTTCCAGCAGACTACCAAAGATTTTCTTTGATATGACTGATAAATACGATTTATCGGACATATGGAGGCTACGAAATCCAATGGAGAGAGATTTCACTTTTTTCTCAAATTCAAATCTATTTCTCGCGAATTGACTACATATGGGTATCTAGAGATTTGGTTCCAAAGGTTACTAAAACAGAAATCTGCCCTAAGACTTGCTCAGATCATAATGCAGTGGTTTTGGAGATGAAATTATACCTGCAGGGTTCCTTTAGATGGAGGATGAATGATGAGTTGTTGAGGAATGAACAGATGATTAGTAAGGCCCAAAAGACTCTAAAAGACTATTTTGAACTAAATATGAACACAGAGGTTGAAACAAGAGTCATTTGGGATGCAAGTAAGGCAGTAATGAGAGGTTTCCTCATACAACAGAACTCAATAAGGAAAAAGATACAGAATGAGAAAAAAGAGAAAATTCTGTCTCAAATAAAAGACAAAGAGAAAAGTTTAAGATTAATGCCAAAGAGTCAACAGATTCCAAAAGAAATTAAAGCATTGCAGATTCAATTTTCTCAAATTATTAACCAGGAAATAGAATGGAAAATTAAAATGATGAAACAGAGAAATTTTGAATCTGCAAATAAATGTGGGAAATTGTTGGCTTGGCAATTAAAAAAGAGACAGAAGCAAAGTACTATTACAAACATTGTATCTGATGGAAAACCCTGCAGATATAAGAAAATGTTTTCAGAAATACTTTAAACAGCTGTATAAAGAAGGTAAAGAAGATAAGGATAAAATTGAGCAATTTCTTGTGGCAAATGAAATGCAGAAAATTCCTGAGGATAAAAGGTAATAATAATAATAATAATAATAATAATAATAATAATAATAATAATAATTTATTATTTTTACCCCGCCCATCTGGCTGGGTTTCCCCAGCCACTCTGGGCGGCTTCCAACAAAGATGAAAAATACACTAAAATGTCACATATTAAAAACTTCCCTGAACAGGGCTGCCTTCAGATGTCTTCTGAATGTCAGGTAGTTCTTTATCGCTTTGACATCTTATGGGAGGGCGTTCCACAGGGCGGGCGCCACTACCGAGAAGGCCCTCTGCCTGGTTCCCTGTAACTTGGCCTCTCGCAGTGAGGGAACCGCCAGAAGGCCCTCGGAGCTGGACCTCAGTGTCCGGGCAGAACGATGGGGGAGGAGACGCTCCTTCAGATATACTGGACCGAGGCCGTTTAGGGCTTTAAAGGTCAGCACCAACACTTTGAATTGTGCTCGGAAACGTACTGGGAGCCAATGTAGGTCTTTCAAGACCAGTGTTATATGGTCTCGGCGGCCGCTCCCAGTCACCAGTCTAGCTGCCGCGTTCTGGATTAGTTGTAGTTTCCGGGTCACCTTCAAAGGTAGCCCCACGTAGAGCGCATTGCAGTAGTCCAAGCGGGAGATAACCAGAGCAAGCACCACTCTGGCGAGACAGTCTGCAGGCAGATAGGGTCTCAGCCTACGTACCAGATGGAGCTGGTAAACAGCTGCCCTGGATACAGATTTGACCTCTGCCTCCATGGACAGCTGTGAGTCCAAAATGACTCCCAGGCTGCGCACCTGGTCCTTCAGGGGCACAGTTACCCCATTCAGGACCAGGGAATCCTCCACACCTGCCCGCCTCCTGTCCCCCAAAAACAGTACTTCTGTCTTGTCAGGATTCAACCTCAATCTGTTAGCCGCCATCCATCCTCCAACCGCCTCCAGACACACAGGACATTCACCGCCTTCACTGGTTCTGATTTAAAAGAGAGGTAGAGCTGGGTATCATCCGCATACTGATGAACACCCAGCCCAAACCTCCTGATGATCTCTCCCAGTGGCTGCATATAAATGTTGAAAAGCATGGGGGAGATGACAGAACCCTGAGGCACCCCACAAGTGAGAGCCCAGGGGTCTGAATGCCCCACCACCACTTTCTGAACACGGCCCAGGAGGAAGGAGCGGAACCACTGTATGACAGTGCCCCCAGCTCCCAGCCCCTCAAGACGGTCCAGAAGGATGTTATGGTCGATGGTATCAAACGCCACTGAGAGATCCAGCAGAACTAGGAAACAGCTCTCACCTTTGTCCCTAGCCCGCCGGAGATCATCAACCAGTGTAACCAAGGCAGTTTCAGTCCCATGATGAGGCCTGAATCCCGACTGGAAGGGATCCAAATGGTCCGCTTCTTCCAGGTGTGCCTGGAGTTGTTTGGCAACCGCTCGCTCAATCACCTTGCCCAAGAATGGAAGATTTGAGACTGGGCGATAATTGGCCATTGTGGCCGCATCTAAAGATGGTTTTTTAAGAAGTGGTTTAATAACCGCCTCTTTCAGCGGGTCTGGGAAAGCTCCCTCACAGAGGGAAGCATTCACCACCCCACGAAGCCCATCGCCCAGTCCTTCCCGTCTAGCTTTTATAAGCCAGGATGGGCAAGGATCCAGGAGACAGGTGGTTGGCTTCACCCGTCCAAGCAGCCTGTCCACATCCTCGGAGGTAACAGATTGGAATTGATCCCACACAACTTGACTAGACAGGACTCTAGCACTCTCCCGCCCTGGCCCTGCTCCCACTGTGGAGTCTACTTCTTCCCAAATCTGAGCGATTTTATCTGCAAAAAACTTTGCGAAATCATTGCAGGAGATCATGTGGCCCGTACTGGGCCCCGATGTCGCAGGTGGTTCCGCTAAATTGTGAACCACCTGAAAAAGTCTCCTGCTGCTGTTTTCTGCAGATGCAATAGAGGCGACGAAGAAAGTCTTCTTCGCTGTCGCTATCGCCACTTGGTAGGCTCGACGTTGAGCTCTAACCTGTGTCCGGTCAGATTCGGAATGAGTTATCCGCCACCGGCACTCTAGCCATCTCAACAATTGTTTCATTGCCCTCAGATCCATGGAAAACCACGGGGCTGCCCGGGCTCCATGCCATCGGAGAGGGCGCTTCGGAGCCAAACAGTCAATAGCCCTGGTTAACTCCACATTTCAGCGGGCCACCAGGGAATCGGCTGAAAGGCCAGCAACATGGGATAAAGCATCCCCTACCACTCTCTGGAAACCATTTGGATCCATTAAGTGGCGGGGGCGGACCATCCAAATCGGTCCCACCTCCCTGCAGAGGGGATGGGTCGCAGAGAAGTCCAGTTGCACCAGGAAGTGATCTGACCATGGCACTTCTTTCATTTTGCTTTTACTTAGTGTCAGATCACCAACATCCATAGAGGTAAACACCAGGTCCAAGGCATGTCCGTGGCTATGGGTTGGGCCAGACTTATTCAGGGACAGCCCCATGAAGGCCATGCTTTCCACGAAGTCCTGAGCAGCCCCTTGTAAGGTCGTGTTGGCATGGATGTTAAAATCCCCTAGGACAACCAAGCTAGGTGTCTCCAGGAGCATATCCGCCACGACCTGAAGCAGCTTGGGCAGGGAATCCTTGGTGCAGCGGGGAGGTCGGTACACCAAAAGGAATCCTGTACTGCCCCTATTGCCCAACTTCCAGAACATGCACTCAGAAAACTGGGTCTTCCCAATAGGACGCCTGGTGCAAACTAATGACTTCCTAAAAATCACTGCAAACCCCCCCCCCTGCCCACATGACCTGGGTTGCTGTGCATATGAGAAACCTGGTGGACAAGCAGCGGCAAGGACAGGCCCATCTACTTCATCCAACCAAGTCTCTGTTACACATGCCAGGTCAAGTCCTCCATCCATGATCAAGTCATGGATGGTAGTGGTCTTATGAATCATTGACCTGGCATTGCACAGCAGCACCTTCAGGTCATGTGGGTATCCCTTGCTGATTCTAGTATCCATCCGGTCAGGACCAGACCCGGAGGCAGGGATAGTCCTCAGACAACGACTAAACCTGCCTCCTCTGTAATGACATGGTCTGGTCTTAGCGTAACTCCTCCTCCTACCCGTGATCACTGAGATCGGTTGTCCCAGTGCATCCCCCCCTGTGGAACATGCCCCAGCCATTTTGTTGGCTGGGACCTACTCCCCGGCAGCCCTGACCCCTCCCCTTAAGAACAAAATAACACCTTAAAAAAAACAAACGAATAAAACAATACAAACAAAAAACAGTAAAAATTATAAAAACATAAAATCAAACAAATTCCCAGGCCCAATAAACATCCATCCCACCCCCACCCCCCCACATACAAAAAATTCAAAAGAAAATATTTAAAACATTTTAAAAGCACTCTGCACCCCTCCAGCAGTAACAGCAACTGTCCTAGTGAGGCCCATCAGGCCCTGCCCTGGGCCAGGTGGTAAGTGGCAGGAAGGAGCAGGCCCCCCAGACACTCACACAGGAGAGTCCTCCTGGGCAGCAGAGCACAGCAGTCCCTGTGAGGCTTCAGGCCCTGCCCTGGGCCAGGTAGATGGTAAGTGGCAAGAGCAGGGCCCTCAGACACTCACACAGGAGAGTCCTCCTGGGCAGCAGAGCGCAGCTGTCCCTGTGAGGCTTCAGGCCCTGCCCTGGGTCAGGTAGATGGTAAGCGGCAAGAGCAGGGCCCTCAGACACTCACACAGGAGAGTCCTCCTGGGCAGCAGAGCGCCGCAGTCCCTGTGAGGCTTCCCAGACCTGCTGAAAGAGGCGGTCATTAAACCACTTCTTAAAAAAACATCTTTAGACCCAGCCAATTTGGCCAACTATCGCCCAGTCTCAAATTTACCATTCTTGGGCAAGGTGATTGAGCGGGTGGTTGCCAAACAACTCCAAGCACGCCTGGAGGATGCGGACCATTTGGATCCCTTCCAATCAGGATTCAGGCCTCACCATGGGACTGAAACTGCCTTGGTCGCGCTGGTTGATGATCTCCGGCGGGCTAGGGACAAAGGTGCGAGCTGTTTCCTAGTTCTGCTGGATCTCTCAGCGGCCTTTGACACCATCGACCATAACATCCTTCTGGACCGTCTAGAGGGGCTGGGAGCTGGGGGCACTGTTATACGGTGGTTCTGCTCCTTTCTCCTGGGCCGTGTCCATAAAGTGGTGGTGGGGGATGAGTATTCAGACCCCTGGGCTCTCACTTGTGGGGTGCCTCAGGGTTCCGTCCTCTCCCCCATGCTTTTTAATATCTATATGAAGCCGCTGAGAGAGATCATCAGGGGGTTTGGGCTGGGTGTTCATCAGTATGCAGATGACACCCAGCTCTACCTCTCCTTTAAATCAGAACCAGTGAAGGCGGTGAAGGTCCTGTGTGAGTGCCTGGAGGCTGTTGGAGGATGGATGGCAGCTAACAGATTGAGGTTGAATCCTGACAAGACAGAAGTACTGTTTTTGGGGGACAGGGGGCGGGTGGGTGTGGGGGATTCCCTGGTCCTGAATGGGGTAACTGTGCCCCTGAAGGACCAGGTGCGCAGCCTGGGAGTCATTTTGGACTCATAGCTGTCCATGGAGGCACAGGTTAATTCTGTGTCCAGGGCAGCTGTCTACCAGTTCCACCTGGTACGCAGGCTAAGACCCTACCTGCCCGCGGACTGTCTTGCCAGAGTGGTGCATGCTCTAGTTATCTCCTGCTTGGACTACTGCAACGCGCTCTACGTGGGGCTACCTTTGAAGGTGACCCAGAAACTGCAATTAATCCAGAATGCGGCAGCTAGACTGGTGACTGGGAGTGGCCGCCGAGACCACATAACACCGGTTCTGAGAGATCAGCACAATTCAAAGTGTTGGTGCTGACCTTTAAAGCCCTAAATGGCCTCAGTCCTGTATACCTGAAGGAGCGTCTCCACCCCCATCGTTCAGCCCGGACACTGAGATCCAGCGCCGAGGGCCTTCTAGCGGTTCCCTCATTGCGAGAAGTAAGGTTACAGGGAACCAGGCAGAGGGCCGTCTCGGTAGTGGTGCCTGCCCTGTGGAACGCCCTCCCAGCAGATGTCAAAGCAATAAACAACTATTTTACTTTTAAAAGACAACTGAAGGCAGCCCTCTTTAGGGAAGTTTTTAATGTCTGATGCTGTACTGTTTTTAATATTCAGTTGGAAGCCGCCCAGAGTGGCTGGGGAAACCCAGCCAGATGGGCCAGGTATAAATAATAAATTATTATTATTATTATTATTATTATTATTATTATTATTATTATATTCTAAGAGGGGACAAAGCTCCCGAAACCTGGAAAGATGCATTTATCACTCTGATTCCAAAAACAGATCAAGATAGATCCGATGTAAAAAAATTATAGACCAATCTCATTACTTAATGTGGATTATAAAATCTTTGCAAACATTTTGGCCAATAGATTAAAAAAGGTTCTATCAAATTATATACATAAGGACCAGGCAGGATTTCTACCTGGGAGACATATGAAAGATAACATTAGAAATATAATTGATATAATAGAAAGGTTGGAAACGAAAAGAAATTGTAAAGCAATGTTAATGTTTATTGATGCTGAAAAAGCCTTTGATAATGTTTCTTGGTTATTTATGATGAAAAATCTAGAAAGAATTGAGGTTGGCCAGGAATTTTTAAATGGTATTAATGCGATCTATTTTGAACAAAAAGCAAAAATCATAGTTAATAATGTGGTCTCAGAGGAAATCAAAATTGAGAAAGGAACCAGGCAAGGGTGCCCGCTTTCCCCTCTGCTATTTATTTCTGTTCTGGAGGTTTTGTTAAACATGTTGAGGAAAGAGGAGGAGGTTAAAGGCATTGTAGTAGGATCCAAGCAATATAAATTAAAAGCCTTTGCTGATGATTTGGTTTTAACTTTACAAGATCCAGAAACCAGTGCAGTGAAAGCACTGGAGCTGATTCAAGAGTTTGGGCAGGTAGCAGGATTTAAATTAAACAAGAGCAAAACCAAAGTTTTAGGGGGGGAAACTTAGATAATGACGAAAGAAAAAACCTTTTTGAAAGGACAGGCCTTGTTTCGGTGAAAAAAAGTTAAATATTTGGGTGTGAATTTATCGGTAAAGAATTTGAATCTTTACAAAGATAACTATGAAAAATTATGGAATGAAATCAAGAGAGATCTTGAGGTATGGTCAAATCTAAAACTCTCATTGATGGGCCGAATATCGGTGGTTAAGATGAATGTATTGCCGAAGATGTTGTTCTTATTTCAAGTTTTACCAATCCTTGATAATGTCAAATGTTTTAAAGAATGGCAGAAGGTATTGTCTAATTTTATCTGGCAGGGGAAAAAACCTAGAATTAAATATAAATTACTTACAGATATAAAAGAAAGAGGGGGCTTTTCCCTGCCAGATTTGAAGATATACTTTGAAGCTGCTGCATTCTGTTGGATCAAGGATTGGATTCAATTAGAGAATGATGATGTGTTAGACTTGGAGGGACTGGATAATCGATTTGGATGGCATGCATATCTATGGTATGACAAGGTAAAGGCCCACAGGGGTTTTAAGAATCATGTAATTAGAAAGACATTATACAATGTATGGACTAGATACAAAGATCTCTTAGTAAGAAAAACACCAAAATGGATTTCACCAATGGAAGCACAGGCCCCAAAAAAGTTAAATATGGAAAAGAAATGGTTGAGGTATTCAGATTTGTTGTTAGAGAATCAGGAAGGTTTTAAATTAAAACCATTTGAACAAATTAAAGATAAAGTGAATTGGTTGCAATATTATCAAATTAACGAATTATATAAGATGGATAAGAGAAATGGTTTTGCAACAGAAAAAACCAAATTGGAAACGGAGTTGTTAGATACTAATGATAAGAATATGTCTAAAATGTACAGTTTGTTGTTGGAGTGGCATACAAAGGATGAACAAGTTAAATCGGTCATGATTGATTGGGCAAGGGATGTGGGACATAATATAATGATGGAGGACTGGGAGAGGCTATGGAGGAAAGGGGTTAAATTCACTGCATGTACGATGTTAAAGGAAAACATTATGAATATGATGTATAGATGGTACTCGACCCCTGTAAAATTAGCAAAGATTTATCACAAAAGTGATAATCTTTGTTGGAAATGTAAAGAAAAAGAAGGTACTTTTTTCCATATGTGGTGGACTTGTCCCAAGGTGAAAGACTTCTGGGAGAAGATTTATAATGAACTGGAAAAAATGTTGAAATATACATTTATTAAGAAACCAGAGGCCTTTCTCCTTGGAATAACAGGTTTAGAATTGCCCAAGAAAGATGTTAAATTAATTTGGTCATGTGGCAGGATTTAGATTAAATAAGCTAAAAACTAAGGTTTTAGAGAAGAATTTAACATCAATGGAAAAAGAAAGGTTTCAGAATGAAACAGGTTTAACTGTGGTTAAGAAAGTGAAATACCTTGGGATTAATATGACTGCGAAAAATCTGAATCTTTTTAAAGATAATTATGAGAAATGCTGGTCAGAAGTTAGAAAAGATTTAGAAATTTGGTCTAAATTGAAGCTTTCCTTGTTGGGTCGAATTGCAGCTATAAAGATGAATGTATTGCCAAAAATGTTATTTTTGTTTCAGACTTTGCAGATTGTGGACAAGATGGATTGTTTCAAGAAGTGGCAGAGAGATATTTCCAAATTTGTCTGGCAGGGCAAAAAACCCAGAATAAAATTTAAAATATTAACCGATGCAAAGGAAAGAGGTGGGTTTGCCCTGCCAGACATTAAACTTTACTATGAATCAGCAGCATTCTGCTGGTTGAAGGACTGGCTGCTTCTTGAGAACACAGACATTTTGGATCTGGAAGGTTGTAACAACGTTTTTGGGTGGCATGCATATTTGTGGTACGACAAGGTTAAGGCACATAAAGCATTTAAAAACCATATTGTCAGGAAAGCATTGTTTAATGTCTGGATAAGATACAAAGACTTACTGGAAAATAAAACCCCAAGGTTCCCGAACACGGGGTGAGCTCCCGTTGCTCTGTCCCAGCTCCTGCCAACCTAGCAGTTCAAAAGCACACCAGTGCAAGTAGATAAATAGGTACTGCTGTGGTGGGAAGGTAAACAGTATTTCTGTGTGCTCTGGTTTCCGTCACGGTGTCCCGTTGCACCAGAAGCAGTTTAGTCATGCTGGCTACATGACCCAGAAACCTATCTGTGGAGAAACGCTGACTCCCTTGGTCTGAAAGAGAGATGAGCGCCACAACCCCATAGTTGCCTTTGACTGGACTTAACCGTCCAGGGATTTTTTACCTTTCTTCCCCAGAAGATACAGCCTCAGACTCTGGCTTATCTGATGGTTGCCTGGCTTCCAACTCTTCCTCTCTTCCTTTTGAGAACAAACAGATTACTCCCTGGGAAGGTGGGGTGGGTGGGCTGTCCTCTCTAAACCCAAACAGACAGCTCGCATCTGCAGAGTTAGACCTTTGCTAACTCAGCTCAATTTCTGAGGGGGGCTGTGTTCCTGACAGCCCCTATGGATTCAGCCACCTAAGATGGTCACCACACCTTGCCCCATGGGTGGGACCATCCTGCACCTTGATATGCCAAACTATACATTCAGCACCCTCACTATGTAACCTGCATCACAAATACCAAATGGGGGAAAGCATTTACAGTTCTGTGACTCCAGTGTATGAAGTCTGTCATAGTTGAAGGATGCTATCGCCGGATTCCCTCTGTAGAAAAAGTTTGCCTACATGGAGATAAGGTTCCTAAATATTTACCCATCTACTTGCTTGTTTGTCCTATCTATGAAGATGTAAGAGAAGGTTTGTTCAAATATTTAAACCTCCCAATTGAGAGATGGATTGGGTATATGATAAACTTTTTATTAAGGGACAAGTGCCCATACACCTCTGAAAAAGTGGTCTGTTCTGCCTTTACAGTGACGATTATAATGAGAGAAATTTTATGTTTTATGTATTTTAGAATTTTGAAATTGCTTCAGCTAAACCCATAAATAATAATTGCATTTGCATCTGAAACAGAACTAAGAACCAAAATTTTATTTCCCATAACCATTTATTATGTTTTGTAATGATCACAATGAAAATTTAACTATTTGTTAATGATGCAATAAAGGGTTCTTTGTATCGATACAGGCTTCTTAGAATTCACAATCGCCACATTTTGACCCATTTTTCTCTTCCCCTGGCTTCCCTTTACCTCCACCAAATACAAAAAAGAAAGAACCACAGACCCTGAGTCCTGGATTTCACCACTAGGCCTCCAATTTCCCCTCATTGCCATGGATTTTGCAATACATGGATTTTGCAACAAGGGGGAGGTCTACACTGTCCTATTTACCCTTCATGTTCAGGCTGGTGTGAGATTCCTGAAGCATTATAACATCTTTTTTGGGTAAGGAAAAGGATAAATCCCCCAGTTCCAAACATTCTTCTGTTTTTCAGGACGGCACAAAAATCTGTTGTTCCACAACCTTGGAACGTGAAATCGTGGTGTTTAGTAAAACCTGGGGGGAAAGAAAACAAATAGTGACATAAGGCCTTTACTCAGGGATTAGAAGATTCTGTCTGTGATGGTGAATGATAATTTTAATTAGTTAGTTTTAAAATGTGTATATTTAAAAAATCTGAAAAATATCATAATTTCATTGGAACATGAATATACAAAATTTTCAACATCAGAAGTTAAGGTAAAAAAATAACTCATATGTAATTCAGAATTGCCATTATACCCAAAGGAGTCTCAAGACACAAAGATTATTAATAAACAGGTTGTATTTATAAAATATAATGAAAGTAGAGGATCTGAAAACAGGCCTAATTAACTAGATTAACCAGATCAAATTCTAGTGTGCAGCTGAGTACCAATAAAATGGGAGGAATTGTATCCCTGCCATCTCCCTGCCATGTTAAAAGCCACATGCTGTGGCCACACAACAAGATTTGAAAACAACACTCCCTCCCTGGTGTGGGAGTCTTGAGTGTTTGAACCTGGCGTGAGTCAACAGCCACACACAAAAAAAGGTGGAGGTGCACTCCAATGTCTCTCAGGACAGTTGGATGCCCACTGAGGCTTCCTCATTGCCCCACTGTGATCTAAGCATCCAGAGAATCCTCCTTTTATTTTACGAGTTTCATGTTAAACACAGCTAACATGAAGTAGGTGAAAAGGGAGGACTGCAAAAGCCAATTAGGAACTCCTCTCAGAATTCTTACTCAGCCCTTAGAAGAGAAATTTGCAAAGCCCAGGCTATAAAGGGCAGGAGAAGGATAAGAAGAAAGAATGTAGGGCAGAAGCAGCTCGAAGGGCCTTGATTCTGCCTCTTCCTTTATGGGGCAAATCAACCCAGATTCCCTTCCCCCATTCATTCCAAATTCTCTCTTCTTTTCAGAAAGGAGGGATTTGGCAAATTTCTCTTGTCTCCAAACAGCATTATTCCTCAAAACTATGTTGATAGGGAGATATCCATCTAAGGCTGGATGTAGACACATCAAAAAAGCGATTCAGTTAAATGCATTGCAAACTTCATACAAGCAAATGCGATTGACCAAAGACGGGATTCCATCATGCCATCTGGTGTCACAGTGTTATAAAAAATATAAAGTGCTATATCTTTACTAATGTAGCTAAATCATGACATCAGCAAAATGATGTATTCTTGTGGAACTGAGTATATCCTCCCTCTCTTTGTCCTCCTAAATGCATTTGGGAGGATAAAGAACACATACAGGCAGAAGAGAGCGGAAATCCTGTTGCACAACTGTAAATCCTTGCACTAATGGCTGAGTTAGCCAGATACTGCTCATTGTCACAGAATTTAAGTAAACTTATTACATGCCTTTTACATAATGTGCTTTTTGAGCAAGAGGGACACATTTTGTCCTGGACTGCAACCCAATGGTGGAGAGATCCAGAAGCAACTGAGGTGAAGCAATGAATGCACTTTTTACTTTTGTTCATAAGGGTGTTTTATATACACATCTCTCTCTGAATCCTCCTTCTGGACAAGCGAGGCATTATGAGAGTTAAAGTACACATTCCTGGTAGGCAAAACACTAAGGAAGGTTGCAGAGTGGGGCCAGTGAGAGATGTGGTCCCTCTCACATTTTTAGTAATATGCAAGGGAAAGGGAAGACGGGGGGAGGGAGAATAGGAGAAGAGGAGGGAGTTTGCATGAGCCAGCCAATGACTAGGCCCTTCCCCCCTGTCTGAGTAGCAATGTTACCTATATGAAGAGCACCTTTAAAAACAACACACTGGGTCTCATTCTCAAGGCAGTTGATGGTCTTCTCACTTTTACACTGTGTGGTTCCTTTGGAGAAGCAGGCTGGGCATTTCAGGCCATTTTCAGCCAGCACGTTGCGATCAGGAACTGCCAAAATCAAAAGTATAGTGAGCATATTAATGGTTTTATCTGTTTTTGTATCTGTATATTATTGTAATTCACCCAAGGGCTTTACAGTTTTGGTGGGGCACCAGCAAGTATTATTTTGAAAATAAGATTATCTAGACCCAGTCTGGGTTAAGGATTGGCATTGGGACAGATTCAGGAGAGAGGCCTGGTTGGAAAGGGAACCCATCCCTTCTCAGGCAGAGATGTAGCTGCCCAGTAGGTCCCTCTTCTTCACAGTTTCTCCTCATGCCTGCTTCTTCATCCTGCCTTCCTCTCCACCCCTTGAGAGGTCCTGATAGTGCTGAATGGCTCGACCCATATAGCCATCTGGGGCTGCTCACCCCTTTTGAATGAGGCCCAGGTCCTCTGAGTACTGCTGATTGACTACGTATCCAGCCTTTGGCCAAATCCAATGCAAAGCCCTAACATGTTGTGGATTTTAAAATTATACAGAAACTTACGGCTGAGAGTTGCGTTGTTACACAGTTCAGTGTTGCAGCAGTGCTTCTTCATCTCAAAGAATTTACCGTCCCCTGCAGTGAAGCTGTAATTGCCTGAGAAACAATGGTCGGATGTCGTGCATTTATTCAAAAGTTGCACTTGGAGTACCACTATGAAAAAGAATTTGAAAGAAATATCTAGATCTGGGGAAAATATTCATGACTATTGCTCCTAAGGTACATTCATTGTAATAATTCCAATTTTCTTTGATGTCTGAATCAGGACCTTTTCAAAGTAACAGTATGGAAAGTATTATTAAATTTGGCAATCTAAAGTGAGGTGCTGTTTGTTTCTTTGTTTAAATGTGTGTGCACTGCTATAACAAAAAGGAAAAAATATCAAAATATTTTCCAGTAATAATACATAAAAGATACAAGAAAAACCACATTAAAAGTAAATCAATAGATATCAATTAACCAGTGTGGAAAGATCTATTCTTAATGATCTGCATAGCCCAGGTGGAACAGAATAGTTTTCTGCAGGCATTTATGAGTTCAGCTCTCTGCCACAAGTAGTAGTCTCTTGCCTCCATAATCCATAGGACCAACCTCTTTGTTATGTTTGCAATTAATTTGTATAATGCTTTAAATTTGGAATGTATGCAGAACTTCATTTCACATCAAAATTCTAGCACAAGGACTCATGCCTTCTCCTATACATCTGACAATACATGTGCCATACACTGCATTCTCTCTGCTAGTCGATCATAACAGTTTGCAGGGTGGGGGAAATGCTTCCCTGAACTCCTGTTGCCCAGTGCAAGAAACTTGGCAAGACATTGCATTGCACCAGCCTTACTGCCCATTTGCCCCTCTCCCTCCAAGAATGTACCAGTGATGTTGGAACAGATCCCACCCAGATGTTGGAACCATCCCACCCAGGATTGCCCCAAGGCATTTTGGCACCTCAGACGAACGAGAAATGGCACCCATGTCCTTCTAGGTAGAAGGGGTGGGTGAATCAGGATCAAGCAAGGGGATCAAAACAACCTTAACCAATGGTTGAAGTATGAAAGAAGTTCATCAGGTTGGAGGGGCCCACACTGAATCAAGCTGGGTAACGGAAACCCTTTTTAATAGGTGAACTGCAAGAATACTTCCGTAATGATGGTTCCTTCCTAATCATTTCATCACTGAGAGTTATTTCAAAATTTCTTGAGGGGAGAGGGGGAGCCATGAAAGTGTGAAGCACCTTCGTTTCCCATCCCAATTGCTCAGCTTTTTTTATAGATCTGTGACAATTTCAATGTCATTTATGGCAAAGGGGATATTCATGTTATATTCTAGGCTTATTGTCTAGTTTGATAACCAAAACTAAATTGGAGTTCATTATTCATTTCATGTTGATGCAAATCAAGTTCCCTAAGCTTGGAGATAAGCGCCCAGATTCAGCCATTGGTTGTGATCAGGTGATGTTATATTCCCCATTTTCATATGCAAGCTATTGCTTACTTCAGGATTGGGAAGCTATGATCCTCCAGATGTTGTTGGACTACATCTCCCATCATCCCTGACTGATGGCCAGGCTAGCTGAGGCTGATGGGAGTTCTAATTCATCTATAGCTGAAGTGCTACAGCTTCCTAAACTCACTTTTTTCATGGGTGAGTTGCCCTACCATAGACTTCTATATGCTGTAGAACCCTAATCTAATACAACAGCAAAAGACAAAAAGGCAGGAAAATCTTACTTATATTTGTACGCAGAACACTGGCAACACAGGAATCTTGCTTGGAGTCACAAATTGTTTTAAGATAGCTATTGTAGGTCATTCCAGTCTTGTTATAAGTAAATCTGCATTTCAGAGGTAATACTGAAGACAGAAGCAAAAGTTTACTTCATGGATTATTATTATTATTATCATTATCATTATTATTAGTTGATTTTGCAGTTTGCTTAATGAGACTAAGAAGAGGAGGTGATAGTAAATTAAAAGGGGTTCAATTTTAAAAGCATTTTAACAGAATAAAATAAAAGGAAAGGAAATGAATAAAACACTCATTAATTAAAACTCTTGAAGCCATTGCCGACAACACTAGTTTACAGAAGAAGTAGAAGCTGTAAAGAGACAGTCTACTTAGGTCTCATTCCAGTCAGGAGGGGAGAGATTCTTCTAGTAAGAGAAGACTCCCAAACCAGTGAAACCTTGGAGTGCCTCAGGAGCAGGGTTGTCTAGGGGTGTGTAACTGACAGAAAGTACCACCTTGTTAAGAACCAAAGTATTAAGTGTGAAACAACTGAGAAAACCTTGAAGTGAAATAACATTGTAAACTGAAGAATCCTAAGTTTTATCGACTCGCGTCATGAACTTTCTTGTTAAATAAAATTGTTATTGTTAATTTGAACAAATCCTGCCCGAGACTCCTAATTATTAAGTTTTACTTCACGCAAATCCCCTACAAAATAATCTGAGGTAAACTGTGGAAATCCATGGGATTGGTTTTCTGTGAGTTGTGTGCACTATACTTAAGTGAGAGGACGAGCCCAACGGTGCCAGAGGGAAAAGGGTCGTCGGGTCCATCATAATGACATCACAAGAAATATTCATGACTTAACTCTCTGCTACTTTCTCTTGGTAACCCTGCACTCCTTGCTCTCTGGGGTGTTGATCTGCACTTCTAATTCCCCTTCTCTCCCAAGCTGCAAGTGTCCTCCAAAGGTAATTAAATGTTTCCCAACTTACCTGGAGAAAGCAGGACCAAGAGGAGGCTTGCGCTCAGGAGTGCCTTCATCATTCTCGAAAGATTAGAAGACTCAGAGCAGAGATGGATCAACAAGGGAATTGGTGCAGGTAGAGGCTTACCTGGAGTTATTTATAGGCCATGGTCTCATGTCGCAGGCAACACTTCGGAACAAATGGTTCAGTGAGGATAAAGAGGAACATACTGAATGGTTCAGTGAGGATAAAGAGGAACATACTGAAATTCAAAGCTCTGCGTAGGAATTGTCTATGATCTCATTAGTTGTTGATAGACACTTCTAAGATTTATTTTTCGATATAGATAATTTACAATTTACAATGTCAATGATGAAGGCATTCAAGAAAGCAATTTAGAGCCAAATAGGCAAGAGCAAAAGCCCTGAAGCCACCTACAAAATAGCCCCTCAAAATGGCCTCCATCTAAGGATTCCTCTTAATAGTAATAATACTAATTTTATTATTACTACTCCCCACCCTATCTGACTGGGTTACCTCAGCCACTCTGGGTGCCTTCAAGCATATACAGAAACATAATACAACATCAAACATTTAAAATCTCTCTACACAGGACTGCCTTCAGATGTCTTCCAAAAGTTCTATAGTTACTTATCTCCTTGACATCTAGTAGGAGGTCATTCCAAGAAGGCCCTCTGCCTGGTTTCCTCTATCTTCACTTCTCACAGTGAGAAAACCTCCAGAAGGCCCTCAGAGCTAGATCTCAGTGTTTGGGCTGAATTGGGAGTGGGGTAGAGATGCTCCTTCAGGAAAAGCCTGGATACCAGATCCATTCCAGGAAGGCTGGAAAGTGTGGAATGGGCTGTGGATGCAATGGAGACTTTAAGCAGTAAAACTGATCCTGCTGTCTTCGACGTGGTTTCCAGAGGGTGAAAAGAATGAAGTGAGACCTCAGGAGTTGAATGTGCCAATGGCCGAGTGTGCCAGGTATGAATCAGCCACTTACACAACTACGAGGAAGGTCTCAATTGGAGCCAGCAATGGCCATGGAGCTTTCTCTGTTAGGGAGCTACACAAACATGGCTATTCTCTCTTTTTTTTAAAAAAAAAAAGAAAATCTTTTTTCTTCAATTTTACACGATTCATTTGAATGCAAACATTAGTGACAATCATCAACATTTAGGATTCTCTCCATCCCTCCATGGTTTCCATTTTCAAATACTTTCTACTGCATCATATATTTTCTCTATTTTTCTTAAAATAATCCATTTTTAGCTTAGCTTTTAGTACATTGCAAGCGTTACTCAAATCCTGTCAAATTTTTAGTTCTTTACAGTGTTCTCCTAAGTAAATTGTATATTTTTTTCCATTCCTTATTAAAGTGACTATGTCCTGGTTTCTGATTTCCCTGGTCATTTTCGCCATTTTGGCGTTGTCCATCATCTACATCAACCATTCACGTCTGGTCAGGACTTTTTCCATCTTTTTCCATCTTTGGGCCAGTAGTATCCACGCTGTTGTCCTCGCATACATAATCTGCTACTTTGGCATCTCTACATCTGAAATTCCTAGTAAAAAAGCTTCTCCCCCCAAAAAAACGTTTTTTTAAACATTTCTTCTGCTTATTATATATCATTTCCCAGAATGTTTTTGTTATCTTGCCCATCTACCACATGTGGTAGAACGTGCCTTCCTTCTCTGTACACTTCCAATATACATTTGAAGTGTCGGACACGACTAAACAACAAGTTCTATATATCTTTGCTAATTTTGTAGGTGTTACATCATTTTCATATAGTTCTCCTTCAATGCACAGCATGCTGTAAATTTTAAGTCCTCCCTCCATAACTTTTCCCAAGATATGTTGGGTATGTTCGTAGCAAAAGGAAGAACAAAGAAACAGTGGGGTCACTCAGAGGAGAAGATGGTGAAATGCAAACAGGGGACACAGAAAGGGCTGAACTCCTCAATGCCTTCTTTGCCTCAGTCTTCTCCGATAAAGAAAACAATGCCCGACCTGAAGAATTTGGAGCAAATGATTCAGCAGAGGAAACACAGCCCAGAATAACTAAGGAGATAGTACAAGAATACTTGGCTAGTCTAGATGTATTCAAGTCTCCAGGGCCAGATGAACTGCATCCAAGAGTATTAAAAGAACTGGCAGATGTGATTTCAGAACCACTGGCAGTCATCTTTGAGAATTCCTGGAGAACAGGCGAAGTCCCGGCAGACTGGAGGAGGGCAAATGTTGTCCCTATTTTCAAAAAGGGGAAAAGAGAGGACCCAAATAATTACCGCCCAGTCAGTCTGACATCAATACCAGGGAAGATTCTGGAGCAGATCATTAAGCAAACAGTCTGTGAGCACCTGGAAAGGAATGCTGTGATCACCAATAGTCAGCATGGATTTCTGAAAAATAAGTCATGTCAGACTAACCTGATCTCGTTTTTTGACAGAATTACAAGCCTGGTAGATGAAGGGAACGCAGTGGATGTAGCCTACCTTGATTTCAGCAAGGCATTTGACAAGGTGCCCCATGATATTCTTGTAAAGAAGCTGGTAAAATGCGGTCTTGACTATGCTACCACTCAGTGGATTTGTAACTGTCTGACTGACCGAACCCAAAGGGTGCTCATCAATGGTTCCTCTTCATCCTGGAGAAGAGTGACTAGTGGGGTGCCACAGGGTTCTGTCTTGGGCCCGGTCTTATTCAACATCTTTATCAACGACTTGGATGATGGACTCAAGGGCATCCTGATCAAATTTGCAGATGACACCAAACTGGGAGGGGTGGCTAACACCCCAGAGGACAGGAACACACTTCAAAACGACCTTGACAGATTAGAGAACTGGGCCAAAACAAACAAGATGAATTTTAACAGGGAGAAATGTAAAGTATTGCACTTGGGCAAAAAAAATGAGAGGCACAAATACAAGATGGGTGACACCTGGCTTGAGAGCACTACATGTGAAAAGGATCTAGGAGTCTTGGTTGACCACAAACTTGACATGAGCCAACAGTGTGACGCGGCAGCTAAAAAAGCCAATGCAATTCTGGGCTGCATCAATAGGAGTATAGCATCTAGATCAAGGGAAGTAATAGTGCCACTGTATTCTGCTCTGGTCAGACCTCACCTGGAGTACTGTGTCCAGTTCTGGGCACCACAGTTCAAGAAGGACATTGACAAACTGGAACGTGTCCAGAGGAGGGCAACCAAAATGGTCAAAGGCCTGGAAACGATGCCTTATGAGGAACGGCTAAGGGAGCTGGGCATGTTTAGCCTGGAGAAGAGGAGGTTAAGGGGTGATATGATAGCCATGTTCAAATATATAAAAGGATGTCACATAGAGGAGGGAGAAAGGTTGTTTTCTGCTGCTCCAGAGAAGCGGACACGGAGCAATGGATCCAAACTACAAGAAAGAAGATTCCACCTAAACATTAGGAAGAACTTCCTGACAGTAAGAGCTGTTCGGCAGTGGAATTTGCTGCCAAGGAGTGTGGTGGAGTCTCCTTCTTTGGAGGTCTTTAAGCAGAGGCTTGACAACCATATGTCAGGAGTGCTCTGATGGTGTTTCCTGCTTGGCAGGGGGTTGGACTCGATGGCCCTTGTGGTCTCTTCCAACTCTATGATTCTAAGATGAAAATTGAATATTGTGCCCGATATCTTTTCCCCATTGTATCATTACCGATTTAACTTCCTCATCTTTAGTATGCCATTCTAGCAACAACTTATACATTTTGGTAAGTAACGTCACATTGCATTCCAGTAAATCTTTTTTTTTTTTAAATAAAATTTTTATTAATTTTCCAACATATATTATAACACATTACAAACAACAATACAAAAACAAACAAACATATAAACATGTATAATTTCATAACCTTTTTTCCTTATACCCAATTTCGACGACTTCCCCATGCCTCCCTTTTCTGCATCCCTGTTTTAAACTTTTTCAGCAACCCCTGATCTCAATTACTTATAATTCACTTTCTTTAACCTTTTTCTCTTACCCAATCATTTATCGCTGCAAATCTGCTTTACCTTACCCATGACATTTTAACACTCAATAATTTTACAACAGTTCTTAAGATAAAGTTTAAATTTCTTCCAATCTTCTTCTACCGTCTCTTTCCCTTGGTCACGGATTCTGCCCGTCATCTCAGCCAGTCCCATATAGTCAATCACCTTCGTCTGCCACTCTTCCAGCGTGGGTAGTTCTTGTGTCTTCCAATACTTTGCTAGAAGAACTCTTGCTGCTGTTGTAGCATACATAAAAAACGTCCTATCTTTCTTTGACACCAATTGGCCTACCATGCCCAGGAGAAATGCCTCTGGTTTCTTATGAAAGGTACACTTAAGCACCTTCTTAATTTCATTATAGATCATTTCCCAGAAGGCCTTAATCCTTGGGCACGTCCACCAAAGGTGATAGAAAGTACCTTCAGTTTCATTACATTTCCAGCATTTATTATTGGGCAAATGATAGATTTTTGCAAGCTTGACTGGGGTCATGTACCACCTACAAATCATTTTCATAATATTCTCTCTTAAGGCATTACATGCCGTAAACTTTATACCGGTGGTCCATAACTGTTCCCAGTCAGCAAACATAATGTCATGACCAATATCTTGTGCCCATTTAATCATAGCTGATTTAACCGTTTCATCCTGTGTATTCCATTTCAACAGCAAGTTGTACATTCTTGACAAGTTCTTAGTATTGGGTTCTAACAATTCTGTTTCTAATTTTGATCTTTCCACCTGGAAGCCAATTTTCCTGTCCTGTTTGAATACTTCATTTATCTGGTAATAGTGAAGCCAGTCTCTTACTTTGGACTTCAATTTCTCGTAACTCTGTAGTTTCACCTTTCCCCCCTCTTGTTCTATAATTTCCCAATATTTTGGCCATTTGGATTCCATATTAAGTTTTTTCACTTCCTTTGCTTCCATTGGTGACAACCACCTGGGGGTTTTATTTTCCAACAAGTCTTTATACCGAATCCAGACATTATATAGTGCTTTCCTAACAATATGATTCTTGAAACCTTTATGAGTCTTTACCTTGTCATACCATATATATGCATGCCAACCAAACCTGTTATTGAACCCTTCCAAGTCCAAAATGTCTGTGTTCTCAAGAAGTAGCCAGTCTTTCAGCCAGCAAAAAGCCGCTGATTCATAATACAGTTTTAAGTCCGGCAGGGCAAACCCCCCTCTTTCTTTTGCATCAGTTAATATCTTAAATTTTATTCTGGGCATTCCAGTAAATCTTTTTCAAACCTTGAAATTTCCTTACTAAACCCATTTTTCTTATCAATGTTAAAGACATCATTCAATTGATGGTATTGCAACCAATCTGTTACTAAATGTCTTGTATCTTCAAATCTTTTCAACTTTAATTGTTGTTCTATTTCCATTAGCAACTCTTTATACGTTGCCCATTCACTTTTTGCATTAGTTTTTTTCAAGCATATTGCTTCCAGTGAGGAAAGACACCATGGTGTCTTCTGCTCTAACAGGTTTTTATATTCCTCCCATACTGCGAAAATGGATTTCCTTACCAAATGATTTAAAAACCATTTGTGCACTTTAGTCTTCTCATACCAAATAAATGCATGCCATCTAAATCTATTATTATGACCCTCAAGGTCTAAAATATATGTATTAAAAAAATTATCCACTCCCACAGCCAGCAGAGACAGGTTACTTCATAATATAACTTCAAATTTGGCAGTGAAAATCCACCTCTTTCTTTGGCATCTGTTAATAATTTATATTTAATCTTTGGTCCCCCCCCCCGCCAGATAAATCTAGAAAGATATGTTTGCCATCGTTTGAAGTGTTCTGCTCCACTGACTATGGGTATGGTTTGAAATAAAAATAACATTCTTGGCAATACATTCATTTTCATTGCTGAAATTCTTCCCCATAGTGCTAAATTCATCCTTCCCCAAACATCCATATTTTCCTTTATTTCTTTCCATAGTTCCATACATAGTTATCCTTAAAGAAATTTCTGTTCTTAGCTGTCAACCAAACGCCCAAACAGTTCACCTTTTTTTTCCAATTGTCAATTGTGTTGCTAGTTGTAACTCATTTTTATGTTGTTCTGTCATATTTTTAACCAGTACTTTCATTTCATTTTTATTTATCTTAAATCCCGCTACCTCACCAAATTCAGATATTTTATCTAGGACCCTTGGTACATTTGCCAATGGGTCTTCTACGGTCATTACAAGGTCATCTGCAAATGCTCTCAGCTTATATGCTTTGCACTCAACTGTTATACCTTTTATTTCTTCATCAGATCTTATATTTCTCACCAGGGTCTCTAATACTAAAATGAACAGTAATGGTGACAGGGGCCAAACTCTGTCTTGTCCTTTTTGTAATTTTACATTTTCTGATACTACATTATTGACTGTCATCATGCTCTGTTGGTCTGCATAACTTGCGTCAATTCCCCTTAGGAATGATTTTCCAAAATTCATCATCTCCATATTCCCCTCCCCCCATAAAGGTCCATGACACATTATCAAAGTCCTTCTCTGCATCCACAAACATCAAAGCTGCATGCTTTTCATTCCTGACTTCCAGATACTCTATTGTATCAATTAATTTTCCTTATATTATCCTTCATCTGTCAGCCAGGAAGAAAGCTAGCTTGATCTTGATGAATTAGCTCTTTTACATCCTTCATCCATCAACAGTTGTCCCAGAAAATCCTGTAGTTTTTTAATAATATTTTGCTGATAAATCTGGCCCTGGCAATTTACCTAATTTTGAATGGTTAATTTCTTGTTGCCCTTCCTGTATTATTATTGGTGCATTTAAATAATTGATTTACTCTTTTGGAATCTATGGTAATTTACTGTGCTCTAAATTATCTCCAGTTCTATCTTTATTTTCTTTACTGGCTCGATATAGCTCTATATAATATTTTACAAATTGTTGTCTAATGTCATTCAGGTTATCAATTATTTTTCCTTCTACTTTCAATTTATTTATTGCATTCAATTCATGTTTCTTTTTTAACTGCCAAGCAAGCAGTTTTCCTCATTTGTTCGCTTTTTTTTAAAAAAAAATCTGCCTTAACATTTTAATCTTTCATTCAATTTCTTGGTTCACTAACACCTCTGAATCTTTTCCAGGTTTTTAAATCACTTCTTCCAATATTTCTTTCTTTTTACCCTCTTCAACCTTTTTTTGATAAGCATTTTGTTGAGTAAAAAAACCATCTCATCACTGCCATGGCCATTCTCTCAACCAGTCAAGTGGTTTAATGCTCATCATTAAAGCAGAACAACTAATTTAGTGCTTTGGTTGTTCTACTGCAAACAGAGTGCTTGAATGGTTTGTGATAAGGTTTTTAAATTTCCTCTCACTATGGCTGAGACCGCCAACCATATTCTTCAGTGTGTGGCCGTAGCCCTCATTTGCTACAGACATGTGCCTAAACTGCTAATACTATGACCTCCAAGATCTATGGGAAGTTGCTTGGTCCTTGATGGATAAAGGTATATTCTGAACTAGTGTCTCTGTCTTTGCTCTTATTTGATGTGGGGTCTTAATGAATTGGAAAGAGCAATATACTTTTTTCTGATCTTCCAGGCTGCTAATCAAAGTGCAATGAAAGCCTCAAGGTTCTGCTCAGATGACTGCTGCAGTGGTAGAGCTAGACATAGCTCAGGACTGTTGAAAGGTTCCAGGGACACACTGGTAGACACTGAATAGAAAACAATGAGTCCAAGATCATTACTTAGAGCTAATTAAATCATTTTACAGAACTTCGACCCTCCTTGTTCCAATTGTGTCAGATGGTTAGGACAGAGAGAGATACTTTAACTCAGCTGATCTGTTTGATGATGGCTGCCCTAATCCACATTGTCTTGAATTGAAGCCAGCTCACTGTTTATACCCGTTTGAAATACAATCCTGCATTTTCAAAGAAGAACCCTGGCTGTGCTCTTTTTTGCTCTTCAAGATATGGCAACCCTAACTGGAGGCAGTGATGGCTACCAACTTAGATGACTTAAAAAGAGGATTAGAGAAATAGAGGGCAAAGTTACCCACAAAAGCTATGTTCTACCTCTATTGTCAAAGGAAGTTTGCCTCTGAATTCTTGGTGCCTGCCCCTTCATGGATCATTGCCTTGCCGTGGCAAAGGGGCTTGAATAACTCAGAGAAGCTATGAGCTATGCCGTGCAGGGCCACCCAAGATAAACAGGTCATAGGTGAGAGTTTTGACCAAACATGATCCACCTGGAGCAGGAACCGGTAAGCCACTCCAGTATCCCTGCCAAGAAAACTCCATGGACAAAGACAACAGGCATATAAAAGTTATGACACTGGAAGATGAGCCCTTCAGGTCGGAAAGCGTCCAACATGCTACTGAAAGAAGAGTGGAGGACAAGTACAAGTAGATTCAGAGCTGATGAAGCGGCTGGGCCAAAGCCGAAAGGTTGCTCAGCTGTGGATATGCCTGGAAGCGAAAGGAAAGTCCAATGCTGTAAAGAAAAATATTGCATAGGAACCTGGAATGTAAGTACCATGAACCTAGGTAAGTTGGATGTGGTCAAAAATGACATGGCAAGAATAAATACTGAAATCCTGGGCATCAGTGAACTAAAATGGACGGGAATGGCGAATTCAGTTCGGATGACCATCATATCTACTACTGTGGGCAAGAATCCCGTAAAAGAAATGGAGTGGCCCTCATAGTCAACAAAAGAGTGCCAAGAGCTGTACTGGGATGCAATCTCAAAAATGATAGAATGATCTCGATACGAATCCAAGGCAGACCTTTTAACATCACAGAAATCCAGCTACTCTTTTCCAACAACACAAGAGACGACTCTACACATGGACACTACTAATAACAAGGCCAGTGGAAGTGATGATATTCCAGCTGAACTATTTAAAATTTTAAAAGATACTTTGGCCAACTCATTAGAAGAGAAGACTCCCTGGAAAAGACCCTGATGTTGGGAAAGATGGAGGGCACAAGGAGAAGGGGACGACAGAGGACGAGATGGTTGGACAGTGTTCTCGGAACTACCAGCATGAGTTTGACCAAACTGCAGGAGGCAGTGGAAGACAGAAGTGCCTGCCGTGCTCTGGTCCATGGGGTCACAAAGAGTCGGACATGACTAAACGACTAAACAACACTTGGTGCCTGGGAATTGCTGATGGACAGAATATTGTCAAGTCCAGCTTTCAGGCTTCCCACAGGGATCTGTTGTGATGCTGGACTTGAGGGGTGATTGCCATGATCCAGCACGTTCACCTTTAACTGGTGAGGGATTGAGCAATACCATCATTTCCCACCACCCAAGGTATTTTTTAACCACACACAGCACAGAAGACACAGAGGGCATTCTGCACTAAGCTGTCTATCTTGGGGTGTCCTTCTCTTTGCGTCATGATTTTTGTTAGGACTACTTAGCAGTGCTTATTGGCTTTGGGAAGAAGGGGATAGTACTTAGGACCCTGTCAGAATCCCCACCCCTTCTGCCAGAGGCGTACAAATGCCTCCTTTTGCTGCTTCTTTCAGACCAGAAAGAAGGGGCTTGCCCAACCAATGCACTGTTCCCACACCTCTGTATTGTTTAGCATGGTCAGTAGTCAAAACTATCTGTGCATGGAAGAAACATTTACTCAGGAAAGCCCTCATAAGCAAAGGAGGAATGAACCAACAGATGACCTATGGAACAAGAAGAAGCTGACTTGGAGGGATTTATGGGCCAAGGAAAGGTGACCAAGGATTCCAACTGGGAAGGACTGTTCCAGTGAGGATCAGGAAATTATGGAAATAGAGAGAGCATGCTTTCCCAGAAATCCTATATTTCCATATTGTAAAACAAAGCTCTTATTTCATATTGGATGCAATCTTTTTAAGGAACTCTGTGGAAGTCAGCCAGGTGCCTCTTCCAGTCCAACCACACCTACACTGCCAGTAAATGGGTACTTTAAATAAATGTGTTCCTCCCTTGGGCTTTATGGTAAAACTGAACTGGAAACAACCTAATCCTAATGAGGCACAAAGTAATCAACAATTAGCATGTCACACACATGCTCTTCCCAGAAATCAAGTGAACCTGGAACCTGCTTGTATCCATGGGGCCATTCAAGTTTGTGCCGGCAGTTTTGTAGCTTATCAGTACAGTGGTGCCTCGCAAGAAGAAATTAATTCGTTCTGCGAATTTTTTTGTCTAGCGAATTTTTCGTCTTGCGAAGCACGAAATCCCATAGGAATGCATTGAAAATCAATTAATGCGTTCCTACGGTCAAAAAAAGTCCAAACAAAGCCAAATTTGGTACAACAAGAGTTTATTAAGTGCTCTTTAAAGTCACACATACTGTAAAGAGCATTTCAAAATTCAAACCCAGATTTTTTTTTAAAAAAACAGCAGAGTGGCCCAATGGTCACAGAAAATCATAAAAATGCAGGAAAAAAACACAAGCTTCCAGATTCTTGCAAACCCCTCCCCAACTGTTCCCCCAGCCACCCAGCACACAGAAATTCAAATCCAGAAATTTTTTTTAAAAAACAGCAGAGTGGCCCAATGGTCACAGAAAATCATAAAAATGCAGGGGGAAAAAACAAGCTTCCAGATTCTTGCAAACCCCTCCCCAACTGTTCCCCCAGCCACCCAGCACACAGAAATTCAAATCCAGGATTTTTTTAAAAAAATCAGCAGAGTGCCCCAATGGTCACAAAAAATCATAAAAATGCAGGAAAAAACACACACAAGCTTCCAGATTCTTGCAAACCCCTCCCCAACACCAAGTCCTTGAATTCCAAACACCCCAACCCAAAATCCAACCCCCCAAAAAAAAGTTTTAAAAGCTTAACTTACCAAATGGCTGCAAAAGAAGTTTTGGAAAAGCTTCAAAAATCACCAAAGTCTTTAAAAACCTCAAAAAAGGCTACTATGTACACTGCGTTCTATGAGTTGCTCCTCGAAGTCAAGTTGCAACTGTATTAATGGTGTTAAGAAAAAGGAAACAAACTTGCAAGACGTTTTCGTCTTGCGAAGCAAGCCCATAGGGAAATTCGTCTTGCGAAGCAGCTCAAAAAACGGAAAACCCTTTCGTCCAGCGAGTTTTCCGTCTTGCGAGGCATTCGTCTTGCGGGGCACCACTGTAATTCCACATTACAAGTGTCCTTACATCCCTGCCAAATATTTTAACCATTTACAGTGGTCTTTTAAGTAAATTACAAATTTACTCCAGCCTTTAGTAAATACTTGATCTTCCTGGTTTCGGATCTTCCCCATCAGTTTTGCCATCTCCATATACTCCATCAGTTTCATCTGCCATTCTTCTTTTGTTGGTACTTCTCCTTCCATCCATCACTGGGCTAGCAGCATTCTCACTGCTGTTGTTGCATACATAAAAAGTCTTTTGTCTTCTCTTGGTAACTCTTCACCTGTTATACCTAACAAAAAGGCTTCTGTTATTTTAATGATGGCTCAAGATTCTCAGCCCTCATGCAGAAAAAGTCAAAGCCTGAAATGAATGCTGGGGAAAGGGAGTTCAGTGAGGATGCTGAAGAATGTTAGTAAGTGAAGCGGCCAAACTGTGTGTTGGAGCTTGGGGCGGGGAGGCATCTCCAGCCCTCCTTGCCTTTCATTATATCCTTCCCCCATCCCTTTCTGTTACTCCAAGCCAGAAAAACAGCCTAAGTTTTCCTGCTTGCCACATGCATTAGCTCTCACATTTCCAAGGATCCTGTCCACATCCTTGGGCTATACAAACTGAAAGTTATCGATTATCACTAGCAAGCAGGGGCCAAAGTTGCATCCATATCTGGAAAGTCATATGCAAGATTGGGTCATCTGTTTTACCAGTGCCTGCCTAGGAGGGTTTAAGAAGAGGATATTGGGGACTCAAGTTCAATTTTAACCTAAGGAACTGAAGCCAAACCACTTATAACATGTATTAGCTGTTTTATTTTAAAAGCCTTATGCTATCACTTGAGGCTTGTAGCTCCCAGGCCTCCTTTAATTCTGAGGTGGTATAAGGTCAGGCAATCCATCCTGCTTCTCTTCCCTTCTGGAATGAAAATGTTAAGTAAGTCTTGCCAGAAAGCCAATGGAGAATGAGCAACAGGTATGGGCAAGGTCTGCTAAAATACCTGCCCCCTGCCTCCAATCCTTCCAGCCAAATATATTTATTAGTGAGGGATGGGGTACAAACTTGAGAAGCATCCTTGGCTATCAAGGAAGGCGTTGCATTGCTAAATAGGCCTAGATAAATTAGTTTAGCTTCTCCAGGACATCAGAAATTCTGCTGAAGCAAAGCATAATCTGCATCAGCAAAATTCTTCAGTTTAATCATCAAATTGTAGAGTTGGAAGGGACCCCAAGGGCCATCTAGTCCAACCCCTCAATTCCCCCCCCCCATGGGACTTGACCATGAGATTAAGAGTCTCGTGTTCTACTGGCTGAGCTAAAGAAAACCCACATCAGCAATGAAAGCCACAGTTGGATAGACCTAACTGTGGACTAGTCACATTTATGGAAGAGGCTATCAGGGGCTATTAATTCTGAGGGATGTACTGTTTCCAGTTGCTGGGGGAAAACAGTTGGAGTGGGCTACTGCCCTCCTGTCATGATAGTCCTGCACCCATGGACATCTGATCAGCCACTCCAAGTAGGATGCTGCTACACTGCAGGGTTCTTCTTGTCTTCTGAAAATGGAGGGTGGGATTTGAAGCAGGTATAAACAACTAGCTGGATTCAGTTCAAGACAACGTGGCCAAGGACAGTCATCACTAAACAGAACAGCTGAGTCAAAGTATCTCTCCCTGTCCCAACAATCTGACATAATTAAAACAAGGAGGGATTAAGTTCCGGAAAATGATTTAATCAGCTCTCAGTGTTGATCTTGGAGTCCTTGTATTCTATTCACTGCATACCAGTGTGTCCCTGACATCTTTCAACAGCCCTGAGCTATGTCTAGTTTGGCAGCTGAGCAGTCACCTGAGCAGTCACCTGAGCAGTACCTTGAGGCTTTCATTGCACTTTGTTCAATATATTGCTCTTTATCCATGAAGGACCCAGCAACTTCCCATAGACTTTGGATGTGACAGTAAAAAAGGAAAAGGTAAAGGAGCCCTGGATGGTTAAGTCCAGTCAAAGGCGACTATGGGGTTGCGGCTCTCATCTCGCTTTTCCACAGACAGCTTTCCAGGTCATGTGGTCAGCGTGACTGAACCACTTCTGATGTAATGGAACACTGTGATGAAAGCAAGAGCCCACAGAAACGCCGTTTAGCTTTCTGTCACAAAGGTTCCTCTTTATCTACTTGCACTAGTATGCTTTCAATCTGCTAGGTTGGAGGAGCTGGGACAGAGCCACATGATTTGTAGCTACTGAGAGTCTTATTCTCCATCAATTTGCCTAATTCCCTTCTAAAGCCATTCAGATTGGTGGCATTCACTATGTCTTGTAGAAAATTCCATAGTTTAATTGTGCTCAGATTTAAGCTTGTAACCAAACAGTGGGAAGAAAATATATTTAAGTGAGAGTCTGGATGGGAGGAAAAGTTGGCCGTGGGAAATGGAGGGTTCACCTCCCCACCTCTTGGAAATAATTAAACCTGTGTTCTGGACAATGGCTTCAAGAATTTTAATTAATGGGTGTTTTATTTTATTTTATTTTATTAAAATGCTTATTAAATTGAACCGCTTTTAATTTAAAAATTTTTATTCACTATCATCTCCTCCGCTGTGTCTCATTAAGCAAACCACAAAACCAAATAATACTGATGTTAATAATCCACAAAGTAATATTTTGCTCCTGTCCTCAGCATTACCTCTGATGTGCAGATATATCCGAAACAACAATGACACCACATGGCAATTTAACAAGACGTTGTGACTCCAATAAATATTCCTGTTCTGCCAGTGTTCTGCGTACAAATCTAGGTAAGATTTGCCTTACTTTTTATCTTTTGCTGTTGGATTAGATCCAGGTTAAGATCGTTTAACTTAAGGGTTCTTTTATCTCTTTTATGTATTTAATGTTTATGTGAAAAACATTTTGATATTTTTTCCTTTTATGAGATTGCACTGCACACACATTTAAATAAATAAACAAAAATTAAATAGCACCTCTCTTTAAATTACCAAATTTAATAACACTTTCCACATTGTCCAGATTCAGGCATCAAAGAAAATTGGAACCATTACATTGAATATGCCTTAAGAGCAATAGACCTGCATATTTTTCCCAGATCAAGATATTTCTTTCAAATTCTTTTTCATAGGGGGACACCGAGTGCAATTTCTGAATGCATTCGCAGTAACCAGGTACTGTGACTCAGGTGAATATAGCTTCACTGCAGGGAATGGTAAATTCTTTCAGATGAAGAGGCACTGCTGCAACACTGAACTGTGTAACAATGCAACTCTCAGCTGTAAGTTTCTGCATCATTTTGGAATCCTTAGGATGTTAGGGCTTTGCACTGGACTTGGCCAAGGGCTGGATCCTTAGTCAAGCAGCAGTACTCAGAGGATATGTGCCTCATTCAAATGGGGTGAGACAGCCAAAATGGCTAGAGGTTGGGTTGAGCAGTTCAGCACTATTTGGGCCTCTCAAGGGGTGGAGAGGCAGGCAGGATGAAGAAGCAGGCAGGAGGAGAAACTGTTTTAAAAAAGGACCTACTGGGCAGCTACATCTCTGCCTGAGAAGGGATGGGTTCCCTTTCCAAACAGGCTTCTCCTGAATCTGTCCCAATGTCAGTCCTAAAACCAGACTGGGTCTAGATAATCTTTTCATCCAATAACACTTGCTGGTGCCCCACCAAAACTGTAAAGTCCTTGGGTGAATTACAATAATATAACATACAGGTACAAAAACAGATAAACCCATTAACATGCTCACTATACTTTTGATTTTGGCAGTTCCTGATCGCAACGTGCTGGCTGAAAATGGTTTGAAGTGCCCAGACTGCTTCTCCAAAGGGACCAAAAACCTAATAAAACAATTTTTAAAAAAAGAAAGAAAGAAAAGAAACTCCAGCTAGGAGCATAGGAAGTGGGGTGTGGTGGGTGCAGTCCGCCTCGGGTGTCACCCTGATGGGTGGTGACAATATTGCAGGTGGCACTCACCGCAGGGCCTGCAGCATGCCCAAGCCATGCATCTCAAGAGCCCGCAGGGTCCACACTGTCTGCCCACTGCCTCCCCCCCCAGCTGTAGGGCACCATCGGTGTGGGCGCTGCGCGTGCGCTGCCAGGCGGTTCGCCCTGTCCCTCGGCACCCCAGTCTTCCTCCACCACTGACTCCAGCCATCATTAGAGGAAGCTGATCTCTTAGAGTTCTCCATGATCCTGCAAACAATGGCCTGGTGGCCCTCTCTGTTGGCACATGCACCATCACCCCAGCAGGGCCGATCCTGGGTTTTGGCAAAGTGGGCAGCTGCTCCCCCCTCCCCACAGCACCATGGGCAAGAAACGCTCCCTAGAGCACTTGCTGGCCAAGCAGCATTGGGGGATTTGTATGCCAGCCAACCAGTTGATATTTTACCACACTGCCCCCCCCCAACACCATGTTTGGTCGGATTGTTTGCTGCCACGAGGAGGCGATATTCAGCGGTGATATTGTGTGTGATTTGTGGCTATGTTAAGGGTTAAGAGAGCCAGTGTGGTGTAGTGGTTAAGAGCAGTAGACTCTTAATCTGGTGAACCGTGTTCGTGTCCCCGCTCCTCCACATGCAGCTGCTTGGTGACCTTGGGCTAGTCACACTTCTCTGAAGTCTCTCAGCCTCACTCACCTCACAGAGTGTTTGTTGTGGGGAAGGATGGGAAAGGAGACTGTTAGTCGCTTTGAGACTCTGTAGGGTAGTGATAAAGCTGGACATCAAATCCAAACCCTCCTCCTTCTATTTTATCATATGACATCATCCATCAAACTCTGAGGGGTTGGGCATAAGCAATTGACAGGCGGTATTATCCTTAAACAAGTGCTGCCAGGTTGCTCAGTCCGTGGAATTTGGGGGACGGGACACTGTCTATGGCACCCTGTCTGAAGGCATCTAGGAGAGACAGACAGACCGGTTGTCATGCCCTGGGCTATAGTTCAATTTCAGGAGAGATGAGCTGGATGAGTTCAGGAAATCTCATATTTAAAATCATGATTTCTGTGCTAATCACACTTCTGCCTGTCTGGTCAAATGTGCTCCTTGGCAAGGCTTCCCCAAGACATGTTGCCCAGAGCCAGCCTATTAGCACAGTTGGCTCTGGCTGGCTTCAGGAGTTGCTCTCTGCCGTGGCACCACGTCAGCAAACAGCAAGCAGCTCCTGAAACCAACCAGAGCCAACTGCACTCCCAGGCTGGCCCCTTCTGGGCAACGGCCATTCGCCCGTTACTCCCGAGCCTCCCGTGATCTGTCAAAACAAAGGGGGAAGGGGAAGGATATCAGGGAAGGCTCGGGAGTCACAAGCAGGTGCATTTATGTTTCACAGAGTGTGAAAGAAGGGTTTTGCACCTTTATACAATATGCATGTGTGCTTGGGCCCAGAGGAAAATCTCAACCTGGTGCCAGTAACCAGGTTGAGAGGTGGAGAAGTGGCCATCTCCCAGGGTGAGTGGCTGGATGAGGAATTCTCCAAGGTGAAAATGGGGAGGGCATGTCATTGGGAGCCAGGGAGTGTGCTTGCAACTTGTCAATGCTGTGACTTGTTTGCAAAAAATATTGAGGAAGTAATTGCTTGCATCCACTGGAAACTTGACCCCTCTGTTACTGCAGATGAATCTCAAGGGGTATGCAGAGCACAGTCTAGCCCTGTTGTCTATTGCCCAAGAGGCCACTGAAGAGGTGACCTGATTTTGGGGGAAGGGGCCAATCTGGTCTCTCAGGAGTGCAGTGCAGCTGTTTCTGCCACTGAGGCAGCAGCAGTGGACAAGGAATTCTCTGGAGGCCAGATCTGCTCTTGTGGATCCAGCTGCCTAAGATGGTTGTCACACCTAGCCTCATGGTTGGGACAGTCCTGCACTTTAGAATGCCAGACTACTCATTCAGCCCCCTCACCTTCAGTATGTAACCAGCATTACAAATACCAAATGGGGAAAAGCTTTTACAGCTCTACAACTCCAGTGTAAGAACTCTGTCATATGAGACTCTGTGTATGAACTCTGTGCAATGTATTTTGTTTTGTTTTAACCTCTTTTATGTATTTTATCTTTTGTAATCTCTTTGGCTAAACCAATAAATAATACTTGCATTTGTATTTGAAAGAAACAGATCTGAGATCCGGCATTTTTTCCCCCATAACCATTTATTTCGTATTGTAATGAACATAATGAAAACTTAAGTATTTTTTATTGAAACGTTGCAGGGTTCTTTGTAGTTATAATACACAATCCCCACACAACTGTCATGGAAATTCTACTCAATATCAATCCAGAGAAGATCCCAATGTATAGTTAGCAGAGTAAAAACTTCAACACGTTTCAGGATTCCCCCCAAAATAGACCGGAGGCAATTAATATTTCATCCAGCAGAGTTTTACTGCTGCTGAAGGCAAATGAACACAATGGTCACATATACAATGCATTCAGGATTGGCACTGTCCACAAGAAATCCAGTTGCAGCAGACTTCACATAAACTTACAATAACTTACAATAAGTCTAAACCTTAACACTATATACGGAACTCCACACCAGAAGGAAGAGATATAGAAAGAGAAATGAAACCCGGGCTCCTTCTGGCCTCTTAATATGACCTTAAAAAAGATAGATAGATAGATAATACTTTATTCGGCTATAAGCCCACAAGGTAAAACCAATCAATAAATAAAATAGCATTTTACATTCTAAAATATCAACTAAAATATTTCAACGCATAATCTCCTTCACGTTACATACAATCTCTAGATGTACCATATTGTGGCCTTGAATATAAAGATGGTGGATAGAGTTTACTAGATTTTTAATAGTCATGCAGCATTCCATGAAGTCTTTTATATGAAAGAACTGAATTCAGGAATCTGGCAACCTGTAATGTTCTATAAGAGTCAATGTCCTGGAGTAGATAGGCTAGATGTAATTCAGGTGGTTTAGCAACAGTTTCCAAGATGATTGAACTCAGAATCCTTGATCGGGGAACAATATATAAAGGACAATTAAACAAGATATGATAAAGAGATTCTATTGATTTGTTGTCACATGCGCATAAAACAGAGGTTTTACCGTTAGAAAATCTATTACTCAGCACATTTGAGGGGAACACATTAAATCTGGCTCTAACAAAAGCGTATCTATGTGACGCAACCAATAAGGTAGACAGATATCAAGGTATCTGGGACATAAATGTAATGCCCTGATTTATCGGGGAACATGTTCCTCCACCTGTAGTAAGATTTTGTGGCAAATCAACCTCCTCCAATCTTTGTTTGATGACCTTTTTTGCTGTAATTAGATCTAAATTTAGTATATCGGAAGGAGAGATTCCATAAGAGAACAGTTTGGAATGGATTTTTGTTGCCCATGGGCTGGTAAATTCATCTCTCCAAAGGCACTGAATAAAATGGTAATTGGGCAATTTATGCCAAAGGGACAGCCAGTAATTAAAGGCATGTCTCCACATCAGGATCTCTAAGGAGGGGGTCTTAAGTTCTAAGCGAATAGCCGAGTTGCTTACACAGGAGGGTAGTTTCAAAAGGCGTCTGAGAAAAAGATTTTGCAATGTCACCAGAGGCATGAGGTTTACAAAAGCGCCCCATAAAGGGACCGCATAGGCCATAGTTGCAACCACTTTTGCACTATAAACTTTTAAGGCAGATGGAACATGCATAGCCCCCTCTGTAAAGAAAAAGCGTAATAGAGCGTAGATAAGGGCTTTGCCCTTATTTTGTAAGTATGTGATATGCGCTTTCCATCCCATATTATACTGAAAGTAAATTCCTAGATATTGAAATTGTAACACAAAGCTCTTCTTTCATATTGGATGCAATCTTTTTAAGGAACTCTGTGGGAGTCAGCCAGATGTCTCTTCCAGTCTAGTCACACCTACATTGTCAGTGAACAGGTACTTTAAATGAATGTGTACTCACTGATGGTTGCCACATCTCTTTGAGGATCAGAAATTGGTGTTAAAATACACTAGCTTAGACTAAGTCAGATTTGTTGTTTTCTGTGTATGTATTTTCCCAAATGTTCCCTAATTCTTAAGTGACCTTCTTCTATGATCTTTTATTCCTAGATGGTAACAGGGTTCTTACTTCACAGTTGTTGTTGTTGTTGTTGTTGTTGTTGTTGTTGTTGTTGTTGTTGTTGTTGTTGTTATATTATTATTATTATTATTATTATTATTATTATTATTATTATTTAATAAATATGTATTCTGTACTTTTTGTGCTTATTTGGATACAGTGTTGATTCAAACCAGAACATCAGCTCTCTTTCTGCATTCTGGGTGATATATTTTTCTGGAGACAGCTCCTGCTTTCTGGGTCACCCAGATGTCCTTTGTACCCACAGGTGTCTCCTGGACCTGAAGGGAAGAATGGCTAGCAAGAGTGGTGACATCCCAATATTCTGGGAGTTTGGCCTTTTGTTGAACAGAAATCAGAAGCCAACAAGAGAACAAGCTCTTAGAATGATGGGTCCTTTTCATAAGCTACAGGAATGAAAAGTTTGTAGATAACATCTCCTCTTATGACCTATCTTCAGTGATCTGCCTTCCGAACAGCTTTCATCTGCATTTTAAACAAAGAAACATTCCTATCTTCCCCATATTTCTATTTCCCCTCTCCTTCCTTCCTCCTTTCCTTTCCTTTTTCTCTTATTACCCCCTTTCTTTTCTCCTCTCTTTTCTACTTTTATGCTGTTCTCTCTTTTATAGACCCTAACATCATCACCATTACCATCATCTCTGCTATTATTTCTATTTAAATATACCTCTTTCTACTCATTTCCTTTGTATAGGTGTGTCTTTCGTATTTTCTGATACTAACAGTATTCAGCTATCTCCAAATCTCAGAATTTAAGATATCTCAACCACATGATAATATGAAAGCATTGGTCTGAGCTTTTACAATAAAATAAAATGAAAAAATAAAATAAAATAAGGCTTAATGTGCTGCCAGTGGTGGTGAGGGAAATCTCAACCTGATGCCAGTAACCAGATTGAGAAGTGGAGAAGTGGACATCTCCCAGGGTGAGAGGCTGGGTGAGGTATTCTCCAAGTTGAAAATGGGGAGGGCATGTCATTGGGAACCAGGCAGGGTGCTTGTGACTTGTCAATGCTGTGACTTGTTTGCAAAAAATATTGAGGATGAAATTGCTTGCATCGACTGGGAACTTGACCCCTCTGTTACTGCAGATGAATCTCAAGGGGTGTGCAGAGAACTGTCTAGCCCTGTTGTGTTCAATGAGTTTTAGTTGGTCAAAAGAAACAAAGATAATCAAGCTGGAGGCAAAACAAAATGACCACCTCAGTTTCTCTCTATCTTTTGTGGTTGGCTGTCTTAACTGTATTTTGTTCTGAAGTTGTTCTATGGGTTTTTGGATATATATATATATAATCTCCACAGGAAACAAGGAATGGAGGAGACTAGCAGCACCTCCTAATTCTCCAAGAGCCCACTGAAGAGGTGACCTGATTTGGGAGGGGAGGTGTAAATCTGGTCTCTAAGGAGTGCAGCTGTTGCTGCCACTGTGGCAGCAGCAATGGGCAATGAATTCCTTGCAGGCCAGATCTGCTGCCCCTATAATTATCTCTGGCAGGCATGCAGCCTGATAAGCGGCAAGGACTCTCTGTCAGTTTTATGCAAGTTTGTTTACAAGAAAAACACATCCATAGCATGGCATGCCACAGACAAAGCACAGTCTCTCTCTTCTCCTTCTCTCTCGCTCTGCCACTGAAGTCTGGTGCCTGCCTCCCCCAGTTCGTCTCTGGGCATACTGCCAAACCTTCGCACTGAAATGTCAGGAATGCCAGCCATCTTTAATGGCTGCCTGCCTGGCCCCCTCCTTCTGATCCTTCATTCCATAGCGTGGTGATCTAGTTGCAGAGAGAAGCCTGTAGCATGCTCTCTAATGAGGAGAGTGCGCATCCTGGCCAGCTCATCCAGTAAGTCCCCATTAAGCCCGGCTCGATACAACGCCACAAGGGGCTTCTCCCCCCACTCCAGCTGTTGCCACCACATATTGAACTCCGCCCAATATTGCATCACTGTTCTACTCCCCTGCCTCAAATTAAGCAATTGCCTGGAAGCGGCAGTCTGCCTCTGGGGGTCTTGGAACATCGTATGCATGACGCCAAAATCCTGCCTTTCTTCTCCTTCCCTTCCATTGCTCTTAAAGCTTCTCCACTCTCCTCATTCAGGGACTGAATGGCTGGCCTGTCTCTTCCCCAGAGGGATGCGGGTGGCGCTGTGGTCCAAACCACTGAGCCTCTTGGGCTTGCCGATCACGGGGTGAGCTCCCGTTGCTCTGTCCTAGCTCCTGCCAACCTAGCAGTTCAAAAGCACACCAGTGCAAGTAGATAAGTGTGGTGGGAAGGTAAATGGCATTTTCGTGTGCTCTGGTTTCCGTTACAGTGTCCCGTTGCACCACAAGCGGTTTAGTCATGCTGGCCACATGACCCAGAAAGCTATCTTTGGAGAAGCGCTGACTCCCATGGCCTGAAAGCGAGATGAGCGCCACAACCCCATAGTTGCTTAATCGTCCAGGGGTGCTTTACCTTTTTTACCTTTCTTCCCCAGAAGACACCCCCTCAGACTCTGGCTTATCTGATGGTTGCCTGGCTTCCACCACTTCCTCTCTTCCTCTTGAGAACAAGCAGATAATTCTCTGGGAAGGAGGGGTGGGCTGTCCTCTCTAAACTCAAACAGACAGCTTGCGTCTGCAGAGTTAACCCTTTGCTAGCTCAACTCAATTTCTGAGGCTGACTGTCCTGCTGTGCTCTGGGGGGCCATGTTCCTGACGACCCCTATCAATCCAGCCACCTAAGATGGTCACCACACCTTGCTTCATGGGTGGGACCATCCTGCACCTTGATATGCCAAACTATACATTCAGCACCCTCACTATGTAACCTGCATCACAAATACCAAATGGGGGAAAGCATTTACAGCTGTGACTCCAGTGTATGAAGTTGTCATAGTTGAAGGATGCTATCGCCAGATTCCCTTTGTAGAAAAAGTTTCCCTACATGGAGATAAGGTTCTGAAATATTTACCCAACTACTTGCTGGTTGGTCCCATCTATGAGGACTTAAGAGAAGTTTTGTTCAAATATTTAAACCTGCCGAATGAGAGATGGATTGGGTATATGATAAACTTTTTATTAAGGGACAAGTGCCCATACACCTCTGAAAAAGTGGTCTGTTCTGCCTTTACAGTGACGATTATAAGGAGAAAAAATAATTCTGCTTTTATCCTGTTTTATGTATTTTTGATTTTGTAATTGCTTCAGCTAAACCAATAAATAATAATTGCATTTGTATCTGAAACAGAACTAAGAACCAAAATTTTATTTCCCATAACCATTTATTTTGTTTTGTAATGATCATAATGAAAACTTAACTATTTGTTAATGATACACTACAGGGTTCTTTGTAGTTAGAATCTACAACCCCCACATTTTGACCCATTTTTCTCTACCCCTTGCTTCCCTTTACCTCCACCAAAAGCAAAAAAGAAAGAACCACAGATCCTGCAACCTGGATTTCACCACTAGGCCTCCAATTTCCCCTCATTGCCATGGATTTTGCAATACACAAGGAGGAGGTCTACACTGTCCTATTTACCCTTCATGTTCAGGCTGGTGTGAGATTCCTGAAGCAGTATAACATCTTTTTTGGGTAATAAAAAGGCCAAATTCCCCAGATCCAAGTGTTCTTCTGTTTTCCGGGATGGCACAAAAATCTGTTGTTCCACAACCTTGGAACGTGAAATGGTGGAGCCTAGCAAAAGCTGAGGGAAAAGAAAACAAATATTGACATAAGTCCTTTACCCAGGGACTAGAAGATTCTGCCTGTGACAGTGAATGAGAATTTTAATTAGGTAGTTTTAAAATGTGTATATTTAAAAAATCTGAAAAATATCATAATTTCATTGGAACATGAATATACAAAATTTTCAACATCAGAAGTTAAGGTAAAAAAACACTCATATGTAATTCAGAATTGCCATCATACCCAAAGGAGTCTCAAGACACAAAGATTATTAGTAAACAGGTAATATTTATAAAATATAATGAAATTAGAGGATCTGAAAACAGGCCTAATTAACAAGATTAACCAAATCAAATTCTTGTGTGCATGTGAGGTGCAAAAAAGAAAAAAAGAAAAAAAGGAGAGGAATTCTATCCCTACCATCTCCTGGGCATGTTAAAAGCCACATGCTGTGGCCACACAGCAAGATTTGAAAACAATACTCCCTTCCCTGGTGTGGGAGCCTTGAGTGTTTGAACCTGGCATGAGTCAAAAGTGTGATGCAGCCACGCACACAAAAAAAGCTGGAGGTGCACTCCAATGTCTCTCAGGACAGTTGGATGCCCACTGAGGCTTCCTCATTGCCCCACTGTGATCTAAGCATCCAGAGAATCCTCCTTTTATTTTACGAGTTTCATGTTAAACACAGCTAACATGAAGTAGGTGAAAAGGGGGGACTGCAAAAGCCAATTAGGAACTCCTCTCAGAATTCTTACTCAGCCCTTAGAAGAGAAATTTGCACAGCCCAGGCTATAAAGGGCAGGAGAAGGATAAGAAGAAAGAATGTAGGGCAGAAGCAGCTCGAAGGGCCTTGATTCTGCCTCTTCCTTTATGGGGCAAATCAACCCATATTCCCTTCCCCCGTTCATTCCAAATTCTCTCTTCTTTTCAGAAAGG
Organism: Podarcis raffonei; assembly: GCF_027172205.1. NCBI lineage: Eukaryota > Metazoa > Chordata > Lepidosauria > Squamata > Lacertidae > Podarcis > Podarcis raffonei. Next base: position 14,254,728 of record NC_070609.1, read on the forward strand.
AGGGATTTGGCAAATTTGTCTTGTCTCCAAACAGCATTATTCCTCAAAACTATGTTGATAGGGAGGTATCCATCTAAGGCTGGATGTAGACACATCAAAAAAGCGATTCCGTTAAATGCATTGCAACCTTCATACAAGCAAATGCGATTGACGAAAGACAGGATTCCATCAAGCCATCTGGTGTCACAGTGTTTTAATGAATATAAAGTGCTATATCTTTACTAATGTAGCTAAATCATGACATCAGCAAAATGATGTATTCTTGTGGAACTGAGTATATCCTCCCTCTCTTTGTCCTCCTAAATACATTTGGGAAGATAAAGAACACATACAGGCAGAAGAGAGAGGAAATCCTGTTGTACAACTGTAAGTCCTTGCACTAATGGCTGAGTTAGCCAGATACTGCTCATTGTTACAGAATTTAAGGAAACTTATTACATGCCTTTTACATAATAAATATGCTTTTTGAGCAAGAGGGACACATTTTCCCCTGGACTGCAACCCAGTGGTGGAGAGATCCAAATGCAACTGGGGTGAAGCCATGAATGCACTTTTTACTTTTGTTCAGAAGGGTGTTTTATATACACATCTCGCTCTGAATACTCCTTCTGGACAAGCGAGGCATTATGAGAGTTAAAGGAAACAGTCCAGGTAGGCAAAACATCAAAGGAAGGTTGCAGAGTGGGGCCAGTGAGAGATGTGGTCCCTCTCACATTTTTAGTAATATGCAAGGGAAAGGGAAAGGGGAGGGGAGGGAGAACAGGAGAACAGGAGGGAGTTTGCATGACCCAGCCAATGACTAGGCTCTTTCCCCCTGTCTGAGTAGCAATGTTACCTATATGAAGAGCTCCTTTAAAAACAACACACTGGGTCTCATTCCCAAGGCAGTCGATGGTCTTCTCACTTTCACACTCTGCGGTTCCTTTGGAGAAGCAGGCTGGGCACTTCAGGCCATTTTCAGTCAGAACGCTGTTGTCAGCGCTGCCCAAGGTCCCAGCTCACACAAGACCAACGCTGCTTCTTGCTCAAGTTTAAAAGTCTTTATTGAAGTTCAGTCTCATTTCCAGACGTGCAGCGCGCAACGCTACATCTATCCGTCAGACCGCAGAAGTCCCATCTGAATCTCCGCCCCCCTGACACCAGCTTAAGATTCTAGCTTTACTCCACCTTTTCCTCTGTTCCTTCTTTCTCTGGGTCCTTCTGCTAGTCGGAGTCTCTGCCCTCCGAGATTCTTCTGACGCTGATTCTCCCGACTCCTCCCCCCCCCTCTTTCGGGCTTTAGGACCTGGCTCCCAATCCGGGTTTTCTGCTGTCCCGCGCTCCTCCACATTTGAACTTGGCGCGCGCGCGCAGCCTCCCACTTTCCTTCTGACCGTTACACTTGTGTCACTGCTCCCCCTTTCGGGGAGGCTAGCTGGACCTGGCCTTCCCTCCTTCTCCCCACTCCCCGATGGAGGAGAAGATGGTCCTGACTCACGTGACTCTTCCCCCCCACTGTGCTCTGGTGGGGAAACTGGCCCTACTCCTCCGCTACTCCTTTGGGACTCCCCTCTGGTTCCTTGTTTATGGATCGTCCCCTCTGGGATTCGCCTCGCCCTTACCATAGGCGCCCTCTCCTGGGAATCTTCTGATTCGCTGGAGAAGCTCATGGAATCTCTCGGTCCACTGTCATATTCCCCTACGCTCCCCTCTGATTCCTCTCCTCCGCTCTCTATCTGCTCTCTCCCCTGCTCTTCTGCTCCTGAGCCTCTGACATCCATCCCCCCCTCGAAGCCCCCCCTTCCCCCCTCCCCCTCTTCGGGTGTGGGTTCCAGGTGCTCCAGCGCTGGGGGTGTGAGTGCTGGCTTCTGTTCTCTCCCCCTGGTGTGCAACCGGCCCGCGGGATCAGGCCCCCCCACGATGGGTTCGTCGACGTCGACTTCCCCTGCTTCCATTTCTCTGCTGTCGTGCTCAAAACCAAGATCCTCCCCCCACACGTCCATGTCCTCCTCTCCACCCGGTCCCTCGGGTGAGGCTGTGTGCAAGGGCCCCCTCAGCAGTTCCCTGCTCCACCCCACTTCTGGTTGAGTGTCCCACCAATAGGAGCGGTCCGTGGCAAACCCCGAGAGCGACCCCTCCGGGGAGCTCATCCCCGGCGTCGGCTCCTCATCTGAGGAGAAACCTTGGAACGTGCTGGCTGACAGTGTGGGTGTGAAAAGCCAGTCGTCGAAATACTCCGCCGGCATGGGTCTGTGTGGGAAGATCGAATGGAACTCGTCTTTGAGATAGTGCTCCTCCACGGCGTAGCAAGGCACCCACTCGTTGGCGCTGGCCGGAGTACCCTCCCTGGCGAGGAGATATTCAACTCCCTCTTCCCCCCATCTGGAGTCCAAAATCTCTGTGACCTCGTTGAGTGGCGTCGCCCTCTGTGGTCCCTCCCCTGTTGGCGATGGGCTACGTGGAGCTGGTGCATTCCCTGGCGCCTGAAACCTGTGGGGCGCCTTGTAAGGCGTGAGCACTGACCTGTGAAAGACTGGGTGCATTCTGGAGCCCTCCGGGAGTGTCAACCGGTAGGCCACTGGATTGATTTGTGCCGCGACCTGGTAAGGTCCCAGCTGCTTGTGTCCTAGCTTCCTCTTAGCTAGCGTTCTGGCCGGCACTGCCTGAGCTGCTAACCAGACCCAGTCCCCTACCTGTATGTCTTCCCCAACCCTCCTGTGCCTGTCTGCCTGCATCTTGTAGGCGTGTTTCGCGAGTTCCAAGTGCCTTCGGAGTTGCTCATGGACCTCCTGTAACTCTGCGGCTAAGTGCTCTGCCCCCCGTGGCTCCCCCTCTGCCTCGGTCTCCAACCCCGGGAAGGTTCTGGGGTGGCGCCCATTGTTGGCGAAGAACGGTGTCACCCCTGTAGACCCGTGCTTCGTGTTGTTGTAGGCAAACTCGGCTAGCGGTAGGTAGTCCACCCAGGTCGAGGGCTGTTGATTGGCGTAGCATCGCAGGTACTGCTGCATGATGGCGTTGACCCTCTCCGCTTGTCCGTTGGTCTGCGGGTGTCGTGCCGACGCTAAGTTGATCTTGACGTTCAGGATGCCCAGCAGCTTCTGCCAAAAGTTCGAGATGAATTGGCGACCCCGGTCGGACAGGATGGACCGCGGCAGGCCGTGAGCTTTGAAAACGTGGTCTATGAACAGCTTGGCGGTCTGTTCCGCTGTGGCCACCTTCGCGCACGGAATGAAATGCGCCATCTTGGTGAAGAGGTCTACGACCACGAGTACCGCTGTTTTGCCGCGCGAACTGGGCAGATCTGTAACAAAGTCCAGGGCCACTTTCTCCCATGGTTCGAGCGGCGTCTGCAGCGGTTCCAGCAGACCCGCCGGCTTCCTGTGTACTGGCTTGGCCCTTTGGCAGGTGTCACACCTGGAAACGTAATCCGCAACTTCTCCCCGCACCTTGGGCCACCAAAAGTCCCTGGTGACTAATTCCGCCGTCTTGTCCTTGCCGAAGTGCCCAGCGCTGGGCGCGTCGTGCAGCTGCTGCAAGACTCTCGCACGAAGGTCGTCTCCCGGTACGTAGAGAGCCCCTTTGCGGAGGAGTAGTCCGTCGCGTATCTGGAACTCGTCGTCCCTCGCTGTGCCGTTTCGCACCTCCTCCATCTTGGATTGCGCAAACGAATCCGCCTGTAGCGCACGACGGACTGCGTCCAGGTCCACTGCGGCTGAAGCGCACGCCCACACCTCTGGTGCGAAAATGTGTTTGGCCGCTGCCGGTGCCGCTTCCTCGAGATACTGCGGCTTCCTGGATAGCGCATCCGCCATGACGTTGTTGTCTCCCGGGATGTATTCTATCCGGAAATCGAAATCTGCAAAGAACTCCGCCCAGCGGATGTGTCTCTGGTTCAGGAACTTCGCCGTGCGCCAGTACTCCAGGTTCTTGTGGTCCGTGCGAACCTGCACTGTGTGTCTGGCTCCGACGAGGAAGTGCCGCCACGCCTTGAAAGCAGCATGAATGGCCAGCAACTCCCTGTCCCAGATGGTGTAGTTCTGCTCCGACGTGCTGAGCTTCCTGGAGTAGAATGCGCACGGTCTCCAGTCCCCTTGCGGATCTTGCTGCAACAGGACCGCCCCCACCGCTCTGTCCGAGGCGTCCGTTTCAACCCTCATCGGTTTGCTGGGGTTTACGTGTAGCAGCTGTTCTTCGGACGCGAAGAGACGCTTGAGCCTCCGAAAGGACTGCTCCGCCTGGTCCGTCCAGGTGAACTTCTTCTTCTTGGAGCTGAGGGTGTCCGTGATGGCTGCTGTCTCCTTCGCGAACCCCTTGATGAACTTGCGATAAAAGTTGGCGAAACCGACGAACTTCTGGACCTCCTTCCGGTTGCGCGGGCTCTTCCAGTCCAACACTGAGCGGACCTTGGCGCTGTCCATGGCAAGTCCCTTGTCGGACAGCTTGTAGCCCAGGAAATCCACCTCTGTCGTGTCGAACTGGCACTTCTCCAGTTTGGCGTAAAGTCTGTGCTCCCGTAGTCTTTGCAGGACCTCCTTGACGTCCTCCTCGTGCGCCTCCTGCGAGTCCGAAAAGATCAGGATATCATCTAAGAAGCAGACGCACTTCTTGTAGAGGAGTCCCGCTAGCACGTGGTGCATGAAAGCTTGGAAACAATGGGAGCCATTTTGGAGACCAAACGGCATGACTCTGTATTCATAGGTTCCTAAAGGCGTAAACATGGCTGTCTTCCACTCGTCGCCCTCCCGCATGCGTATAAGGTTGTAGGCCCCTCGTAGATCCAACTTGGTGAAGATCCGCCCCTTCCTCACCGTCGCGAGCAGGTCGTCAATTTTGGGCATGGGGAATGCTGTGGGCTTTGTCCTGGAATTGATGATTCTATAATCCACTATGAGCCTCCGTTCGGGCGTGTCTCTCTTCTTCACGAAAAACACGGGACTGCCCCCCACTGCTTTGGATTCCCGGATGAATCCCCGCTTCAAATTGCGATCTATGAACTCCCTGAGTTCTTGCATTTCGTCTTCAGACATGGAGTACAGTTTCCCAGTCGGCAGCGTCGCCCCTGGCAGGAGGTCAATCTTGCAGTCGTAGGGTCTGTGGGGAGGCAGCTTGTCTGCTTCCTTCTCGCAGAAGACTTCCAAAAAGGCCTTGTACTTGTTGGGCACCGCTTGCACCATGCCTAGGTGTAGCTGCGGTGCATCCTCTTGCCCCTCCTCTTCCTGGCAGGTCTGGATGCAATGCGCTGCGCAGTAGGAAGAGCAGAAGGTCAATTGCCGCTGGTACCACGCTAATGCCGGGCTGTGCCTATCCAGCCAACTCATGCCCAACACTATGGGCGTGTCCGACAGGTGAGTGACGTTGAAACTGATGACTTCACGGTGGTTCCCAATTTGCATCACCAGAGGCGGTGTCTGCTGTACCACCTCTCCTCCCAGTATCTTCCTGCCATCTACTGTGACAACATTTAGGGGCGTCGTGGCTGGCAGGAGTGCTATGCGATGCTGCTTGACGAAGTCCAACCCTACAAAGTCTGCGTTGCTACCAGAGTCAATGGTAATAGGGACCTCCAGGGTGAGCCCATCGGGCAGCTGGAGCGATGCAGTGAGTTGCACCACTGGTTTGGGTGGGAGGGGGTCCGTGGGCTGCAAAATCTCTGGGGACTGCTTCACTGACTCGCCTGGTTGAGCCCCAGTGCCTCTGTCTCCAACCAGGCTCCTCCGTTTCCCTGGGGCTGCTCCTCCTGCTGAATTGCTCCTTTAACAGTTGCTGAGGCTGCAGTGTGCTTCTGGAGCCTCTGGGGACACTCTTTGGCCATGTGCAGTGCACTGTCGCAGATGTAACACTTCCTGCTCCCTCTAGGAGCCTTCGCCTTGACTGCTCCTGGTGTTTGGGCTCTGCTTGCTGTCTGAGCCCTTGCACCTCCGATTTCCATTGGCTCCTCCCCCCTCATCAGAGCAGGCGTGGACTGAGCGCGCTCTGTCTCTCTGGGTAGGAAGGGAGTCGTTCTAACTGACGTGTTTGCTCTTCCCCCCTGCTCCCTGCTCCACGGGCGTTCTTCCAGGCGCACCCCAATTGCGAGCGCCCTTTGGACAACTTCTGTTGTATTTTGGGGTCTCTCTCCCCTCGCCAGCTCATCTTTCACGGCTCCATTCAGCCCCTCCCAGAACAGATCCCTGACGGCAGCTGAGTCCTTCTGCCAGCCCAGCACATTTACTAACCCAAAAAAGCGGGAATGATACTGGCGCACTGTCGCTTTTCCTTGCCGCAATCCATGCATTTCCCTTCTAGCGACATCCACATCCACCATTGATTTAAAGCAAGCGTCCATGGCTCCAATAAAGGCGCTTGAATCTTTGAGGGCGGGGTCATTTTCGCGTAACAAGGTTCGCAGCCACGACTTAGCTTCCCCATGCAGATGAGTGATTATGAAACCCACTTTCTCCTCCTCATCTCTAAAATCTTTCCGAAGCAAATTGAGCGCGAAAACTACTTCTGCTCTGAAGTTAGGGTACTGCTGCAGGTTCCCGTCAAAATGGGTCACCAGGCTTGCCCCCCTTTTCCCGAGGGCAACTCCCTCCGGCTTGGCTCCCAGCTGCCCCTCCTTTCCCCATTTGTCCCACCTGGCTTGCAGATCCTGGCAGAGCGCAGCTGTTTCTCCTTCTTTTTTCTTAGACGCAGCCAATTCTGCGTAGAGCGTTGACACCGCTTCCTGCAATTGCTTGATTTTTTCCTCTGTAGTCATCTTTGCCTATCTTCGTGAGCTTGCAGAGTTTTTACGAGATGGGACCTACTGTCAGCGCTGCCCAAGGTCCCAGCTCACACAAGACCAACGCTGCTTCTTGCTCAAGTTTAAAAGTCTTTATTGAAGTTCAGTCTCATTTCCAGACGTGCAGCGCGCAACGCTACATCTATCCGTCAGACCGCAGAAGTCCCATCTGAATCTCCGCCCCCCTGACACCAGCTTAAGATTCTAGCTTTACTCCACCTTTTCCTCTGTTCCTTCTTTCTCTGGGTCCTTCTGCTAGTCGGAGTCTCTGCCCTCCGAGATTCTTCTGACGCTGATTCTCCCGACTCCTCCCCCCCCCTCTTTCGGGCTTTAGGACCTGGCTCCCAATCCGGGTTTTCTGCTGTCCCGCGCTCCTCCACATTTGAACTTGGCGCGCGCGCGCAGCCTCCCACTTTCCTTCTGACCGTTACACTTGTGTCACTGCTCCCCCTTTCGGGGAGGCTAGCTGGACCTGGCCTTCCCTCCTTCTCCCCACTCCCCGATGGAGGAGAAGATGGTCCTGACTCACGTGACTCTTCCCCCCCACTGTGCTCTGGTGGGGAAACTGGCCCTACTCCTCCGCTACTCCTTTGGGACTCCCCTCTGGTTCCTTGTTTATGGATCGTCCCCTCTGGGATTCGCCTCGCCCTTACCATAGGCGCCCTCTCCTGGGAATCTTCTGATTCGCTGGAGAAGCTCATGGAATCTCTCGGTCCACTGTCATATTCCCCTACGCTCCCCTCTGATTCCTCTCCTCCGCTCTCTATCTGCTCTCTCCCCTGCTCTTCTGCTCCTGAGCCTCTGACAGCTGTGATCAGGAACTGCCAAAATCAAAAGAATAATGAGCATGTTAATGGTTTTATCTGTTTTTTGTACATGTATATTATATTATTGTAATTCACCCAAGGGCTTTACAGTTTTGGTGGGGAACCTGCAAGTATTATTGGATGAAAAGATTATCTAGACCCAGTCAGGGTTTAGGATTGACATTGGTACAGATTCAGGAGAAGCCTGGTTGGAAATCCCTTCTCAGGCAGAGATGTAGCTGCCCAGTAGGTCCCTCTTCTTCACAGTTTCTCCTCCTGCCTGCTTCTTCAGCCTGCCTCTCCACCCCTTGAGAGGCCCTAATAGTGCTGCATGGCTCAACCCATATAGCCATCTGGGGCTGTCTCACCCCATTTGAATGAGGCCCAGGTCCTCTGAGTACTGCTGATTGACTACCTATCCAGCCTTTGGCCAAATCCAATGCAAAGCCCTAACATGTTGTGGATTTTAAAATTATACAGAAACCTACGGCTGAGAATTGCATTCTTACACAGTTCCGTGTTGCAGCAGTGCTTCTTCATCTCAAAGAATTTACCATCCCCTGCAGTGAAGCTGTAATTGCCTGAGAAACAATTGTCGGATGACGTGCATTTATTCAAAAGTTGCGCTCGGAGTTCTACTATGAAAAAGAAATTGAAATAAATATCTAGATCTGGGGAATATATTCAGGACTATTGCTCCTAAGGCACATTCATTGTAATGGTTCCAATTTTCTTTGATGCCTGAATCAGGACCTTTTCAAACTAACAATATGGAAAGTATTATTAAATTTGGCAATCTAAAGTGAGGTGCTGTTTGTTTGTTTGTTTGTTTAAACACGTGTGCACTGCTATAACATAAAAGGAAAAAATATCAAAATGTTTTTCAGTAATAATACATAAGAGATACAATAAAAACAACATTAAAAGTAAATAGATAGATATCAATTAACCAGTGTGGTGTTGAATGGTTTATTTAAATTTGAAGGTTCATTATTGTTCCACAAGATGTGTATTTCTTTAAGGGCCAGAGCAAATAACGTGACCTAGTTTTACAGCTGTGAAGCAGCTTTCTCACTCCCTTGGTGGATGGGTCATGCTTATTGATATATTATAATTAATGTAAAAGGAGTTTTTGTTATTAAAACCTAGCAAATGTTATATTTGTGTTCCTTGTAATGTGTGGTCTTCCCAGCATGCTTTCTGCAGTGCAACTAATCTGCAAATAGCCAACATGTGGAAAGATCTATTCTTAATGATCTGCATAGCCCTGGTGGAACAGAATAGTTTTCTGCAGGCATTTATGAGTTCAGCTCTCTGCCACAAGCAGTAGTCTCTTGCCTCCTTAATCCATAGGACCAACCTCTGTTTTTATGTTTGCAATTAATTTGTATAATGCTTTAAATTTGGAATGTATGTAGAAATTCATTTCACATCAAATTTCTAGCACGAGGACTCATGCCTTCTCCTATACATCCGACAATACATCTGACATACACTGCACTCTAGCTGCTAGCCGATCATAACAATTTGCAGGTTCGGGGCATTCTTCACTGAACTCCTGTTGTTGAACACAAGACACTTGGCAAGACACTTGCATTTCACGAACCTTAGTGCCCACTTGCCCCTCTCCCTCCAAAAATGTAGCAGTGATGTTGGAACAAATGGTCAAGTGAGCACCACCATCCCACCCAGGATTGCCCCAAGGCATTTTGGCACCTCAGACAAACCAGAAATGGCACCCATGTCCTCCAGGGTAGAATGGGTGGGTTAATCAGGAACAAGCAAGAAGAAGAAGAGGAGGAGGAGTTTGGATTTGATATCCCGCTTTATTACTACCCGAAGGAGTCTCAAAGCGGTTAACATTCTCCTTTCCCTTCCTCCCCCACAACAAAAACACTCTGTGAGGTGAGTGGGGCTGAGAAGTGTGACTGGCCCAAGGTCACCCAGCAGCTGCATGTGGAGGAGCGGAGACGTGAACCTGGTTCACCAGATTACGAGTCTACCGCTCTTAACCACTACACCACACTGGCAAGGGGATCAAATCAACCAATGCCTGAAGTATGAAAGAAGTTCGTCAGGTGGAGGGTCCCATACTGAATCAAGCTGGATAACAGAACCCCTTTGTAATAGGCAAACTGCAAGAATACTTAATGTTGGTTCCTTCCTAATCATTTCATCACTGAAAGTTATTTCAAAATTACTTGAGGGGGGAGGGGGAGCCATGAAAGTGTGAAGCCCCTCCATTTCCCATCCCAATTGCTCAGCTTTTGATTAGTTTTTTATAGATCTGTGAAAGGACTCTCAATTTCAATGTCATTTATGGCAAAGGGAATATTCAGTTTATATTCTAGTTTTATTGTCTAGTTTGATAACCAAAACTAAATTGGAGTTCATTGTTTTGGGTCAATAGGGATTTCTGGTTGATACAAATCAAGTTCTCCAAGCTTGGAGATAAGCACGCAGATTCAGCCACTGGTTGTGATCAGGTGATGTTAGATTCCCCATTTTCATATACAAGCCATTGCTTACTTCAGGATTGGGAAGCTATGACCCTCTGTCGGAATATCAAGCCTTATCAGAGGAATTGGCCCTTCTCCAGGCACCCGGCTTGATTCCTTGTTGAACTCCCCGTCTGCGACTCCCGGCAAGATCAGGCGAGATCTCAATCGGCGATCCTCCTCAACGTGAGAAGAACACACCACTCCTCCCCTCCATCCCCAGGGAGGGGAAAGAGACAGACAGAAATGTATTTACATGCCTTTATTCCTGTCTTTCCAGCAGTACAGAGAAAACGTGACTGCACTCATCACCAACAGCAGAGAGAGAAAACTCCTCCCATGAACTTCCAGTACAGATCATGTGACACTCTGAGCTAACATCCGGTGCTCAGTACACTGAATAGACTGTCCTTTGTTCCCACGGTACAGTCCCAAAACATCAACATCCTGTTTGGCTTTCCAGCCACCTGGAGCTCGCTGCTGCATTGCTCCTTTTTCGTAACATCCTCCCCCAAAAGAATCAATGCGTGTTGCGGCAAGCAAAGCGTGATCCAGAGAAGAAAACAAACAGTTGTTATACACATAACACTCCCCTGTTGTTACAGTTCCACCCTTGGAACTCCTCGCCACTGGTTTCCCCAGTGTACCTCTCTGGTTGTCTGGCTTCCAAGGAATGAGCGCATCTGCATTACCTTGGCTAGCAACTCTCTGTTGTGTCTTTGTCTCTGACTTAGACACAGCTCCAACCTGTCCTCGGTTGTGTACAACAGCAACACATGCAATAGCTAAGTTAGCAAACTCTTTTGAGTACCTCTTGGGTGGTACACCCTTTGTAACTCTCTCAGACCTTCGTATGAGGTGCTGATTCTCTCTGCTCACTGGTTCAGTCTCAGGACTCTTTGGAGAACCAGTTCCAATGGTAAACAGTGGTTCGTCCTTCACCTGTGAAGGTCTATCCATTGTGTGAGATTTCCTCTCAATGACTGTGACAACTGAGCTCTCCGAGCTATCACTGTCGCTCTCAGTACCACTGTACTCTGTAAAATTATCATCATCTGAATTGCCCTCTGTGGGAAATGTGTGTACTATCACTCTCTCCTGTTCAGGAGCACTCTCTAGAAATTTTGTGAGAATCACCTGTCCAGATTCAGACAAAATTACTCTGTAGAGACCCTTTTCATATCCCACAAAAATGCCTCTGGCATTCTTTACTCCACCTGGAGCTTCTGTCCTCACATGAGACCCAAAAACCTTGAAATGGGCAACAGAAGGTTTTCTCTGGAACAGTTTCTCAAAAGGAGAACTTCCCAACTCTTTTGAAACCTTTCTCAACCACGTATAACAAAACGACATTAGCGACTCCGCCCAGTACTCATGTGGCAAATGTGAACTAAGCAATTGCGCATTCATCCCCTTTTGCAATTCTTTGTTCACCAGTACACAGACACCCCTGTTCCACGCTTCCGCTGAAACAGCAACCTTGTGTCTTATCCCTTTCTTCTGCAGGAACTCCTGAAAATCCTGTAAAAGAAATATTTGCTTCTCATCTGTGAAAAGAAAATCAATGTTAGCATTATGCATATTTTCAACCTTGTCACAAAACTCCTGAAACCTTTCCAAGGCTTCCTGTGGCCTCTGTAACACATAAATCCAGACAAAATTAGTGAAATGATCCACACACACAAGATAAAATCTTGCTTTGCCTCTAGATGGTTCTAGAGGACCTATCACATCAGCATACACCCACTGAAACGCTCTGTCGACCCTGGCCATCTTCTCGGCGCTCGTTTTGGTCACACCTGCGGGAGAAATTAGGTTAGACACAGATGAATTACATTCCATGTAATCACTTTGGTCATAAGTCAACAAATACAGCCCATCTTTCTCTCTGGCAGAAAGATACAACTCTCCATCTTTGAAGATCTTGCAGCTCTCAGCATCATAGGACAGTTTCAGTCCTTTCTTTGCAATCTGCGAAACACTCAGCAGATTGAACTTCAATTCAGGAACCAAGTAAACATTGTTTATAGCCTAGTTCAGACTCTTAAGATACACAGTCCCTATCCCGGTCGCTTCCAGCTCCTGACCGTTGGCCTGTTTCACAGCGAAGCTTTGCTTCTTAAACGTTGAAAATAGTCCTCTGTGTGGGGACATATGAAAAGTACATCCAGTGTCGATTACAAACGAGTTCCCAACATCTGGCGTGGTTCCTTTCGCCATCAAAGCCTTTGCAGGTTTCACCGAAGGCTTGGTATGACTTTTGCCTGACGCCTCAGGCTTTGCTGAGCGGCCCTTAGCTCCTTTTGGCTGGCGTGGCTTCTTACAGTTCCGCTGAAGGTGCCCAGCCTGTCCACAATTGTAACATCGGACAACGTTCAAAGCTACAGCATTCTCTCCAGTAGCAACATCTGTGGGGGAATTAGAACTCCGTTCCTCCCTCCCCCTGTCTTTTACTTCCAGCGCAGCAAGGCGGTCGTGTTCATTCAAAACAACGGCACACACCCTCTCCGCGGTCAAATCTTGAGCCGGAAGGGAACCAAGCTGACTGGCAACCGTTTTGTCTGTCCGATTTAGGCTGTTTATCATCATGAAGCAAAACACTTCCTCCTGTAGACGGAAATTGTGTTCCACCATCTGTTGGCGCAGATATTTCATCTCCGTCAGGTGTGCTTGAACATCTCCATCAGGCGCAAGCCTCAGATTGGTCAGCTTCTCAAAATACAGCAACGCTGAAGAACCAGCATCCCTCTGATGTGTTCTACGCAGCGTCTCCCAAATCTCTCGCGCATACTCTAGATTCTGAATATGCACCAATTGGCTATCTGAGACACACAGAATTATAGCCGTCCTGGCCTTTAGATTCTGTGATTCCCAATGTCGCGTTGGAACTGCAGGGATTGGGTTCTCAATCACCTCAAAGACCCTCTGATTCTGCAGCAGGGCCTTCATCTTTACAGACCAAGATGAATAATTGTCATTAGTCAGGGGAGGTGGATAGGGTAAATCTCCCCCCTTCTTGGCATCCATTCTGAATCCAAGTCTCTGCTCTCACTCTCAAGCCAGTAAAATCCAAAAGTCTATTTTGGGTTGTTTACTGCCTACACTGGCAGGCAAACTGCACGCTGTTTTAAAGTCCTTGCTAAGATAGTCAAAACAATTCCACTTCCCAGGCTCTCTGACTGAGCCAGTAACTTTCCACTTTACTGACAGGCGTTGCCTAGCAACTGTGCATACCTTTCTTCAGACAGGAAATCTTATCAACCACAAGAATTCCTGGTATGCAAGCCTTTGCTCTCAGAGCTGTTTTTCCAAACGCAGCTCCCGTGAACCAGAGAATGAATCAATCTGCATTCACACTTTTTAGCCCGAAATTCAGCATACCTTTTGGGGCTCCGTTGCTCGGACATTCCTCCTCTCGGTGTCCAGCCGTCTGTTCAGCTTCTGGCTGCACGCAGACGTTATCTTATCTTCTTTTGGTGCAGAGGATGGCAAACGATCCATCGACCTCTCACCTCTCATGCTGATTCCCATGGATCAGATAACCATCGGCTAATGCTACCAGTTGTCGGAATATCAAGCCTTATCAGAGGAATTGGCCCTTCTCCAGGCACCCGGCTTGATTCCTTGTTGAACTCCCCGTCTGCGACTCCCGGCAAGATCAGGCGAGATCTCAATCGGCGATCCTCCTCAACGTGAGAAGAACACACCACTCCTCCCCTCCATCGCCAGGGAGGGGAAAGAGACAGACAGAAATGTATTTACATGCCTTTATTCCTGTCTTTCCAGCAGTACAGAGAAAATGTGACTGCACTCTCTCATCACCAACAGCAGAGAGAGAAAACTCCTCCCATGAACTTCCAGTACAGATCATGTGACACTCTGAGCTAACATCCGGTGCTCAGTACACTGAATAGACTGTCCTTTGTTCCCACGGTACAGTCCCAAAACATCAACATCCTGTTTGGCTTTTCAGCCACCTGGAGCTCGCTGCTGCATTGATCCTTTTTCGTAACATCCTCCAGATGTTGTTGGACTGCATCTCCCATCATCCCTGACAAGTTGCCAGGCTAACTGAGGCTGATGGGAGTTCTAATTCATCTATAGCTGAAGTGCTACAGCTTCCTCAACTCACTTTTTTCATGAGTGAGTTGCCCTAGCATAGACTTCTATATGCTAGTAGAACCCTTAAAGTTCAACAATCTTAACCTGGATCTAATCCAACAGGAAAAGACAAAAAGGCAGGAAAATTTACTTATATTTCTACGCAGAACACTGGCAACACAGGAATCTTCCTTGGAGTCACAAGTTGTTTTACCATAGCCATTGTTTGTCATTCCAGTCTTGTTATAAGTATATCTGCAGTTCAGAGGTAATGCTGAATACACAAGCAAAAGTTTACTTCATGGATTATTATGATCATTAACATTATTATTAGTTGGTTTTGCAGTTTGCTTAATAAGACTAGGAGGAGGAAGTGATAGTAAATTAAAACTTCTAAATTAAAAGGGGTTCAATTTTAAAAGCATTTTAACAGAATAAAGTAAAAGGAATTGAGGAAAACACTCATTAATTAAAACTCTCAAAGCCATTGCCCACAACACCGGTTTAATTGTTTCTAGGAAGTGGGGAGGTGAACTCTCCCTTTCCCACGACCCACTTTTTCTCCCATCCAGACTCTCACTTAAATACGATACATTTTCTTTCCACTGTTTGGATATAAATTTACATCTTAGCACAATTAAACTATGGAATTTTCTACAAGATCCCAAGCTGAAAGACTTCTGGGAAAAGATTTATAAGGAATTGAAAAAAATGTTGAAATATACATTTATTAAGGAACCAGAACCCTTTCTACTTGGAATAACAGGTTTGGAATTGCCCAAGAAAGATGTCAGATTGTTTTTGTATTCCACAACTGCAGCTAGAATTTTGTTGGCCAAAACTTGGAAATCACAAGAAGTACCAACAGTGGAGGAATGGCAGATGAAGGTGATGGACTTTTGGGAGCTAGCCGACCTGACTGGAAGAGTTCGCGACCAGAAGAAGGAGGAGGAATGGAAGAAATTCAAAGACTACTTAGCTAAATATGTTAAGATAACTTAAATAGAATTACTTGTGAGTATCAGATAGGACTAGGATTTACATATGTGATGTTGTAGAATACTATGTTAAGTTAAAATGAAAAGAAAGAAAGATGTTAATTGACTAAGTAATTTTTTTGTGAAAATAGTTTTGGAAAACTGCTACAATGACCTATATGGAAACTTAGCCAGGGGGACTCAAGAATGTTACCCAACAAAGTTAACAAAAGTGAAACTATTACAATTAGGATAAATGTTTGTTTGTTTGTTTTTTGGTGTTCTTTTTTCAATTTGTTTGTTATAAATTTGGAAAACTAATAAAAAAAAATTGGGGGGGGGGGAGGAATTTTCTACAAGAGGTAGTTAATGCCACCAATTTGAATGGCTTTAGAAGAGAATTAGACAAATTGATGGAAAATAAGACTCTCAGTGGCTACTAAACATGAAGCCTATGTACTACCTCCAGTATAAAAAGTTGTATATTTCAGATATCAGTTGCTGGAACTCACAGTAAGCCAGAGTGTTGTTGCGCTGAGGTCCTGTGAGCTTCCCATAATCATTGGGTTGGCTAGTGTGAGGACATGATACTGGAGTAGGGGTGAACCAATCTATCAATTTAACTTACTTTCGGTTTCTAATTTCCAATTTATTTATTTATCTGCATCCAAGGCTGTGTACATGGTTCTCTCCCCCGACCCCAATTTTATCCTCAGAAGATTCCTGTGAGGTATTCATTATTTATCTCTATGACATCATTTATCCGGATGACTGTGAAGGAAAAGTTTGTTTTTGCTGGGGCAGGTTGGGTCCCCAAGTATTTTCTTTTTCTTTTCCCCATACCAGAAAAGGGTTAATGTATGGCACCCTCTGATTGGCCAAGGTTCCAGGAGGGGGAATTGAAAAGGAGAGGATTTGGAGAGAAAGGAGGAGTGAGTTTTGGAGGGAGTGTTGGGAGGAGGTTTTGGAGTAGGTTGGGAGTGAGGTTGGGAGGATAGGTAGGAAGATAGGGAGTGAGAGTTGGTTCTGGGCAGAAGCATCCACTCTGAGGAAAATATCACATGCTAGAGAAAGGAGTCTCTGAGCTTAGAGTGAAGGACAGTGTGTGGTGTCCTGTAAGAGTATTTAGGCCAGGAATTAACTGGGGGGCTGAGGTTGAGAAAGGAGAAGTAGAAGCTGTAAAGAGACAGTCTACTTAGGTCTCATTCCAGTCAGGAGGGGAGAGATTCTTCTAGTAAGAGAAGACTCCCAAACCAGTGAAACCTTGGAGTGCCTCAGGAGCAGGGTTGTCTAGGGGTGTGTAACTGACAGAAAGTACCACCTTGTTAAGAACCAAAGTATTAAGTGTGAAACAACTGAGAAAACCTTGAAGTGAAATAACATTGTAAACTGAAGAATCCTAAGTTTTATCTTCTCGTGTCATGAACTTCCTTGTTAAATAAAATTGTTATTGTTTATTTGAGCAAATCCTGCCCGAGACTCCTAATTATTAAGTTTTACTTCACGCAAATCCCCTACAAAATAATCTGAGGTAGACTGTGGAAATCCGTGGGATTGGTTTTCTGTGAGTTGGGTGCACTATACTTAAGTGAGAGGACGAGCCCAACGGTGCCAGAGGGAAAAGGGTCGTCGGGTCCATCATAATGACATCACAAGAAATATTCATGACTTAACTCTCTGCTACTTTCTCTTGGTAACCCTGCACTCCTTGCTCTCTGGGGTGTTGATCTGCACTTCTAACTCCCCTTCTCTCCCATGCTGCAATTTCTTTTCAGTGTCCTCTAAAGGTAATTAAATGTCCCCCATCTTACCTGGAGAAAGCAGGACCAAGAGGAGGCTTGCGCTCAGGAGTGCCTTCATCATTCTGGAAAGATTAGGAGACTCAGAGCAGAGATGGATCAACAAGGGAATTGGTGCAGGTAGAGGCTTACCTGGAGTTATTTATAGGCCATGGTCTCATGTCGCAGGCAACTCTTGGGAACAAATGGTTCAGTGAGGTCCGGGAATGGGTGTTTTTTCCCCCAGGAACATACTGAAATTCAAAGCTCAGTGAAGGAATTGTCTATGATCTCATTAGTTGTTGATAGACACTTCTCAGATTTCTTTTTCGATATAGATAATTTGCAATTTACAATGTAAATGATGAAGGCACTCAAGAAAGCAATTTAGAGCCAAATAGGCAAGGGCAAAAGCCCTGAAGCCAGCTACAAAATAGCCCCTCAAAATGGCCTCTATCTAAGGATTCCTCATAATAGTAATAATAATAATTTTATTATTTCTACTCCCCACCCCATCTGATTGGGTTACCTCAGCCACTCTGGGTGCATTCAAGCATATACAGAAACATAATAAAACATCAAACATTTAAAATCGCCCTATACAGGACTGCCTTCAGATGTCTTCCAAAAGTTCTATAGTTACTTATCTCCTTGACATCTAATAGGAGGTCATTCCACAGTGTGGATACCACTCCCAAGAAGGCCTTCTGCCTGGTTCCCACTAACCTCACTTCTCACAATGAGAAAATGTCCATAAGGCCCTCAGAGCTAGATCTCAGTGTTTGGGCTGAATTTAGGGTGGGGTGGAGATGCTCCTTCAGAAAAAGCCTGGATACTAGATCCATTCCAGGAAGGCTGGAAAGTGTGGAATGGGCTGTGGATGCAATGGAGACCTTAAGCAGTAAAACTGATCCTGCTGTCTTCGACGTGGTTTCCAGAGAGTGAAAAGAATGAAATGAGACGTCAGTAGTTCAATGTGCCAATGGCTGAGTGTGCCAGGTATGAATCAGCCACTTACACAACTTCGAGGAAGGTCTCAATTGGAGCCAGCAATGGCCATGGAGCTTTCTCTATTAGGGAGCTACACAAACATGGCTATTCTCTCTTTTTTTAAAAAAAGAAAAGAAAATCTTTTTTTATTCAATTTTACACGATTCATTTGAATGCAAACATTAGTGACAATCATCAATATTTAGGATTCCCTCCACCCCTCCATGGTTTCCATTATCAAACATTTTCTAGTGCATCATATATTTTCTCTATTTTTCTTAAAATAATCCATTTTTGCCTTAGCTTTTAGTACATTGCAAGCATTACTCAAATCCTATTAAAGTTTATAGTACTTTACAGTGTTCTCTTAAGTAAATTGTATATTTTTCCCCATTCCTTATTAAAGTGACTATATCCTGGTTTCTGATTTCCCTGGTCATTTTCACCATTTTGGCGTTGTCCATCATCTACATCAACCATTCACGTCTGGTCAGGACTTTTTTCAATCTTTGGGCCAATAGTATCCACGCTGTTGTCCTCACATACATAAATAATCGTTTCTGTTCCTTTCGTATCTCTACATCTGAAATTCCTAGTAAAAAAGCTTCTGTCCCCCCCAAACGTTATTTTAAACATTTCTTCTGATCATTATATATCAGTTCCCAGAATGTTTTTGTTATCTTGCACATCCACCACATGTGGTAGAACGTGCCTTCCTTCTCTGTACCCTTCCAATATACGTTTGAAGTAGTTCTATACATCTTTGCTAATTTTGTAGGTGTAACATCATTTTCATATAGTTCTCCTTCAATGCACAGCATGCTGTAAATTTTAAGTCCTCCCTCCATAACTTTTCCCAAGATGAAAATTGAATATTGTGCCCAATATCTTTTCCCCATTGTATCATTACCGATTTAACTTCCTCATCTTTAGTATGCCATTCTAGCAACAACTTATACATTTTGGAAAGTAACTTCACATTGCATTCCAGTAAATCTTTTGCAAACCTTGAAATTTCCTTACTAAACCCATTTTTCTTATCAATGTTAAAGACATCATTAAATTGATGGTATTGCAACCAATCTGTTACTAAATGTCTTGTATCCTCAAATCTTTTCAACTTTAATTGTTGTTCTATTTCCATTAGCAACTCTTTATAGGTTGCCCATTCACTTTTTGCATTAGTTTTTTTCAAGGATATTGCTTCCTGTAAGGAAAGCCACCATGGTGTCTTCTGTTCTAACATGTTTTTATATTTCTCCCATACTGCGAAAATGGATTTCCTTACCAAATGATTTAAAAACCCTTTGTGCACTTTAGTCTTCTCATACCAAATAAATGCATGCCATCTAAATCTATTATCATGACCCTCAAGGTCTAAAATATATGTATTAAAAAAATTATCCACTCCCACAGCCAGCAGAGACAGGACACTTCATAATATATTATGAAGTGTTCTGCTCCACTGACTAAGGGTATGCTTTGAAATAAAAATAACATCTTGGCAATACATTCAATTTCATTGCTGAAATTCTTCCCCATAGTGATAAATCCATCCTTCCCCAAACATCCATATTTCCCTTTATTTATTTCCATAGTTCCATACATAGTTATCCTTAAAGAAATTTATACTCTTAGCTGTCAACCAAACGCCCAAACAGTTCACCTTCTTTTTTTCAATTGTCAATTGTGTTGCTAGTTGTAACTCATTTTCATGTTGTTCTGTCATATTTTTAACCAGTACTTCCATTTCATTTTTATTTATCTTAAATCCCGCTACCTGACCAAATTCAGATATTTTATCTAGGACCCTTGATATACTTGCCAATGGGTCTTCTACGGTCATTACAAGGTCATCTGCAAATGCTCTCGGCTTATATGCTTTGCATTCAACTGTTATACCTTTTATTTCTTCATCAGATCTTATATTCCTCACCAGGGTCTTTAATACTAAAATGAACAGTAATGGCAACAGGGGTCAAACTCTGTCTTGTCCCTTTTGTAATTTTACATTTTCTGATACTGCATTATTGACTATCAACATTGCCTGTTGGTCTGCATAACTTGCGTCAATTCCCCTTAGGAATGATTTTCCAAAATTCATCATCTCCATATTCCCCCCCCCATAAAGGTCCATGACACGTTATCAAAGTCCTTCTCTGCATCCAGAAACATCAAAGCTGCTTGCTTTTCATTCCTGACTTCCAGATACTGATACTCTATTGTATCAATTAATTTTCCTTATATTATCCTTCATCTGTCAGCCAGGAAGAAAGCTAGCTTGATCTTGATGAATTAGCTCTTTTACGTCCTTTTACATCCTTCATCCTTCAACGGTTGTCCCAGAAAATGTTGTAGTTTTTTAATAATATTTTGCTGATAAATCTGGCCCTGGCAATTTACCTAATTTTGATTGGTTAATTTCTTGTTGCCCTTCCTGTATTATTATTGGTGCATTTTAATAATTGATTTACTCTTTTGGAATCTATGGTAATTTACTGTGCTCTAAATAAATATTCTCCAGTTCTATCTTTATTTTCTTTACCGGCTCGATATAGCTCTGTATAATATTTTACAAATTGTTGTCTAATGTCATTCGAGTTATCTATTATTTTTTCTTCTACTTTCAATTTATTTATTACATTCAATTGATGTTTCTTTTTAAACTGCCAAGCAAGCAGTTTTCCTCATTTGTTTGCATTTTTTTTTAAAAAAAATCTGCCTTAACATTTTAATCTTTCATTCAGTTTCTTGGTTCACTAACACCTCTGAATCTTTTCCAGGTTTTTAAATCAATTCTTCCAATATTTCTTTCTTTTTACCCTCTTCAAACTTTTTTTGATAAGCATTTTGTTGAGTAAAAAAACCACCTCATCACTGCCATGGCCATTCTCTCAACCAGTCAAGTGGTTTAATGCCCATCATTAAAGCAGAACAACTAATTTAGTGCTTTGGTCGTTCTACTGCAAACAAAGTGCTTGAATGGTTTGTGATGAGGCTTTTAAATTTCCTCCCACAATGGCTGAGACTGCCAACCATATTCTTCAGTGCGTGGCTGTAGCCCGCATTTGCTACAGACATGTGCATAAACTGCTAATACTATCACATCCAAGATCTATGGGAAGTTGCTTGGTTCTTGATGGGTAAAGGTATATTCTGAACTAGTGTCTCTGTCTTTGCTCTTACTTGATGTGGGGTCTTAATGAATTGGAAAGCGCAATGTACTTTTTCTGATCTTCCAGGCTGCTAATCAAAGTGCAATGAAAGCCTCAGGGTACTGCTCAGGTGACTGCTGCAGTGGTAGAGCTAGACATAGCTCAAGACTGTTGAAAGGTTCCAGGGATACACTGGTAGACACTGAATAGAATACAATGACTCCAAGATCATTACTGACAGCTAATTAAATCATTCTATAAAACTTCAACCCTCCTTGTTCCAGTTGTGTCAGATTGTTAGGATAGAGAGAGATACATTAACTCAGCTGATCTGTTTGATGATGACTGCCCTGATCCACATTTTCTTGAATTGAAGCCAGCTCAGTGTTTATACCCGTTTGAAATCCAATCCTCGATTTTCAAAAGGTAAGAACCCTGGCTGTGCTCTTTTTTGCTCTTTAAGATATGGCAACCCTAACAGGAGGCAGTGATGGCTACCAACTTAGATGACTTAAAAAGATAATTAGAGAAATTCAGGCAGGGCAAAGTTACCTACAAAGGCTATGTTCTACCTCTACCATCAAAGGAAGTTTGCCTCTGAATACTTGGTGCCTGGGAATTGCTGATGGACAGAATATTGTCACAGTCAAGTCTAGATTTCAGGCTTCCCTGCATTTTCTGCAATACGTAAATCCAAACATATTGAGAAAAATAATCAGACTTCCGTGTTGGCTGCCCGTTCTGCTGGAAGGGTGAGCTCTTTCGCTGGAAAGAGCACCGGTGCTTTGAAGGTTGGGGAAACTGCTAGAGCGACGTGGTACCCCTTAAAAACCTCGGATTGAGCATTCCGAGGACTTGGTGTTCCTGCGGTGCCTGGAACAACTCCCTCACCCCCCGGTAAGCTCTTGATAAGGGCTCCGAGAGCGGGTGGGGTTGGAGACGGAGGCACTTGGGAATAGACTTGTTGCCTTCATCGCATGAAGCTCCGAGTCCGGCAATCGTGAGCGTCCAATTTCTCCAAGCAACTATGATTGGAAAAGAGTGAGTAATAAATTAAAAATTTGGACATTCATTTGGAAAGGACGGGCTTAAAAAAAAACGGAGGTCAGTCCCTTCCTCTGATTAAGAGACAAAACAGCTACATTAGCCAAAGCCGTGATCTAAAATTTACGACTTTCTAAAGACTTTCAAGTTAACCTTTGTATTCCTCCTTCTAGTAGGGGGGAGATACTTTTCAGATTGTTTTAATCCTTGCAGACAGTTTGGATTTATGAGGTATTTTCTTTGTGGAAGCGGACTACTCAGTCGGGAAGACTAGACTCCATTGTGACATCATAAAGAAAAGGACACTTTCAACTTTTGTTTTCCTACTTGGGGAGAAAAAAGTAACTGCAGCTGCTCGAACTCAAAGGCTTTTCCCTTTCTCTTTTAAACAATACCTCTACCCCCAGATATAAATTGTAAATTCTAGGGAATTAAGAAAGGATTACAAGTTACAGAGACTGTTGACTGGTATATTAAGACTGGTGGAGAGGCTTGAGAAGAGAAACTGTCTGTCTCCTTATCTCCCCTTTGTATTTGAGACTGACCTTGAACAAAAGAACTGCAAGTTATGGATGGGGGAGAGAAAGGAGAGAGGACAGAGAAAACAAAAACCAAAGCAAGGAGGGATTCTAAGTCACCGTCTTTTGAGGACTCTGTGTTGCAATTGCTTCAGGAAATTAAAACAGAAGTAAGAGGAAATCAAAAGTCTATACAGGAATTAAAAAGTGACTTTGCTCAATTAAGACAAGATTTGACGCATCAGCCCATGAGTCAAGACTGGCGTATTTGGAAACTGGGAGAATTCCTGACTTAGAGATAAATCAGCGACAATCTTAAATTTCAATTGCGTCTCAGCAGCTAAAACAGAAGGAATGTAATCTGAGATTGAGGGGCGTACGCCAGAAAGAGCGGGATAATTTGAAGGATTGGTTAATTGAAGAATTTGCAGCATACTGGGGCCTCTGAAAAGAAGAATTAAATTCCTGGATAGACAAGGCCTACAGATTTGGACTTTAAAAAGATGCTAAGATCACACATGACTGTATGGTGATTTTTAAAACTAAAGAGCAGAGAGACATTATTTTAGGCAACTATTATAAAAAAAGTTTAAAGATAGAGGAGAAGGGAATAATTCTGTTTAAAGATATTCCGACATACTTTTTGGCCCTGAGAAATAATTATACGGATTTGGCCAGTGCCCTAAGAAGAAAGAACATTTTCTTCAGGTGGGAGTTCCCGGAAGGACTATCTTTTAAATTTTAAGGAAGGAAACAAAGAATAACAACTGTCGGAGAGAAAGAAATATTTTTGGAGAAAGACGCAAAAGAGCTTGGACTGGAAAGTTCTCCTTCATCAGGGGCAGGGGCAGTGGGCCCCTAACAAATCAGGATGTCTTTGAAAATCTACTCCTGGAATGTGAATGATCTAAATTCACATTTTAAGAGGAACCAAGTTTATCACGTATTGGCAAGACAGAATTTGGATATAATTTGTTTACAAGAAACACATGTTATAAGACTTCATAGGAAAATTCTCCAAAATAAGAAACTTGGGCAGGAATTTATTTCATCCGACAAAGTGAAAAAAAGAGGCGTGGTTTTTTATGTTAAAGAAAAATGGAACCCCAAATTGCAGTTTAAGATGAGGAAGGGACGTACATTGCAGTTGAAATTACGGCACAAGGCGATAAATTTCTTTTGCTGGGAATTTATGCACCAAATGATGGCAAAGTGGAATTCTTTAAGAATCTGGACTTAAAACTCATGGATTATATGGATTACATATTGATTTTAATGGGAGACCTGAATGGAGTAGTATCAACATTAATGGATAAAACACAGGGACAGAAAAATCCAAGTTCCAGCAGACTACCAAAGATTTTCTTTGATATGACTGATAAATACGATTTATCGGACATATGGAGGCTACGAAATCCAATGGAGAAAGATTTCACTTTTTTCTCAAATTCAAATCTATTTCTCGCGAATTGACTACATATGGGTATCTAGAGATTTGGTTCCAAAGGTTACAAAAACAGAAATCTGCCCTAAGACTTGCTCAGATCATAATGCAGTGGTTTTGGAGATGAAATTATACCTGCAGGGTTCCTTTAGATGGAGGATGAATGATGAGTTGTTGAGGAATGAACAGATTTTTAGTAAGGCCCAAAAGACTCTAAAAGACTATTTTGAACTAAATATGAACACAGAGGTTGAAACAAGAGTCATTTGGGATGCAAGTAAGGCAGTAATGAGAGGTTTCCTCATACAACAGAACTCAATAAGGAAAAAGATACAGAATGAGAAAAAAGAGAAAATTCTGTCTCAAATAAAAGACAAAGAGAAAAGTTTAAGATTAATGCCAAAGAGTCAACAGATTCCAAAAGAAATTAAAGCATTGCAGATTCAATTTTCTCAAATTATTAACCAGGAAATAGAATGGAAAATTAAAATGATGAAACAGAGAAATTTTGAATCTGCAAATAAATGTGGGAAATTGTTGGCTTGGCAATTAAAAAAGAGACAGAAGCAAAGTACTATTACAAACATTGTATCTGATGGAAAACCCTGCAGATATAAGAAAATGTTTTCAGAAATACTTTAAACAGCTGTATAAAGAAGGTAAAGAAGATAAGGATAAAATTGAGCAATTTCTTGTGGCAAATGAAATGCAGAAAATTCCTGAGGATAAAAGGTAATAATAATAATAATAATAATAATAATAATAATAATAATAATAATTTATTATTTTTACCCCGCCCATCTGGCTGGGTTTCCCCAGCCACTCTGGGCGGCTTCCAACAAAGATGAAAAATACACTAAAATGTCACATATTAAAAACTTCCCTGAACAGGGCTGCCTTCAGATGTCTTCTGAATGTCAGGTAGTTGTTTATCGCTTTGACATCTTATGGGAGGGCGTTCCACAGGGCGGGCGCCACTACCGAGAAGGCCCTCTGCCTGGTTCCCTGTAACTTGGCCTCTCGCAGTGAGGGAACCGCCAGAAGGCCCTCGGAGCTGGACCTCAGTGTCCGGGCAGAACGATGGGGGAGGAGACGCTCCTTCAGATATACTGGACTGAGGCCGTTTAGGGCTTTAAAGGTCAGCACCAACACTTTGAATTGTGCTCGGAAACGTACTGGGAGCCAATGTAGGTCTTTCAAGACCAGTGTTATATGGTCTCGGCGGCCGCTCCCAGTCACCAGTCTAGCTGCCGCGTTCTGGATTAGTTGTAGTTTCCGGGTCACCTTCAAAGGTAGCCCCACGTAGAGCGCATTGCAGTAGTCCAAGCGGGAGATAACCAGAGCAAGCACCACTCTGGCGAGACAGTCTGCAGGCAGATAGGGTCTCAGCCTACGTACCAGACGGAGCTGGTAAACAGCTGCCCTGGATACAGATTTGACCTCTGCCTCCATGGACAGCTGTGAGTCCAAAATGACTCCCAGGCTGCGCACCTGGTCCTTCAGGGGCACAGTTACCCCATTCAGGACCAGGGAATCCTCCACACCTGCCCGCCTCCTGTCCCCCAAAAACAGTACTTCTGTCTTGTCAGGATTCAACCTCAATCTGTTAGCCGCCATCCATCCTCCAACCGCCTCCAGACACACAGGACATTCACCGCCTTCACTGGTTCTGATTTAAAAGAGAGGTAGAGCTGGGTATCATCCGCATACTGATGAACACCCAGCCCAAACCTCCTGATGATCTCTCCCAGTGGCTGCATATAAATGTTGAAAAGCATGGGGGAGATGACAGAACCCTGAGGCACCCCACAAGTGAGAGCCCAGGGGTCTGAATACTCATGCCCCACCACCACTTTCTGAACATGGCCCAGGAGGAAGGAGCGGAACCACTGTATGACAGTGCCCCCAGCTCCCAGCCCCTCAAGACGGTCCAGAAGGATGTTATGGTCGATGGTATCAAACGCCACTGAGAGATCCAGCAGAACTAGGAAACAGCTCTCACCTTTGTCCCTAGCCCGCCGGAGATCATCAACCAGTGCAACCAAGGCAGTTTCAGTCCCATGATGTTGCCTGAATCCCGACTGGAAGGGATCCAAATGGTCCGCTTCTTCCAGGTGTGCCTGGAGTTGTTTGGCAACCGCTCGCTCAATCACCTTGCCCAAGAATGGAAGATTTGAGACTGGGCGATAATTGGCCATTGTGGCCGCATCTAAAGATGGTTTTTTAAGAAGTGGTTTAATAACCGCCTCTTTCAGCGGGTCTGGGAAAGCTCCCTCACAGAGGGAAGCATTCACCACCCCACGAAGCCCATCGCCCAGTCCTTCCCGGCTAGCTTTTATAAGCCAGGATGGGCAAGGATCCAGGAGACAGGTGGTTGGCTTCACCCGTCCAAGCAGCCTGTCCACATCCTCGGAGGTAACAGATTGGAATTGATCCCACACAACTTGACTAGACAGGACTCTAGCACTCTCCCGCCCTGGCCCTGCTCCCACTGTGGAGTCTACTTCTTCCCAAATCTGAGCGATTTTATCTGCAAAAAACTTTGCGAAATCATTGCAGGAGATCATGTGGCCTGTACTGGGCCCCGATGTCGCAGGTGGTTCCGCTAAATTGTGAACCACCTGAAAAAGTCTCCTGCTGCTGTTTTCTGCAGATGCAATAGAGGCGACGAAGAAAGTCTTCTTCGCTGTCGCTATCGCCACTTGGTAGGCTCGACGTTGAGCTCTAACCTGTGTCCGGTCAGATTCGGAATGAGTTATCCGCCACCGGCACTCTAGCCATCTCAACAATTGTTTCATTGCCCTCAGATCCATGGAAAACCACGGGGCTGCCTGGGCTCCATGCCATCGGAGAGGGCGCTTCGGAGCCAAACAGTCAATAGCCCTGGTTAACTCCACATTTCAGCGGGCCACCAGGGAATCGGCTGAAAGGCCAGCAACATGGGATAAAGCATCCCCTACCACTCTCTGGAAACCATTTGGATCCATTAAGTGGCGGGGGCGGACCATCCAAATCGGTCCCACCTCCCTGCAGAGGGGATGGGTCGCAGAGAAGTCCAGTTGCACCAGGAAGTGATCTGACCATGGCACTTCTTTCATTTTGCTTTTACTTAGTGTCAAATCACCAACATCCATAGAGGTAAACACCAGGTCCAAGGCATGTCCGTGGCTATGGGTTGGGCCAGACTTATTCAGGGACAGCCCCATGAAGGCCATGCTTTCCACGAAGTCCTGAGCAGCCCCTTGTAAGGTCGTGTTGGCATGGATGTTAAAATCCCCTAGGACAACCAAGCTAGGTGTCTCCAGGAGCATATCCGCCACGACCTGAAGCAGCTTGGGCAGGGAATCCTTGGTGCAGCGGGGAGGTCGGTACACCAAAAGGAATCCTGTACTGCCCCTATTGCCCAACTTCGAGAACATGCACTCAGAAAACTGGGTCTTCCCAATAGGACGCCTGGTGCAAACTAATGACTTCCTAAAAATCACTGCAACCCCCCCCCCCCGCCCACATGACCTGGGTTGCTGTGCATATGAGAAACCTGGTGGACAAGCAGCGGCAAGGACAGGCCCATCTACTTCATCCAACCAAGTCTCTGTTACACATGCCAGGTCAAGTCCTCCATCCATGATCAAGTCATGGATGGTAGTGGTCTTATGAATCATTGACCTGGCATTGCACAGCAGCACCTTCAGGTCATGTGGGTATCCCTTGCTGATTCTAGTATCCATCCGGTCAGGACCAGACCCGGAGGCAGGGATAGTCCTCAGACAACGACTAAACCTGCCTCCTCTGTAATGACATGGTCTGGTCTTAGCGTAACTCCTCCTCCTACCCGTGATCACTGAGATCGGTTGTCCCAGTGCATCCCCCCCTGTGGAACATGCCCCAGCCATTTTGTTGGCTGGGACCTACTCCCCGGCAGCCCTGACCCCTCCCCTTAAGAACAAAATAACACCTTAAAAAAAACAAACGAATAAAACAATACAAACAAAAAACAGTAAAAATTACAAAAACATAAAATCAAACAAATTCCCAGGCCCAATAAACATCCATCCCACCCCCACCCCCCCCACATACAAAAAATTCAAAAGAAAATATTTAAAACATTTTAAAAGCACTCTGCACCCCTCCAGCAGTAACAGCAACTGTCCTAGTGAGGCCCGTCAGGCCCTGCCCTGGGCCAGGTGGTAAGTGGCAGGAAGGAGCAGGCCCCCCAGACACTCACACAGGAGAGTCCTCCTGGGCAGCAGAGCACAGCAGTCCCTGTGAGGCTTCAGGCCCTGCCCTGGGCCAGGTAGATGGTAAGCGGCAAGAGCAGGGCCCTCAGACATTCACACAGGAGAGTCCTCCTGGGCAGCAGAGCGCAGCTGTCCCTGTGAGGCTTCAGGCCCTGCCCTGGGTCAGGTAGTTGGTAAGCGGCAAGAGCAGGGCCCTCAGACACTCACACAGGAGAGTCCTCCTGGGCAGCAGAGCGCCGCAGTCCCTGTGAGGCTTCCCAGACCTGCTGAAAGCGGTCATTAAACCGCTTCTTAAAAAAACATCTTTAGACCCAGCCAATTTGGCCAACTATCGCCCAGTCTCAAATTTACCATTCTTGGGCAAGGTGATTGAGCGGGTGGTTGCCAAACAACTCCAAGCACGCCTGGAGGATGCGGACCATTTGGATCCCTTCCAATCAGGATTCAGGCCTCACCATGGGACTGAAACTGCCTTGGTCGCGCTGGTTGATGATCTCCGGCGGGCTAGGGACAAAGGTGCGAGCTGTTTCCTAGTTCTGCTGGATCTCTCAGCGGCCTTTGACACCATCGACCATAACATCCTTTTGGACCGTCTAGAGGGGCTGGGAGCTGGGGGCACTGTTATACGGTGGTTCCGCTCCTTTCTCCTGGGCCGTGTCCATAAAGTGGTGGTGGGGGATCAGTATTCAGACCCCTGGGCTCTCACTTGTGGGGTGCCTCAGGGTTCTGTCCTCTCCCCCATGCTTTTTAATATCTATATGAAGCCGCTGGGAGAGATCATCAGGGGGTTTGGGCTGGGTGTTCATCAGTATGCAGATGACACCCAGCTCTACCTCTCCTTTAAATCAGAACCAGTGAAGGCGGTGAAGGTCCTGTGTGAGTGCCTGGAGGCTGTTGGAGGATGGATGGCAGCTAACAGATAGAGGTTGAATCCTGACAAGACAGAAGTACTGTTTTTGGGGGACAGGGGGCGGGTGGGTGTGGGGGATTCCCTGGTCCTGAATGGGGTAACTGTGCCCCTGAAGGACCAGGTGCGCAGCCTGGGAGTCATTTTGGACTCATAGCTGTCCATGGAGGCACAGGTTAATTCTGTGTCCAGGGCAGCTGTCTACCAGTTCCACCTGGTACGCAGGCTAAGACCCTACCTGCCCGCGGACTGTCTTGCCAGAGTGGTGCATGCTCTAGTTATCTCCTGCTTGGACTACTGCAACGCGCTCTACGTGGGGCTACCTTTGAAGGTGACCCAGAAACTGCAATTAATCCAGAATGCGGCAGCTAGACTGGTGACTGGGAGTGGCCGCCGAGACCACATAACACCGGTTCTGAGAGATCAGCACAATTCAAAGTGTTGGTGCTGACCTTTAAAGCCCTAAATGGCCTCAGTCCTGTATACCTGAAGGAGCGTCTCCACCCCCATCGTTCAGCCCGGACACTGAGATCCAGCGCCGAGGGCCTTCTAGCAGTTCCCTCATTGCGAGAAGTAAGGTTACAGGGAACCAGGCAGAGGGCCGTCTCGGTAGTGGTGCCTGCCCTGTGGAACGCCCTCCCAGCAGATGTCAAAGCAATAAACAACTATTTTACTTTTAAAAGACAACTGAAGGCAGCCCTCTTTAGGGAAGTTTTTAATGTCTGATGCTGTACTGTTTTTAATATTCAGTTGGAAGCCGCCCAGAGTGGCTGGGGAAACCCAGCCAGATGGGCCAGGTATAAATAATATATTATTATTATTATTATTATTATTATTATTATTATTATTATTATTATTATATTCTAAGAGGGGACAAAGCTCCCGAAACCTGGAAAGATGCATTTATCACTCTGATTCCAAAAACAGATCAAGATAGATCCGATGTAAAAAAAATTATAGACCAATCTCATTACTTAATGTGGATTATAAAATCTTTGCAAACATTTTGGCCAATAGATTAAAAAAGGTTCTATCAAATTATATACATAAGGACCAGGCAGGATTTCTGCCTGGGAGACATATGAAAGATAACTGTCAGGGAACTGCCATCTGAGACGCAGGAGGTGAAAGGGCTAACGGAGGGTGAGAGAGACCATTCAGCTGAGGAGGGGACCAGCAGGGGGAGAAGTGGAGTTCCAAGGGAAAGTGAGTCGGAGGGAGGGCTCAGAGACACTTCAAGCGAAAACAGTGGGGAGGTTTCAAGACCTCCTGTAGGGACACCCACTCCTCGCCGGAAACTGTCACGCCGAGAGTCCAGAAGACGCGTTTCTGTTAAGGAGCTTTTATGCTAGAAGAAGTTCCGTAAACGCCCACTGTCCGATTCAACGAGCGACTGATGGAGCCATGCTTAAGGAGCTCCGTCAGAAACAGAGGTTTGTGGACTTAGCCAAACTCTGAGGGACTAGGATTTTACGCACAAGCAGCTCACCATCCCATCACAGCAATCGGACAGTCCCTGAAAGCAGCTTGTGCAAAGAGGCATCATGAGCAACCCAGCCGGAGCCGGGGGAGCAGGAGGAGTTGGAGAGGGTCCAAGCCTGGAAGAAAGGTACAGGGTGTTGGAGCTCCAGCTAGCGCTGCAAACGGCGAGGCTAGAGGAAAGGAGGGCGCAGGATGCAGATAAGACAAAAGGCGCCCCACTAGCAAGAAAGATGCCAGGATTGGTGCAGAAGTTTGGGGGGGACCCCAGGAACTATCAAGCCTTTAGGACAGAGATGCAGTATGCTCTCGAGCTGCAGTTTAACGACTTTCCCGACGAGGCATCGCGAGTGGCGTTTGTGATTGGCCATCTCGAAGGGGGGGGCGAGAGACTGGGTTAGACCCCTGATGGCAGGGAATAGTGAAATGCTGAAGGACACGAGGAAGTTTTTTCGCGCCATGGATTTGATGTTTTCCAGCGAGATTGAACAGGGACTGGTGCGCAGACAATTGATGGCTTGCAAACAGGGGAGCCGATCGGTTCGTGAGTACTGGACTGAGTTTACAATGTTGATACATAAATTGGGATGGGAGCTATCGGCGGAACCCATTCAAATGCTCTTTGAAGAAGGGCTTTCTTCGGCGGTGAAAGACGAACTTTCCCGGGCGCCCAGGGCGGAGTCTATGGACCAGCTGACCAAATCAGCGCTGACCATTGGAGCGCGCCAGGAGGCAAGAGCCTTGGAGAAGCGGGAGGGGAAAGGAGAGCGTTGGAGGGATTTCAGCATTCCAGAGATTCCAGAGCCAAGTTTCCCGCCAGGAGAGCCGATGGAAGTTGGAACAGCGCGCGCGCGCGCAGTTTCAAATCCCAGTGAAGGGAGGAAGAAGGAGGGAAAGAGCGCCAAGAAATGTTATCTCTGCCAGCAGCCAGGTCACTTTGCCAGAGTCTGCCCGCAAAGAAAGGAATGGCAAGGGATGGCGGGAGCTGTTGGGGGGAAGGAGGAGGGAGTCCAGGAGCCAGTAAAAGCCAACGCCTGGCTGCCACCGTCGGGGCACTGCAGCCAGGCCAAGGAGCAGTAAAAGTGCCCACTCCGGAACCTCCAAGACCAGCCCTAGTAATAGAGGTGTTGCTAGAGCTGGCAAACGGATACCCACTAAAGACAAAGGCGCTGTTGGACTCAGGCAGCTCCTGTAATTTTATGAGTAAGGAGTTTGCAGCTGAACACCAGATACAGACACTCCCTTTAAGCAACCCCCTGCAGGTGACCACGATCGATGGGAGGGAGCTGTTGGGAGGAGAAGTTAGTCTACAGACCGTCCCAATGGTTATGAGGGTGGCCAGGCACACCGAAAGGATAGCGTTCAATGTGGCCACCCTGGGAGGGGCTCCCGTCATTTTGGGAATGAGCTGGCTAGCGTTGCATGACCCGCTAGTGGGCTGGCATCAGAGAGTGGTCTCCTTCGGGTCAGCACATTGCCTGGAACATTGCAGAGAGGGAAAGGTGCCAGAAGGGGCAAAAGCCTTTCTAGCAGGGACGGAAGTGGCAGACAAAGGGAAGGTGCCCAAACAATACGCTGATCTGAGCAAGGTCTTCAGCGAAAGGGAAGCAGATAAACTACCACCGCATAGAGACTTTGACTGCCAAATTAACCTGGTCCCTGGGGCCCAGCTCCCCGTGGGCAAGCTGTACGCCATGTCAGACAGGGAAATGCAGGAGTTAAGGGAGTTTATTGATAAAAACCTGAAGAGGGGCTTCATCAGAGAGTCCAGAGCGGTGGGGGGGAGCCCAGTGTTTTTTGTGGACAAAAAAAACACGGATAAACCCAGGCTTGTAGTGGACTACCGGCGGCTAAATGCCGTGTCAGAACCAGTGACTTTCCCCATGCCCAGGATTGATGACATTTTGACCAGGGTGAGGAAGGGAAAGATATTCACGAAATTGGACCTGAGAGGGGCATACAACCTGATACGAATAAAGAAAGGGGATGAATGGAAAACCACCATGTTCACCCCTTTGGGGGCTTTTGAATATCTCGTTATGCCATTCGGATTGCAATCAGGCTCCGCCTGTTTTCAATCGCTCATGAACCATGTCCTGGGACCTTTGCTCTACAAGAATTGCGTGGCCTTCCTCGATGACGTGCTGATATATTCAGAGAATGAGGAGCAGCATGTAAAGGATGTCAGGGAAGTGCTGAGCCAGCTGCAAGCAAACCAGCTGTGGGTGAAATTGGAGAAGTGTCAGTTTCACACCAAGGAGGTGGAATTCCTGGGGTACCGCTTATCAGACAAGGGATTAGCCATGGATCCAGGCAAGGTCCAGGCGGTGCTGGAATGGAAGACACCGAAAACGAAAAAGGATGTGCAAAGGTTCTTAGGGTTTGGGAACTTTTACCGTAAATTCATCAAGAACTTTGCCCACTTAACGGCTCCCATCACGGACTGTCTAAGCAGCAAGAAGAAATTCGTTTGGACGGCGGAGACGGAGCAAGCATTTGAGGAATTGAAAAGGGCATTCGCTTCGGAAGAACAGCTCCTGCATGTGGATTTACAAAAACCCATGAGAGTGGAAACTGATGCCTCAGACCGGGCGGTGGGGGCGGTGCTGCTTCAGCCAGGGAGCAATAAGTCGGAATGGAGACCGTGTGCCTTCTTTTCACGTAAGCTGAACAAATCCGAGAGGAACTACACCGTATATGACCGAGAACTACTCGCCATTCACGAAGCGTTCCGGAGATGGAGACACTTACTAATTGGCGCACAGCATAAGGTGCAAGTGTGTACGGACCACAAGAATTTGGAGTATTGGAGAACGGCACGAGTGCTCAACCAACGACAAGTGAGATGGGCCCAGGAGTTCTCCAAATTCCATTTTGAAACCTGCTATGTGCCAGGTCCAGAAAACATCAGAGCGGACGCTCTCTCTCGCAAACCTGAATATTTGGAGGGGGAGGGAGCGCCTGAAGAGAGACATATTATCCCAGAGGACCACTGGGTGTGTGGGGCGGCCTGGGTGGGGCAAAGAGAACTGGTAGAGGGAACGGTAAATGATGAATACGCCCAGGATAAGCTCAGAGGTTTAAGGAGAGAGGGAGAAGACCCCGGAGGTTTTGAAGAAAGAAACGGGGCATTGTATTACAAAGGGGCTCTATATATACCCGAAGGGGAATTGAGGGGGAGAGTACTCAAACAGCTGCACGACAATCCCACAGCGGGGCATTTTGGGCAACACAAGACCATGTGGTTGGTGACCAGGGAGTTTTGGTGGCCCAAGGTGAGGGAGGATGTACGGGAGTATGTGAGAAGGTGTAACCAATGCCAGAGAGCCAAAGGAGAAAGGCGGGCACCAGCGGGGTTATTAGAACCGTTGCCCACACCAGAACGACCGTGGGAGGCGGTATCGATAGATTTTATGACTGACCTGCCTAAATCCCAGGGGAAAACCGCCATACTAGTCGTAGTAGACCTGTTAACTAAGATGGGTCACTTTGTAGCTTGCTCACATGCAGTCACGGCGGAAGAGACAGCGAAATTGTTTGTAGAACATATTTTTAGGCTGCATGGCGCCCCCTTGAGGGTGGTCTCCGACAGAGGGAAACAGTTCACGTCCAGATTCTGGAGGAAACTTATGAGCTTGTTGCACGTAGAGGTCAACTTTTCGACTGCCAGGCACCCTGAGACCAATGGGCAGGCGGAGAGGGCAAACGGTATCCTCCAACAATACCTGAGGTGTTATGTCAATGACAGAGAGAACGATTGGGTCGAAAAGTTGGCGCTAGCGGAATTTGCTTACAATAATGCAGAGAATGTGTCCACCGGGATGAGCCCCTTTTTGGCTAATTATGGGTACCACCCCAGGGCGTTTCCAGGGGGAGGAGGGGAGAGATGGAGTGTCCCGGCCGCTGAACATTTTGTAGAAGAAATGGAAGCGATCCATCGTCAACTCCAACTCAACTTAGAAAGGGCCAAAGAAGAATATAAGAGGCAGGCAGACAAGAGCAGAAGGGAAGGTGAAACCATTAGGGTGGGGAGTCAGGTCTGGCTATCAACCCAAGGGTTGCCGTTCAAGGGGGGTTGCAAGGAATTGAGACCCAAAAGATTGGGACCATTTGAGGTCATCCAACAGGTCAACCCAGTGGCTTTCAGACTCCGGTTACCGAACCACATGAAACTGCACCCAGTATTCCACAGGTCATTACTGTCACCATATAGAGGGGAAGGTGAAGGGGTATCCACACGGGGGCCAGCCATAGAAGAAAGGGAAAGCAGCAACCATGTGGCGGAAATCATCGACTCCAGGTGGAAGGGTAATCAGGTGGAGTATTTGGTCGCGTGGGAAGGGGAACCGGAGTCGGAAAACACCTGGGTGACGGCAGAGGAGGTCCGTGACGAGATCTTGATCGAAACGTTCCACCAAAGGTTCCCCAGGAAACCTCAGCCAATAGCGAGGTTCCGGAGGGAGTACTTTGGCACCACCGACGATGGGGAGGAACTGGAAGGATTCAGGGAATCGGAGTTGGAAGGAGGAACAGACTCCGATGAGGAGGAGTACTTGGAAACCGGAAACAGCAAGAGGTGGAGGGAAGTGTTCGAAACTTCGGAAGATGAGGGAGGTTCCTTCAGGGGTTTTGCTCCCTCGCCTCCCGCAGAGGAGGGGAGGGAAGGGGGTGAAGGGGGCCCTGGAGGGGAGGTGGATGTCAGGGAACTGCCATCTGAGACGCAGGAGGTGAAAGGGCTCACGGAGGGTGAGAGAGACCATTCAGCTGAGGAGGGGACCAGCAGGGGGAGAAGTGGAGTTCCAAGGGAAAGTGAGTCGGAGGGAGGGCTCAGAGACACTTCAAGCGAAAACAGTGGGGAGGTTTCAAGACCTCCTGTAGGGACACCCACTCCTCGCCGGAAACTGTCACGCCGAGAGTCCAGAAGACGCGTTTCCGTTAAGGAGCTTTTATGCTGGAAGAAGTTCTGTAAACGCCCACTGTCCGATTCAACGAGCGACTGATGGAGCCATGCTTAAGGAGCTCCGTCAGAAACAGAGGTTTGTGGACTTAGCCAAACTCTGAGGGACTAGGATTTTACGCACAAGCAGCTCACCATCCCATCACAATAACATTAGAAATATAATTGATATAATAGAAAGGTTGGAAACGAAAAGAAATTGTAAAGCAATGTCAATGTTTATTGATGCTGAAAAGGCTTTTGATAATGTTTCTTGGTTATTTATGATGAAAAATCTAGAAAGAATTGAGGTTGGCCAGAAATTTTTAAATGGTATTAATGCGATCTATTTTGAACAAAAAGCAAAAATCATAGTTAATAATGTGGTCTCAGAGGAAATCAAAATTGAGAAAGGAACCAGGCAAGGGTGCCCGCTTTCCCCTCTGCTATTTATTTCTGTTCTGGAGGTTTTGTTAAACATGTTGAGGAAAGAGGAGGAGGTTAAAGGCATTGTAGTAGGATCCAAGCAATATAAATTAAAAGCCTTTGCTGATGATTTGGTTTTAACTTTACAAGATCCAGAAACCAGTGCAGTGAAAGCACTGGAGCTGATTCAAGAGTTTGGGCAGGTAGCAGGATTTAAATTAAACAAGAGCAAAACCAAAGTTTTGGGGGGGAAACTTAGATAATGACGAAAGAAAAAACCTTTTTGAAAGGACAGGCCTTGCTTCGGTGAAAAAAAGTTAAATATTTGGGTGTGAATTTATCGGTAAAGAATTTGAATCTTTACAAAGATAACTATGAAAAATTATGGAATGAAATCAAGAGAGATCTTGAGGTATGGTCAAATCTAAAACTCTCATTGATGGGCCGAATATCGGTGGTTAAGATGAATGTATTGCCGAAGATGTTGTTCTTATTTCAAGTTTTACCAATCCTTGATAATGTCAAATGTTTTAAAGAATGGCAGAAGGTAGTGTCTAAATTTATCTGGCAGGGGAAAAAACCTAGAATTAAATATAAATTACTTACAGATATAAAAGAAAGAGGGGGCTTTTCCCTGCCAGATTTGAAGATATACTTTGAAGCTGCTGCATTCTGTTGGATCAAGGATTGGATTCAATTAGAGAATGATGATGTGTTAGACTTGGAGGGACTGGATAATCGATTTGGATGGCATGCATATCTATGGTATGACAAGGTAAAGGCCCACAGGGGTTTTAAGAATCATGTAATTAGAAAGACATTATACAATGTATGGACTAGATACAAAGATCTCTTAGTAAGAAAAACACCAAAATGGATTTCACCAATGGAAGCACAGGCCCCAAAAAAGTTAAATATGGAAAAGAAATGGTTGAGGTATTCAGATTTGTTGTTAGAGAATCAGGAAGGTTTTAAATTAAAACCATTTGAACAAATTAAAGATAAAGTGAATTGGTTGCAATATTATCAAATTAACGAATTATATAAGATGGATAAGAGAAATGGTTTTGCAACAGAAAAAACCAAATTGGAAACGGAGTTGTTAGATACTAATGATAAGAATATGTCTAAAATGTACAGTTTGTTGTTGGAGTGGCATACAAAGGATGAACAAGTTAAATCGGTCATGATTGATTGGGCAAGGGATGTGGGACATAATATAATGATGGAGGACTGGGAGAGGCTATGGAGGAAAGGGGTTAAGTTCACTGCATGTACGATGTTAAAGGAAAACATTATGAATATGATGTATAGATGGTACTTGATCCCTGTAAAATTAGCAAAGATTTATCACAAAAGTGATAATCTTTGTTGGAAATGTAAAGAAAAAGAAGGTACTTTTTTCCATATGTGGTGGACTTGTCCCAAGGTGAAAGACTTCTGGGAGAAGATTTATAATGAACTGAAAAAAATGTTGAAATATACATTTATTAAGAAACCAGAGGCCTTTCTCCTTGGAATAACAGGTTTAGAA
The DNA here is from genome assembly GCF_027172205.1 of Podarcis raffonei. Lineage (NCBI taxonomy): Eukaryota > Metazoa > Chordata > Lepidosauria > Squamata > Lacertidae > Podarcis > Podarcis raffonei. The sequence continues at coordinate 14,292,301 of NC_070609.1, forward strand.
TTGCCCAAGAAAGATGTTAAATTAATTTGGTCATGTGGCAGGATTTAGATTAAATAAGCTAAAAACTAAGGTTTTAGAGAAGAATTTAACATCAATGGAAAAAGAAAGGTTTCAGAATGAAACAAGTTTAACTGTGGTTAAGAAAGTGAAATACCTTGGGATTAATATGACTGCGAAAAATCTGAATCTTTTTAAAGATAATTATGAGAAATGCTGGTCAGAAGTTAGAAAAGATTTAGAAATTTGGTCTAAATTGAAGCTTTCCTTGTTGGGTCGAATTGCAGCTATAAAGATGAATGTATTGCCAAAAATGTTATTTTTGTTTCAGACTTTGCAGATTGTGGACAAGATGGATTGTTTCAAGAAGTGGCAGAGAGAGATTTCCAAATTTGTCTGGCAGGGCAAAAAACCCAGAATAAAATTTAAAATATTAACCGATGCAAAGGAAAGAGGTGGGTTTGCCCTGCCAGACATTAAACTTTACTATGAATCAGCAGCATTCTGCTGGTTGAAGGACTGGCTGCTTCTTGAGAACACAGACATTTTGGATCTGGAAGGTTGTAACAATGTTTTTGGGTGGCATGCATATTTGTGGTACGACAAGGTTAAGGCACATAAAGCATTTAAAAACCATATTGTCAGGAAAGCATTGTTTAATGTCTGGATAAGATACAAAGACTTACTGGAAAATAAAACCCCAAGGTTCCCGAACACGGGGTGAGCTCCCGTTGCTCTGTCCCAGCTCCTGCCAACCTAGCAGTTCAAAAGCACACCAGTGCAAGTAGATAAATAGGTACTGCTGTGGTGGGAAGGTAAACAGTATTTCTGTGTGCTCTGGTTTCCGTCACGGTGTCCCGTTGCACCAGAAGCAGTTTAGTCATGCTGGCTACATGACCCAGAAACCTATCTGTGGAGAAACGCTGACTCCCTTGGTCTGAAAGAGAGATGAGCGCCACAACCCCATAGTTGCCTTTGACTGGACTTAACCGTCCAGGGATTTTTTACCTTTATTCCCCAGAAGATACAGCCTCAGACTCTGGCTTATCTGATGGTTGCCTGGCTTCCAACTCTTCCTCTCTTCCTTTTGAGAACAAACAGATTACTCCCTGGGAAGGTGGGGTGGGTGGGCTGTCCTCTCTAAACCCAAACAGACAGCTCGCATCTGCAGAGTTAGACCTTTGCTAACTCAGCTCAATTTCTGAGGGGGGCTGTGTTCCTGACAGCCCCTATGGATTCAGCCACCTAAGATGGTCACCACACCTTGCCCCATGGGTGGGACCATCCTGCACCTTGATATGCCAAACTATACATTCAGCACCCTCACTATGTAACCTGCATCACAAATACCAAATGGGGGAAAGCATTTACAGTTCTGTGACTCCAGTGTATGAAGTCTGTCATAGTTGAAGGATGCTATCGCCGGATTCCCTCTGTAGAAAAAGTTTGCCTACATGGAGATAAGGTTCCTAAATATTTACCCATCTACTTGCTTGTTTGTCCTATCTATGAAGATGTAAGAGAAGGTTTGTTCAAATATTTAAACCTCCCAATTGAGAGATGGATTGGGTATATGATAAACTTTTTATTAAGGGACAAGTGCCCATACACCTCTGAAAAAGTGGTCTGTTCTGCCTTTACAGTGACGATTATAATGAGAGAAATTTTATGTTTTATGTATTTTAGAATTTTGAAATTGCTTCAGCTAAACCCATAAATAATAATTGCATTTGCATCTGAAACAGAACTAAGAACCAAAATTTTATTTCCCATAACCATTTATTATGCTTTGTAATGATCACAATGAAAATTTAACTATTTGTTAATGATGCAATAAAGGGTTCTTTGTATCGATACAGGCTTCTTAGAATTCACAATCGCCACATTTTGACCCATTTTTCTCTTCCCCTGGCTTCCCTTTACCTCCACCAAATACAAAAAAGAAAGAACCACAGACCCTGAGTCCTGGATTTCACCACTAGGCCTCCAATTTCCCCTCATTGCCATGGATTTTGCAATACATGGATTTTGCAACAAGGGGGAGGTCTACACTGTCCTATTTACCCTTCATGTTCAGGCTGGTGTGAGATTCCTGAAGCATTATAACATCTTTTTTGGGTAATAAAAAGGATAAATCCCCCAGTTCCAAACATTCTTCTGTTTTTCCGGACGGCACAAAAATCTGTTGTTCCACAACCTTGGAACGTGAAATCGTGGTGTTTAGTAAAACCTGGGGGGAAAGAAAACAAATAGTGACATAAGGCCTTTACTCAGGGATTAGAAGATTCTGTCTGTGATGGTGAATGATAATTTTAATTAGTTAGTTTTAAAATGTGTATATTTAAAAAATCTGAAAAATATCATAATTTCATTGGAACATGAATATACAAAATTTTCAACATCAGAAGTTAAGGTAAAAAAATAACTCATATGTAATTCAGAATTGCCATTATACCCAAAGGAGTCTCAAGACACAAATATTATTAATAAACAGGTTGTATTTATAAAATATAATGAAAGTAGAGGATCTGAAAACAGGCCTAATTAACTAGATTAACCAGATCAAATTCTAGTGTGCAGCTGAGTACCAATAAAATGGGAGGAATTGTATCCCTGCCATCTCCCTGCCATGTTAAAAGCCACATGCTGTGGCCACACAACAAGATTTGAAAACAACACTCCCTCCCTGGTGTGGGAGTTTGAACCTGGCGTGAGTCAACAGCCACACACAAAAAAAGCTGGAGGTGCACTCCATTGTCTCTCAGGACAGTTGGATGCCCACTGAGGCTTCCTCATTGCCCCACTGTGATCTAAGCATCCAGAGAATCCTCCTTTTATTTTACGAGTTTCATGTTAAACACAGCTAACATGAAGTAGGTGAAAAGGGGGGACTGCAAAAGCCAATTAGGAACTCCTCTCAGAATTCTTACTCAGCCCTTAGAAGAGAAATTTGCACAGCCCAGGCTATAAAGGGCAGGAGAAGGATAAGAAGAAAGAATGTAGGGCAGAAGCAGCTCGAAGGGCCTTGATTCTGCCTCTTCCTTTATGGGGCAAATCAACCCAGATTCCCTTCCCCCATTCATTCCAAATTCTCTCTTCTTTTCAGAAAGGAGGGATTTGGCAAATTTCTCTTGTCTCCAAACAGCATTATTCCTCAAAACTATGTTGATAGGGAGATATCCATCTAAGGCTGGATCTAGACACATCAAAAAAGTCATTCAGTTAAATGCATTGCAAACTTCATACAAGCAAATGCGATTGACCAAAGACGGGATTCCATCATGCCATCTGGTGTCACAGTGTTATAAAAAATATAAAGTGCTATATCTTTACTAATGTAGCTAAATCATGACATCAGCAAAATGATGTATTCTTGTGGAACTGAGTATATCCTCCCTCTCTTTGTCCTCCTAAATGCATTTGGGAGGATAAAGAACACATACAGGCAGAAGAGAGCGGAAATCCTGTTGCACAACTGTAAATCCTTGCACTAATGGCTGAGTTAGCCAGATACTGCTCATTGTCACAGAATTTAAGTAAACTTATTACATGCCTTTTACATAATGTGCTTTTTGAGCAAGAGGGACACATTTTGTCCTGGACTGCAACCCAATGGTGGAGAGATCCAGAAGCAACTGAGGTGAAGCAATGAATGCACTTTTTACTTTTGTTCATAAGGGTGTTTTATATACACATCTCTCTCTGAATCCTCCTTCTGGACAAGCGAGGCATTATGAGAGTTAAAGTACACATTCCTGGTAGGCAAAACACTAAGGAAGGTTGCAGAGTGGGGCCAGTGAGAGATGTGGTCCCTCTCACATTTTTAGTAATATGCAAGGGAAAGGGAAGACGGGGGGAGGGAGAATAGGAGAACAGGAGGGAGTTTGCATAACCCAGCCAATGACTAGGCCCTTCCCCCCTGTCTGAGTAGCAATGTTACCTATCTGAAGAGCTCCTTTAAAAACAACACACTGGGTCTCATTCTCAAGGCAGTTGATGGTCTTCTGACTTTTACACTGTGTGGTTCCTTTGGAGAAGCAGGCTGGGCATTTCAGGCCATTTTCAGCCAGCACGTTGCGATCAGGAACTGCCAAAATCAAAAGTATAGTGAGCATATTAATGGTTTTATCTGTTTTTGTATCTGTATATTATTGTAATTCACCCAAGGGCTTTACAGTTTTGGTGGGGCACCAGCAAGTATTATTTTGAAAATAAGATTATCTAGACCCAGTCTGGGTTAAGGATTGGCATTGGGACAGATTCAGGAGAGAGGCCTGGTTGGAAAGGGAACCCATCCCTTCTCAGGCAGAGATGTAGCTGCCCAGTAGGTCCCTCTTCTTCACAGTTTCTCCTCATGCCTGCTTCTTCATCCTGCCTTCCTCTCCACCCCTTGAGAGGTCCTGATAGTGCTGAATGGCTCGACCCATATAGCCATCTGGGGCTGCTCACCCCTTTTGAATGAGGCCCAGGTCCTCTGAGTACTGCTGATTGACTACGTATCCAGCCTTTGGCCAAATCCAATGCAAAGCCCTAACATGTTGTGGATTTTAAAATTATACAGAAACTTACGGCTGAGAGTTGCATTGTTACACAGTTCAGTGTTGCAGCAGTGCTTCTTCATCTCAAAGAATTTACCGTCCCCTGCAGTGAAGCTGTAATTGCCTGAGAAACAATGGTCGGATGTCGTGCATTTATTCAAAAGTTGCACTTGGAGTACCACTATGAAAAAGAAATTGAAAGAAATATCTAGATCTGGGGAAAATATTCATGACTATTGCTCCTAAGGTACATTCATTGTAATAATTCCAATTTTCTTTGATGTCTGAATCAGGACCTTTTCAAAGTAACAATATGGAAAGTATTATTAAATTTGGCAATCTAAAGTGAGGTGCTGTTTGTTTCTTTGTTTAAATGTGTGTGCACTGCTATAACAAAAAGGAAAAAATATCAAAATATTTTCCAGTAATAATACATAAAAGATACAAGAAAAACCACATTAAAAGTAAATCAATAGATATCAATTAACCAGTGTGGAAAGATCTATTCTTAATGATCTGCATAGCCCAGGTGGAACAGAATAGTTTTCTGCAGGCATTTATGAGTTCAGCTCTCTGCCACAAGTAGTAGTCTCTTGCCTCCATAATCCATAGGACCAACCTCTTTGTTATGTTTGCAATTAATTTGTATAATGCTTTAAATTTGGAATGTATGCAGAACTTCATTTCACATCAAAATTCTAGCACAAGGACTCATGCCTTCTCCTATACATCTGACAATACATGTGCCATACACTGCATTCTCTCTGCTAGTCGATCATAACAGTTTGCAGGGTGGGGGAAATGCTTCCCTGAACTCCTGTTGCCCAGTGCAAGAAACTTGGCAAGACATTGCATTGCACCAGCCTTACTGCCCATTTGCCCCTCTCCCTCCAAGAATGTACCAGTGATGTTGGAACAGATCCCACCCAGATGTTGGAACCATCCCACCCAGGATTGCCCCAAGGCATTTTGGCGCCTCAGACGAACCAGAAATGGCACCCATGTCCTTCTAGGTAGAAGGGGTGGGTGAATCAGGATCAAGCAAGGGGATCAAAACAACCTTAACCAATGGTTGAAGTATGAAAGAAGTTCATCAGGTTGGAGGGGCCCACACTGAATCAAGCTGGGTAACGGAAACCCTTTTTAATAGGTGAACTGCAAGAATACTTCCGTAATGATGGTTCCTTCCTAATCATTTCATCACTGAGAGTTATTTCAAAATTTCTTGAGGGGAGAGGGGGAGCCATGAAAGTGTGAAGCACCTTCGTTTCCCATCCCAATTGCTCAGCTTTTTTTATAGATCTGTGACAATTTCAATGTCATTTATGGCAAAGGGGATATTCATGTTATATTCTAGGCTTATTGTCTAGTTTGATAACCAAAACTAAATTGGAGTTCATTATTCATTTCATGTTGATGCAAATCAAGTTCCCTAAGCTTGGAGATAAGCGCCCAGATTCAGCCATTGGTTGTGATCAGGTGATGTTATATTCCCCATTTTCATATGCAAGCTATTGCTTACTTCAGGATTGGGAAGCTATGATCCTCCAGATGTTGTTGGACTACATCTCCCATCATCCCTGACTGATGGCCAGGCTAGCTGAGGCTGATGGGAGTTCTAATTCATCTATAGCTGAAGTGCTACAGCTTCCTAAACTCACTTTTTTCATGGGTGAGTTGCCCTACCATAGACTTCTATATGCTGTAGAACCCTAATCTAATCCAACAGCAAAAGACAAAAAGGCAGGAAAATCTTACTTATATTTGTACGCAGAACACTGGCAACACAGGAATCTTGCTTGGAGTCACAAATTGTTTTAAGATAGCTATTGTAGGTCATTCCAGTCTTGTTATAAGTAAATCTGCATTTCAGAGGTAATACTGAAGACAGAAGCAAAAGTTTACTTCATGGATTATTATTATTATTATCATTATCATTATTATTAGTTGATTTTGCAGTTTGCTTAATGAGACTAAGAAGAGGAGGTGATAGTAAATTAAAAGGGGTTCAATTTTGAAAGCATTTTAACAGAATAAAATAAAAGGAAAGGAAATGAGTAAAACACTCATTAATTAAAACTCTTGAAGCCATTGCCGACAACACTAGTTTACAGAAGAAGTAGAAGCTGTAAAGAGACAGTCTACTTAGGTCTCATTCCAGTCAGGAGGGGAGAGATTCTTCTAGTAAGAGAAGACTCCCAAACCAGTGAAACCTTGGAGTGCCTCAGGAGCAGGGTTGTCTAGGGGTGTGTAACTGACAGAAAGTACCACCTTGTTAAGAACCAAAGTATTAAGTGTGAAACAACTGAGAAAACCTTGAAGTGAAATAACATTGTAAACTGAAGAATCCTAAGTTTTATCGACTCGTGTCATGAACTTTCTTGTTAAATAAAATTGTTATTGTTAATTTGAACAAATCCTGCCGGAGACTCCTAATTATTAAGTTTTACTTCACGCAAATCCCCTACAAAATAATCTGAGGTAAACTGTGGAAATCCGTGGGATTGGTTTTCTGTGAGTTGTGTGCACTATACTTAAGTGAGAGGACGAGCCCAACGGTGCCAGAGGGAAAAGGGTCGTCGGGTCCATCATAATGACATCACAAGAAATATTCATGACTTAACTCTCTGCTACTTTCTCTTGGTAACCCTGCACTCCTTGCTCTCTGGGGTGTTGATCTGCACTTCTAATTCCCCTTCTCTCCCAAGCTGCAAGTGTCCTCCAAAGGTAATTAAATGTTTCCCAACTTACCTGGAGAAAGCAGGACCAAGAGGAGGCTTGCGCTCAGGAGTGCCTTCATCATTCTCGAAAGATTAGAAGACTCAGAGCAGAGATGAATCAACAAGGGAATTGGTGCAGGTAGAGGCTTACCTGGAGTTATTTATAGGCCATGGTCTCATGTCGCAGGCAACACTTCGGAACAAATGGTTCAGTGAGGATAAAGAGGAACATACTGAATGGTTCAGTGAGGATAAAGAGGAACATACTGAAATTCAAAGCTCTGCGTAGGAATTGTCTATGATCTCATTAGTTGTTGATAGACACTTCTAAGATTTATTTTTCGATATAGATAATTTACAATTTACAATGTCAATGATGAAGGCATTCAAGAAAGCAATTTAGAGCCAAATAGGCAAGAGCAAAAGCCCTGAAGCCACCTACAAAATAGCCCCTCAAAATGGCCTCCATCTAAGGATTCCTCTTAATAGTAATAATACTAATTTTATTATTACTACTCCCCACCCTATCTGACTGGGTTACCTCAGCCACTCTGGGTGCCTTCAAGCATATACAGAAACATAATACAACATCAAACATTTAAAATCTCTCTGCACAGGACTGCCTTCAGATGTCTTCCAAAAGTTCTATAGTTACTTATCTCCTTGACATCTAATAGGAGGTCATTCCATAGTGTGGGTACCACTTCCAAGAAGGCCCTCTGCCTGGTTTCCTCTATCTTCACTTCTCACAGTGAGAAAACCTCCAGAAGGCCCTCAGAGCTAGATCTCAGTGTTTGGGCTGAATTGGGAGTGGGGTAGAGATGCTCCTTCAGGAAAAGCCTGGATACCAGATCCATTCCAGGAAGGCTGGAAAGTGTGGAATGGGCTGTGGATGCAATGGAGACTTTAAGCAGTAAAACTGATCCTGCTGTCTTCGACGTGGTTTCCAGAGGGTGAAAAGAATGAAGTGAGACCTCAGGAGTTGAATGTGCCAATGGCCGAGTGTGCCAGGTATGAATCAGCCACTTACACAACTACGAGGAAGGTCTCAATTGGAGCCAGCAATGGCCATGGAGCTTTCTCTGTTAGGGAGCTACACAAACATGGCTATTCTCTCTTTTTTAAAAAAAGAAAAGAAAATCTTTTTTCTTCAATTTTACACGATTCATTTGAATGCAAACATTAGTGACAATCATCAACATTTAGGATTCTCTCCATCCCTCCATGGTTTCCATTTTCAAATACTTTCTACTGCATCATATATTTTCTCTATTTTTCTTAAAATAATCCATTTTTAGCTTAGCTTTTAGTACATTGCAAGCGTTACTCAAATCCTGTCAAATTTTTAGTTCTTTACAGTGTTCTCCTAAGTAAATTGTATATTTTTTTCCATTCCTTATTAAAGTGACTATGTCCTGGTTTCTGATTTCCCTGGTCATTTTCGCCATTTTGGCATTGTCCATCATCTACATCAACCATTCACGTCTGGTCAGGACTTTTTCCATCTTTTTCCATCTTTGGGCCAGTAGTATCCACGCTGTTGTCCTCGCATACATAATCTGCTACTTTGGCATCTCTACATCTGAAATTCCTAGTAAAAAAGCTTCTCCCCCCAAAAAAACGTTTTTTTAAACATTTCTTCTGCTTATTATATATCATTTCCCAGAATGTTTTTGTTATCTTGCCCATCTACCACATGTGGTAGAACGTGCCTTCCTTCTCTGTACACTTCCAATATACATTTGAAGTGTCGGACACGACTAAACAACAAGTTCTATATATCTTTGCTAATTTTGTAGGGGTTACATCATTTTCATATAGTTCTCCTTCAATGCACAGCATGCTGTAAATTTTAAGTCCTCCCTCCATAACTTTTCCCAAGATGAAAATTGAATATTGTGCCCGATATCTTTTCCCCATTGTATCATTACCGATTTAACTTCCTCATCTTTAGTATGCCATTCTAGCAACAACTTATACATTTTGGTAAGTAACGTCACATTGCATTCCAGTAAATCTTTTTTTTTTTAAATAAAATTTTTATTAATTTTCCAACATATATTATAACACATTACAAACAACAATACAAAAACAAACAAACATATAAACATGTATAATTTCATAACCTTTTTTCCTTATACCCAATTTCGACGACTTCCCCATGCCTCCCTTTTCTGCATCCCTGTTTTAAACTTTTTCAGCAACCCCTGATCTCAATTACTTATAATTCACTTTCTTTAACCTTTTTCTCTTACCCAATCATTTATCGCTGCAAATCTGCTTTACCTTACCCATGACATTTTAACACTCAATAATTTTACAACAGTTCTTAAGATAAAGTTTAAATTTCTTCCAATCTTCTTCTACCGTCTCTTTCCCTTGGTCACGGATTCTGCCCGTCATCTCAGCCAGTCCCATATAGTCAATCACCTTCGTCTGCCACTCTTCCAGCGTGGATAGTTCTTGTGTCTTCCAATACTTTGCTAGAAGAACTCTTGCTGCTGTTGTAGCATACATAAAAAACGTCCTATCTTTCTTTGACACCAATTGGCCTACCATGCCCAGGAGAAAAGCCTCTGGTTTCTTATGAAAGGTACACTTAAGCACCTTCTTAATTTCATTATAGATAATTTCCCAGAAGGCCTTAATCCTTGGGCACGTCCACCAAAGGTGATAGAAAGTACCTTCAGTTTCATTACATTTCCAGCATTTATTATTGGGCAAATGATAGATTTTTGCAAGCTTGACTGGGGTCATGTACCACCTACAAATCATTTTCATAATATTCTCTCTTAAGGCATTACATGCCGTAAACTTTATACCGGTGGTCCATAACTGTTCCCAGTCAGCAAACATAATGTCATGACCAATATCTTGTGCCCATTTAATCATAGCTGATTTAACCGTTTCATCCTGTGTATTCCATTTCAACAGCAAGTTGTACATTCTTGACAAGTTCTTAGTATTGGGTTCTAACAATTCTGTTTCTAATTTTGATCTTTCCACCTGGAAGCCAATTTTCCTGTCCTGTTTGAATACTTCATTTATCTGGTAATAGTGAAGCCAGTCTCTTACTTTGGACTTCAATTTCTCGTAACTCTGTAGTTTCACCTTTCCCCCCTCTTGTTCTATAATTTCCCAATATTTTGGCCATTTGGATTCCATATTAAGTTTTTTCACTTCCTTTGCTTCCATTGGTGACAACCACCTGGGGGTTTTATTTTCCAACAAGTCTTTATACTGAATCCAGACATTATATAGTGCTTTCCTAACAATATGATTCTTGAAACCTTTATGAGTCTTTACCTTGTCATACCATATATATGCATGCCAACCAAACCTGTTATTGAACCCTTCCAAGTCCAAAATGTCTGTGTTCTCAAGAAGTAGCCAGTCTTTCAGCCAGCAAAAAGCCGCTGATTCATAATACAGTTTTAAGTCCGGCAGGGCAAACCCCCCTCTTTCTTTTGCATCAGTTAATATCTTAAATTTTATTCTGGGCATTCCAGTAAATCTTTTTCAAACCTTGAAATTTCCTTACTAAACCCATTTTTCTTATCAATGTTAAAGACATCATTCAATTGATGGTATTGCAACCAATCTGTTACTAAATGTCTTGTATCTTCAAATCTTTTCAACTTTAATTGTTGTTCTATTTCCATTAGCAACTCTTTATACGTTGCCCATTCACTTTTTGCATTAGTTTTTTTCAAGCATATTGCTTCCAGTGAGGAAAGACACCATGGTGTCTTCTGCTCTAACAGGTTTTTATATTCCTCCCATACTGCGAAAATGGATTTCCTTACCAAATGATTTAAAAACCATTTGTGCACTTTAGTCTTCTCATACCAAATAAATGCATGCCATCTAAATCTATTATTATGACCCTCAAGGTCTAAAATATATGTATTAAAAAAATTATCCACTCCCACAGCCAGCAGAGACAGGTTACTTCATAATATAACTTCAAATTTGGCAGTGAAAATCCACCTCTTTCTTTGGCACCTGTTAATAATTTATATTTAATCTTTGGTTCCCCACCACCACCAGATAAATCTAGAAAGATATGTTTGCCATCGTTTGAAGTGTTCTGCTCCACTGACTATGGGTATGGTTTGAATTAAAAATAACATTCTTGGCAATACATTCATTTTCATTGCTGAAATTCTTCCCCATAGTGCTAAATTCATCCTTCCCCAAACATCCATATTTTCCTTTATTTCTTTCCATAGTTCCATACATAGTTATCCTTAAAGAAATTTCTGTTCTTAGCTGTCAACCAAACGCCCAAACAGTTCACCTTTTTTTTTAATTGTCAATTGTGTTGCTAGTTGTAACTCATTTTTATGTTGTTCTGTCATATTTTTAACCAGTACTTTCATTTCATTTTTATTTATCTTAAATCCCGCTACCTCACCAAATTCAGATATTTTATCTAGGACCCTTGGTACATTTGCCAATGGGTCTTCTACGGTCATTACAAGGTCATCTGCAAATGCTCTCAGCTTATATGCTTTGCACTCAACTGTTATACCTTTTATTTCTTCATCAGATCTTATATTTCTCACCAGGGTCTCTAATACTAAAATGAACAGTAATGGTGACAGGGGCCAAACTCTGTCTTGTCCCTTTTGTAATTTTACATTTTCTGATACTACATTATTGACTGTCATCATGCTCTGTTGGTCTGCATAACTTGCGTCAATTCCCCTTAGGAATGATTTTCCAAAATTCATCATCTCCATATTCCCCTCCCCCCATAAAGGTCCATGACACATTATCAAAGTCCTTCTCTGCATCCACAAACATCAAAGCTGCTTGCTTTTCATTCCTGACTTCCAGATACTCTATTGTATCAATTAATTTTCCTTATATTATCCTTCATCTGTCAGCCAGGAAGAAAGCTAGCTTGATCTTGATGAATTAGCTCTTTTACATCCTTCATCCATCAACAGTTGTCCCAGAAAATCCTGTAGTTTTTTAATAATATTTTGCTGATAAATCTGGCCCTGGCAATTTACCTAATTTTGAATGGTTAATTTCTTGTTGCCCTTCCTGTATTATTATTGGTGCATTTAAATAATTGATTTACTCTTTTGGAATCTATGGTAATTTACTGTGCTCTAAATTATCTCCAGTTCTATCTTTATTTTCTTTACTGGCTCGATATGGCTCTATATAATATTTTACAAATTGTTGTCTAATGTCATTCGGGTTATCAATTATTTTTCCTTCTACTTTCAATTTATTTATTGCATTCAATTGATGTTTCTTTTTTAACTGCCAAGCAAGCAGTTTTCCTCATTTGTTCGCTTTTTTTAAAAAAAATCTGCCTTAACATTTTAATCTTTCATTCAATTTCTTGGTTCACTAACACCTCTGAATCTTTTCCAGGTTTTTAAATCACTTCTTCCAATATTTCTTTCTTTTTACCCTCTTCAACCTTTTTTTGATAAGCATTTTGTTGAGTAAAAAAACCATCTCATCACTGCCATGGCCATTCTCTCAACCAGTCAAGTGGTTTAATGCTCATCATTAAAGCAGAACAACTAATTTAGTGCTTTGGTTGTTCTACTGCAAACAGAGTGCTTGAATGGTTTGTGATAAGGTTTTTAAATTTCCTCTCACTATGGCTGAGACCGCCAACCATATTCTTCAGTGTGTGGCCGTAGCCCTCATTTGCTACAGACATGTGCCTAAACTGCTAATACTATGACCTCCAAGATCTATGGGAAGTTGCTTGGTCCTTGATGGATAAAGGTATATTCTGAACTAGTGTCTCTGTCTTTGCTCTTATTTGATGTGGGGTCTTAATGAATTGGAAAGAGCAATATACTTTTTTCTGATCTTCCAGGCTGCTAATCAAAGTGCAATGAAAGCCTCAAGGTTCTGCTCAGATGACTGCTGCAGTGGTAGAGCTAGACATAGCTCAGGACTGTTGAAAGGTTCCAGGGACACACTGGTAGACACTGAATAGAAAACAATGAGTCCAAGATCATTACTTAGAGCTAATTAAATCATTTTACAGAACTTCGACCCTCCTTGTTCCAATTGTGTCAGATGGTTAGGACAGAGAGAGATACTTTAACTCAGCTGATCTGTTTGATGATGGCTGCCCTAATCCACATTGTCTTGAATTGAAGCCAGCTCACTGTTTATACCCGTTTGAAATACAATCCTGCATTTTCAAAGAAGAACCCTGGCTGTGCTCTTTTTTGCTCTTCAAGATATGGCAACCCTAACTGGAGGCAGTGATGGCTACCAACTTAGATGACTTAAAAAGAGGATTAGAGAAATAGAGGGCAAAGTTACCCACAAAAGCTATGTTCTACCTCTATTGTCAAAGGAAGTTTGCCTCTGAATTCTTGGTGCCTGCCCCTTCATGGATCATTGCCTTGCCGTGGCAAAGGGGCTTGAATAACTCAGAGAAGCTATGAGCTATGCCGTGCAGGGCCACCCAAGATAAACAGGTCATAGGTGAGAGTTTTGACCAAACATGATCCACCTGGAGCAGGAACCGGTAAGCCACTCCAGTATCCCTGCCAAGAAAACTCCATGGACAAAGACAACAGGCATATAAAAGTTATGACACTGGAAGATGAGCCCTTCAGGTCGGAAGGCGTCCAACATGCTACTGGGGAAGAGTGGACGACTAGTACAAGTAGATTCAGAGCTGATGAAGCGGCTGGGCCAAAGCCGAAAGGTTGCTCAGCTGTGGATATGCCTGGAAGCGAAAGGAAAGTCCAATGCTGTAAAGAAAAATATTGCATAGGAACCTGGAATGTAAGTACCATGAACCTAGGTAAGTTGGATGTGGTCAAAAATGACATGGCAAGAATAAATACTGAAATCCTGGGCATCAGTGAACTAAAATGGACGGGAATGGCGAATTCAGTTCGGATGACCATCATATCTACTACTGTGGGCAAGAATCCCGTAAAGGAAATGGAGTGGCCCTCATAGTCAACAAAAGAGTGCCAAGAGCTGTACTGGGATGCAATCTCAAAAATGATAGAATGATCTCGATACGAATCCAAGGCAGACCTTTTAACATCACAGAAATCCAGCTACTCTTTTCCAACAACACAAGAGACGACTCTACACATGGACACTACTAATAACAAGGCCAGTGGAAGCGATGATATTCCAGCTGAACTATTTAAAATTTTAAAAGATACTTTGGCCAACTCATTAGAAGAGAAGACTCCCTGGAAAAGACCCTGATGTTGGGAAAGATGGAGGGCACAAGGAGAAGGGGACGACAGAGGACGAGATGGTTAGACAGTGTTCTCGGAACTACCAGCATGAGTTTGACCAAACTGCAGGAGGCAGTGGAAGACAGAAGTGCCTGCCGTGCTCTGGTCCATGGGGTCACAAAGAATCGGACACGACTAAACGACTAAACAACACTTGGTGCCTGGGAATTGCTGATGGACAGAATATTGTCAAGTCCAGCTTTCAGGCTTCCCACAGGGATCTGTTGTGATGCTGGACTTGAGGGGTGATTGCCATGATCCAGCACGTTCAACTTTAACTGGTGAGGGATTGAGCAATACCATCATTTCCCACCACCCAAGGTATTTTTTAACCACACACAGCACAGAAGACACAGAGGGCATTCTGCACTAAGCTGTCTATCTTGGGGTGTCCTTCTCTTTGCGTCATGATTTTTGTTAGGACTACTTAGCAGTGCTTATTGGCTTTGGGAAGAAGGGGATAGTACTTAGGACCCTGTCAGAATCCCCACCCCTTCTGCCAGAAAGCGTACAAATGCCTCCTTTTGCTGCTTCTTTCAGACCAGAAAGAAGGGGCTTGCCCAACCAATGCACTGTTCCCACACCTCTGTATTGTTTAGCATGGTCAGTAGTCAAAACTATCTGTGCATGGAAGAAACATTTACTCAGGAAAGCCCTCATAAGCAAAGGAGGAATGAACCAACAGATGACCTATGGAACAAGAAGAGGCTGACTTGGAGGGATTTATGGGCCAAGGAAAGGTGACCAAGGATTCCAACTGGGAAGGACTGTTCCAGTGAGGATCAGGAAATTATGGAAATAGAGAGAGCATGCTTTCCCAGAAATCCTATATTTCCATATTGTAAAACAAAGCTCTTATTTCATATTGGATGCAATCTTTTTAAGGAACTCTGTGGAAGTCAGCCAGGTGCCTCTTCCAGTCCAACCACACCTACACTGCCAGTAAATGGGTACTTTAAATAAATGTGTTCCTCCCTTGGGCTTTATGGTAAAACTGAACTGGAAACAACCTAATCCTAATGAGGCACAAAGTAATCAACAATTAGCATGTCACACACATGCTCTTCCCAGAAATCAAGTGAACCTGGAACCTGCTTGTATCCATGGGGCCATTCAAGTTTGTGCCGGCAGTTTTGTAGCTTATCAGTACAGTGGTGCCTCGCAAGATGAAATTAATTCGTTCTGTGAATTTTTTCGTCTAGCGAATTTTTCGTCTTGCGAAGCACGAAATCCCATAGGAATGCATTGAAAATCAATTAATGCGTTCCTACGGTCAAAAAAAGTCCAAACAAAGCCAAATTTGGTACAACAAGAGTTTATTAAGTGCTCTTTAAAGTCACACATACTGTAAAGAGCATTTCAAAATTCAAACCCAGATTTTTTTAAAAAAAACAGCAGAGTGGCCCAATGGTCACAGAAAATCATATAAATGCAGGAAAAAAACACAAGCTTCCAGATTCTTGCAAACCCCTCCCCAACTGTTCCCCCAGCCACCCAGCACACAGAAATTCAAATCCAGAATTTTTTGAAAAAATCAGCAGAGTGCCCCAATGGCCACAAAAAATCATAAAAATGCAGGGGGAAAAAACACAAGCTTCCAGATTCTTGCAAACCCCTCCCCAACTGTTCCCCCAGCCACCCAGCACACAGAAATTCAAATCCAGAATTTTTTTTAAAAATCAGCAGAGTGCCCCAATGGTCACAAAAAATCATAAAAATGCAGGAAAAAAACACACAAGCTTCCAGATTCTTGCAAACCCCTCCCCAACACCAAGTCCTTGAATTCCAAACACCCCAACCCAAAATCCAACCCCCCAAAAAAAAGTTTTAAAAGCTTAACTTACCAAATGGCTGCAAAAGAAGTTTTGGAAAAGCTTCAAAAATCACCAAAGTCTTTAAAAACCTCAAAAAAGGCTACTATGTACACTGCATTCTATGAGTTGCTCCTCGAAGTCAAGTTGCAACTGTATTAATGGTGTTAAGAAAAAGGAAACAAACTTGCAAGATGTTTTCATCTTGCGAAGCAAGCCCATAGGGAAATTCGTCTTGCGAAGCAGCTCAAAAAACGGAAAACCCTTTCGTCTAGCGAGTTTTCCGTCTTGCGAGGCATTCGTCTTGCAGGGCACCACTGTAATTCCACATTACAAGTGTCCTTACATCCCTGCCAAATATTTTAACCATTTACAGTGGTCTTTTAAGTAAATTACAAATTTACTCCAGCCTTTAGTAAATACTTGATCTTCCTGGTTTCGGATCTTCCCCATCAGTTTTGCCATCTCTATATACTCCATCAGTTTCATCTGCCATTCTTCTTTTGTTGGTACTTCTCCTTCCATCCATCACTGGGCTAGCAGCATTCTCACTGCTGTTGTTGCATACATAAAAAGTCTTTTGTCATCTCTTGGTAACTCTTCACCTGTTATACCTAACAAAAAGGCTTCTGTTATTTTAATGATGGCTCAAGATTCTCAGCCCTCATGCAGAAAAAGTCAAAGCCTGAAATGAATGCTGGGGAAAGGGAGTTCAGTGAGGATGCTGAAGAATGTTAGTAAGTGAAGCGGCCAAACTGTGTGTTGGAGCTTGGGGCGGGGAGGCATCTCCAGCCCTCCTTGCCTTTCATTATATCCTTCCCCCATCCCTTTCTGTTACTCCAAGCCAGAAAAACAGCCTAAGTTTTCCTGCTTGCCACATGCATTAGCTCTCACATTTCCAAGGATCCTGTCCACATCCTTGGGCTATACAAACTGAAAGTTATCGATTATCACTAGCAAGCAGGGGCCAAAGTTGCATCCATATCTGGAAAGTCATATGCAAGATTGGGTCATCTGTTTTACCAGTGCCTGCCTAGGAGGGTTTAAGAAGAGGATATTGGGGACTCAAGTTCAATTTTAACCTAAGGAACTGAAGCCAAACCACTTATAACATGTATTAGCTGTTTTATTTTAAAAGCCTTATGCTATCACTTGAGGCTTGTAGCTCCCAGGCCTCCTTTAATTCTGAGGTGGTATAAGGTCAGGCAATCCATCCTGCTTCTCTTCCCTTCTGGAATGAAAATGTTAAGTAAGTCTTGCCAGAAAGCCAATGGAGAATGAGCAACAGGTATGGGCAAGGTCTGCTAAAATACCTGCCCCCTGCCTCCAATCCTTCCAGCCAAATATATTTATTAGTGAGGGATGGGGTACAAACTTGAGAAGCATCCTTGGCTATCAAGGAAGGCGTTGCATTGCTATATAGGCCTAGATAAATTAGTTTAGCTTCTCCAGGACATCAGAAATTCTGCTGAAGCAAAGCATAATCTGCATCAGCAAAATTCTTCAGTTTAATCATCAAATTGTAGAGTTGGAAGGGACCCCAAGGGCCATCTAGTCCAACCCCTCAATTCCCCCCCCCATGGGACTTGACCATGAGATTAAGAGTCTCGTGTTCTACTGGCTGAGCTAAAGAAAACCCACATCAGCAATGAAAGCCACAGTTGGATAGACCTAACTGTGGACTAGTCACATTTATGGAAGAGGCTATCAGGGGCTATTAATTCTGAGGGATGTACTGTTTCCAGTTGCTGGGGGAAAACAGTTGGAGTGGGCTACTGCCCTCCTGTCATGATAGTCCTGCACCCATGGACATCTGATCAGCCACTCCAAGTAGGATGCTGCTACACTGCAGGGTTCTTCTTGTCTTCTGAAAATGGAGCGTGGGATTTGAAGCAGGTATAAACAACTAGCTGGATTCAGTTCAAGACAACGTGGCCAAGGACAGTCATCACTAAACAGAACAGCTGAGTCAAAGTATCTCTCCCTGTCCCAACAATCTGACATAATTAAAACAAGGAGGGATTAAGTTCCGGAAAATGATTTAATCAGCTCTCAGTGTTGATCTTGGAGTCCTTGTATTCTATTCACTGCATACCAGTGTGTCCCTGACATCTTTCAACAGCCCTGAGCTATGTCTAGTTTGGCAGCTGAGCAGTCACCTGAGCAGTCACCTGAGCAGTACCTTGAGGCTTTCATTGCACTTTGTTCAATATATTGCTCTTTATCCATGAAGGACCCAGCAACTTCCCATAGACTTTGGATGTGACAGTAAAAAAGGAAAAGGTAAAGGAGCCCTGGATGGTTAAGTCCAGTCAAAGGCGACTATGGGGTTGCGGCTCTCATCTCGCTTTTCCACAGACAGCTTTCCAGGTCATGTGGTCAGCGTGACTGAACCACTTCTGATGTAATGGAACACTGTGATGAAAGCAAGAGCCCACAGAAACGCCGTTTAGCTTTCTGTCACAAAGGTTCCTCTTTATCTACTTGCACTAGTATGCTTTCAATCTGCTAGGTTGGAGGAGCTGGGACAGAGCCACATGATTTGTAGCTACTGAGAGTCTTATTCTCCATCAATTTGCCTAATTCCCTTCTAAAGCCATTCAGATTGGTGGCATTCACTATGTCTTGTAGAAAATTCCATAGTTTAATTGTGCTCAGATTTAAGCTTGTAACCAAACAGTGGGAAGAAAATATATTTAAGTGAGAGTCTGGATGGGAGGAAAAGTTGGCCGTGGGAAATGGAGGGTTCACCTCCCCACCTCTTGGAAATAATTAAACCTGTGTTCTGGACAATGGCTTCAAGAATTTTAATTAATGGGTGTTTTATTTTATTTTATTTTATTAAAATGCTTATTAAATTGAACCGCTTTTAATTTAAAAAATTTTATTCACTATCATCTCCTCTGCTGTGTCTCATTAAGCAAACCACAAAACCAAATAATACTGATGTTAATAATCCACAAAGTAATATTTTGCTCCTGTCCTCAGCATTACCTCTGATGTGCAGATATATCCGAAACAACAATGACACCACATGGCAATTTAACAAGACGTTGTGACTCCAATAAATATTCCTGTTCTGCCAGTGTTCTGCGTACAAATCTAGGTAAGATTTGCCTTACTTTTTATCTTTTGCTGTTGGATTAGATCCAGGTTAAGATCGTTTAACTTAAGGGTTCTTTTATCTCTTTTATGTATTTAATGTTTATGTGAAAAACATTTTGATATTTTTTCCTTTTATGATATTGCACTGCACACACATTTAAATAAATAAACAAAAATTAAATAGCACCTCTCTTTAAATTACCAAATTTAATAACACTTTCCACATTGTCCAGATTCAGGCATCAAAGAAAATTGGAACCATTACATTGAATATGCCTTAAGAGCAATAGACCTGCATATTTTTCCCAGATCAAGATATTTCTTTCAAATTCTTTTTCATAGGGGGACACCGAGTGCAATTTCTGAATGCATTCGCAGTAACCAGGTACTGTGACTCAGGTGAATATAGCTTCACTGCAGGGAATGGTAAATTCTTTCAGATGAAGAGGCACTGCTGCAACACTGAACTGTGTAACAATGCAACTCTCAACTGTAAGTTTCTGCATCATTTTGGAATCCTTAGGATGTTAGGGCTTTGCACTGGACTTGGCCAAGGGCTGGATCCTTAGTCAAGCAGCAGTACTCAGAGGATATGTGCCTCATTCAAATGGGGTGAGACAGCCAAAATGGCTAGAGGTTGGGTTGAGCAGTTCAGCACTATTTGGGCCTCTCAAGGGGTGGAGAGGCAGGCAGGATGAAGAAGCAGGCAGGAGGAGAAATTGTTTTAAAAAAGGACCTACTGGGCAGCTACATCTCTGCCTGAGAAGGGATGGGTTCCCTTTCCAAACAGGCTTCTCCTGAATCTGTCCCAATGTCAGTCCTAAAACCAGACTGGGTCTAGATAATCTTTTCATCCAATAACACTTGCTGGTGCCCCACCAAAACTGTAAAGTCCTTGGGTGAATTACAATAATATAACATACAGGTACAAAAACAGATAAACCCATTAACATGCTCACTATACTTTTGATTTTGGCAGTTCCTGATCGCAACGTGCTGGCTGAAAATGGTTTGAAGTGCCCAGACTGCTTCTACAAAGGGACCAAAAACCTAATAAAACAATTTTTAAAAAAAGAAAGAAAGAAAAGAAACTCCAGCTAGGAGCATAGGAAGTGGGGTGTGGTGGGTGCAGTCCGCCTCGGGTGTCACCCTGATGGGTGGTGACAATATTGCAGGTGGCACTCACCGCAGGGCCTGCAGCATGCCCAAGCCATGCATCTCAAGAGCCCGCAGGGTCCACACTGTCTGCCCACTGCCTCCCCCCCCAGCTGTAGGGCACCATCGGTGTGGGCGCTGCGCGTGCGCTGCCAGGCGGTTCGCCCTGTCCCTCGGCACCCCAGTCTTCCTCCACCACTGACTCCAGCCATCATTAGAGGAAGCTGATCTCTTAGAGTTCTCCATGATCCTGCAAACAATGGCCTGGTGGCCCTCTCTGTTGGCACATGCACCATCACCCCAGCAGGGCCGATCCTGGGTTTTGGCAAAGTGGGCAGCTGCTCCCCCCTCCCCACAGCACCATGGGCAAGAAACGCTCCCTAGAGCACTTGCTGGCCAAGCAGCATTGGGGGATTTGTATGCCAGCCAACCAGTTGATATTTTACCACACTGCCCCCCCAACACCATGTTTGGTCGGATTGTTTGCTGCCACGAGGAGGCGATATTCAGCGGTGATATTGTGTGTGATTTGTGGCTATGTTAAGGGTTAAGAGAGCCAGTGTGGTGTAGTGGTTAAGAGCAGTAGACTCTTAATCTGGTGAACCGTGTTCGTGTCCCCGCTCCTCCACATGCAGCTGCTTGGTGACCTTGGGCTAGTCACACTTCTCTGAAGTCTCTCAGCCTCACTCACCTCACAGAGTGTTTGTTGTGGGGAAGGATGGGAAAGGAGACTGTTAGTCGCTTTGAGACTCTGTAGGGTAGTGATAAAGCTGGACATCAAATCCAA
This sequence comes from Podarcis raffonei, assembly GCF_027172205.1. NCBI lineage: Eukaryota > Metazoa > Chordata > Lepidosauria > Squamata > Lacertidae > Podarcis > Podarcis raffonei. The sequence goes on from NC_070609.1 coordinate 14,313,670, forward strand.
ACCCTCCTCCTTCTATTTTATCATATGACATCATCCATCAAACTCTGAGGGGTTGGGCATAAGCAATTGACAGGCGGTATTATCCTTAAACAAGTGCTGCCAGGTTGCTCAGTCCGTGGAATTTGGGGGACGGGACACTGTCTATGGCACCCTGTCTGAAGGCATCTAGGAGAGACAGACAGACCGGTTGTCATGCCCTGGCCTATAGTTCAATTTCAGGAGAGATGAGCTGGATGAGTTCAGGAAATCTCATATTTAAAATCATGATTTCTGTGCTAATCACACTTCTGCCTGTCTGGTCAAATGTGCTCCTTGGCAAGGCTTCCCCAAGACATGTTGCCCAGAGCCAGCCTATTAGCACAGTTGGCTCTGGCTGGCTTCAGGAGTTGCTCTCTGCCGTGGCACCACGTCAGCAAACAGCAAGCAGCTCCTGAAACCAACCAGAGCCAACTGCACTCCCAGGCTGGCCCCTTCTGGGCAACGGCCATTCGCCCGTTACTCCCGAGCCTCCCGTGATCTGTCAAAACAAAGGGGGAAGGGGAAGGAGATCAGGGAAGGCTCGGGAGTCACAAGCAGGTTCATTTATGTTTCACAGAGTGTGAAAGAAGGGTTTTGCACCTTTATACAATATGCATGTGTGCTTGGGCCCAGAGGAAAATCTCAACCTGGTGCCAGTAACCAGGTTGAGAGGTGGAGAAGTGGCCATCTCCCAGGGTGAGTGGCTGGATGAGGAATTCTCCAAGGTGAAAATGGGGAGGGCATGTCATTGGGAGCCAGGGAGTGTGCTTGCAACTTGTCAATGCTGTGACTTGTTTGCAAAAAATATTGAGGAAGTAATTGCTTGCATCCACTGGAAACTTGACCCCTCTGTTACTGCAGATGAATCTCAAGGGGTATGCAGAGCACAGTCTAGCCCTGTTGTCTATTGCCCAAGAGGCCACTGAAGAGGTGACCTGATTTTGGGGGAAGGGGCCAATCTGGTCTCTCAGGAGTGCAGTGCAGCTGTTTCTGCCACTGAGGCAGCAGTAGTGGGCAAGGAATTCTCTGGAGGCCAGATCTCCTGCTCTTATGGATCCAGCCGCCTAAGATGGTTGTCACACCTAGCCTCATGGTTGGGATAGTCCTGCACTTTAGAATGCCAGACTACTCATTCAGCCCCCTCACCCTCAGTATGTAACCAGCATTACAAATACCAAATGGGGAAATGCTTTTACAGCTCTACAACTCCAGTGTATGAACTCTGTCATATGAGACTCTGTGTATGAACTCTGTGCAATGTATTTTGTTTTGTTTTTAACCTCTTTTATGTATTTTATCTTTTGTAATCTCTTTGGCTAAACCAATAAATAATACTTGCATTTGTATTTGAAAGAAACAGATCTGAGATCCGGCATTTCCCCCCCCCCCATAACCATTTATTTCGTATTGTAATGAACATAATGAAAACTTAAGTATTTTTTATTGAAACATTGCAGGGTTCTTTGTAGTTATAATACACAATCCCCACACAACTGTCATGGAAATTCTACTCAATATCAATCCAGAGAAGATCCCAATGTATAGTTAGCAGAGTAAAAACTTAAACACGTTTCAGGATTCCCCCAAAAATAGACCGGAGGCAATTAATATTTCATCCAGCAGAGTTTTACTGCTACTGAAGGCAAATGAACACAATGGTCACATATACAATGCATTCAGGATTGGCACTGTCCACAAGAAATCCAGTTGCAGCAGACTTCACATAAACTTACAATAACTTACAATAAGTCTAAACCTTAACACTATATACGGAACTCCACACCAGAAGGAAGAGATATAGAAAGAGAAATGAAACCCGGGCTCCTTCTGGCCTCTTAATATGACCTTAAAAAAGATTGATAGATAGATAATACTTTATTCGGCTATAAGCCCACAAGGTAAAACCAATCAATAAATAAAATAGCATTTTACATTCTAAAATATCAACTAAAATATTTCAACGCATAATCTCCTTCACGTTACATACAATCTCTAGATGTACCATATTGTGGCCTTGAATATAAAGATGGTGGATAGAGTTTACTAGATTTTTAATAGTCATGCAGCATTCCATGAAGTCTTTTATATGAAAGAACTGAATTCAGGAATCTGGCAATCTGTAATGTTCTATAAGAGTCAATGTCCTGGAGTAGATAGGCTAGATGTAATTCAGGTGGTTTAGCAACAGTTTCCAAGATGATTGAACTCAGAATCCTTGATCGGGGAACAATATATAAAGGACAATTAAACAAGATATGATAAAGAGATTCTATTGATTTGTTGTCACATGCGCATAAAACAGAGGTTTTACCGTTAGTAAATCTATTACTCAGCACATTTGAGGGGAACACATTAAATCTGGCTCTAACAAAAGCGAATCTATGCGACACAAACGATAAGGTAGACAGATATCGAGGTATCTGGGACATAAATGTAATGCCCTGATTTATCGGGGAACATGTTCCTCCACCTGTAGTAAGATTTTGTGGCAAATCAACCTCCTCCAATCTTTGTTTGATGACCTTTTTTGCTGTAATTAGATCTAAATTTAGTATATCGGAAGGAGAGATTCCATAAGAGAACAGTTTGGAATGGATTTTTGTTGCCCATGGGCTGGTAAGATGGTAATTGGGCAATTTATGCCAAAGGGACAGCCAGTAATTAAAGGCATGTCTCCACATCAGGATCTCTAAGGAGGGGGTCTTAAGTTCTAAGCGAATAGCCGAGTTGCTTACACAGGAGGGTAGTTTCAAAAGGCGTCTGAGAAAAAGATTTTGCAATGTCACCAGAGGCATGAGGTTTACAAAAGCGCCCCATAAAGGGACCGCATAGGCCATAGTTGCAACCACTTTTGCACTATAAACTTTTAAGGCAGATGGAACATGCATAGCCCCCTCTGTAAAGAAAAAGCGTAATAGAGCGTAGATAAGGGCTTTTGCCCTTATTTTGTAAGTATGTGATATGCGCTTTCCATCCCATATTATACTGAAAGTAAATTCCTAGATATTGAAATTGTAACACAAAGCTCTTCTTTCATATTGGATGCAATCTTTTTAAGGAACTCTGTGGGAGTCAGCCAGATGTCTCTTCCAGTCTAGTCACACCTACATTGTCAGTGAACAGGTACTTTAAATGAATGTGTACTCACTGATGGTTGCCACATCTCTTTGAGGATCAGAAATTGGTGTTAAAATACACTAGCTTAGACTAAGTCAGATTTGTTGTTTTCTGTGTATGTATTTTCCCAAATGTTCCCTAATTCTTAAGTGACCTTCTTCTATGATCTTTTATTCCTAGATGGTAACAGGGTTCTTACTTCACAGTTGTTGTTGTTGTTGTTGTTGTTGTTGTTGTTGTTGTTGTTGTTGTTGTTATTTAATAAATATGTATTCTGTACTTTTTGTGCTTATTTGGATACAGTGTTGATTCAAACCAGAACATCAGCTCTCTTTGTGCATTCTGGGTGATATATTTTTCTGGAGACAGCTCCTGCTTTCTGGGTCACCCAGATGTCCTTTGTACCCACAGGTGTCTCCTGGACCTGAAGGGAAGAATGGCTAGCAAGAGTGGTGACATCCCAATATTCTGGGAGTTTGGCCTTTTGTTGAACAGAAATCAGAAGCCAACAAGATAACAAGCTCTTAGAATGATGGGTCCTTTTCATAAGCTACAGGAATGAAAAGTTTGTAGATAACATCTCCTCTTATGACCTATCTTCAGTGATCTGCCTTCCGAACAGCTTTCATCTGCATTTTAAACAAAGAAACATTCCTATCTTCCCCATATTTCTATTTCCCCTCTCCTTCCTTCCTCCTTTCCTTTCCTTTTTCTCTTATTACCCCCTTTCTTTTCTCCTCTCTTTCCTACTTTCATGCTGTTCTCTCTTTTATAGACCCTAACATCATCACCATTACCATCATCTCTGCTATTATTTCTATTTAAATATACCTCTTTCTACTCATTTCCTTTGTATAGGTGTGTCTTTCGTATTTTCTGATACTAACAGTATTCAGCTATCTCCAAATCTCAGAATTTAAGATATCTCAACCACATGATAATATGAAAGCATTGGTCTGAGCTTTTACAATAAAATAAAATGAAAAAATAAAATAAAATAAGGCTTAATGTGCTGCCAGTGGTGGTGAGGGAAATCTCAACCTGATGCCAGTAACCAGATTGAGAAGTGGAGAAGTGGACATCTCCCAGGGTGAGAGGCTGGGTGAGGTATTCTCCAAGGTGAAAATGGGGAGGGCATGTCATTGGGAGCCAGGCAGGGTGCTTGTGACTTGTCAATGCTGTGACTTGTTTGCAAAAAATATTGAGGATGAAATTGCTTGCATCGACTGGGAACTTGACCCCTCTGTTACTGCAGATGAATCTCAAGATGAATCTGTATTTTGTTCTGAAGTTGTTCTATGGGTTTTTGGACCTCAATAAAGATTATATATATATATATATATATATATATATATATATATATATATATATATATATATATATATATATAAAATCTCCACAGGAAACAAGGAATGGAGGAGACTAGCAGCACCTCCTAATTCTCCAAGAGCCCACTGAAGAGGTGACCTGATTTGGGAGGGGAGGTGTAAATCTGGTCTCTAAGGAGTGCAGCTGTTGCTGCCACTGTGGCAGCAGCAATGAGCAAGGAATTCCTTGCAGGCCAGATCTGCTGCCCCTATAATTATCTCTGGCAGGCATGCAGCCTGATAAGCGGCAAGGACTCTCTGTCAGTTTTATGTAAGTTTGTTTACAAGAAAAACACATCCATAGCATGGCATGCCACAGACAAAGCACAGCCTCTCTCTTCTCCTTCTCTCTCGCTCTGCCACTGAAGTCTGGAGCCTGCCTCCCCCAGTTCGTCTCTGGGCATACTGCCAAACCTTCGCACTGAAATGTCAGGAATGCCAGCCATCTTTAATGGCTGCCTGCCTGGCCCCCTCCTTCTGATCCTTCATTCCATAGCGTGGTGATCTAGTTGCAGAGAGAAGCCTGTACCATGCTCTCTAATGAGGAGAGTGCGCATCCTGGCCAGCTCATCCAGTAAGTCCCCATTAAGCCCGGCTCGATACAACGCCACGAGGGGCTTCTCCCCCCACTCCAGCTGTTGCCACCACATATTGAACTCCGCCCAATATTGCATCACTGTTCTACTCCCCTGCCTCAAATTAAGCAATTGCCTGGAAGCGGCAGTCTGCCTCTGGGGGTCTTGGAACATCGTATGCATGACGCCAAAATCCTGCCTTTCTTCTCCTTCCCTTCCATTGCTCTTAAAGCTTCTCCAGTCTCCTCATTCAGGGACTGAATGGCTGGCCTGTCTCTTCCCCAGAGGGATGCGGGTGGCGCTGTGGTCCAAACCACTGAGCCTCTTGGGCTTGCCGATCACGGGGTGAGCTCCCGTTGCTCTGTCCTAGCTCCTGCCAACCTAGCAGTTCAAAAGCACACCAGTGCAAGTAGATAAGTGTGGTGGGAAGGTAAATGGCATTTTCGTGTGCTCTGGTTTCCGTTACAGTGTCCCGTTGCACCACAAGCGGTTTAGTCATGCTGGCCACATGACCCAGAAAGCTATCTTTGGAGAAGCGCTGACTCCCATGGCCTGAAAGCGAGATGAGCGCCACAACCCCATAGTTGCTTAATCGTCCAGGGGTGCTTTACCTTTTTTACCTTTCTTCCCCAGAAGACACCGCCTCAGACTCTGGCTTATCTGATGGTTGCCTGGCTTCCACCACTTCCTCTCTTCCTCTTGAGAACAAGCAGATAATTCTCTGGGAAGGAGGGGTGGGCTGTCCTCTCTAAACTCAAACAGACAGCTTGCGTCTGCAGAGTTAACCCTTTGCTAGCTCAGCTCAATTTCTGAGGCTGACTGTCCTGCTGTGCTCTGGGGGGCCATGTTCCTGACGACCCCTATCAATCCAGCCACCTAAGATGGTCACCACACCTTGCTTCATGGGTGGGACCATCCTGCACCTTGATATGCCAAACTATACATTCAGCACCCTCACTATGTAACCTGCATCACAAATACCAAATGGGGGAAAGCATTTACAGCTGTGACTCCAGTGTATGAAGTTGTCATAGTTGAAGGATGCTATCACCGGATTCCCTTTGTAGAAAAAGTTTCCCTACATGGAGATAAGGTTCTGAAATATTTACCCAACTACTTGCTGGTTTGTCCCATCTATGAGGACTTAAGAGAAGTTTTGTTCAAATATTTAAACCTCCCAAATGAGAGATGGATTGGGTATATGATAAACTTTTTATTAAGGGACAAGTGCCCATACACCTCTGAAAAAGTGGTCTGTTCTGCCTTTACAGTGACGATTATAAGGAGAAAAAATAATTCTGCTTTTATCCTGTTTTATGTATTTTTGATTTTGTAATTGCTTCAGCTAAACCAATAAATAATAATTGCATTTGTATCTGAATCAGAACTAAGAATCAAAATTTTATTTCCCATAACCATTTATTTTGTTTTGTAATGATCATAATGAAAACTTAACTATTTGTTAATGATACACTACAGGGTTCTTTGTAGTTAGAATCTACAACCCCCACATTTTGACCCATTTTTCTCTACCCCTTGCTTCACCTCCACCAAAAGCAAAAAAGAAAGAACCACAGATCCTGCAACCTGGATTTCACCACTAGGCCTCCAATTTCCCCTCATTGCCATGGATTTTGCAATACACAAGGAGGAGGTCTACACTGTCCTATTTACCCTTCATGTTCAGGCTGGTGTGAGATTCCTGAAGCATTATAACATCTTTTTTCGGTAATAAAAAGGACATATCCCCCAGATCCAAGTTTTCTTCTGTGGATGGCACAAAAATCTGTTGTTCCACAGCCTTGGAACGTGAAATCTTGGAGCCTAGTAAAAGCTGAGGGAAAAGAAAACAAATATGGACATAAGTCCTTTACCCAGGGACTAGAAGATTCTGCCTGTGACAGTGAATGAGAATTTTAATTAGTTAGTTTTAAAATGTGTATATTTAAAAAATCTGAAAAATATCATAATTTCATTGGAACATGAATATACAAAATTTTCAACATGAAGTTCAGATAAAAAGAAGCTCATATGTAATTCAGAATTGCCATCATACCCAAAGGAGTCTCATGATTATTAATAAACAGTTTATCTGTCAGGCTTCAAGAAATCAGAAAAGTAGAGGGCAGCTCCCACCATTCCTCCTCAGTCCAGCCTCTGACATTTTATTTATAAAATATAATGAAAGTAGAGAATCTGAAAACAGGCCTAATTAACTAGATTAAGCAGATCAAATTCTTGTGTGCAGCTGAGTTGCAATAAAATGGGAGGAACTCTATCCCTGCTATCTCCTGGGCATGTTAAAAGTCACATGCTGTGGCCACACAGCAAGATTTGAAAACAACACTCCCTCCCTGGTGTGGCAACCTTGAGTGTTTTAACATGGCATGAGACAACAGTGTGATGCAGCGACACACAAACAAAAAGCTGGAGATGCACTTCATTGTCTCTCAGGATGGTTGGATGCCCACTGAGGCTTCCTCATTGCCCCACTGTGATCTAAGCATCCAGAGAATCCTCCTTTTATTTTACAAGTTTCCAAGAGCGGAAATTCTGTTGCACAACTGTAAATCCTTGCACTAATGGTCTGAGTTAGCCAGATACTGCTCAATGTAACAGAATTTAAGAAAACTTATTACATGCCTTTTACATAATAAATATGCTTTTTGAGCAAGGGGGACATTTTGTCCTTGACTGCAAGCCAATGGTGGACAGATCCAGATGCAACTGGGGTGAAGCAATGAATGCACTTTATGGTTTTTTTAAATAAGATATTTATTGAGGTTTTCCATTTTATACAAACAAAAAAAGAAAACATAAAGAAAAGAAAAAATATTAAAAACACAAAATTTTCAAAGCCTGTTTTCAAAAACATACTTCCTTGACCTCCTCATACCTCCCGTTCTTGTTTTCTAGTTCAAATTATTTATCCCGCAAATCCTAATCTCTTAGCATCACAATCAGCTAACACCTTGTTTTCTATTCAACTTCTTAAATTATTATGACTTAAACATTATTTATACAAAAAAAAAGAAAACATTTCTTCCATAATCTTTTACCATAACAGCTAAAGACCACTTAATTTCAATCCAACCCCCTTCAACATTCAATAATATTACAATGTTTCTTTAAGTAGTCCTTAAATTTCTTCCAATCTTCTTCTGCCGACTCTTCTCCCTGGTCGCGGATTCTGCCAGTCATTTCTGCCAGTCCCATACAGTCAATCAACTTCATCTGCCATTCTTCCAGAGTGGGTAAATCTTGCGTCTTCCAGTGCTTTGCTATAAGTATTCTTGCTGCTGTTGTTGCATACATAAAGAAAGTTCTGTCCTTCTTTGGCACCAATTGGCCGACTATGCCCAAGAGAAAGGCCTCTGGTTTCTTCAAGAAGGTATATTTAAATACCTTTTTCATTTCATTATAAATCATCTCCCAGAAAGCCTTAATCTTTGGGCACGTCCACCAAAGGTGAAAGAATGTACCTTCAGTCTCCTTACATTTCCAACATTTGTTATTGGGCAAGTGATAAATTTTAGCAAGCTTGACTGGTATCATGTACCACCTATATATCATTTTCATAATATTCTCTCTTAAGGCATTACATGCCGTAAATTTCATACCGGTGGTCCACAACTGTTCCCAGTCAGCAAACATAATGTTATGACCAATATCTTGTGCCCATTTAATCATTGCAGATTTAACCATTTCATCCTGCGTATTCCACTGCAACAGCAACTTATACATTTTTGACAAGATCTTAGTTTTAGGTTCTAACACTTCTGTTTCTAATTTAGATTTTTCCACCTGGAAGCCAATTTTCTTGTCCAAATTGTAAGCCTCCATTATCTGATAATAATGAAGCCAGTCCTGCACTTTGTTTTTTAGTTTCTCAAAACTCTGTAGTTTCAACCTGTCTCCTTCTTGTTCTAAAATTTCCCAATATTTCGGCCAGTTGGCCTCCATATTGAGCTTTTTCTGAGCTTTCGCTTCCATTGGCGACAACCACCTTGGGGTTTTATTTTCCAATAAATCCTTATATCTAATCCAGACATTAAACAAAGATCTCCTAACAATATGATTTTTAAATGCTTTATGTGCTTTAACCTTGTCATACCACAAATATGCATGCCACCCAAAAACATTGTTAAAACCTTCTAAGTCCAAAATGTCTGCGTTCTCAAGAAGCAACCACTCTTTCAGCCAGCAAAACGCTGCTGACTCATAATAAAGTTTAAAGTCTGGCAGGGCAAATCCACCCCTTTCTTTTGCATCAGCTAAAATCTTAAATTTTATCCTGTGCTTCTTGCCCTGCCAGACAAATTTAGAAATATCTTTCTGCCACTTCTTGAAACAGTCCATCTTGTCCACAATTTGCAGTGTTTGAAACAAAAACAACATTCTAGGCAATACATTCATCTTTATAGCTGCAATTCGACCCAACAAGGAAAGCTTCAAATTAGACCAAATTTCTAGATCCTTTTTCACTTCCATCCAGCATTTTTCATATTTATCCTTGAACAAATTCCCATTTTTAGCTGTCATATTGATCCCCAGGTATTTCACTTTCTTCACAACAGTTAAACCTGTTTCATTCTGAAACTTCTCTCTTTCAAACAATGTTAAGTTTTTCTCTAAAACCTTAGTTTTTGACTTATTCAGTTTAAATCCTGCCAGCTGACCAAATTCTTGAATTAGTTCTAGAACTCTTTTGGTACTAGATTCTGGCTCCTGTAACGTCAAAACTAGGTCATCTGCAAATGCTCTCAATTTATACTGTTTGGCTCCGACCTGAATACCTTTAACCAGCCGGTCCCTTCTAATCATGTTCAGCAAAACCTCCAGGACCGATATAAAAAATAATGGGGAAATTGGGCACCCTTGTCTTGTCCCTTTTTCTATCTTAAATTGTTCCGTAACCACATTATTTACAATTAATTTAGCCTTTTGTTCAGAATATATTGCACCTATACCATTTTCAAAACCTTGGCCTACCCCCATACCCTGTAGGTTCTTTTTCATAAAACTCCAAGAAATGTTGTCAAAGGCTTTTTCCGCGTCCACAAATATCAAAACCGCTTTAGTGTTTATGTTCACTTCTAACTTTTCCAGAATGTCAATGACATTCCTCAAATTATCAGATAGGTGTCTTCCCGGTAGAAAGCCCGCTTGGTCCTTATGAATCTCTTCAATCAATACTCTTTTCAATCTCTTAGCCAAAATATCAGCAAAAATTTTGTAATCCACATTTAATAAGGATATGGGACGGTAGTTCTTAAGTTGAGTCTTTTCAGTCTCTGTCTTCGGTATAAGTGTAATATAGGCCTCTTTCCACGTTTCTGGTGCCCTTTTCCCTTCCAAAATTTCATTGCAGACCTCCTTCAAAGGTTGGATTAACCAATCCTTCAAAGATCTATAATATCTGGAAGTCAGCCCATCCGGTCCCGGAGACTTGCCCAATTGCATATTTAGGATGGCACCTTCTATCTCTTGGTCAGAAATTTTACAGTTCAACAATACTTTACTTTCTTGTGAATTTTTTTGTAATCCATTTGTTTTCAACAATTCATCAATACCCCTTTCATTCTGTGGCCCTTGTGCATATAGTTGTTTAAAGTACTTCTGGAAGCAATTTCTAATCTCATTTGGATTATGTATGTCTTTTCCTTCTACTTCCAGGTTTGTAATGGTGTTCAGTTTTTGTCTTTTTTTCAATTGCCAAGCCAGTAATTTCCCACCTTTGTCCGCCGATTCAAATGTCTTCTGTCTCATCTGTTTGATTTTCCATTCTATTTCCTGGTTCATCAGTTCCATATATTGTATTTGATAAACCTTTATTTCTCTCAAGATCTCCTGCGACTTTGGCTTGACTCTCAATTTTTTCTCACCTTCTCTTATTTTCTCCAAAATTTTATCTTTTTTCTCATTTTGCCTTCTCTTTTTTAATGCATTCTGTTGTATCAAAAACCCTCTCATCACAGCTTTACTTGCGTCCCAGATTACTCTTTTTTCAAAATTTGTTGCCAAATTTATTTCAAAATAATCTCTTAAAGTCTTTTGGGCCTTGTTATACACTTCTTCATCTCTAAATAAGGTGTCATTCATCCTCCATCTAAAGGTGCCGGTTGTTGTTTGCTTCATCTCCATCTTTACAGCATTATGGTCAGAGCAAGTTTCAGGGCAGATCTCCACTTTTTTTATCTTCGGTGCCATTCCTCTAGTAATCCAAATTTGGTCAATTCTGGTCCATGTCATCTTGGCTTCAGAGAAAAAAGTTCCCTCTCTCCCCAGGGGGTTCTTAGTTCTCCAAATATCAATCAAGTCCATGTTATCAGTCATTTCAAAGAAAGTTTTTGGTAGTCTACCATCTTTGGTGACTACCTGTTTTTGCGCCTTGTCCATATTAGTAGATACAACTCCATTCATATCTCCCATCAAAATTATGTTATAGTCCATAAAGTCCATAAGAGTCTCATGCAACTTCTTGAAAAAATCAGATTTCCCCTCATTCGGTGCACACACCCCTACTATCAAAAATTTCTCTCCTTGGAACTGAATTTCAATTGCCAAATATCTTCCTTGCTCATCTTTAAAAATAAATTTCGGTAAAAGTTTCTCCTTTGCATATATCACCACTCCTCTCTTTTTAACTTTGTCTGATGAAATAAACTCTTGTCCTAATCTTTTATTGATGAGTATTTTCCTGTGTAGCCTCATTACATGTGTTTCCTGTAAACAAATCAAGTCCAATTGTTCTTTTTTTAATATGTGAAAAACAGCTTTTCTCTTTCTAGGGGAATTCAGTCCATTACAATTCCAGCTTAAAAGTTGCAGAGACATGGTTGGTTACTTAGTTTTCCCTCCCACTGCACCAAGTTGTTGTTCTTCTTCTGTCGGTGGCTTGTCTTTCCCTGAACCAGGGAATCCAAATGATAAATTTGCTATGTCCAAAATTCCTTTTCCTAACGCTGATGGGTCCTCACCAGACTCCACTTCCTTCTGTAGGTCCTCTTCGTAATCTTTCAAAAACTTGTCCTTATCGTTTACTGTCCTTATTCTTATTTTCTTTCCTCTGAATTTAAAAGACAGACCTTGGGGAAATTCCCACCTGAAAAGTATTCTATTTCTTCTCAGCAGAATGACCAAATCTCTGTAGTAGGCCTTTACATCCAAAATATGTTTAGGTATATCCTTAAACATTTCCATGAAGGCGTCTTCAATTTCCAGAGTTCTTTGGTAGTGCAGTTTCAGAATTTTATCCCTTTCCTCCTTTGTTCTTAAAATGATCAAGCAGTCTCTTGCTTTATTCTTTCCTTGTCTTCTACCAAGTCTAAATGCACTCACTATCTTGAATTCTTCCTTCCCCGGGTCTTGCTGCCAAAATTGTAACAGTTCCTTTGTGAGAAAGTCTACCAAGTTATCTTTCTCACTTTCTGGTACGCCTCTAAGTCTTAAATTCCTCTCCTTCCTTTGTAACTCTATCATGGACAATGTCAGGTCATGCTCTTCTAATTTCTTATATACCGGTGGTATCTTCTCTTGAGCAGCGGTTGCAATTTCCTTGGCTTCCTCCGCTAACTTTCTAGTTGAGGCCGATTCCTCCAATAGTTTTTCAATAGACTGTGTATTAGAATTCACCTTTTTCCCAATTCATTGATACTTGAGGTGTTCAGATCAATTTTTGCTGAGGCCTCAGCTACTTGTTTATTTGTCTCAGCCACTTGTCTATTTGTCTCTGCAACCTGGTTGGCTAATTTCTCCAAAGATGCATCTATCTTGCCCAATGCTTGAGCCAATAACTCTTCGGATGACATAACTTTTGATTTTGCCTGTGAGGCAGCAACTCCTGCTGTACCCGCTGCTCCAGCTGTTGAGGCCCTTCTCTGATGTGTAGTGTCAGTCTTGTATTGTCTACCAGAGCTGGTGGTTTTTTCCTGTGCCAGCTCTATCTTCCCTTTTCCATCTGCCATAACACTCTCATACACAACCCAAGGTCAGTCCCACGCCTAGGAAGTTTGTTTTGAAAAGGAATTTTCCACAGCTTGGTTACTTGACTCAGATGTTATTGCAACATAGTCACCTCTAGGGGACACATTCCAGCTTCATTTTGCAACTTTTAAACAAATAAAGTCCTAATAGGTCCCCAATATCTCTAAAGTCCAGTTTTCAAAGTCCTAAAAAGTTACTTTACTTTCCAACATAATTCTATACAAAGTTTCCTTTGCAGAGTTAAGTCAGAACTTTTTTACTCTTGCAGTTTTGACAGTTCTTCCCACTGATCAGCTTCCCTGTCAAAGGCAGTCCGTTTCCAGGTTTTAAAATCAGCAGATATACTTTTAATCTCACTTTTCTTGCAGGACAGGTATCTCTTAAGTCTCTCCCCACTGTCCCTGCAAACAGAGGGGGAAATTTCCTTTTTGGTGCTAGATTTTAATCCTTTCAAAAACGTCTTTCTCAGTCACAGCTTTAAAGTCCCTTTGCTTTGATCTCTTAACAGTCCGGGAAGGCAGACTTCCTGTTTTTACCTTTCCCGTTTCGGTGCCAAATTCTTTATAAATTTGTTCCAAATAAGTCTCTAAATCCTACTCATGGGTAGGTTTTTTTGGTATCCAATAGTCCAGCGAAGAAATCAGCGCTCTCCGACCCTGGCTGTGCGGCTTCACTTTGCGGAGACGGTTAGACAGCTCTCAGCTCCGCGCCGCTCTCCCCCAGTCTGTTCAGGAGTCTTTAAAAAGGCTCCTTCGCAGCGGAGGGGGGCACAAATGGAGCCTGCCGAGCCTCCGGTTCACAGGCTTCCCCACCTGTGACTTTTTCGGGTCCCCACTTTGCCGCAGCGGTAGAACCCAGCTCCGCAAAGCCGATTCCCTCCGGAGCTCAGAGGGAATCCGCCATTTCGGTCGCTGGCGCTGACCGGAAGTGCCCAATGAATGCACTTTATACTTTTGTTCAGAAGGGTGTTTTTTAATAATAATAATAATAATAATAATAATAATAATAATAATAATAATAATTTTTATTTATTTATACCCCGCCCTCCCTAGCCAAGGGGAATACTCCTTGGACAAGCAAGTGGCATTATGAGAGTTAAAGGACACAGTCCAGGCAGGCAAAACACTAAGGAAGGGTGCAGAATGGTGCCAGTGAGAGATGTGGACCCTCTCACATTTCTAGTAATATGCAAGGGAAAGGGAAGGGAGGGGGAGAATAGGAGAACAGGAATGAGTCTGCATGACCCATCCGATGACTAGGCCCTTTCCCCCTGCCCAAGTAGCAATGTTACCTCTAGAAAGAGATCCTTTAAAAACAACACACTGGGTCTCATTCTCAAGGCAGTTGATGGTCTTCTCACTTTTACACTGTGTGGCTCCTTTGGAGAAGCAGGTTGGGCACTTCAGGCCATTTTCAGACAGCACGTTGCGATCAGGAACTGCCAAAATCAAAAGTATAGTGAGCATGTTAATGGTTTTATCTGTTTTTGTACCTGTATGTTATATTATTGTAATTCACCCAAGGGCTTTACAGTTTTGGTGGGGCACCAGCAAGTGTTATTGGATGAAAAGATTATCTAGACCCAGTCTGGGTTTAAGATTGACACTGGGACAGATTCAGGAGAGGCCTGGTTGGAAAGGGAACCCATCCCTTCTCAGGCAGAGATGTAGCTGCCCAGTAGGTCCCTCTTCTTCACAGTTTCTCCTCATGCCTGCTTCTTCGCCCTCCCTGCCTCCCCACCCATTGAGTCGGCCCTAATAGTGCTGACCTGCTCAACCCATATAGCCATCTGGGGCGGTCTCACCCCTTTTGAATGAGGCCCAGGTCCTCTGAGTACTGCTGATTGAGTAAGTATCCAGCCCTTGGCCAAATCCAATGAAAAACCTAACATGTTGTGGATTTTAAAATTATACAGAAACTTACGGCTGAGAGTTGCATTGTTACACAGTTGAGTGTTGCAGCAGTGCTTCTTCATCTCAAAGAATTTACCGTCCCCTGCAGTGAAGCTGTAATTGCCTGAGAAACAATCGTAGGATGTCGTGCATTTATTCAAAAGTTGCACTCGATGTCCCCCTATGAAAAAGAAATTGAAAGAAATATCTAGATCTGAGAAAAATATTCAGGACTATTGCTCCTAAGGCACATTCTTGGTAATGGTTCCAATTTTCTTTGATTCCTGAATCAGGACCTTTTCAAACTAACAATATGGAAAGTATTATTAAATTTGGCAATCTAAAGTAAGGTGCTGTTTGTTTGTTTGTTTGTTTGTTTGTTTGTTTGTTTGTTTAAATGTGTGTGCACTGCTATAACATAAGAGGAAAAAATATCAAAATGTTTTCCAGCAATAATACATACCGTATTTTTCACTCCATAGGGCGCACCGGACCATAGGGCGCACCTAGTTTTATTCCCCTCCCCCCAGCCCCAAAGAGCAAAGAAACCAAGACAGCCAGTGGGATCCATCCCGCTGGCTGTCTTGGCTTCCTCTTTAGCCATACACAACCTCTCCAGCCAGGAGAGGCTGTGTGGGGCTTCGATTTTTGCCGTGGGGCTGGGGTGGTGGAAGCCCGAGCTTCCACCGACCCCAGCCCCCAGAACAGGTCCTGGAGCGGAGACAAAGTTGTGCAGCTGCCCAAAGCCCGCACCCCGGGCTTCGGGCTGCAGGCTGCTATCCGCAAGCCTTCGGAGCCTGGCGGGAGTTCCCACCGTGCTCTGAAGGATTGCGGATAGCTTCCTGAAGACTGGAGAGCGAGAGGGGTTGATGCGCACCAACCCCTCTCGCTCTCCAGGCTTCAGCGAAAGCCTGCATTCGCTCCATAGGACGCACACACATTTCCCCTTCATTTTTGGAGGGGGAAAAGTGTGTCCTATAGAGCGAAAAATATGGTAAAAAATATAAGAAAAACCACATTAAAAGTAAATCAATAGATATCAATTAACCAGTGTGGAAAGATCTATTCTTAATGATCTGCATAGCCCAGGTGGAACAGAATAGTTTTCTGCAGGCATTTATGAGTTCAGCTCTCTGCCACAAGTAGTAGTCTCTTGCCTCCATAATCCATAGGACCAACCTCTTTTTTTATATTTGCAATTAATTTGTATAATGCTTTAAATTTGGAATGTATGCAGAACTTCATTTCACATCAAATTTCAAGCACAAGGACTCATGCCTTCTCCTATACACCTGACAATACATGTGCCATACACTGCATTCTCTCTGCTAGTCGATCATAACAGTTTGCAGGGTGGGGGAAATGCTTCCCTGAACTCCTGTTGCCCAGTGCAAGAAACTTGGCAAGACATTGCATTGCACCAGCCTTACTGCCCATTTGCCCCTCTCCCTCCAAGAATGTACCAGTGATGTTGGAACAGATCCCACCCAGATGTTGGAACCATCCCACCCAGGATTGCCCCAAGGCATTTTGGCGCCTCAGACGAACCAGAAATGGCACCCATGTCCTTCTAGGTAGAAGGGGTGGGTGAATCAGGATCAAGCAAGGGGATCAAAACAACCTTAACCAATGGTTGAAGTATGAAAGAAGTTCATCAGGTTGGAGGGGCCCACACTGAATCAAGCTGGGTAATGGAAACCCTTTTTAATAGGTGAACTGCAAGAATACTCCCGTAATGATGGTTCCTTCCTAATCATTTCATCACTGAGAGTTATTTCAAAATTACTTGAGGGGAGAGGGGGAGCCATGAAAGTGTGAAGCACCTTCGTTTCCCATCCCAATTGCTCAGCTTTTTTTATATATCTGTGAAAGGAGTCTCAATTTCAATGTCATTTATGGCAAAGGGGATATTCATGTTATATTCTAGGCTTATTGTCTAGTTTGATAACCAAAACTAAATTGGAGTTCATTATTCATTTCATGTTGATGCAAATCAAGTTCCTTAAGCTTGGAGATAAGCGCCCAGATTCAGCCATTGGTTGTGATCAGGTGATGTTATATTCCCCATTTTCATATGCAAGCTATGGCTTACTTCAGGATTGGGAAGCTATGATCCTCCAGATGTTGTTGGACTACATCTCCCATCATCCCTGACTGATGGCCAGGCTAGCTGAGGCTGATGGGAGTTCTAATTCATCTATAGCTGAAGTGCTACAGCTTCCGAAACTCACTTTTTTCATGGGTGAATTGCCCTACCATAGACTTCTATATGCTATAGAACCCTAATCTAATACAACAGCAAAAGACAAAAAGGCAGGAAAATCTTACTTATATTTGTACGCAGAACACTGGCAACACAGGAATCTTGCTTGGAGTCACAAGTTGTTTTAAGATAGCTATTGTAGGTCATTCCAGTGTTGTTATAAGTAAATCTGCATTTCAGAGGTAATACTGAAGACAGAAGCAAAAGTTTACTTCATGGATTATTATTATTATTATCATTATCATTATCATTATTATTAGTTGATTTTGCAGTTTGCTTAATGAGACTAAGAAGAGGAGGTGATAGTAAATTAAAAGGGGTTCAATTTTAAAAGCATTTTAACAGAATAAAATAAAAGGAAAGGAAATGAGTAAAACACTCATTAATTAAAACTCTTGAAGCCATTGCCGACAACACTAGTTTACAGGAGAAGTAGAAGCTGTAAAGAGACAGTCTACTTAGATCTCATTCCAGTCAGGAGGGGAGATATTCTTCTAGTAAGATAAGACTCCCAAACCAGTGAAACCTTGGAGTGCCTCAGGAGCAGGGTTGTCTAGGGGTGTGTAACTGACAGAAAGTACCACCTTGTTAAGAACCAAAGTATTAAGTGTGAAACAACTGAGAAAACCTTGAAGTGAAATAACATTGTAAACTGAAGAATCCTCAGTTTTATCTACTCGTGTCATGAACTTCCTTGTTAAATAAAATTGTTATTGTTTATTTGAGCAAATCCTGCCCGAGACTCCTAATTATTAAGTTTTACTTCACGCAAATCCCCTACAAAATAATCTCAGGTAGACTGTGGAAATCCGTGGGATTGGTGTTCTGTGAGTTGGGTGCACTATACTTAAGTGAGAGGACGGGCCCAACGGTGCCAGAGGGAAAAGGGTCGTCGGGCCCATCATAATGACATCACAAGAAATATTCATGACTTAACTCTCTGCTACTTTCTCTTGGTAAGCCTGCACTCCTTGCTCTCTGGGGTGTTGATCTGCACTTCTAACTCCCCTTCTCTCCCATGCTGCAATTTCTTTTCAGTGTCCTCTAAAGGTAATTAAATGTTCCCCATCTTACCTGGAGAAAGCAGGACCAAGAGGAGGCATGCGCTCAGGAGTGCCTTCATCATTCTGGAAAGATTAGGAGACTCAGAGCAGAGATGGATCAACAAGGGAATTGATGCAGGTAGAGTCTTACGTGCTGTTATTTATAGGCCATGGTCTCATGTCACAGGCAACACTTGGGAACAAATGGTTCAGTGAGGTCCGGGAATGGGTGTTTTTTTCCCCAGGAACATACTGAAATTCAAAGCTCAGTGAAGGAATTGTCTATGATCTCATTAGTTGTTGATGAACACTTCTCAGATTTATTTTTCGATATAGATAATTTACAATTTACAATGTAAATGATGAAGGCACTCAAGAAAGCAATTTAGAGCCAAATAGGCAAGGGCAAAAGCCCTGAAGCCACCTACAAAATAGCCCCTCAAAATGGCCTCCATCTAAGGATTCCTCTTAATAGTAATAATAATAATTTTATTATTTCTACTCCCCACCCCATCTGATTGGGTTATCTCAGCCACTTCAAGTATATGAAGAAACATAATAAAACATCAAACATTTAAAATCTCCCCATACAGGACTGCCTTCAGATGTCTTCCAAAAGTTCTATAATTACTTATCTCCTTGACATCTAGTGGAAAGTCATTCCACAGTGTGGGTACCACTGCCAAGCAGGCCCTCTGCCTGGTTCTCTCTAACCTCACTTCTCACAATGAGAAAGCACTCCAGAAGGCCCTCAGAACTAGATCTCAGTGTTTGGGCTGAATTGGGGGTGGGGTGGAGACGCTTCTTCAGGAGAAGCCTGGATACTAGATCCATTCCAAGAAGGCTGGAAAGTGTAGAATAGGCTGTGGATGCAATGGAGGCCTTAAGCAGTAATACTGATCCTGCTGTCTTTGACGTGGTTTCCAGAGGGTGAAAAGAATGAAGTGAGACCTCAGGAGTTGAATGTGCCAATGGCCGAGTGTGCCAGGTATGAATCAGCCACTTACACAGCTAAGAGGAAGGTCTCGATTAGAGCCAGCACTGGTCATGGAGCTTTCTCTATTGGGGAGCTACACAAACATGGCTATTCTCTCTTTTTTTAAAAAAAAGAAAAGAAAATCTTTTTTATTCAATTTTACACGATTCATTTGAATGCAAACATTAGTCACAATCATCAACATTTAGGATTCCCTCCACCCCTCCATGGTTTCCATTATCAAACATTTTCTAGTGCATCATATATTTTCTCTATTTTTCTTAAAATAATCCATTTTTACCTTAGCTTTTAGTACATTGTAAGCATTACTCAAATCCTATTAAAGTTTTTAATTCTTTACAGTGTTCTCTTAAGTAAATTGTATATTTTTTCCCATTCCTTATTAAAGTGACTATATCCTGGTTTCTGATTTCCCTGGTCATTTTCACCATTTTGGCGTTGTCCATCATCTACATCAACCATTCACGTCTGGTCAGGACTTTTTTCCATCTTTGGGCCAGTAGTATCCACACTGTTGTTCTCGCATACATAAATAAATGTTTCTGCTTCTTTGGTATCTCTCCACCTGAAATTCCTAGTAAAAAAGCTTCTGCCCCCCCCCAACGTTATTTTAAACATTCATTCTGATCATTATATATTAGTTCCCAGAATTTTTTTGCTATCTAGCACATCCACCACATGTGGTAGAATGTGCCTTCCTTCTCTGTACCCTTCCAATATACATTTGAAGTAGTTCTATACATCTTTGCTAATTTTGTAGGTGTTACATCATTTTCATATAGTTCTCCTTCAATGCACAGCATGCTATAAATTTTAAGTCCTCCTCCATAACTTTTCCCAAGATGAAAATTGAAGATTGAATATTCTGCCCAATATATTGTGCCCAATATATTTTCTTCATTCTATCATTACCAATTTAACTTCCTCATCTTTAGTATGCCATTCTAGCAACAAAATGTATATTTTGGAAAGTAACTTCACATTGTATTCCAGTAAATATTTTTCAAACCTTGAAATTTCCTTACTAAACCCATTTTTCTTATCAATGTTAAACACATCATTTAATCGATGGTATTGCAACCAATCTGTTACTAAATGTCTTGTATCCTCAAATCTTTTCAACTTTAATTGTTGTTATATTTTCATTAGCAACTTTTTATAGGTTGCCCATTCACTTTTTGCATTAGTTTTTTTCAAGGATATTGCTTCCTGTGAGGAAAGCCACCACGGTGTCTTCTGTTCTAACAGGTTTTTATATTTCTCCCATACTGTGAAAATGGATTTCCTTACCAAATGATTTTAAAACCCTTTGTGCACTTTAGTCTTCTCATACCAAATAAATGCATGCCATCGAAATCTATTATCATGACCCTCAAGGTCTAAAATATATGTATTAAAAAACTTATCCACTCCCACAGCCAGCAGACACAGGACACTTCATAATATAACTTCAAATCTGGCAGTGAAAATCCACCTCTTTCTTTGGCATCTGTTAATAATTTATATTTAATCCTTGATTTCTTCCCCTGCCAGATAAATCTAGAAAGATATTTTTGCCATCGTTTTTAAGTGTTCTGCTCCATTGACTATGGGTATGGTTTGAAATAAAAATCACATTCTTGGCAATACATTCAGTTTCATTGCTGAAATTCTTCCCCATAGTGATAAATTCATCCTTCCCCAAGCATCCATATTTCCCTTTATTTCTTTCCATAGTTCCATACATAGTTATCCTTAAAGAAATTTATATTCTTAGCTGTCAACCAAACCCCCAAACAGTTTCACCTTCTTTTTTTCAATTCTCAAATGTGTTGCTAGTTGTAACTCATTTTTATGTTGTTCTGTCATATTTTTAACCAGTACTTTCATTTCATTTTTATTTATCTTAAATCCCGCTACTGACCAAATTCAGATATTTTATCTAGGACCCTTGATATACTTGCCAATGGGTCTTCTACGGTCATTACAAGGTCATCTGCAAATGCTCTCGGCTTATATGCTTTGCATTCAACTGTTATACCTTTTATTTCTTCATCAGATCTTATATTCCTCACCAGGGTCTTTAATACTAAAATGAACAGTAATGGCAACAGGGGGCAAACTCTGTCTTCTCCCTTTTGTAATTTTACATTTTCTGATACTGCATTATTGACTATCAACATTGCCTGTTGGTCTGCATAACTTGCGTCAATTCCCCTTAGGAATGATTTTCCAAAATTCATCATCTCCATATTCCCCCCCCCCCATAAAGGTCCATGACACGTCATCAAAGTCCTTCTCTGCATCCACAAACATCAAAGCTGCTTGCTTTTCATTCCTGACTTCCAGATACTGATACTCTATTGTATCAATTAATTTTCCTTATATTATCCTTCATCTGTCAGCCAGGAAGAAAGCTAGCTTGATCTTGATAAATTAGCTCTTTTACATTCTTCATCCTTCAACAGTTGTCCCAGAAAATCTTGCAGTTTTTTAATAATATTTTGCTGATAAATCTGGCCCTGGCAATTTACCTAATTTTGATTGGTTAATTTCTTGTTGCCCTTCGTGTAATGTTATTGGTGCATTTAAATAATTGATTTTCTGTTTTGGTAATTTACTGTGCTCTAAATTATCTCCAGTTCTATCTTTATTTTCTTTACTGGCTCGATATAGCTCTATATAATATTTTACAAATTGTTGTCTAATGTCATTCGGGTTATCAATTATTTTCCCTTCTACTTTCAATTTATTTATTGCATTCAATTCATGTTTCTTTTTTAACTGCCAAGCAAGAAGTTTTCCTCATTTCTTCGCTTTTTTTTTTAAAAAAAATTCTGCCTTAACATTTTAATCTTTCATTCAGTTTCTTGGTTCACTAACACCTCTGAATCTTTTCCAGGTTTTTAAACAAATTCTTCCAATATTTTTTTCTTTTTACCCTCTTCAAACTTTTTTTGATAAGCATTTTGTTGAGTAAAAAAACCATCTCATCACTGCCATGTCCATTCTCTCAACCAGTCAAGTGGTTTAATGCTCATCATTAAAGCAGAACAACTAATTTAGTGCTTTGGTTGTTCTACTGCAAACAGAGTGCTTGAATGGTTTCTGATAAGGTTTTTAAATTTCCTGCCACTATGGCTGAGACCGCCAACCATATTCTTCAGTGCATGGCTGTAGCCCTCATTTGCTACAGACATGTGCCTAAACTGCTAATACTATGACCTCCAAGATCTATGGGAAGTTGCTTGGTCCTTGATGGATAAAGGTATATTCTGAACTAGTGTCTCTGTCTTTGCTCTTACTTGATGTGGGGTCTTAATGAATTGGAAAGAGCAATATACTTTTTCTGATCTTCCAGGCTGCTAATCAAAGTGCAATGAAAGCCTCAAGGTTCTGCTCAGATGACTGCTGCAGTGGTAGAGCTAGACATAGCTCAGGACTGTTGAAAGGTTCCAGGGACACACTGGTAGACACTGAGTAGAAAACAATGAGTCCAAGATCATTACTGACAGGTAATGAAATCATTTTACAGAACTTCGACCCTCCTTGTTCCAATTGTGTCAGATGGTTAGGACAGAGAGAGATACTTTAACTCAGCTGATCTGTTTGATGATGACTGCCCTAATCCACATTGTCTTGAATTGAAGCCAGTTCACTGTTTATACCCGTTTGAAATACAATCCTGCATTTTCAAAGAAGAACCCTGGCTGTGCTCTTTTTTGCTCTTCAAGATATGGCAACCCTAACTGGAGGCAGTGATGGCTACCAACTTAGATGACTTAAAAAGAGGATTAGAGAAATTCAGGCAGGGCAAAGTTACCCACAAAGGCTATGTTCTACCTCTACTGTCAAAGGAAGTTTGCCTCTGAATACTTGGTGCCTGCCGCTTCATGGATCATTGCCTTGCCATGGCGAAGGGGCTTGAATAACTCAGAGAAGCTATGAGCTATGCCGTGCAGGGCCACCCAAGATAAACAGGTCATAGTGGAAAGTTTTGACCAAACATGATCCACCTGGAGCAGGAACCGGTAAGCCACTCCAGTATCCCTGCCAAGAAAACTCCATGGACAAAGACAACAGGCATATAAAAGTTATGACACTGGAAGATGAGCCCTTCAGGTCGGAAGGCGTCCAACATGCTACTGGGGAAGAGTGGACGACTAGTACAAGTAGATTCAGAGCTGATGAAGCGGCTGGGCCAAAGCCGAAAGGTTGCTCAGCTGTGGATATGCCTGGAAGTGAAAGGAAAGTCCAATGCTGTAAAGAAAAATATTGCATAGGAATTCCAACTGGGAAGGACTGTTCCAGTGAGGAGCAGGAAATTATGGAAATAGAGAGAGCATGCTTTCCCAGAAATCCTATATTTCCATATTGTAAAACAAAGCTCTTATTTCATATTGGATGCAATCTTTTTAAGGAACTCTGTGGGAGTCAGCCAGGTGCCTCTTCCAGTCTAGCCACACCTACACTGCCAGTAAATGGGTACTTTAAATAAATGTGTTCCTCACTTGGGCTTTATGGTAAAACTGAACTGGAAACAACCTAATCCTAATGAGGCACAAAGTAATCAACAATTAGCATGTCACACACATGCTCTTCCCAGAAATCAGGTGAACCTGGAACCTGCTTGTATCCATGGGGCCATTCAAGTTTGCACCGGCAGTTTTGTAGCTTATCAGTATTTTCTTTTTTATGCAGTCATGATGGCTACCTTCCCTTCAGTATGAGAGCCATTAAGCCTATTAATACCAGTTGTTGCACATCACAGTGGAAGATGTGCCCCGGAAAGGGATGTGTACTCATTGATGGTTGCCACATCTCTTTGAGGGTCAGAAAGCGGTGTTAAAATACACTAGCTTAGACTAAGTCAGATTTGTTGTTTTCTGTGTATGTATTTTCCCAAATGTTCCCGAATTCTTAAGTGACCTTCTTCTATGATCTTTTATACCTATATGGTAACAGGGTTCTTACTACACTGTTATTTATTTATTTGTTTGTTTGTTTGTTTGTATTCTGTACTTTTCGTGGTTATTTGGATACAGTGGTTTAGTCATGCTGGCCACATGACTCAGAAAGCTATCTGTGGACAAACACTGACTCCCTTGGCCTGAAAGCGAGATGAGCGCCACAATCCTATATTTGCTTTGACTGGACTTAATCATCCGGGGTCCTTTACCTTTTTTACCTTTCTTCCCCAGAAGACACCGCCTCAGACTCTGGCTTATCTGATGGTTGCCTGCCTTCCAACTCTTCATCTCTTCCTCTTGAGAACAAACAGATTATTCCCTGGGAAGGAGGGTGGGCTGTCCTCTCTAAACTCAAACACATAGCTTGCATCTGCAGAGTTAGCCCTTTGCTAGCTCAGCTCAGTTTCTGAGGGGTGCCATGTTCCTGACGACCCTATGGATCCAGCCACTAAGATGATCGCCACACCTTGCCTCATGGGTGGGACAATCCGACAGCATGATATGTCAAACTACACATTCAGCACCCTCACTATGTAACCAGGACCACAAATACCAAATGGAGAAAAGCAATTACAGCTCAGCGACTCCAGTGTATGAAGTCTGTCATAGTTGAAAGTTGCTATCGCTGGATTCCCTATGTAGAAAAAGTTTGCCTACATGGAGATAAGGTTCCTAAATATTTACCCAACTACTTGCTGGTTTGTGACATTTATGAGGACTTAACAGTAGTTTTGTTGAAATATTTAATTCTCCCAACTGAGAGATGGATTGGGTATATGATTAAATTTTTATAAAGGGACAAGTGCCCATACACCTCTGAAAAAGTGGTCTGTTCCGCCTTGACAGTGATGATTATAATGAAAAAAAATTATTCTGCTTTTATCCTGTTTTATGTATATTTGATTTTGTAATTGCTTCAGTGAAACCAGTAAATAATAATTGCATTTGTATCTGAAACAGAACTAAGAACCTAAATTTTATTTCCCATAACCATTTATTTTGTTTTGTAATGATCATAATGAAAACTTAGCTATTTGTTAATGATACACTATATGGTTCTTTGTAGGTAGAAATTACAATCCCCACATTTTGACCCATTTTTCTCTGCCCCTTGCTTCCCTTTACCTCCACCAAAAGCAAAAGAAAAAAGAAAAAAAAAGAACCACAGATCCGAAGTCCAGGATTTCACCACTAGGTCTCCAGTTCCCTCTTATTGTCATGGATTTTGCAATACACAAGGAGGATGTCTACACTGTCCTATTTACCCTTCATGTTCAGGCTGGTGTGAGATTCCTGAAGCATTATAACATCTTTTTTGGGTAATAAAAAGGACAAATCCCCCACTTCCAAGTCTTCTTCTGTTTTTCGTGATGGCACAAAAATTTGTTGTTCCACAACCTTGGAACATGAAAATGTGGCAATTAAAAGGGGCTAGAAAAAAAAGGAAAGAAATGTTGACATTAGTCCTTTACTCAGGGACTAGGAGATTGTGCTTGTGAGGCTAAATGAGAATTTTAGTAAGTTAGTTTTAAAATGTGTATACTTAAGAAATCTGAAAAATATAATTTCATCGGAACATGAATATACAAAATTTTGAACATGAAGTTCAGATAAAAAAAAATAACTCATATGTAATTCAGAATGGCCATCATACCCAAAGGAGTCTCAAGACATGAAGATTATTAGTAAACAGGTTATATTTATAAAATATAATGAAATTAGAGGATCTGAAAACAGGCCTAATTAACTAGATTAAACTGGTCAAATTCTAGTGTGCAGCTGAGTTGAATAAAATGGGAGGAATTCTATCCCTTCCATCTCCTGGGCATGTTAAAAGTCACGTGCTGTGGACACACAGCAAGATTTGAAAACAACACTCACTCCCTGGTGTGGGAGCATTGAGTGTTTGAACCTGGCATGAGTCAACAGCCACACACAAAAAAAAGCTGGAGGTGCACTCCATTGTCTCTCAGGATGGTTGGATGCCCACTGAGCCTTCCTCATTGCACCACTGTGATCTAAGCATCCAGAGAATCCTCCTTTTATTTTACAAGTTTCATGTTAAACCCATCTAAGATGAAGTAAGTGAAAAGGGGGGACTGCAGGAGCCAATCAGGAACTCCCCTCAGAATGCTTACTCAGCCCTTAGAAGAGAAATTTGCAAAGCCTGGGCTATAAAGGGCAGGAGAAGGATAAGAAGAAAGAATGTAGGGCAGAAGCAGCTCAAATGGCCTTGACTCTGCCTCTTCCTTTATGGGGCAAATCAACCCATATTCCCTTCCCCCATTCATTCCAAATTCTCTCTTCTTTTCAGAAAGGAGGGATTTGGCAATTTTGTCTTGTCTTCAAACAGCATTATTCCTCAAAACTATGTTGATAGGGAGGTATCCATCTAAGGCTGGATGTAGACACATCAAAAAAGTGATTCAGTTAAATGCATTGCAAACTTCATACAAGCAAATGCGATTGACGAAAGATGGGATTCCATCATGCCATCTGGTGTCACAGTGTTTTAATAAATAAAAAATGCTATATCTTTACTAATGTAGCTAAATCGTGACATCAGCAAAATGATGTATGCTTGTGGAACTGAGTATATCCTCCCTCTCTTTGTCCTCCTATATACATTTGGGAGGATACAGAACACATACATGCAGAAGAGAGCAGAAATTCTGTTGCACAACTGTAAATCCTTGCACTGATGGTCTGAGTTAGCCAAATACTGCTCATTGTCACAGAATTTAGAGAAACTTATTACATGCCTTTTACATAATAAATATGCTTTTTGAGCAAGAGGGACACATTTTGTTCTGGACTGCAAACCAATGGTGGAGAGATCCAAATGCAACTGGGGTGAAGCAGTGAAGTAATTTGCCACATCTTTCACCATTACCTATCTATTAATTTGGACGTGGGTGGCGCTGTGGGTTAAACCACAGAGCCTAGGACTTGCCGATCAGAAGATTGGTGGTTTGAATCCCCACGATGGGGTGAGCTCCCGTTGCTTGGTCCCGGCTCCTGCCAACCTAGCAGTTTGAAGGCATGTCAAAGTGCAAGTAGATAAATAGGTACCGCTCCGGCGGGAAGGTAAACGGCATTTCCGTGTGCTGCTCTGGTTTGGCAGAAGTGGCTTAGTCATGCTGGCCACATGACCCGGAAGCTGTACACCAGCTCCCTCGGCCAATAAAGCGAGATGAGCGCCTCAACCCTGGAGTCAGTCACAACTGGACCTAATGGTCAGGGGTCCCTTTACCTTTACCTATCTATTAATTAACCATAATAATCATAAATAATTCCACATTACAAGTGTCCTAAGTCTGTCAAAGGAGACTATGAGGTTGCAGTGCTCATCTCGATTTCAGGCCGAGGGAGCTAACGTTTGTCCACAGACAGCACTTCTGGAGGGCAGAGAGTGCGGAGCCTGCGGGCATCCGAGACGTGTAGCTCAGGTGCATTGCAGGCCCTGTGGTGAGTGCTGCCTGCCATTTTGTCACCCCCCTCAGGGTGACACCCGAGGCGGACCACAACCACCACACCATGCTTCCTGCACCCCTAGCTGGTGGGGTTTTTTTCATTCTTTCTTTTTTACAGTATTTTTTAATTAGTTTTTTGATAATTATATATATATAAAACAACCTTTTCAAACATTCAAATAAAAGGTTCTTTTGAACCTTCAGACCTCCTTCCTTCCCTCCATGGATTCCATATTTAAATGTATGTTTGCCGCATCTTTTACCATTATCTATCTATTAATTAACCATATTTATCATAAATAATTCCACATTACAAGTGTCCTTACATCCCTGCCAAATATTTTAAGCATTTACAGTGGTCTTTTAAGTAAATTACAAATTTACTCCAGCCTTTAGTAAATACTTGATCTTCCTGATTTCGGATCTTCCCCATCAGTTTTGCCATCTCCATATACTCCATCAGTTTCATCTGCCATTCTTCTTTTGTTGGTACTTCTCCTTCCTTCCATCACTGGGCTGGTAGCATTCTAGCTGCCGTTGTTGCATACATAAAAAGTCTTTTTTCTTCTCTTGGTAACTCTTCACCTGTTCTACCTAACAAAAAGGCTTCTGTTATTTTAATGATGGCTCAAGTTTCTCAGCCCTCTGTTGGGATTCGCAGGATACTGAGTAAGTCTGCAGGCTTCAACAGGATGATGCAATACTCTGCGAAGTGCTGGGTCAGAGTGACTCAGCAGGAGTGTGATTAATGTGATTGGCTATCACCTGTTTTAAAAGGAAAGCCTGTGCAACAGTAAGTGGTGGTTGTGCTGTGGTGTCGGGGTGCTGTGGTGGAGAGTATTCGTTTGCCTTAAGGAGCAGGTACTCTGTATGGACTGTTTTTGTAAATACCTGTATATAGCTCACATTAAAAAGACTGCACTGGAAAAACCTGGGACTCTGAGCGTTTCGCTAAAAAGCGCCGTG
This sequence comes from Podarcis raffonei, assembly GCF_027172205.1. Classification (NCBI taxonomy): domain Eukaryota; kingdom Metazoa; phylum Chordata; class Lepidosauria; order Squamata; family Lacertidae; genus Podarcis; species Podarcis raffonei. The sequence continues at coordinate 14,342,316 of NC_070609.1, forward strand.
AGGAATTCGCGACACCCTCGTGCATCCATTTATTCCTCCTGAGCCCCACCCAGCATGCCTAAAGATGTAGAAGACTAAGCAGAAAAAGTCAAAGCCTGAAATGAATGCTGGGGAAAGGGAGTTCAGTGAGGATGCTGAAGAATGTTAGTAAGTGAAGCAGCCAAACTGTGTGTTGGAGCTTGGGGGGGGAGACATCACCAGCCCTCCTTGCCTTTCATTATATCCTTCCCCCATCCCTTTCTTTTACTCCGAGCCAGAAAAACAGCCTAAGTTTTCCTGCTTGCCACATGCATTAGCTCTCACATTTCCAAGGACCTTGTCCACATCCTTGGGCTATACAAACTGAAAGTTATTGATTATCACTGGACAGACAGGGGCCAAAGTTGCATCCATATCTGGAAAGTCATATGCAAGATTGGGTCATCTGTTTTACCAGTGCATGCCTAGGAGGGTTTAAGAAGAGGGTATTGCGGACTCAAGTTCAATTTTAACCCAAGGAAGCCAAACCACTAATAACATGTATTAGCTGTTTTATTTTAAAACCCTTATGGTACCACTTGAGGCTTGTGCTCTTTATTCAGCTCATAGTGGTGAGGAGGAATGAATGAATGTCCCCTCAAAGTATCTGCTTTATATACATTATTTACACAATGGGCTGCACATGATTGGCTAATTCCGGAATTCTACTGTAAGCCAATCAGGTTGTGGATTCACTTCTATCTGGAGCATGATTGGGTGGTTCCTGCCAACCAATCATACTGCTGCATTGTTCTAGGACCAATCAGACTGCTGCATTCTGAATCCTATTGTTCTAGGACCAATCAGACTGCTGCCTTTTGGATCCTATTGTTCTAGGACCAATCAGACTGCTGCAGTTTGGATCCTATTCAACTCAGTACATAACAGTAAGTCTTGCCAGAAACAAATGGAGAATGAGCAAAAGGTATGGGCAAGGTCTGCTAAAATATCCTCCCCCTGCCTCCCATCCTTCCAGCCAAATATATTTATTAGTGAGGGATGGGGTACAAACTTGAGAAGCATCCTTGGCTATCAAGGAAGATGTTGCATTGCTATATAGGCCTAGATAAATTAGTTTAGCTTTTCCAGGTCATCAGAAATTCTGCTGAAGCAAAGCATAATCTGCATCAGCAAAATTCTTCAGTTTAATCATCGAATTGTAGAGTTGGAAGGGACCCCAAGGGCCATCTAGTCCAACCCCTCAATTCCCCCCATGGGACTCGACCATGAGATTAAGAGTCTCATGCTCTACTGGCTGAGCTAGAGAAAACCCACATCAGCAATGAAAGCCACAGTTGGATAGACCTAACTGTGGACTAGTCACATTTATGGAAGAGGCTATCAGGGGCTATTAATTCTGAGGGATGTACTATTTCCAGTTGCTGGGGGAGAACAGTGGGAGTGGGCTACTGCCCTCCTGTTATGATAGTCCTGTACCCATGGACATCTGATCAGCCACTCCAAGTAGGATACTGCTACACTACAGGGTTCTTCTTGTCTTCTGAAAATGGAGGGTGGGATTTGAAGCAGGTATAAACAGCTAGCTGGATTCAGTTCAAGACAACGTGGCCAAGGACAGTCATCACTAAGCAGAATAGCCGAGTCAAAGTATCTCTCCCTGTCCCAACAATCTGACATAATTAAAACAAGGAGGGATTAAGTCCCGGAAAATGATTTAACCAGCTCTCAGTGTTGATCTTGGAGTCCTTGTATTCTATTCCCTGCATACCAGTGTGTCCCTGGCATCTTTCAACAGCCCTCAGCTATGTCTAGTTTGGCAGCTGAGCAGTCACCTGAGCAGTACCTTGAGGCTTTCATTGCACTTTGATCAGTATATTGCTCTTTATCCATGAAGGACCCAGCAACTTCCCATAGACTTTGGATGTGACAGTAAAAAAGGAAAAGGTAAAGGAGCCCTGGATGGATAAGTCCAGTCAAAGGCGACTATGGGGTTGCGGCTCTCATCTCGCTTTCAGGCCAAGGGAGCTGACAATTTTCCACAGACAGCTTTCCAGGTCATGTGGTCAGCGTGACTGAACCACTTCTGATGTAATGGAACACTGTGATGGAAGCAAGAGCCCACAGAAACGCCATTTAGCTTCCCGTCACAAAGGTTCCTCTTTATCTACTTGCACTAGTATGCTTTCAATCTGCTCGGTTGGAGGAGCTGGGACAGAGCCACATGATTTGTAGCTACTGAGAGTCTTATTCTCCATCAATTTGCCTAATTCCCTTCTAAAGCCATTCAAATTGGTGGCATTCACTATGTCTTGTAGAAAATTCCATAGTTTAATTGTGCTCAGATTTAAGCTTGTAACCAAACAGTGGGAAGAAAATATATTTAAGTGAGAGTCTGAATGGGAGGAAAAGTTGGCCGTGGGAAATGGAGGGTTCACCTCCCCACCTCTTGGAAATAATTAAACCAGTGTTCTGGATAATGGCTTCAAGAATTTTAATTAATGGGTGTTATTTTATTTTATTAAAATGCTTATTAAATTGAACCGCTTTTAATTTAAACATTTTTATTCACTATCATCTCCTCCGCTGTGTCTCATTAAGCAAACCACAAAACCAAATAATACTGATGTTAATAATCCACAAAGTAATATTTTGCTCCTGTCCTCAGCATTACCTCTGATGTGCAGATATATCCGAAACAACAATGACACCACATGGCAATTTAACAAGACGTTGTGACTCCAATAAATATTCCTGTTCTGCCAGTGTTCTGCGTACAAATCTGGGTAAGATTTGCCTTACTTTTTGTCTTTTGCTGTTGGATTAGATCCAGGTTAAGATCGTTTAACTTAAGGGTTCTTTTATCTCTTTTATGTGTTTAATGTTTATGTGAAAAACATTTTGATATTTTTTCCTTTTATGATATTGCACTGCACACACTTAAATAAATAAACAAAAATTAAATAGGCCTCTCCTGAATCTGTCCCAATGTCAGTCCTAAAACCAGATTGGGTCTAGATAATCTTTTCATCGAATAATACTTGCAGGTGCCCCACCAAAACTGTAAAGCCCTTGGGTGAATTACAATAATATAACATGCTGTCAGAGGCTCAGGAGCAGAAGCACAGGGGAGAGAGCAAATAGAGAGCGGAGAAGAGGAATCCGAGGGGAGCGTAGGGGAATATGACAGTGACCCGAGAGATTCCATGAGCTTCTCCAGCGAATCAGAAGATTCCCAGAAGGGGGCGTCTATGGTAAGGGCAAGGGGAGTCCCAGGGGTGACGCTCCAGAAACAAGGGGCCAGCGGGGACTCCCAAGGGAGCAGCGGAGGATCAGGACCAGTTCTCCCACCAGAGCACAGTGGGGGGGAAGAGTCACATGAGTCAGGACCAGCCTCTCCTCCAGCGGGGAGAGAAGATGAGTCAGGGATAACCACGCCCCCATCGGAAGATGGGGAAACGGAGGGAAGGCCAGGTCCAGCTAGCCTCCCCGAAAGAGGGAGCAGTGACACAAGTGTAACGGTCAGAAGGAAAGTGGGAGGCTGCGCGCGCGCGCCAAGTTCAAATGTGCAGGAGCGCGGGGCAGCAGAAGATCCGGATTGGGAGCCAGGTCCAAAAGCCCGAAGGAGGGAGGAGGAAGAGTCAGGGGACTCAGCGTCAGAGGAGTCTAGGAAGGCTGAGACTCCGACTAGCAGGCGGACCCAGAGAAGGAAGGAACAGAGGAAGAGGTGGAGTAAGGCTAGAATCTTAAACTGGTGTCAGGGGGGAGGAGATTCAGATGGAGCTTCGGCGGTCTAAGGTACAGACGTAGCGTTGCACGCTGCGCGTGTGGAAGTGAAACTGAACTTCAATAAAGACTTTTATACTAGAGAAAGAAGCAGCGTTGGTCTTGTGTGAGCTGGGACCTTGGGCAGCGCTGACACATGCCCAGACTGCTTCTCCAAAGGGACCAAAAGCCTAATAAAAAAAATAAAAAAGAAAGAAAGAAAAGAAACTCCAGCTAGGGGCGTAGGAAGTGTGGTGTGGTGGGTGCAGTCCGCCTCGGGTGTCACCCTGATGGGTGGTGACAATATTGCAGGTGGCACTCACCGCAGGGCCTGCAGCATGCCCAAGCCATGCATCTCAAGAGCCCGCAGGGTCCACACTGTCTGCCCACTGCCTCCCCCCCCAGCTGTAGGGCATTGTCGGTGTGGGCGCTGCGCGTGCACTGCCAGGCGGTTCGCCCTGTCTCTCGGCACCCCTCCCTGGGTGCTGGAAAGTCTTCCTCCGCCACTGACTCCAGCCATCATTAGAGGAAGCTGATCTCTTAGAGTTCTCCATGATCCTGCAAACAATGGCCTGGTGGCCCTCTCTGTTGGCACATGCACCATCACCCCAGCAGGGCCGATCCTGGGTTTTGGCAAAGTGGGCAGCTGCTCCACCCTCCCCACAGCACCGTGGGCAAGAAACGCTCCCTAGAGCACTTGCTGGCCAAGCAGCATTGGGGGATTTGTACGCCAGCCAACCAGCTGATATTTTACCACACTGTCCCCACCCCCCAAACACCATGATTGGTTGGATTGTTTGCTGCCACGAGGAGGCGATATTCAGCGGTGATATTGTGTGTGATTTGTGGCTATGTTAAGGGTTAAGAGAGCCAATGTGGTGTAGTGTTTAAGAGCAGTAGAACCGTGTTCGTGTCCCCGCTCCTCAACATGCAGCTGCTGGGTGACCTTGGGCTAGTCACACTTCTCTGAAGTCTTTCAGCCTCACTCACCTCACAGAGTGTTTGTTGTGGGGAAGGACGGGAAAGGAGACTGTTAGCCGCTTTGAGACTCCGTAGGGTAGTGATAAAGCTGGATATCAACTCCAAACCCTCCTCCTCCTCCTCCTCCTCCTTTATCATATGACATCATCCATCAAACTCTGGGGGGTTAGGCATAAGCAATTGACAGGAGGTAATATCCTTAAACTAGTGGTGCCTGTTGTAAGCATGACCAAGGTTTCCTGCCAGGTTGCTCAGTCCGTGGAATTTGGGGGACGGGACACTGTCTATGGCACCCTGTCTGAAGGCATCTAGGAGAGACAGACAGACCGGTTGTCATGCCCTGGCCTATAGTTCAATTTCAGGAGAGATGAGCTGGATGAGTTCAGGAAATCTCATATTTTAAATCATTATTTCTGTGCTAATCATACTTCTGCCTGTCTGGTCAAATGTGCTCCTTGGCAAGGCTTCCCCAAGACATGTTGCCAGATGAGGCAAACCACAAAATTGTGCCTCTCCATTCCAGGAAAGAAGGGTTGAGTTAAGATCGACATCAGGAAGAATGCAAGAGGTGAGGAACAAAGAGCTACATTGGAAACAAGAGTGGGAGGAGATCAGTAGCACCTCCTATTGTAGGGTTACCAGATGTCCCCGGTTCCCGGGGAGAGTCCCCCGATTTGCAAATCTGTCCCCGGACAAATTCTGTCCCTGGAATGTCCCCAGATTTGCAAATCTGTCCCTGGGAAATGTGGCAGCGGCAGCCTCAGCAGCCCAGAGCCAGCCTGTTAGCACAGTTGGCTTTGGCTGGCTTCAGGAGTTGCTCTCTACTGTGGCACCACGGCAGCAAACAGCAAGCAGCTCCTGAAACCAAGCAGAGCCAACTGCACTCCCAGGCTGGCCCCTTCTGGGCAATGGCCGTCAGCCCGTTACTCCCGAGCCTCCCCTGATCTGTCAAACAAAGGGGGAAGGGGAAGGAGATCAGGGAAGGCTCAGGAGTCACAAGCAGGTGGCGTGCAGTTGCCCAGTTTTTTTAAAAAAACTCTGTGCATTTATGTTTCACAGAGTGTGAAAGAAGGGCTTTGCACCTTCATACAAAATGCATGTGTGCTTGGGCCCAGAGGAAAATCTCAACCTGGTGCCAGTAACCAGGTTGAGAGGTGGAGAAGTGGCCATCTCCCAGGGTGAGAGGCTGGGTGAGAAATTCTCCAAGGTGAAAATGGGGAGGGCATGTCATTGGGACCCAGGGAGGGTGCTTGTGACTTGTCAATGCTGTGGCTTGTTTGCAAAAAATATTGAGGATGAAATTGCTTGCATCCACTGGAAACTTGACCCCTCTGTTACTGCGGATGAATCTCAAGGGGTATGCAGAGCACAGTCTAGCCCTGTTGTGTTCAATGAGTTTTAGTTGGTCAAAAGAAACAAAGATCATCAAGCTGGAGGCAAAACAAAATGACTGCCTCAGTTTCTCTCTATCTTTTGTGGTTGGCTGTCTCAACTGTATTTTGTTCTGAAGTTGTTCTATGGGTTTTTGGACCTCAATAAAGATTATATATATATATATATATCTCCACAGGAAACAAGGAATGGAGGAGACAAGCAACACCTCCTAATTTTCCAAGAGTCCACTGAAGAGGTGACCTGATTTGGGAGGGGAGGTGTAAATCTGGTCTCTAAGGAGTGCAGCTGTTGCTCCCACTGTAGCAGCATCAATGGGCAAGGAATTCCTTGCAGGCCAGATCTGCTGCCCCTATAATGATCTGTGGCAGGCAAGCCGCCTGATAAGCAGCAAGGACTCTCTGTCAGTTTTATGTAAGTTTGTTTACAAGAAAAACATATCCAGAGCATGGCGTGCCACAGACAAGGCACAGCCTCTTTCTTCTCCTTCACTCTCGCTCTGCTGGTGAAGTCTGGAGCCTGCCTCCCCCAGTTCCTCTCTGGGCATATTGCCAAACATTCGTGCAGAAATGTCATTTTTAATGGCTGCCCGCCTGGCCCCCTCCTTTTGATCCTTCATTCCATAGTGTGGTGATCTAGTTGCAGAGAGAAGCCTGTACCATGCTCTCTAATGAGGAGAGTGTGCGTCCTGGCCAGCTCATCCAGTAAGTCCCCATTAAGCCGGGCTCGATACAATGCCACGAGGGGCTTCTCCCCCCACTCCAGCTGTTGCCACCACATATTGAACTCCGCCCAAAATTGCATCATTGTTCTGCTCCCCTGCCTCAAATTAAGCAATTGCCTGGAAGCGGCAGTCTGCCTCTGGGGGTCTTGGAACATCGTATCCATGAACGCCAAAATCCCGCCTTTCTTCTCCTTCCCTTCCATTGCTCTTAAAGCTTCTCCAGTCTCCTCATTCAGGGACTGAATGGCGGGCCTGTCTCTTCCCCAGAGGGATGCAGGTGGCACTGTGGTTTAAACCACTGAGCCTCTTGGGCTTGCCGATCACGGGGTGAGCTCCCGTTGTACTGTCCCAGCTCCTGCCAACCTAGCAGTTCAAAAGCACACCAGTGCAAGTAGATAAATAGGTACTGCTGCGGTGGGAAGGTAAATGGCATTTCCGTGTGCTCTGGTTTCCGTCACAGTGTCCCATTGCACCACAAGCGGTTTAGTCATGCTGGCGACATGACCCAGAAAGCTATCTGTGGAGAAGTGCTGACTCCCTTGGTCTGAAAGCGAGATGAGTGCCACAACCCCATAGTTGCTTATGACTGAACTTAATCGTCCAGGGATCCTTTACCTTTTTTACCTTTCTTCCCCAGAAGACACTGCCTCAGACTCTAGCTTATCTGATGGTTGCCTGGCTTCCAACACTTCCTCTCTTCCTCTTGAGAACAAGCAGATAATTCTCTGGGAAGGAGGGGTGGGCTGTCCTCTCTAAACTCAAACAGACAGCTTGCGTCTGCAGAGTTAGCCCTTTGCTAGCTCAGCTCAATTTCTGAGGCTGACTGTCCTGCTGTGCTGGGGGGGGGGGCATGTTCCTGACAGCTCCTATGGATCCAGCCACCTAAGATGGTCACCACACCTTGCTTCATGGGTGGGACCATCCTGCACCTTGATATGCCAAACTACACATTCAGCACCCTCACTATGTAACCTGCATCACAAACACCAAATGGGGAAAAGCATTTATAGCTCTGTGACTCCAGTGTCTGAAGTCTGTCATAGTTGAAGGATGCTATTGCTGGATTCCCTATGTAGAAAAAGTTTGCCTACATGGAGATAAGGTTCCTAAATATTTACCCAACTACTTGCTGGTTGGTCCCATCTATGAGGACTTAAGAGAAGTTTTGTTCAAATATTTAAACCTCCCAAATGAGAGATGGAATAGGTATATGATAAACTTTTTATTAAGGGACAAGTGCCCATACACCTCTGAAAAAGTGGTCTGTTCTGCCTTTACAGTGACGATTATAAGGAGAAAAAATAATTCTGCTTTTATCCTGTTTTATGTATTTTTGATTTTGCAATTGCTTCAGCTAAACCAATAAATAATAATTGCATTTGCATCTGAATCGGAACTAAGAATCAAAATTTTATTTCCCATAACCATTTATTTTGTTTTGTAATGATCATGATGAAAACTTAACTATTTGTTAATGATACACTACAGGGTTCTTTGTAGTTAGAATCTACAATCCCCACATTTTGACCCATTTTTCTCTGCCCCTTGCTTCCCTTTACCTCCACCAAAAGCAAAAAAGAAAGATCCACAGATCCTAAGTCTTCGATTTCACCACTAGGCTTCCAATTCCCCCTCATTGCCATGGATTTTGCACTACACAAGGAGGAGGTCCACACTGTCCTTTTTACCCTTCATGTTCAGGCTGGCGTGAGATTCCTGAAGCAGTATAACATCTTTTTTGGGTAATAAAAAGGCCAAATTCCCCAGATCCAAGTCTTCTTCTGTTTTTCGGAATGGCACAAAAATCTGTTGTTCCACAACCTTGGAACGTGATACGGTGGAGCCTAGCAAAAGCTGAGGGAAAAGAAAACAAATATTGACTAAGTCCTTTAACCAGGGACCTTTACCCTGTGACAGTGAATGAGAATTTTAATTAGTTTTAAAATGTGTATATTTAAAAAATCTGAAAAATATCATAATTTCATTGGAACATGAATATACAAAATTTTCAACATCAGACGTTAAGGTAAAAAAATAACTCATATGTAATTCAGAATTGCCATCATACCCAAAGGAGTCTCAAGACACAAAGATTATTAGTAAACAGGTTATATTTATAAAATATAATGAAATAAGAGGATTTGAAAACAGGCCTAATTAACAAGATTAACCAAATCAAATTCTTGTGTGCATGTCAGTTGCAAAAAAGAAAAAAGAAACAAGGAGAGGAATTCTATCCCTACCATCTCCTGGGCATGTTAAAAGCCACATGCTGTGGCCACACAGCAAGATTTGAAAACAATACTCCCTTCACTGGTGTGGGAGCCTTGAGTGTTTGAACCTGGCATGAGTCAACAGCCACACAAGCAAAAAGCTGGAGGTGCACTCCATTGTCTCTCAGGATGGTTGGATGCCCACTGAGGCTTCCTCATTGTCCCAAACTGTGATCTAAGCATCCAGTGAATCCTCCTTTTATTTTACAAGTTTCATGTTAAACCCATCTAACATGAAGTAAGTGAAAAGGGGGTACTGCAAAAGCCAATTAGGAACTCCTCTCAGAATTCTTACTCAGCCCTTAGAAGAGAAATTTGCACAGCCCAGGCTATAAAGGGCAGGAGAAGGATAAGAAGAAAGAATGTAGGGCAGAAGCAGCTCGAAGGGCCTTGATTCTGCCTCTTCCTTTATGGGGCAAATCAACCCAGATTCCCTTCCCCCGTTCATTCCAAATACCCTCTTCTTTTCAGAAAGGAGGGATTTGGCAAATTTGCCTTGTCTCCAAACAGCATTATTCCTCAAAACTATGTTGATAGGGAGGTATCCATCTAAGGCTGGATCTAGACACATCAAAAGTGCGATTCAGTTAAATGCATTGCAAACTTCATACAAGCAAATGCGAATGACGAAAGATGGGATTCCATCATGCCATCTGGTGTCACAGTGTTTTAATAAATAAAAAATGCTATATCTTTACTAATGTAGCTAAATCATGACATCAGCAAAATGATGTATGCTTGTGGAACTGAGTATATCCTCCCTCTATTTGTCCACCTAAATACATTCTGGGGTTTTCCCCAATTCTGTGGAGCAGATTTTGGGAAGATACAGAACCCATACAGGCAGAAGAGAGCGGAAATCCTGTTGCACAACTGTAAATCCTTGCACTAATGGCTGAGTTAGCCAGACACTGCTCATTGTCACAGAATTTAAGGAAACTTATTACATGCCTTTTACATAATAAATATGCTTTTTGAGCAAGAGGGACACATTTTGTCCTGGACTACAACCCAATGGTGGAGAGACCCAGAAGCAACTGGGGTGAAGCAATGAATGCACTTTTTACTTTTGTTCAGAACGGTGTTTTATATACACATCTCGCCTTGAATACTCTTTCTGGACAAGTAAGTGGCATTATGAGAGTTAAGGGACACAGTCCAGGTAGGCAAAACATTAAGGATGGTTGCAGAGTGGGGCCAGTGAGAGATGTGATCCCTCTCACATTTTTAGTAATATGCAAGGGAAAGGGAAGACGGGGGGAGGGAGAATAGGAGAACAGGAGGGAGTTTGTATAACCCAGCCAATGACTAGGCCCTTCCCCCCTGTCTGAGTAGCAATGTTACCTATATGAAGAGCTCCTTTAAAAACAACACACTGGGTCTCATTCCCAAGGCAGTTGATGGTCTTCTCACTTTTACACTGTGTGGTTCCTTCGGAGAAGCAGGCTGGGCACTTCAGGCCATTTTCAGCCAGCATGTTGCGATCAGGAACTGCCAAAATCAAAAGTATAGTGAGCATGTTAATGGTTTTATTTGTTTTTGTACCTGTATGTTATATTATTGTAATTCACCCAAGGGCTTTACAGTTTTGGTGGGGAACCTGCAAGTATTATTGGATGAAAGGATTATCTAGACCCTGTCTGGGTTTAAGATTGACACTGGGACAGATTCAGGAGAGGCCTGGTTGCCCTTATATCTCTCTCAGTTCCTTTCCGCCGGTCTCTTTGATGATCCTTAATGTTAAGCCCCAAGTCTCGGAGGGGCTCCGGCCCAACAGAATCCATGTTGCTTCCAGCCAGTCCTCCATACTTAAAAGCAAAGCCTATGGGGTGCTCCAACTCTTGTTTCAGATTTCTTACAGATCCAAATGTCCCCAAAGCTCCAGCTTTCACCTTCAACCAATTTGTAATCCTCAGGTCTTCAGGTCTCCTCCCGAGGAGATCTTTCCATTTTCCAGATTCCCATTCAGACCAGGCTTTCCACATCCAATTTTTATTATCCTTTTTTGTCATCATGTCAGGCCTCATGTTGTAACTCTCCTTTAACTCCTGCAAATCTCCTGCTCCTCCTTCATTTTCTTCAAAAACAACACATTGCTCCATCGTTTCTACGCTTTCAGTTTCATTTATTTGTTCAGTTAAATAGGCTTCCTGTTTCAAGTCCTTAACAGGCTCCAAGCTGTTGTTTACTGTCCAGTGTAGTAATGATACGTTTGTAGACAAAGCATTGTATTCATCTTTCAAGTTTCCCAAGAGAACGAAAACTCTGTCTAGTTCTGCTTGGAATTTACATACTCCAGTCATTTTTGTAGTGTAATGTCCTTATTCCCCCTCTAGAGGGATTTTAGTTCCTTAATGTTCCTTTCAGCTCAAAACCAAAAGTCCAGTTATTTTGTATCAGCCCTCCTTGTTTTTAACAAAGTTGTACCAAATAAACCAGCAGAAACAGCAGAAACAATGTTTTCTTTTTCCAGCTGACAGCTAGCTGACTAACAGCTCACTTGACAGCTGTCAAAATCTTCCATACACCAGGCTTTCTCATAGGGCGTTCCCGGGTCTGGGGGGGGGGGTAAAATTTCAGTCCCCAAGTTCTTTTTATCCTCCAGTAAATCTTCTTATAGTGTCAAAACCGTGAAATCAAAATCTTTTCATTAAAAAAAACAAGAAGCAAATTCTTTCGACCTTAGCTGCTCAGTCCTTTGCTTTAAATTGTTTACAAAGAGGGGGGGGTGACTTCCTTTTTAGCCCCTTCCCGCTCGTTCCAAATCCAGAATTAAAATTTTTTATAAAGTCCCAATCTCCGTATTACTCACGGGTTTATATTTTAGAGTCCAATCGATCTTGGAAGAAGTTGGCGCTCTCTGTCTATGGCTTGCGGCTTCACTCCGTAGGCGAGGGAGTACTCTCAGCACCACGCCTCACCCTGCCTCCGTTCCGAAGCCTTTAAAAAGGCTCCGTCGCAGATTGGGGGGGCGCAAATGGTGCCCGCCGAGTCTCTGTGTTCACAGGCATCCGCGCCTGTGATTTTAAGGGTCCCCGCTTCGCCGCAGCGGCCAGACCCAGACGCTACGGAGCCGATTCCCTCCGGAGCTCGGAGGGAATCCGCCATTAAACAATGGCGCCAACCCGGAAGTCGTGAGATCTCCAGGCTAAATAAATAACATAAAGACTGATGGACATTGGTTGGGGTCTGGAACCGGGAAAAGGGTGGGCGGAGGTTGGGAATCCAAAGGGTGTATAAGGATAATTTGTTTTTTATAATTTAGTTAATGGTAAGGAAATTGGGCAAATCGTGGAAGGGAAATGTCGGTCGACTTCAGGAAAAAGGTTTAAGAATAATTAATGGGGTATAAGTATGGATGTGTGTTTTTAATAAGGTAAAATTGGTTTTTTCTTTTTAAATTAATTGAAAATAAGATTGTTAAAAATAAATGGAGGAAATGGAAAAAAGAAGGAAAGTAAAACAATAGTAAGTTAGAATAAATGTATAAGTTAAGGTAAAGAAATAAGTTAAGGACTTGCTGAACTGACAATTTAAATGGGAATACAAGAAGGGGAGGTGTGAGGAGGTCTGAGAAATAAGGTTAAGAACAATAAGTATCAGAAACTTTTATGTGTTTTTATTGGTGTTAAGTTTTGAATATTTTGTATTTTTGTGTTTGTTTTTTTCTCTTTTGTTTTGTTTATTTCTTGTTTTTGTTTGTTGTGTGTTTTTTGAAAATCCTAATAAATATTAAATTAAAAAAAGGAGAGGCCTGGTTGGAAAGGGAACCCATCCCTTCTCAGGCAGAGATGTAGCTGCCCAGTAGGTCCCTCTTCTTCACAGTTTCTCCTCATGCCTGCTTCTTCGTCCTGCCTGCCTCTCCACCCCTTGAGAGGCCCTAATAGTGCTGAGCTGCTCAACTCATATAGCCATCTGGGGCTGCTCACCCCTTTTGAATGAGGCCCAGGTCCTCTGAGTACTGCTGACTGACTACGTATCCAGCCTTTGGCCAAATCCAATGCAAAGCCCTAACATGTTGTGGATTTTAAAATTATACAGAAACTTACGGCTGAGAGTTGCATTGTTACACAGTTCAGTGTTGCAGCAGTGCTTCTTCATCTCAAAGAATTTACCATCCCCTGCAGTGAAGCTGTAATTGCCTGAGAAACAATTGTCGGATGACGTGCATTTATTCAAAAGTTGCGCTCGGAGTTCTACTATGAAAAAGAAATTGAAAGAAATATCTAGATCTGGGGAATATATTCAGGACTATTGCTCCTAAGGCACATTCATTGTAATGGTTCCAATTTTCTTTGATGCCTGAATCAGGACCTTTTCAAACTAACAATATGGAAAGTATTATTAAATTTGGCAATCTAAAGTGAGGTGCTGTTTGTTTGTTTGTTTGTTTGTTTAAATGCGTGTGCACTGCTATAACATAAAAGGAAAAAATATCAAAATGATTTTCAGTAATAATACATAAGAGATACAATAAAAAAAACATTAAAAGTAAATAGATAGATATCAATTAACCAGTGTAGGTTGAATGGTTTATTTAAATTTGAAGGTTCGTTATTGTTCCACAAGATGTGTATTTCTTTAAGGGCCAGAGCAAATAACGTGACCTAGTTTTACAGCTGTGAAGCAGTATAGCAGGTGCTGTTAAGGTGTGGTAATTAAGCTGTTGAGTATAGTATATAAAAAGCAGCACCTAGCTCTCTCACTGCCTTGGTGGATGGGTCATGCTTATTGATATATTATAATTAATGTAAAAGGAGTTTTTGTTATTAAAACCTAGCAAAAGTTATATTTGTGTTCCTTGTAATGTGTGGTCTCCCCAGCATGCTTTCTGCAGCGCAACTAATCTGCAAATAGCCAACATGTGGAAAGATCTATTCTTAATGATCTGCATAACCCTGGTGGAACAGAATAGTTTTCTGCATGCATTTATGAGTTCAGCTCTCTGCCACAAGCAGTAGTCTCTTGCCTCCTTAATCCATAGGACCAGCCTCTGTTTTTATGTTTGCAATTAATTTGTATAATGCTTTAAATTTGGAATGTATGCAGAACTTCATTTCACATCAAATTTCAAGCACGAGGACTCATGCCTTCTCCTATACATCTGAAAATACATCTGACATACACTGCACTCTCTCTGCTAGTCGATCATAACAGTTTGCAGGTTTGGGGCATGTTTCACGGAACTCCTGTTGTTGAACACAAGACACTTGGCAAGACACTTGCATTGCACCAACCTTACTGCCCACTTGCCCCTCTCCCTCCAAGAATGTAGCAGTGATGTTGGAACAGATGGTCAAGTGAGCACCACCATCCCACCCAGGATTGCCCCAAGGCATTTTGGCACCTCAAACAAACCAGAAATGGCACCCATGTCCTCCACGGTAGAAGGGGTGGGTTAATCAGGAACAAGGAAGAAGACGAAGAAGAAGAAGAAGAAGAAGAAGGGTAGTAGTAGTAGTAGTTTGGATTTGATATCCCGCTTTATTACTACCCGAAGGAGTCTCAAAGCGGTTAACATTCTCCTTTCCCTTCCTTCCCCACAACAAACACTCTGTGAGGTGAGTGGGGCTGAGAAGTGTGGCTGGCCCAAGGTCACCCAGCAGCTGCATGTGGAGGAGCAGAGACGCGAACCTGGTTCACCAGATTACGAGTCTACCACTCTTAACCACTACACCACACTGGCAAGGGGATCACATCAATAGGGATTTCTGGTTGAAAGTAATCAAGTTCTCCAACTTGGAGATAAGCATGCAGATTCATCCACTGGTTGTGATCAGGTGATGTTAGATTCCCCATTTTCATATGCAAGGCATTGCTTACTTCAGGATTGGGAAGCTATGATCCTCCAGATGTTGTTGGACTACATCTCCCATTAGCCCTGACTGGTGGCCAGGCTAGCTGAAGCTGATGGGAGTTCTAATTCATCTATAGCTGAAGTGCGACAGCTTCCTCAACTCACTTTTTTCATGGGTGAGTTGCCCTAGCATAGACTTCTATATGTTAGTAGAACCCTTAAAGTTCAACAATCTTAACCTGGATCTAATCCAACAGCAAAAGACAAAGAGGCAGGAAAATCTTACTTATATTTGTACGAAGAACACTGGCAACACAGGAATCTTCCTTGGAGTTACAAGTTGTTTTATCATAGCCATTGTATGTCATTCCAGTCTTGTTATAAGCATATCTGCAGTCCAGAGGTAATACTGAAGACAGAAGCAAAAGTTTACTTCATGGATTATTATGATCATTAACATTATTATATTGGTTGGTTTTGCAGTTTGCTTAATGAGACTAAGAGGAGGAGGTGATAGTAAATTAAAACTTCTAAATTAAAAGGGGTTCCATTTTAAAAGCATTTTAACAGAATAGAGTAAAATAAAAGGAAATGAGTATAACACTCATTAATTAAAACTCTCAAAGCCGTTGCCCACAACACTGGTTTAATTGTTTCTAAGAAGTGGGGAGTTGAACTCTCCCTTTCCCACGACCCACTTTTTCTCCCATCCAGACTCTCACTTAAATACAGTACATTTTCTTTCCACTGTTTGATTACCTCTTACCACAATTAAACTATGGAATTTTCTATAATATCCCAAGGTGAAAGACTTCTGGGAAAAGACTTATAATGAATTGAAAAAAATGTTGAAATATACATTTATTAAGAAACCAGAAGCCTTTCTACTTGGAATAACAGGTTTGGAATTGCCCAAGAAAGATGTCAGATTGTTTTTGTATTCCACAACTGCAGCTAGAATTTTGTTGGCCAAAAATTGGAAATCACAAGAAGTTCCAACAGTGGAGGAGTGTCAGATGGAGGTGATGGACTTTTGAAAGCTAGCCGACCTGACTGGAAGAGTTCGCGACCAGAAGGAGGAGGAGTGCCAAGAGGAATGGAAGAAATTCAAAGACTACTTAGCTAAATATGTTAAGATAACCTAAATAGAATTACTTGCGAGTATCAGATAGGCCTAGGATTTACATATGTGATGTTGTAGAATACTATGTTATGTTAAAATGAAAAGAAAGAAAGATGTTAATTGACTAAGTAATTATTTGTGAAAATAGTTTTGGAAAACTGCTACAATGACTTATATGGAAACTTAGCCAGGGGGACTCAAGGAAGTCACCCAACAATGTTAACAAAAGTGAAACTATTAAATTAGGATAAATGTTTGTTTGTTTGTTTTTTGGTGTTCTTTTTTCTATTTGTTTGTTATAAATTTGGAAAACTATTAATTTTTTTTGGGGGGGGGGAGGAATTTTCTACAAGAGGTAGTCAATGCCACCAATTTGAATGGCTTTAGAAGAGAATTAAACAAATTGATGGAAAATAAGACTCTCAATGTCTGCTAAACATGATGCCTATGTACTACTCCAGTATAAAAAGTTGCATATTTCAGATATCAGTTGCTGGAACTCACAGTAAGCCAGAGTATTGTTGCACTGAGGTCCTGTGAGCTTCCCATAATCATTGGGTTGGCCAGTGTGAGGACAGGATCCTGGACTAGGGGTGAACCAATGTATCAATTTAACTAACTTTCAGTTTCTATTTTTCCAATTTATTTTTTTATCTGCATCCACTTCCTCCAAGAAGCTCAAGGCTGTGTACATAGTTTTCCCCTCCTCATTTAATCCTCAGAAGATTCCTGTGAGGTATTCATTATTTATCTCTATGACATCATTTATCCCGATGACTGTGAAGGAAAAGTTTGTTTTTGCTGGGGCAGGTTGGGTCCCCAAGAATTTTCTTTTTCTTTTCCCCATGCCAGAAAAGGGTTAATGTACGACACCCTCTGATTGGCCAATGTTCCAGGAGGGGGAGATGAAAAGGAGAGGATTTCGAGAGAAAGGAGGAGTGAGTTTTGGAGGGAGTGTTGGGAGGAGGTTTTGGAGTAGGTTGGGATTGAGAGGATAGGTGGGAAGATAGGGAGTGAGAGTTGGTTCTGGGCAGAAACATCCACTCTGAGGAAAATATCACATGCTAGAGAAAGGAGTCTCTGAGCTTAGAGTGAAGGACAGTGTGTGGTGTCCTGTAAGAGTATTTAGGCCAGAAATTAACTGGGGGGCTGAGGTTGAGGCAGGAGAAGTAGAAGCTGTAAAGAGACAGTCTACTTAGGTCTCATTCCAGTCAGGAGGGGAGAGATTCTTCTAGTAAGAGAAGACTCCCAAACCAGTGAAACCTTGGAGTGCCTCAGGAGCAGGGTTGTCTAGGGGTGTGTAACTGACAGAAAGTACCACCTTGTTAATAACCAAAGTATTAAGTGTGACACAAGTGAGAAAACCTTGAAGTGAAATAACATTGTAAACTGAAGTATCCTCAGTTTTATCTACTCGTGTCATGAACTTCCTTGTTAAATAAAATTGTTATTGTTTATTTGAGCAAATCCTGCCCGAGACTCCTAATTATTAAGTTTTACTTCATGCAAATCCCCTACAAGATAATCTCAGGTAGACTGTGGAAATCCGTGGGATTGGTGTTCTGTGAGTTGGGTGCACTATACTTAAGTGAGAGAACGGGCCCAACGGTGCCAGGGGGAAAAGGGTCTTCGGGCCCATCATAATGACAACACAAGAAATATTCATGACTTAATTCTCTGCTACTTTCTCTTGGTAACCCTGCCCTCCTTGCTCTCTGGGGTGTTGATCTGCACTTCTAACTCCCCTTCTCTCCCTAGCTGCGAGTTCTTTTCAGTGTCCTCTAAAGGTAATTAAATGTTCCCCATCTTACCTGGAGAAAGCAGGACCAAGAGGAGGCATGCGCTCAGGAGTGCCTTCATCATTCTGGAAAGATTAGGAGACTCAGAGCAGAGATGGATCAACAAGGGAATTGATGCAGGTAGAGTCTTACGTGCTGTTATTTATAGGCCATGGTCTCATGTCGCAGGCAACACTTGGGAACAAATGGTTCAGTGAGGTCCGGGAATGGGTGTTGTTTGTTCACCACCAAGATAAAGAGGAACATACTGAAATTCAAAGCTCAGTGAAGGAATTGTCTATGATCTCATTAGTTGTTGATAAACACTTCTCAGATTTATTTTTCGATATAGATAATTTACAATTTACAATGTAAATGATGAAGGCACTCAAGAAAGCAATTTAGAGCCAAATAGGCAAGGGCAAAAGCCCTGAAGCCACCTACAAAATAGCCCCTCAAAATGGCCTCCATCTAAGGATTCCTCTTAATAGTAATAATAATAATTTTATTATTTCTACTCCCCACCCCATCTGATTGGGTTATCTCAGCCACTTCAAGTATATGAAGAAACTTAATAAAACATCAAACATTTAAAATCTCCCCATACAGGACTGCCTTCAGATGTCTTCCAAAAGTTCTATAATTACTTATCTCCTTGACATCTAATGGGAAGTCATTCCACAGTGTGGGTACCACTGCCAAGCAGGCCCTCTGCCTGGTTCTCTCTAACCTCACTTCTCACAATGAGAAAGCACTCCAGAAGGCCCTCAGAACTAGATCTCAGTGTTTGGGCTGAATTGGGGGTGGGGTGGAGACGCTTCTTCAGGAGAAGCCTGGATACTAGATCCATTCCAAGAAGGCTGGAAAGTGTAGAATGGGCTGTGGATGCAATGGAGGCTTTAAGCAGTAATACTGATCCTGCTGTCTTTGACGTGGTTTCCAGAGGGTGAAAAGAATGAAGTGAGACCTCAGGAGTTGAATGTGCCAATGGCTGAGTGTGCCAGGTATGAATCAGCCACTTACACAGCTAAGAGGAAGGTCTCGATTAGAGCCAGCACTGGTCATGGAGCTTTCTCTATTGGGGAGCTACACAAACATGGCTATTCTCTCTTTTTTTAAAAAAAAGAAAAGAAAATCTTTTTTATTCAATTTTACACAATTCATTTGAATGCAAACATTAGTCACAATCATCAACATTTAGGATTCCCTCCACCCCTCCATGGTTTCCATTATCAAACTTTTTCTACTGCATCATTTATTTTCTCTATTTTTCTTAAAATAATCCATTTTTACCTTAGCTTTTAGTACATTGCAAGAGTTACTCAAATCCTGTCAAAGTTTTTAGTTCTTTACAGTGTTCTCTTAAGTAAATTGTAATTTTTTTTCCATTCCTTATTTCTGATTTCCCTGGTCATTTTAACCATTTTGGCGTTGTCCATCATCTACATCAACCATTCGTGCCTGGTCAAGACTTTGTCTTTTTTCCATCTTTGGGCCAGTAGTATCCACACTGTTGTCCTCGCATACATAAATAATCGTTTCTGCTCCTTTGGTATCTCTCCACCTGAAATTCCTAGTAAAAAAGCTTCTGCCCCCCCCCCCAACGTTATTTTAAACATTCATTCTGATCATTATATATTAGTTCCCAGAATTTTTTTGCTATCTTGCACATCCACCACATGTGGTAGAATGTGCCTTCCTTCTCTGTACCCTTCCAATATACATTTGAAGTAGTTCTATACATCTTTGCTAATTTTGTAGGTGTTACATCATTTTCATATAGTTCTCCTTCAATGCACAGCATGCTGTAAATTTTAAGTCCTCCTCCATAACTTTTCCCAAGATGAAAATTGAAGATTGAATATTCTGCCCAATATATTGTGCCCAATATATTTTCTTCATTCTATCATTACCAATTTAACTTCCTCATCTTTAGTATGCCATTCTAGCAACAAAATGTATATTTTGGAAAGTAACTTCACATTGTATTCCAGTAAATATTTTTCAAACCTTGAAATTTCCTTACTAAACCCATTTTTCTTATCAATGTTAAACACATCATTTAATCGATGGTATTGCAACCAATCTGTTACTAAATGTCTTGTATCCTCAAATCTTTTCAACTTTAATTGTTGTTCTGTTTCCATTAGCAACTCTTTATAGGTTGCCCATTCATCTTTTTCAAAAGTTTTTTTCAAGGATATTGCTTCCTGTGAGGAAAGCCACCATCGTGTCTTCTAACAGGTTTTTATATTTCTCCCATACTGCGAAAATGGATTTCCTTACCAAATGATTTTAAAACCCTTTGTGCACTTTAGTCTTCTCATACCAAATAAATGCATGCCATTGAAATCTATTATCATGACCCTCAAGGTCTAAAATATATGTATTAAAAAAATTATCCACTCCCACAGCCAGCAGACACAGGACACTTCATAATATAACTTCAAATCTGGCAGTGAAAATCCACCTCTTTCTTTGGCATCTGTTAATAATTTATATTTAATCCTTGATTTCTTCCCCTGCCAGATAAATCTAGAAAGATATTTCTGCCATCGTTTTTAAGTGTTCTGCTCCATTGACTATGGGTATGGTTTGAAATAAAAATCACATTCTTGGGAATACATTCATTTTCATTGCTGAAATTCTTCCCCATAGTGATAAATTCATCCTTCCCCAAGCATCCATATTTCCCTTTATTTCTTTCCATAGTTCCATACACAGTTATCCTTAAAGAAATTTATATTCTTAGCTGTCAACCAAACCCCCAAACAGTTCACCTTCTTTTTTTCAATTCTCAAATGTGTTGCTAGTTGTAACTCATTTTTATGTTGTTCTGTCATATTTTTAACCAGTACTTTCATTTCATTTTTATTTATCTTAAATCCCGCTACTGACCAAATTCAGATATTTTATCTAGGACCCTTGATATACTTGCCAATGGGTCTTCTACGGTCATTACAAGGTCATCTGCAAATGCTCTCGGCTTATATGCTTTGCATTCAACTGTTATACCTTTTATTTCTTCATCAGATCTTATATTCCTCACCAGGGTCTTTAATACTAAAATGAACAGTAATGGCAACAGGGGCAAACTCTGTCTACTCCCTTTTGTAATTTTACATTTTCTGATACTACATTATTGACTATCAACATTGCCTTCTGGTCTGCATAACTTGCGTCAATTCCCCTTAGGAATGATTTTCCAAAATTCATCATCTCCATATTTTCCC
The DNA here is from genome assembly GCF_027172205.1 of Podarcis raffonei. Lineage (NCBI taxonomy): Eukaryota > Metazoa > Chordata > Lepidosauria > Squamata > Lacertidae > Podarcis > Podarcis raffonei. Next base: position 14,363,358 of record NC_070609.1, read on the forward strand.
CCCATAAAGGTCCATGACACATTATCAAAGTCCTTCTCTGCATCCACAAACATCAAAGCTGCTTGCTTTTCATTCCTGACTTCCAGATACTCTATTTGTATCAATTAATTTTCCTTATATTATCCTTCATCTGTCAGCCAGGAAGAAAGCTAGCTTGATCTTGATAAATTAGCTCTTTTACATTCTTCATCCTTCAACAGTTGTCCCAGAAAATCTTGCAGTTTTTTAATAATATTTTGCTGATAAATCTGGCCCTGGCAATTTACCTAATTTTGATTGGTTAATTTCTTGTTGCCCTTCGTGTAATATTATTGGTGCGTTTAAATAATTGATTTTCTGTTTTGGTAATTTAATGTGCTCTAAATATTCTCCAGTTCTATCTTTATTTTCTTTACTGGCTCGATATAGCTCTATATAATATTTTACAAATTGTTGTCTAATGTCATTCGGGTTATCAATTATTTTCCCTTCTACTTTCAATTTATTTATTGCATTCAATTCATGTTTCTTTTTTAACTGGCAAGCAAGAAGTTTTCCTCATTTGTTCGCTTTTTTTTTTTAAAAAATCTGCCTTAACATTTTAATCTTTCATTCAGTTTCTTGGTTCACTAACACCTCTGAATCTTTTCCAGGTTTTTAAATAAATTCTTCCAATATTTCTTTCTTTTTACCCTCTTCAAACTTTTTTTGATAAGCATTTTGTTGAGTAAAAAAACCATCTCATCACTGCCATGGCCATTCTCTCAACCAGTCAAGTGGTTTAATGCTCATCATTAAAGCAGAACAACTAATTTAGTGCTTTGGTTGTTCTACTGCAAACAGAGTGCTTGAATGGTTTGTGATAAGGTTTTTAAATTTCCTGCCACTATGGCTGAGACCGCCAACCATATTCTTCAGTGCGTGGCTGTAGCCCTCATTTGCTACAGACATGTGCCTAAACTGCTAATACTATGACCTCCAAGATCTATGGGAAGTTGCTTGGTCCTTGATGGATAAAGGTATATTCTGAACTAGTGTCTCTGTCTTTGCTCTTACTTGATGTGGGGTCTTAATGAATTGGAAAGAGCAATATACTTTTTCTGATCTTCCAGGCTGCTAATCAAAGTGCAATGAAAGCCTCAAGGTTCTGCTCAGATGACTGCTGCAGTGGTAGAGCTAGACATAGCTCAGGACTGTTGAAAGGTTCCAGGGACACACTGGTAGACACTGAGTAGAAAACAATGAGTCCAAGATCATTACTGACAGGTAATGAAATCATTTTACAGAACTTCGACCCTCCTTGTTCTAATTGTGTCAGATGGTTAGGACAGAGAGAGATACTTTAACTCAGCTGATCTGTTTGATGATGACTGCCCTAATCCACATTGTCTTGAACTGAAGCCAGTTCACTGTTTATACTCGTTTGAAATACAATCCTGCATTTTCAAAGAAGAACCCTGGCTGTGCTCTTTTTTGTTCTTCAAGATATGGCAACCCTAACTGGAGGCAGTGATGGCTACCAACTTAGATGACTTAAAAAGAGGATTAGAGAAATTCAGGCAGGGCAAAGTTACCCACAAAGGCTATGTTCTACCTCTACTGTCAAAGGAAGTTTGCCTCTGAATACTTGGTGCCTGCCGCTTCATGGATCATTGCCTTGCCATGGCGAAGGGGCTTGAATAACTCAGAGAAGCTATGAGCTATGCCGTGCAGGGCCACCCAAGATAAACAGGTCATAGTGGAAAGTTTTGACCAAACATGATCCACCTGGAGCAGGAACCGGTAAGCCACTCCAGAAAACTCCATGGACAAAGAAAACAGGCATATAAAAGTTATGACACTGGAAGATGAGCCCTTCAGGTCGGAAGGCGTCCAACATGCTACTGGGGAAGAGTGGACGACTAGTACAAGTAGATTCAGAGCTGATGAAGCGGCTGGGCCAAAGCTGAAAGGTTGCTCAGCTGTGGATATGCCTGGAAGTGAAAGGAAAGTCCAATGCTGTAAAGAAAAATATTGCATAGGAATTCCAACTGGGAAGGACTGTTCCAGTGAGGAGCAGGAAATTATGGAAGTAGAGAGTGCATGCTTTCCCAGAAATCCTATATTTCCATATTGTAAAACAAAGCTCTTATTTCATATTGGATGCAATCTTTTTAAGGAACTCTGTGGGAGTCAGCCAGGTGCCTCTTCCAGTCTAGCCACACCTACACTGCCAGTAAATGGGTACTTTAAATAAATGTGTTCCTCCCTTGGGCTTTATGGTAAAACTGAACTGGAAACAACCTAATCCTAATGAGGCACAAAGTAATCAACAATTACCATGTCACACACATGCTCTTCCCAGAAATCAGGTGAACCTGGAACCTGCTTGTATCCATGGGGCCATTCAAGTTTGTGCCAGCAGTTTTGTAGCTTATCAGTATTTTCTTTTTTATGCAGTCATGATGGCTACCTTCCCTTCAGTATGAGAGCCATTAAGCCTATTAATACCAGTTGTTGCACATCACAGTGGAAGATGTGCCCCGGAAAGGCATGTGTACTCATTGATGGTTGCCACATCTCTTTGAGGGTCAGAAAGCGGTGTTAAAATACACTAGCTTAGACTGAGTCAGATTTGTTGTTTTCTGTGTATGTATTTTCCCAAATGTTCCCGAATTCTTAAGTGACCTTCTTCTATGATCTTTTATACCTATATGGTAACAGGGTTCTTACTACACTGTTATTTATTTATTTGTTTGTTTGTTTGTTTGTTTGTATTCTGTACTTTTCGTGCTTATTTGGATACAGTGGTTTAGTCATGCTGGCCACATGACTCAGAAAGCTATCTGTGGACAAACACTGACTCCCTTGGCCTGAAAGCGAGATGAGCGCCACAATCCCATAGTTGCTTTGACTGGACTTAATCATCCGGGGTCCTTTACCTTTTTTACCTTTCTTCCCCAGAAGACACCGCCTCAGACTCTGGCTTATCTGATGGTTGCCTGCCTTCCAACTCTTCATCTCTTCCTCTTGAGAACAGATTATTCCCTGGGAAGGAGGGTGGGCTGTCCTCTCTAAACTCAAACACATAGCTTGCATCTGCAGAGTTAGCCCTTTGCTAGCTCAGCTCAGTTTCTGAGGGGTGCCATGTTCCTGACGACCCTATGGATCCAGCCACTAAGATGATCGCCACACCTTGCCTCATGGGTGGGACAATCCGACACCATGATATGTCAAACTACACATTCAGCACCCTCACTATGTAACCAGGATCACAAATACCAAATGGAGAAAAGCAATTACAGCTCAGCGACTCCAGTGTATGAAGTCTGTCATAGTTGAAAGTTGCTATCGCTGGATTCTCTATGTAGAAAAAGTTTGCCTACATGGAGATAAGGTTCCTAAATATTTACCCAACTACTTGCTGGTTTGTGACATTTATGAGGACTTAACAGTAGTTTTGTTGAAATATTTAATTCTCCCAACTGAGAGATGGATTGGGTATATGATTAAATTTTTATTAAGGGACAAGTGCCCATACACCTCTGAAAAAGTGGTCTGTTCCGCCTTGACAGTGATGATTATAATGAAAAAAAAATTATTCTGCTTTTATCCTGTTTTATGTATATTTGATTTTGTAATTGCTTCAGTGAAACCAGTAAATAATAATTGCATTTGTATCTGAAACAGAACTAAGAACCTAAATTTTATTTCCCATAACCATTTATTTTGTTTTGTAATGATCATAATGAAAACTTAACTATTTGTTAATGATACGCTATATGGTTCTTTGTAGGTAGAAATTACAATCCCCACATTTTGACCCATTTTTCTCTGCCCCTTGCTTCCCTTTACCTCCACCAAAAGCAAAAAAAAAAAAAAAAAGAACCAAAGATCCGAAGTCCAGGATTTCACCACTAGGTCTCCAGTTCCCTCTTATTGTCATGGATTTTGCAATACACAAGGAGGATGTCTACACTGTCCTATTTACCCTTCATGTTCAGGCTGGTGTGAGATTCCTGAAGCATTATAACATCTTTTTTGGGTAATAAAAAGGACAAATCCCCCACTTCCAAGTCTTCTTCTGTTTTTCGTGATGGCACAAAAATTTGTTGTTCCACAACCTTGGAACATGAAAATGTGGCAATTAAAAGGGGCTAGAAAAAAAAGGAAAGAAATGTTGACATTAGTCCTTTACTCAGGGACTAGGAGATTGTGCTTGTGAGGCTAAATGAGAATTTTAGTAAGTTAGTTTTAAAATGTGTATACTTAAGAAATCTGAAAAATATAATTTCATCGGAACATGAATATACAAAATTTTGAACATGAAGTTCAGATAAAAAAAAATAACTCATATGTAATTCAGAATGGCCATCATACCCAAAGGAGTCTCAAGACATGAAGATTATTAGTAAACAGGTTATATTTATAAAATATAATGAAATTAGAGGATCTGAAAACAGGCCTAATTAACTAGATTAAACTGGTCAAATTCTAGTGTGCAGCTGAGTTGAATAAAATGGGAGGAATTCTATCCCTTCCATCTCCTGGGCATGTTAAAAGTCACGTGCTGTGGACACACAGCAAGATTTGAAAACAACACTCCCTCCCTGGTGTGGGAGCATTGAGTGTTTGAACCTGGCATGAGTCAACAGCCACACACACAAAAAAGCTCGAGGTGCACTCCATTGTCTCTCAGGATGGTTGGATGCCCACTGGCGTCGTTGCAGCTTCTCATCCTTCAGGCCATCGACGAGGCGGTCATGAAGCATGTTCTCCAGCTCTGAGAAGTTGCAGAACCGGGCAGCTTGGCGGAGAGAGGTCACAAACCCAGTTATGGTTTCCCCATGGGCTTGCCGCTTTGCGTAGAAGGCATTTCGACGAGCCACCACTGAGGGCTGTGGTGAAAAGTGCCCCTTCAGCTGTTCCATTATTGTTTTGTATGCAACAGTAGCAACGTCTTCAGGCACAAGGAGAGCCCGGGCGATTTCAAACGTCTCCTCTCCGCAGACGCTGAAGAATATTGCCCTCTTCTTGGCGTCTTCTTCATCGGTGACCCCTTTGGCTTCTAGGAGGAAGGTGAAACGGGAGACGTACGCTTCCCAGTCTCCAGATGCTGGGTTGAATGGCGAGAAGCTGTTGTTGGTTGCCATTCTGAGTTCCTTGTGTCCCGGAGCTGAAGCCTGGATACACGGTGCGAGGCAGCAGTGCGGCAGGTGGCGGTGCTGCGGTGCTGTGTGTGGCAGTCAGCTCAGCGGGATCCCATTCTCGTCGCCAGTGAAATATACTCAGAGTCGCAAAGTGATTTCATGCTCTTTATTCAGCTCATAGTAGTGAGGAGGAATGAATGAATGTCCCCTCAAAGTATCTGCTTTATATACATTATTTACACAATGGGCTGCACATGATTGGCTAATTCCGGAATTCTACTGTAAGCCAATCAGGTTGTGGATTCACTTCTATCTGGAGCATGATTGGGTGGTTCCTGCCAACCAATCATACTGCTGCATTGTTCTAGGACCAATCAGACTGCTGCATTCTGAATCCTATTGTTCTAGGACCAATCAGACTGCTGCCTTTTGGATCCTATTGTTCTAGGACCAAGGGCCATCTAGTCCAACACCTCAATTTGCCCCATGGGACTCGACCATGAGATTAAGAGTCTCATGCTCTACTGGCTGAGCTATAGAAAACCCACATCAGCAATGAAAGCCACAGTTGGATAGACCTAACTGTGGACTAGTCACATTTATGGAAGAGGCTATCAGGGGCTATTAATTCTGAGGGATGTACTCTTTCCAGTTGCTGGGGGAGAACAGTGGGAGTGGGTTACTGCCCTCCTGTTATGATAGTCCTGTACCCATGGACATCTGATCAGCCACTCCAAGTAGGATACTGCTACACTGCAGGGTTCTTCTTGTCTTCTGAAAATGGAGGGTGGGATTTGAAGCAGGTATAAACAGCTAGCTGGATTCAGTTCAAGACAACGTGGCCAAGGACAGTCATCACTAAGCAGAATAGCTGAGTCAAAGTATCTCTCCCTGTCCCAACAATCTGACATAATTAAAACAAGGAGGGATTAAGTCCCGGAAAATGATTTAATCAGCTCTCAGTGTTGATCTTGGAGTCCTTGTATTCTATTCACTGCATACCGGTGTCCCTGGCATCTTTCAACAGCCCTCAGCTATGTCTAGTTTGGCAGCTGAGCAGTCACCTGAGCAGTCACCTGAGCAGTACCTTGAGGCTTTCATTGCACTTTGTTTTTTTTTATAAGATTTTTATTGAGATTTTTACATTACAAAAAATAAAAACAAACAGAAAAAGAAAAAAGAAAAAAAAGAAAAAAGATCTTTCCATCACATTATTTTTCATTTACTTGTTTCTTGGACCTCCTCATACCTCTCTTTTTTGTATTCCAATTCACTTTATTAACTCAGCAATTTGTTTCCCTCTTTATTCTACCCAAGTCTTTATTCTTAAATTGTTACGTTCTTAATATTTTACTTTTGTAAACCCATTTTTTTTTCATATTCTTTTAACTCATTACAGCTAGAAATCTCTTTAATTTTAATCCAACATTATTCTAAAATTCATTAATTTTACAATATTTCTGTAAATACTCTTTAAATTTCTTCCAATCTTCTTCCACTGACTCTTCCCTCTGGTCTCGGATCCTGCCGGTCATTTCCGCCAATTCCATATAGTCCATCACCTTCATCTGCCATTCTTCCAAAGTGGGTAAATCTTGTGTCTTCCAATGTTTTGCAATAAGTATTCTTGCTGCTGTTGTGGCATACATAAAGAAAGTTCTATCCTTCTTTAACACCGATTGATCAACTATGCCCAGGAGAAAGGCCTCTGGTTTCTTCAAGAAGGTATATTTAAATACTTTTTTCAATTCATTATATATCATCTCCCAGAAGGCCTTCATCCTTGGGCACGTCCACCAAAGGTGAAAGAATGTGCCTTCATTTTCTTTGCATTTCCAACATTTATTATCGGGCAAGTGATAAATTTTTGCAAGCTTGACCGGGGTCATGTACCACCTATAAATCATTTTCATAATATTCTCTCTTAAGGCACTACATGCCGTAAATTTCATACCTGTGGTCCACAACTGTTCCCAGTCAGCAAACATTATGTCATGTCCAACATCTTGTGCCCATTTAATCATTGCAGATTTAACCGTTTCATCCTGCGTATTCCATTTTAACAGCAAGTTATACATTCTTGAAAGTATCTTAGTTTTGGGATCTAGCAATTCTGTTTCTAATTTTGATTTTTCCACCTGGAAGCCAATTTTCTTGTCCAGATTATATGCCTCCATTATCTGTTAATAATGGAGCCAATCTCGCACTTTGTTCTTTAATTTCTCAAAACTCTGCAATTTTAATCTATCTCCATCTTGTTCCAAAATTTCCCAATATTTCGGCCATTTAGCCTCCATATTGAGCTTTTTCTGAGCTTTCGCTTCCATCGGTGACAACCACCTTGGGGTTTTATTTTCCAATAAGTCTTTATACCTTATCCAAACATTAAACAGTGCTTTCCTAACAATACGGTTTTTAAATGCTTTATGCGCTTTGATCTTATCATACCACAAATATGCATGCCATCCAAATACATTATTGAACCCTTCCAAATCCAAAATGTCTGTGTTTTCAAGAAGTAGCCATTCTTTCAGCCAGCAGAAAGCTGCTGATTCATAATAAAGTTTAAGGTCCGGCAGGGCAAATCCACCTCTTTCCTTTGCGTCCGTTAATATTTTAAATTTTATTCTAGGCTTCTTGCCCTGCCAGACAAATCTTGAAATATCTCTCTGCCACTTCTTGAAACAATCCATCTTGTCCACAATTTGCAATGCCTGAAACAGAAACAGCATTCTCGTCAATACATTCATTTTTATAGCTGCGATACGGCCCAGCAAGGAAAGTTTCAAATTTGACCATATTTCTAAATCTTTTTTCACTTCACCCCAGCATTTTTCATAGTTATCTTTAAATAAATTCCCGTTTTTTGCTGTCATATTGATCCCCAGGTATTTAACTTTCTTAACCACTGTTAAACCTGTCATATTCTGAAACCTCTCCCTCTCGGTTTGTGTTAAATTTTTCTCTAAAACCTTAGTTTTTGACTTGTTCAGTTTGAACCCTGCAACCTGACCAAATTCTTGTATCAGCTCTAAAACCCTTTTACCACTAGATTCTGGCTCCTGTAAGGTCAAAACTAGGTCATCTGCGAATGCTCTCAGTTTGTACTGTCTAGCTCCAACCTGTATACCCTTCACTAACTGGTCCCTTCTAATCATATTTAACAAAACCTCCAGAACCGATATAAAAAGCAATGGGGAAATTGGGCAGCCTTGTCGTGTCCCTTTTTCTATTTTAAATTCTTCCGTCACCACATTGTTCACAATTAATTTTGCCTTTTGTTCTGAATATATTGCACTTATACCATTTTCAAAACCCTGGCCTACCCCCATACCCTGTAGATTCTTTTTCATAAAAGTCCAAGAAATGTTGTCAAAGGCTTTCTCCGCATCTACAAATATCAAAACTGCCTTAGTGTTTATATTCTCTTGCAATTTTTCTATAATGTTAATTATATTTCTCACATTATCAGAAAGATGTCTTCCTGGGAGAAAGCCAGCTTGGTCTTTGTGTGTCACTTCCACTAACACCTTTTTTAGTCTTTTTGCTAAAATGTCAGCAAAAATTTTATAATCCACATTAAGCAATGATATGGGACGGTAGTTCTTAAGCTGAGTCTTTTCAGTCTCTGTTTTCGGTACAAGTGTAATATATGCTTCTTTCCACGATTCTGGTGCCATTTTCCCCTGCATTATTTCATTACAGACTTCTTTCAGAGGTTGCACTAACCATTCCTTTAAAGATCTGTAATATCTAGAAGTCAGTCCATCCGGTCCTGGAGATTTACCCAATTGCATATTTTGGATGGCACCTTCTATCTCCTGTTCAGTTATTTTATCACTTAACATTAGTTTATTTTCTTGAGAGATTTTTTGTAATCCATTTTTCACCAAAAATTGGTCCAAATCAATTTCTCTCTGTGGCCCTTGTGTATATAGTTGTTTAAAATACCTCTGGAAGCAGTTTCTAATTTCAGCTGGGTTCTGTATATTCCTTCCTTCCACTTCTAAGTTTATAATTGTGTTTTGTTTTTGTCTTTTTTTCATTTGCCAAGCCAGGAGTTTCCCACACTTATTGGCTGACTCAAATGTCTTTTGTCTCATTTGTTTAATTTTCCATTCAATCTCTTGATTCATCATTTTCATGAGTTCCACTTGATGTAACTTTATTTCTCTCAATATCTCCTGTGACTTGGGTTTAGCTCTCAATTTTTTTTCGCCTTCTTTTATTTTCTCCAAAATTTTTTCCCTCTTCTCATTCTGGATTCTCTTTTTTAAAGCATTCTGTTGTATCAAGAACCCTCTCATCACCGCCTTACTAGCATCCCAGATTACTCTTTTTTCCACGTCAGTATTCATATTTATCTCAAAATAGTCTCTCAAGGTTTTTTGGGCCTTCTTTAAGATTTCTTCATCTCTAAACAAGGTGTCATTCATCCTCCATCTGAAGGAGCCAGTTAATATCAATTTCATCTCCATTTTAACAGCATTATGGTCAGAGCAGGTTTTAGGGCAGATTTCCACTTTCTTAATCTTTGGTGCCATACCTCTAGTTACCCATATTTGGTCAATTCTAGTCCATGTCATTTTGGCTTCAGAAAAGAAGGTTCCCTCCTTAGCCAAGGGGTTCCTTATTCTCCAAATGTCCACTAAATCCAAATTGTCTGTCATCTCAAAAAAGGTCTTCGGTAGTCTACCATCCTTGGTGACTACCTGCTTTTGTGCCTTGTCCATATGTGTAGATACCACTCCGTTCATATCTCCCAACAAAACGAGATTGTAATCCATATAGTCCATCAGGGTCTCATGCAACCTTTTAAAAAATTCAGATTTCCCCTCATTTGGAGCATAAACACCTACTATCAAAAATTTCTCTCCCTGTATTTGAATTTCGACTGCCACAATTCTTCCTTGGTCATCTTTAAATATGAATTTCGGTTGCAATCTTTCTTTTACATATATAACAACTCCTCTTTTTTTCACTTTATCCGATGAAATAAATTCCTGACCAAGTCTTTTGTTAACCAACAATTTCCTGTGTGATCTTATTATATGAGTTTCTTGTAAACAAATCAAGTCCAATTGCTCCTTTTTTAATAAATGAAATACAGATCTCCTCTTCTGAGGGGAATTTAGACCATTACAATTCCAGCTTAGTAGTTGCAGAGCCATGGTGTAGGTACTATGCTTCTCCTCCCACTGCACCCAGTGCCTGTTCCTGGTCTGTTGGTGGTACCACCTTCTTCAGCCGCTCTTTTAACTCAGGAGGAAGATCTGGTATATCCAAGGTTTCACTTACAAGTGTTCTTAGCTCTCCTTGAGCTTTCTTCTGCAGATCTTCTCCGTGGTCTCTCCAAAATTTTGTTTTGTCGTCCTCTGATTTTATTCTTATCTTCTTGCCTTTATAACTGAAAGACAGACCTTGAGGGAATTCCCACCTAAAGAGGATTCCGTTGCTTCTCAGCAGAGCAGTCAAGTCTTTATAATTGGACCTAAGGTCCAAAAGATGTTTCGGAATATCCTTAAATAGTTCCACTCTTGACTGATGTATTACCAAGGTTTTCTGGAAGTGTAAGCTCAAAATTTTATCCCTCTCCTCTTTAGTTCGAAAGGTAATCAGACAATCTCTTACTTTGTTCTTTCTCCCTCCTTTCCCCAGTCTGAAAGCACTCACTATCTTGAAACTGTCCTTCTCTAAGTCAGGGTTCCAAAAATCAGCAAACTCTTTTGTAAGGAATTCAATCAGATTATTCTTCTCCAATTCAGGGATCGCCCTGGCCCTTAAATTTGTCTGTTTCTCTCTCAGTTCAAACATGGAAAGAGTTGATTTATGCTCCTGTAGTTGTCTATGTATTGGTGGTATCTTCTCTTCTACCACAGTAGCTGTGTAGGTTGCAATTTCTTTTGCCTCATCAGCTGTTTTTCGTATTGAAGATGATTCCTGGACTAGCCTCTCGATGGTCTCAGTATTAGTGTTTACTTTCTGACCCAAGTTATTGATACTTGTGGTATTTTGATTGATACTTGTAGTGTTCTGATCAATTTTATTTGATGCTTCAGCGAGTTGTCTACTTATTTTGTCCAAAGACTCATTTATTCTACTCAGAGCTTGAGCTAAAGCATCATCAGCCGCCATACCTTTAGATTTAGGTTGTACCAATGGTGTTGTTGTTGTTGGCAAACCAGAGGAGCTGGGTACTGAACCTCTCCTCTGCAGTCCAATATCTGTACGCAAAACTTTCCCAGATCTGGTTGCTTGTTGAGACTCTAATTTGTCTTTCCCATCAGCCATAACCTCCAAATAGAAGCCAAGGTCAGTTGCGCATTCAAAATCAGAGTCAGAGTCTTTCAAGGTCAGTCCCACACTCAGAGACAAAGCTTATTTTGAAATGGAAAATTCCCTTAATCCAGCTGCAGTTGCAGCATTCCAAGTTCCTCTAGGGGGACACAATGTTAACAGCAACCAATAATGTTTTTAAAGTCACTTACTTTCCTTTTCGTCCCCCAGTCTCCAAAGGACAACGTTTTTGTTTTTTTGTTTCAATTTATTTGTAAGATGTTACTTTCAAATCAGGAGAAACCAAACAATAAAAATGTATCTTAGTTATATCCTCAAATGCAGAGTTAGTTGTTGCAAGGTAGAGATACTTTCAGCGACAGCACACTTCCCCAAGCAGTATTTACAGTTCACGGCAGCCGATCTCAGGGGTTTGAGCAGTGGATTTAGCTGCTTTTTCTCTCTCTTTTTACAGGGAAATGCTGTTCAGATCTTTCCCCCCTCCTCTCCCTGCATCAGAGGGGGGGTTGAAACTTGTTTAATGTTCGGATTGCAAGCTTTAACAACGTCCTTTTAAATTCCTGCTTACAACTTCATTGCTTTACTTCTTTACAAAAAACGGGAGGCAGACTTCCTTTTTATACCTCTCCGCCTTCGGTGCCAAATCTTTTAAGTCAATTCCTTTAATTGTCAAATTAATCCTACTCACGGATCGTTGGTCTTGGTTTCAAATTTCAAGGAAGAAGGCAGCGCTCTCCGGCAACGGCTTAGCGGCTTCACTCCACGGAACAAGCAGACGACTCACAGCACAGCGCCACTTCCCCGCTCAGCTCCGGGACCCAAAATTGAGCTCCTTTGCCGATTGGGGGGGCACAAAAAGGTGCCCGCCGAGTCCCACGGCCACAGGCTTCACCCGCCTGTGGTTTTTACGGGTCCCCGCTGCGCCGTAGCGGTAAGAACCCCAGTTTCCGCGGAGCCAGTCCCCTCCGTTTAAGGGGAGTCAGCCATTTTCCGATGGCGCCACCCGGAAGTCCCGAGGCTTTCATTGCACTTTGATCAGTATATTGCTCTTTATCCATGAAGGACCCAGCAACTTCCCATAGACTTTGGATGTGACAGTAAAAAAGGAAAAGGTAAAGGAGCCCTGGATGGATAAGTCCAGTCAAAGGCGACTATGGGGTTGCGGCTCTCATCTCGCTTTCAGGCCAAGGGAGCTGACAATTTTCCACAGACAGCTTTCCGGGTCATGTGGTCAGCGTGACTGAACCACTTCTGATGTAATGGAACACTGTGATGGAAGCAAGAGCCCACAGAAACGCCATTTAGCTTCCCGTCACAAAGGTTCCTCTTTATCTGCTTGCACTAGTATGCTTTGAATCTGTTAGGTTGGAGGAGCTGGGACAGAGCCACATGATTTGTAGCTACTGAGAGTCTTATTCTCCATCAATTTGCCTAATTCCCTTCTAAAGCCATTCAAATTGGTGGCATTCACTATGTCTTGTAGAAAATTCCATAGTTTAATTGTGCTCAGATTTAAGCTTGTAACCAAACAGTGGGAAGAAAATATATTTAAGTGAGAGTCTGAATGGGAGGAAAAGTTGGTCGTGGTAAATGGAGGGTTCACCTCCCCACCTCTTGGAAATAATTAAACCAGTTTTCTGGACAATGGCTTCAAGAATTTTAATTAATGGGTGTTTTATTTTATTTTATTTTATTAAAATGCTTATTAAATTGAACCGCTCTTAATTTAAACATTTTTATTCACTATCATCTCCTCTGCTGTGTCTCATTAAGCAAACCACAAAACCAAATAATACTGATGTTAATAATCCACAAAGTAATATTTTGCTCCTGTCCTCAGCATTACCTCTGATGTGCAGATATATCCGAAACTACAATGACACCACATGGCAATTTAACAAGACGTCGTGACTCCAGTAAATATTCCTGTTCTGCCAGTGTTCTGCATACAAATCTAGGTAAGATTTGCCTTACTTTTTGTCTTTTGCTGTTGGATTAGATCCAGGTTAAGATCGTTTAACTTAAGGGTTCTTTTATCTCTTTTATGTATTTAATGTTTATGTGAAAAACATTTTGATATTTTTTCCTTTTATGATATTGCACTGCACACACACTTAAATAAATAAACAAAAATTAAATAGGCCTCTCCTGAATCTGTCCCAATGTCAGTCCTAAAACCAGATTGGGTCTAGATAATCTTTTCATCGAATAATACTTGCAGGTGCCCCACCAAAACTGTAAAGCCCTTGGGTGAATTACAATAATATAACATGCCCAGACTGCTTCTCCAAAGGGACCAAAAGCCTAATAAAAAAAATTTTTAAAAGAAAGAAAGAAAAGAAACTCTAGCTAGGGGCGTAGGAAGTGGGGTGTGGTGGGTGAAGTCCGCCTCGGGTGTCACCCTGATGGGTGGTGACAATATGGCAGGTGGCACTCTCCGCAGGGCCTGCAGCATGCCCAAGCCATGCATCTCAAGAGCCCGCAGGCTCCACGCTGTCTGCCCACTGCCTCCCCCCTCCAGCTGTAGGGCATCGTCAGTGTGGGCGCTGCGCGTGCGCTGCCAGGCGGTTCGCCCTGTCTCTCGGCACCCCTCCCTTCCTCCGCCACTGACTCCAGCCATCATTAGAGGAAGCTGATCTCTTAGAGTTCTCCATGATCCTGCAAACAATGGCCTGGTGGCCCTCTCTGTTGGCACATGTACCATCGCCCCAGCAGGGCCGTTCCTGGGTTTTGGCAAAGTGGGCAGCTGCTCCCCCCTCCCCACAGCACCGTGGGCAAGAAACGCTCCCTAGAGCACTTGCTGGCCAAGCAGCATTGGGGGATTTGCTGCCACGAGGAGGCGATATTCAGCGGTGATATTGTGTGTGATTTGTGGCTATGTTAAGGGTTAAGAGAGCCAGTGTGGTGTAGTGGTTAAGAACAGTAGAATCGTAATCTGGTGAACCGTGTTCGTGTCCCCGCTCCTCCACCTGCAGCTGCTGGGTGACCTTGGGCTAGTCACACTTCTCTGAAGTCTTTCAGCCTCACTCACCTCACAGAGTGTTTGTTGTGGGGAAGGACGGGAAAGGAGACTGTTAGCCGCTTTGAGACTCCATAGGGTCTGGATATCAACTCCAAACCCTCCTCCTCCTCCTCCTCCTACTTTATCATATGACATCATCCATCAAACTCTGGGGGGTTAGGCATAAGCAATTGACAGGAGGTATTATCCTTAAACTAGTGGTGCCTGTTGTAAGCATGACCAAGGTTTCCTGCCAGGTTGCTCAGTCCGTGGAATTTGGGGGACGGGACACTGTCTATGGCACCCTGTCTGAAGGCATCTAGGAGAGACAGACAGACCGGTTGTCATGCCCTGGCCTATAGTTCAATTTCAGGAGAGATGAGCTGGATGAGTTCAGGAAATCTCATATTTAAAATCATGATTTCTGTGCTAATCACACTTCTGCCTGTCTGGTCAAATGTGCTCCTTGGCAAGGCTTCCCCAAGACATGTTGCCAGATGAGGCAAACCACAAAATTGTGCCTCTCCATTCCAGGAAAGAAGGGTTGAGTTAAGATTGACATCAGGAAGAATGCAAGAGGTGAGGAACAAAGAGCTACATTGGAAACAAGAGTGGGAGGAGATCAGTAGCACCTCCTATTGTAGGGTTACCAGATGTCCCCGGTTCCCGGGGAGAGTCCCCTGATTTGCAAATCTGTCCCTGGACAAATTCTGTCCCTGGAATGTCCCCAGATTTGCAAATCTGTCCCTGGGAAATGTGGCAGAGGCAGCCTCAGCAGCCCAGAGCCAGCCTGTTAGCACAGTTGGCTTTGGCTGGCTTCAGGAGTTGCTCTCTACCGTGGCCCCACGGCAGCAAACAGCAAGCAGCTACTGAAACCAAGCAGAGCCAACTGCACTCCCAGGCTGGCCCCTTCTGGGCAACGGCCGTCAGCCCGTTACTCCCGAGCCTCCCCTGATCTGTCAAACAAAGGGGGAAGGGGAAGGAGATCGGGGAAGGCTCAGGAGTCACAAGCAGGTGGCGTGCAGTTGCCCAGTTTTTTTTTAAAAAACTGTGCATTTATGTTTCACAGAGTGTGAAAGAAGGGTTTTGCACCTTTATACAATATGCATGTGTGCTTGGGCCCAGAGGAAAATCTCAACCTGGTGCCAGTAACCAGGTTGAGAGGTGGAGAAGTGGCCATCTCCCAGGGTGAGTGGCTGGGTGAGGAATTCTCCAAGGTGAAAATGGGGAGGGCATGTCATTGGGAGCCAGGGAGTGTGCTTGCGACTTGTCAATGCTGTGACTTGTTTGCAAAAATTATTGAGGATGAAATTGCTTGCATCCACTGGAAACTTGACCCCTCTGTTACTGCAGATGAATCTCAAGGGGTATGCAGAGCACAGTCTGGCCCTGTTGTCTATTGCCCAAGAGGCCACTGAAGAGGTGACCTGATTTTGGGGGAAGGGGCCAATCTGGTCTCTCAGGAGTGCAGTGCAGCTGTTTCTGCCACTGAGGCAGCAGCAGTGGACAAGGAATTCTCTGGAGGCCAGATCTTCTGCTCTTATGGACCCAGCCGCCTAAGATGGTTGTCACACCTAGCCTCATGGTTGGGACAGTCCTGCACTTTAGAATGCCAGACTACTCATTCAGCCCCCTCACCCTCAGTATGTAACCAGCATTACAAATACCAAATGGGGAAAAGCTTTTACAGCTCTACAACTCCAGTGTATGAACTCTGTCATATGAGACTCTGTGTATGAACTCTGTGCAATGTATTTTGTTTTTAACCTCTTTTATGTATTTTATCTTTTGTAATCTCTTTGGCTAAACCAATAAATAATACTTGCATTTGTATCTGAAAGAAACAGATCTGAGATCCGGCATTTTATTTCCCATAACCATTTATTTCGTATTGTAATGAACATAATGAAAACTTAAGTATTTTTTATTGAAACATTGCAGGGTTCTTTGTAGTTATAATACACAATTCCCACACAACTGTCATGGAAATTCTACTCAATATCAATCCAGAGAAGATCCCTATGTATAGTTAGCAGAGTAAAAACTTAAACACGTTTTAGGATTCCCCCAAAAATAGACCGGAGGCAATTAATATTTCATCCAGCAGAGTTTTACTGCTACTGAAGGCAAATGAACACAATGGTCACATATACAATGCATTCAGGATTGGCACTGTCCACAAGAAATCCAGTTGCAGCAGACTTCACATAAACTTACAATAACTTACAATAAGTCTAAACTTTAACACTATATACGGAACTCCACACCAGAAGGAAGAGATATAGAAAGAGAAATGAAACCCGGGCTCCTTCTGGCCTCTTAATATGACCTTAAAAAAGAGATAACAGAACCAGTTCAAGCCAGCAGTACTAAGCTTCTCTGAAGGAGTTACCTAAACATCATGACCCTTCTGCTTGTTTCTTTCATACAGAGAAGTTTCCAGAGCCCCCTTGAATTAATCAGAATAGGGAAGATGTCTGCAGGCAGAGGGCCTTCTCGGTAGTGGTGCCTGCCCTGTGGAACGCCCTCCCATCATATGTCAAGGCAATAAGCAACTATCTTACTTTTCAAAGACATCTGAAGGCCTCCCTGTTTAGGGAAGTTTTTAATGTTTAATGCTGTATTGTGTTTTAATATTCAGTTGGGAGCTGCCCAGAGTGGCTGGGGAAGCCCAGCCAGATGGGCGGAGTATAAAAATATTATATTATTATTATTATACACCAGATCAATATTTTCTGCACCAAGAAATGCAAACTGACAGTTCTGAATCCTTTTTCTCTGCCCCTTGCTTCGCTTTACTGCCACCAAAAGCAAAAAAGTAAGAACCAGAGATCCTGAGTCCTGGATTTCACCACTAGGCCTCTAATTCCCTCTCATTGCCATGAATTTTGGAATACACAAGGAGGGGTCTACACTGTCCCATTTACCCTTCATATTCAAGCTAGTGTGAGATTCGTGAAGCATTATAACAGCTTTTTTGGATAACTAAAAGGAGAAAGCTCCCCGCTCCAGTTACACCTCTTCCATTTTTCCCGAGTGCACAAAAATCTGTTGTTCCACAACCTTGGAAAGTGAAATCGTGCTCCTCAAAGAGAGCTAGGGAAAAAAGAAAACAAATGTTGACATTAGTCCTTTACCCAGGGAATAGGAGAGGATGCCTGTGATGCTAAAAAGGGAATTTTACTAAGTTAGTATTAAAATGTGCATATTTAAGAAATCTGAAAAATATCATAATTTCACTGGAACATGAATATACATGAATTCTGATGCACTATAAATCCTTGCAGTAATGGTCTGAGTTAGCCAGATACCGCTCATTGTCACAAAATTTAAGGAAATGTATTACAATCCCCTGAGCCCTGAATTGGCCCTGAGTGCTCACTGGAAGGACAAATCATGAAGCTGAGGCTCCAATACTTTGGCCGCCTCATGAGAAGAGAAGACTCCCTGGAAAAGACCCTGATGTTGGGAAAGATGGAGGGCACAAGGAGAAGGGGGTGCCAGAGGACTAGATGGTTGGACAGTGTTCTTGAAGCTACTAACATGAGTCTGACCAAACTGTGGGAGGCAGTGGAAGACAGGAGTGTCTGGTGTGCTCTGGTCCATGGGGTCACGAAGAGTTGGACATGACTAAACGACTAAACAACAAAATTACAATCCTTTTACATAATATGTTTTTTCAGGAAGAGGAATAAATTTTGTCCTGGACTACATTCCAGTGGTGGAGAGATCCAGATGCAACTGGGGTGAAGCCATGAATGCACTTTTTACTTTTGTTCAGAAGGGTATTTTATATACACATCTCACTCTCAATCCTTCTTCTGGACAAGCTAGTGGCATTATGAGTGTTAAAGGATACAGTGTAGGCAGGCAAAACACTAAGGAATGGTGCACAGTGGGGCCAGTGAAAGATGTGGTCCCTCTCATTTTTCCAGAAACATGCAAGGGAAAGGGAAAGGGTGGGAGGGAGAATAGGAGAACAGGAGGGAGTCTGCATGAACCATCTGATGACTAGGCCCTTTCCCCATCTGAGTAGCAATGTTACCTCTAGAAAGAGATCCTTTAAAAACAACACACTGGGTCTCATTCTCAAGGCAGTTGATGGTCTTCTCACTTTTACACTTTTTCTTTCCTTTGGAGAAGCAGGCTGGGCACTGCAAACCATTTTCAGCCAGCATGTTGCGGCCAGGAACTGCCAAAATCAAATGTATAGTGAGGCTGTTAATGGTTTTGTCTGTTTTTGTATCTCTGTGTTATATTATTGTAACCCACCCTAGGCCCTTATAGTTTTGGTGGGGTAGCTGCACATACTCATGGATGAAATATAATCTGGACACAGTCCGGGTTCAGGACTGAGCATGGGACAAAGTCACCATTGGTCTCTGAGATGAATTATCTTTCCCAAAATTCAGGTGGGGGGAGTGTGAACTTTCTTTTCCTTCTTGATCTCTCTGAAGGTTTTCATGCCATTGGTTATGGTGTAGCCTCTTTGAAATTATAGGATCTTAGAACCCTATTTTTGTACAGAGATTATGTCTCTCTTCTGCTCTTCAGCAATAACCTGTGAGTTTTAGTGAACCGCCCTAAGACTACCGGGTATAAGGTTAGTGTTAGGCAACCCATCCCTTCTCAGGCAGAGCTGTGGTTGCCCAGTAGGTCCCTCTTTTTCACAGTTTCTCCTCATGCCTGCCTCCCCATCCTGCCTGACCTTGAGAGTCCCTAATAGTCTTGAGCTGCTCACCCCATTTGAATGAGGCACAGGTCCTCTGAATACTGCTGATTGACTAAGGATCCAGGCCTTGGCCAAATCCAGTGCACAGCCTTAACATGTTAAGGATTCTAAAATGATGCAGAAACTTACGGCTGAGAATTGCATTGTTACACAGTTCCGTCTTGCAGCAGTGCTTCTTCATCTGAAAGAATTTACCATCGCCTGCAGTGAAGCTGTAATTGCCTGAGGAACAGAATCTGGATGACGAGCATTTATTCGAAAGTTGCACTTGGGGTTTCACTATGAAAAAGAATTTGAAAGAAATACCCAGTTTGGGGGTGGGGGCGGGAAATATGCAGGTCTATTGTTACTCAGGCACATTCGTTGCAATGGTTCCATTTTTTTTTGTATTGTCTGTATTGTCTGAATGAGGACCTTTTCAAACTAACAATATACAAAGTGTTATTAAATTTGTCAGTCTAAAGTGATGGGCTGTTCCTTTTTTATTAATTAAAATATGTATACACCACTATATCATAGAAAGAAAAATATCAAAATGTTTTCCAGCTTTAATGCATAAAGCAAACAATAAAAACTGTATTAAAAGTAAAGAAACTGATATCAATGTATACTTAATGGCTAGTATGGGCCAGAGATTTTGGGGATAACATACAATTTACAGCGTGGGAGAAGTTATCGGATTGGGATTTAAAATTTACAGCATGTTACATGCTGAAAAAAAATTATTTGAAAATGATGTAAATAGCAGTAAATTAGCAAAAATGTACAAAACTGGGTCAATTGTATGTTAGAAATGTGGTGGACATGTAAGATCGTATTGGAGGTTCGGGAAATGATTTATTATGAGTTAAAAAATGTTTAAAATAACTTTTTTATTTAAAAACCCCCTAAAGCTTTTTTTTAAGGAATCCTAGGTGCCGAAATCCCAAGGGAACAGAAATGACTAATTATGTATGCGACCACGGCTGCACGAATGTTATTGGCCCAGAAATGGAAAGAAGATGAACTCCCTACTAGAGGAGAATGGCAGATTAAGTTGAGGGATTATGCTGAATTGACAAAAATGACTAGAAGAATCAGAAAACAGGAAGACTGGAATTTTAATAAGGAATGGGGAAAATTTATAATGTATCTTAAAAACCATTGTAAACAGTCAAAACTTTTAGAAGGGTAAGCAGGGATTTCTCATTAATGCAAATCAAAGTGTCCAAGCTTGGAGAACAGCACCCAGATCCAGCCACTGATTGTGATCAGGTGATGTTAGGTTCCCCATTTTCATTTACAAACCATTGCTTACTTCAGGATTGGGAAGCTGTGATCCTCCAGATGTTGTTGGACTACATCTCCCATCATCCCTGACTGGTGGCCAGGCTAGCTGAAGCTGATGGGAGTTCTAATTCATCTATAGTTGAAGTGCTACAGCTTCCTCAACTCACTTTTTTCATGGGTGAGTTGTCCTAGCATAGACTTCTATATGCTAGTAGAACCCTTAAAGTTCAACAATCTTAACCTGGATCTAATCCAACAGCAAAAGACAAAATGGCAGGAAAATCTTACTTATATTTGTACGCAGAACACTGGCAACACAGGAACCTCTTTTCCAGTCACAAGTTGTTTTAAGATAGCCATCGTATGTCATTCCAGTATTGTTATAAGCATATCTGCAGTCCAGAGGTAATACTGAAGACAGAAGCAAAAGTTTACTTCATGGATTATTATGATAACTAACATTATTATTAGTTGGTTTTGCGGTTTGCTTAATGAGACTAAGAGGAGGCGGTGATAGTAAATTAAAACTTTTAACTTAAAAGGGGTTCAATTTTAAAAGCATTTTAATAGAATGAAATGAAATGAAATGAATAAACATTCATTAATTAAAACTCTCGAAGTCATCATTCAGAACACTGGCTGAATTATTTCCAAGAGGTGGGGAGGTTAACCCTCCCTTTCCATGGCCCACTTTTCCTCCCATCCAGACTCTCACTTAAATACATTTTATTCCCACTGTTTGGTTACAAGCTTAGATCTGGGTACAATTAAACTAAGACTCTCAGTGGCTACAAATCATGATGGCTATGTACTACCTCCAATAGCAAAAGTAACATATTTCCTCTTTCAGTTGCTGGAACCCACGGTAAGGCAGAATGCTGCTGTGCTGAGGTCCTGATTGTGAGCTTCCCATAGTCATTGGGTTGGCCAGTGTGAGGACAGGATCCTGGACTAGGGATGAACCAATAAATCAATGTCACTTGCTCTTAATTTCTATTTTTTCCAATTTATTTATTTATCTGCAGTCACTTCCTCCCAGAAGCTCAAGGCTGTGTGCATAGTTCTCCCCTCCCCATTTTATCCTCAGAAGATTCCTGTAAAGTAGGTTAAGCCAAGGTATAGTGACTGGTCTAGGATCCCCCAGTGAGCTTCGTGGCTGAGTGGGGATTCAAACCCTGGCCTCCTGGATCCTTGTCTAACACTCTAATCACAACAGCACACGGGCTCTTTTAAATTCAGCTTCTCAGATTTCCACAACCAACGAGTAGTAATAGGTAATCCAGAATCCTCTGGATCCTCACCAGTGGGTTACTGTGGGTTAAGTGGGTTAATGTGATCTGTTCCAAGATAATTAAATGTTCCCCATCTTACCTGCAGAAAGTGGGGCCAAGAGGAGGCATGTGCTCAGGAGTGCCTTCATCCTTCTAGAAAGATTAAGAGACTCAGAACAGAGATGGATGCAGGTAGAGGCTTACCTGGAGGAATTTATAGGCCATGGACTCATGGCGCAGGCAACACTTGGGAACAAATAGTTCAGTGAGGTCCGGGAATGGGTGTTGTTTGTTCACCACAAAGATAAAGAGGAACATACTGAAATTCAAAGCTCAGCGTAGGAATTGTCTATGATCTCATTAGTTGTTGATAGACACTTCTCAGATTTCTTTTTTGATATAAATAATTTACAATTTAAATGTAAATGGTGAAGACACTCAAGAAAGCAATTTAGAGCAAAATAGGTGAGGGCAAAAGCCCAGAGATCACCTACAGAAAAGCCCCTCAAAATAGCCTCCATCTAAGGATTCCCCACAATGGCTGAGACAGGAAACCATATTCTTCAGTGCCTGGCTATAGCCCTCATTTGCTACAGACATGTGAAGAAGAAGAAGAAGAAGAAGAGTTTGGATTTGATATCCCGCCTTTCACTCCCCTTCAGGAGTCTCAAAGCGGCTAACATTCTCCTTTCCCTTCCAGTTGTGCACAAACTGCTAATACTATCACATCAAAGGTCTATGGGAAGTTGATGGCTCCTTGATGGATAAAGGTATATTCTGAGCCAGTGCCTCTGTCTTTGCTCTTACTTGATGTAGGGCCTTACTGAACTGGAAAGAACAATGTACAATCTTCCAGGCCACTAATCAAAGTGCAATGAAAGCCTCAAGGTACTGCTCAGGTCACTGCTCAGCTGGAAAAGCTAGACATACCTCAGGGCTGTTGAAAGGTGTCAGGGACACACTGGTAGGCAATGAATAGAATACAATGACTCCAAGATCATTACTGGGAGCTAATTAAATCATTTTACAGAACTTTGCCCCTCCTTGGTCTAATTGTGTCAGATTGTCAGGACAGGGAGAGATACCTTGACTAAGCTGTTCCGTTTGGTGATGACTCTCCTAAGCCACATTGCTTTGAATTTACCCCAGCTAGTTATTTATACCCGCTTGAAATCCCATCTACCATTTTCAAAGGATAAGAAGAACCCTGGCTGTGCTCTTTTTTGCTCTTCAAAATATGGCAACTCTAACAGGAGGCATTGATGGCCACCAATTTAGATGACTTAAAAAGAGGATTAGAGAAATTCAGGCAGGGCAAAGTTACCCACAAAGGCTATGTTCTACCTCTACTGTCAAAGGAAGTTTGCCTCTGAATACTTGGTACCTGCGAATTGCTGATGGACAGAATATTGTCACAGTCGCAGTCAAGTCCAGCTTTCAGGCTTCCCACAGGGATCTGTTGAGATGCTGGACTTGAGGGGTGATTGCCCTGATCCAGCATGTTCCCCTTATGTTTAACTGTTGAGGGACAGAGCAATACCCTCATTTCCCACCACCCAAGGTACATTTTAGCCACACACAGCACAGAAGGCACAGAGGACATTCTGCACTAAGCTGTCTATCTTGGGGTGTCCTTCTCTTTGCGTCATGATTTATGTTAGGACTACTTGTTATTGTTGTTTAATTGTTTAGTCGTGTCCAACTCTTCGTGACCCCATGGACCAGAGCACACCAGGCACTCCTGTCTTCCACTGCCTCCTGCAGTTTGGTCAAACTCATGCTGCTAGCTTCGAGAACACTATCCAACCATCTTGTCCTTTGTCGTCCCCTTCTCCTTGTGCCCTTCCTCTTTCCCAACATCAGGGTCTTTTCCAGGGAGTCTTCTCTTCTCATGAGGTGGCCAAAGTATTGGAGTCTCAGCTTCAGGATATATCCTTCCAGTGAGCACTCAGGGCTGATTTCCTTAAGAATGGATAGGTTTGATCTTCTTGCAGTCCATGGGACTCTCAAGAATCTCCTCCAGCACCATAATTCAAAAGCATTAATTCTTCGACAATCAGCCTTCTTTATGGTCCAGCTCTGGCTTTGGGAAGAAGGGGGTAGTACTTAGGACACTGTCAGAATCCTCACACCTTCTGCCAGAAGCCTTACAAATGCCTCCTTTTGCTGCTTCTTTCAGACCAGAAAGAAGGGGCTTGCCCAACCATTGCACTGTTCCCACACCTCTGCATTGTTTAGCCTAGGCAGTAGTCTAAACCAAATGTGCAAAGAAAAACTATATACTCAGAAAAGCCCTCATAATGCCAGAGTGATCAAAAGCCAAGGAAGAACGAACCAGCAGGTGACCTATGGAAGAAGAAGGAGCTGACTTGGACAGATTTATGGGCCAAGGAAATGTTCCAACTAGGAAGGACTGTTCCATTGAGGAGCAGAAAATTATGGAAATAGAGAGTGCATGCTTTCCCAGAAATCCTATATTTCCATATTGTAACACAAAGCTCTTCTTTCATATTGCATGCAATCTTTTTAAGGAACTCTGTGGGAGTCAGCCAGATGTCTCTTCCAGTCTAGCCACACCTACATTGTCAGTGAACAGGTACTTTAAATGAATGTGTACTCACTGATGGTTGCCACATCTCTTTGAGGATCAGAAATTGGTGTTAAAATACACTAGCTTAGACTAAGTCAGATTTGTTGTTTTCTGTGTATGCATTTTCCCAAATGTTCCCTAATTCTTAAGTGACCTTCTTCTATGATCTTTTATTCCTAGATGGTAACAGGGTTCTTACTTCACAGTTGTTGTTGTTGTTATTATTATTATTATTATTATTCAATAAATATGTATTCTGTACTTTTTGTGCTTATTTGGATACAGTGTTGATTCAAACCAGAACATCAGCTCTCTTTGTGCACTCTGGGTGATATATTTTGCTAGAGACATCGGGCAACAGTTTCTGCTTTCTGGGTCACCCAGATGTCCTTTGTACCCACAGGTGTCTCCTGGACCTGAAGGGAAGAATGGCTAGCAAGAGTGGTGACATCCTAATATTCTGGGAGTTTGGCCTTTTGTTGAACAGAAATCAGAAGCCAACAAGAGAACAAGCTCTTAGAATGATGGGTCCTTTTCATAAGCTACAGGAATGAAAAGTTTGTAGATAACATCTCCTCTTATGACCTATCTTCAGTGATCTGCCTTCCGAACAGCTTTCATCTGCATTTTAAACAAAGAAACATTCCTCTCTTCCCCATATTTCTATTTCCCCTCTCCTTCCTTCCTTCCTCCTTTCCTTTCCTTTCCTTTTTCTCTTATTACCCCCTTTCTTTTCTCCTCTCTTTCCTACTTTTATGCTGTTCTCTCTTTTATAGACCCTAACATCATCACCATTACCATCATTTCTGCTATTATTTCTATTTAAATATACCTCTTTCTACTCATTTCCTTTGTATAGGTGTGTCTTTCGTATTTTCTGATACTAACAGTATTCAGCTATCTCCAAATCTTAGAATTTAAGATATCTCAACCACATGATAATATGAAAGCATTGGTCTGAGCTTTTACAATAAAATAAAATGAAAAAATAAAATAAAATAAGGCTTAATGTGCTGCCAGTGGTGGTGAGGGAAATCTCAACCTGATGCCAGTAACCAGATTGAGAAGTGGAGAAGTGGACATCTCCCAGGGTGAGAGGCTGGGTGAGGTATTCTCCAAGGTGAAAATGGGGAGGGCATGTCATTGGGAGCCAGGCAGGGTACTTGTGACTTGTCAATGCTGTGACTTGTTTGCAAAAAATATTGAGGATGAAATTGCTTGCATCGACTGGGAACTTGACCCCTCTGCTACTGCAGATGAATCTCAAGGGGTGTGCAGAGAACTGTCTAGCCCTGTTGTGTTCAATGAGTTTTAGTTGGTCAAAAGAAACAAAGATCATCAAGCTGGAGGCAAAACAAAATGACCACCTCAGTTTCTCTCTATCTTTTGTGGTTGGCTGTCTTAACTGTATTTTGTTCTGAAGTTGTTCTATGGGTTTTTTGGACCTCAATAAAGATATAGATAGATAGATAGATAGATGATAGATAGATACATAGATATAGATATAGATGATATAGATATAGATATAGATATAATCTCCACAGGAAACAAGGAATGGAGGAGACTAGCAGCACCTCCTAATTCTCCAAGAGCCCACTGAAGAGGTGACCTGATTTGGGAGGGGAGGTGTAAATCAGGTCTCTAAGGAGTGCAGCTGTTGCTGCCACTGTGCCAGCAGCAATGGGCAAGGAATTCCTTGCAGGCCAGATCTGCTGCCCCTATAATGATCTCTGGCAGGCATGCAGCCTGATAAGCGGCAAGGACTCTCTGTCAGTTTTATGTAAGTTTGTTTACAAGAAAAACACATCCAGAGTATGGCGTGCCACAGACAAAGCACAGCCTCTTTCTTCTCCTTCTCTCTCGCTCTGCCAGTGAAGTCTGGAGCCTGCCTCCCCCAGTTCGTCTCTGGGCATACTGCCAAACCTTCGCACTGAAATGTCAGGAATGCCAGCCATCTTTAATGGCTGCCTGCCTGGCCCCCTCCTTCTGATCCTTCATTCCATAGCGTGGTGATCTAGTTGCAGAGAGAAGCCTGTACCATGCTCTCTAATGAGGAGAGTGCGCATCCTGGCCAGCTCATCCAGTAAGTCCCCATTAAGCCCGGCTCGATACAATGCCACGAGGAGCTTCTCCCCCCACTCCAGCTGTTGCCACCACATATTGAACTCCACCCAAAATTGCATCACTATTCTACTCCCCAGCCTCAAATTAAGCAATTGCCTGGAAGCGGCAGTCTGCCTCTGGGGGTCTTGGAACATCGTATCCATGAACGCCAAAATCCCGCCTTTCTTCTCCTTCCTTTCCATTGCTCTTAAAGCTTCTCCACTCTCCTCATTCAGGGACTGAATGACGAGAATCGACCAAATATGGATAACTAGTGGGATGGCAGCAAAGGTCAAGAAAGTGGAAATCTGCCCAAAGACTTGCTCCGACCATAACGCTGTAAAGATGGAAATGAACCCAACAACAGCTGGTTCCTTCAGATGGAGGATGAATGACTCCCTATTTAGAGATGAAGAGGTATATAAAAAGGCCCAGAAGGCGGTTAAGGACTACTTTGAGATAAATCTGAGAACAGAAGTGGAAAAAAGAATAGTTTGGGACGCAAGCAAAGCTGTCATGAGAGGATTTTTAATACAACAGAATGCCGTAAAAAGGAAGAGACAGAATGAGAGAAAGGATAAGATTATGGAAAAGATAAAAGAAGGAGAAAAAAGATTGAGATCTAAACCAAAGTCTCATGAAATTTTGAGAGAAATTAAGTTTCATCAGAGACAATATATGGAATTGATGAATCAAGAGATAGAATGGAAAATAAAACAAATGAGACAAAAGACATTTGAATCGGCAGATAAATGTGGAAAACTTTTGGCATGGCAATTGAAGAAGAGACAAAAACAGAATACGGTTACCAACTTAGAAGTTGAGGGAAAGAACATTTATAAACCAAATGAGATTAGAAACTGTTTTCAGAGCTATTTCAGGAAACTCTATGCACAAGGGCCGGAGAACGAAAAAGAAATTGAAGAATTTCTTTAAAAATATGGGTTACAAAAAACTTCGGAACAAAGGAGAGTGATTTTGAATCAGAAGATAACTGACCAAGAAATTGAGGGAGCCATTCAGAACATGCAATTGGGAAAATCTCCAGGACCGGATGGACTGACCTCCAGATACTACAAAGCTTTGAAAGAATGGCTTATGCAACCGCTGAAGGAGGTCTGTAACGAAATTTTGGAGGGGAAGAAGGCACCTGAATCGTGGAAAGAAGCTTATATTACACTTATACCAAAGACAGAGACTGATAAGAACCAGGTCAAGAACTACCGCCCCATATCATTACTCAATGTGGATTACAAAATCTTTGCAGACATTTTGGCAAAAAGACTGAAAAGAGTTTTGGTGGGGGAGATTCATAAAGACCAAGCGGGCTTTCTTCCAGGAAGACATTTGTCAGACAATGTGAGAAATATAATAGACATTATGGAGTTACTGGAAGTTAATATTAATACTAAGGCAGTTTTAATATTTGTGGATGCGGAGAAAGCCTTTGACAATATTTCTTGGAGTTTTATGAAAAAGAATCTCCAAGGGATGGGGGTAGGCCAAGGTTTTGAAAATGGTATAAGTGCAATTTATTCTGAGCAAAAAGCAAAATTGATTGTAAATAATGTGGTTACAGAAGAATTTGCTATTGAAAAAGGGACACGACAGGGATGCCCAATATCCCCACTACTTTTTATATCTGTCCTGGAGGTTTTATTAAACATGATTAGAGAGGACCAGCTGGTTAAAGGGATCCAGGTCGGAGCTAAACAGTACAAACTGAGAGCATTTGCAGATGATTTAGTTTTAACCTTACAAGAGCCAGACACTAGTACGAAAAGAGTTTTAGAACTAATACAAGCATTTGGTCAAGTAGCAGGTTTTAAGTTGAACAAACAGAAAACAAAAGTACTGGACAAAAATTTAACAGCTGTTGAAAGGGAAAAGTTTCAGAGTGAAACGGGTTTAATGGTAACAAAGAAGGTGAAATACCTGGGGATTAATTTGACATCTAAGAATGTGAACTTATTTAAGGATAACTATGAGAAATGCTGGTCAGAAATTAAGAAAGATCTAGAAGTATGGTCAAATTTGAGACTTTCCTTGTTAGGCCGTATTGCTGTTATTAAGATGAATGTCTTGCCTAGAATGTTGTTTTTGTTTCAAACATTGCAGATTTTAGACAAAATGGATTGTTTCAAGAGGTGGCAAAAAGACATATCTAGATTTGTCTGGCAGGGCAAAAAGCCCAGAATAAAATTTAAGATATTAACTGATGCAAAAGAAAGAGGGGGGTTTGCCCTGCCGGACTTAAAGTTGTACTATGAATCAGCGGCGTTTTGCTGGCTGAAAAGTTGGCTGCTTCTTGAAAACACAGACATTTTGGATTTGGAAGGGTTTAACAACAGATTTGGCTGGCATGCATATATATGGTATGACAAGGTAAAAATTCATCAAGGTTTCAAGAACCATATTGTTAGGAAAGCATTGTACAAGGTTTGGACTCGATATAAAGATCTGTTGGAAAACAAAACCCCCAGGTGGCTGTCACCAATGGAAGCTAAGGAAGTGAAAAAACTTAATATGGAATCCAAATGGCCAAAGTATTGGGAAATTATAGAACAGGAGGAGGGAAAAGTGAAATTGCAGAGCTATGAGAAATTGAAGTCAAAAGTAAGAGATTGGCTCCATTATTATCAGATAAATGAAGTCTTCAAACAGGACAGGAAAATTGGCTTCCAGGTGGAGAGGTCAAAATTAGAAACAGAGCTATTGGAACCCAACACTAAGAACTTGTCAAGAATGTATAACTTGCTGTTGAAATGGAATACACAGGATGAGACGGTTAAATCAGCTATGATTAAATGGGCACAAGACATTGGTCATAATATTATGTTTGCTGACTGGGAGCAGTTATGGACCACCGGTATAAAGTTCACGGCATGTAATGCCTTGAGAGAGAACATTATGAAAATGATTTATAGGTGGTACATGACCCCAGTCAAGCTTGCAAAAATTTATCACATGCCCGATAATAAATGCTGGAAATGTAAGGAAAATGAAGGTACTTTCTACCACCTTTGGTGGACGTGCCCAAGGATCAAGGTATTCTGGGAAATGATTTATAATGAAATGAAAAAGGTGCTTAAATGCACGTTCGTGAAGAAACCAGAAGCCTTCCTCCTGGGCATGGTAGGCCAATTGGTGTCAAGGAAAGATAGGACGTTTTTTATGTACGCTACAACAGCAGCAAGAGTACTATTAGCGAAGTATTGGAAGACACAAGAACTACCCACACTGGAAGAATGGCAGACTAAGGTAATAGACTATATGGGACTAGCTGAGATGACCGGCAGAATCCGTGACCAAGGGAAAGAGACGGTGGAAGAGGATTGGAAGAAGTTTAAAATCTATCTTAAGAACTTTTGTAAAATTAATGAATGCTAAAATGTTTTGGGTAACGTAAAATAGAATTGCAGCGATTAGCAATTGGACATGAGAAATAAGACTTAAAGAAAGTATTATATTGATATTAGGGGATGCTGAAAAGATTGTCAACAGGGATGCAGAAAGGGGAGGTATGGGGAAGTCGCTGAAAGAAGGTTTATGAAATGAAAGGTCAAGAAATTATACGTGTTTGTATGTTTGTCTGTCTTGTATTGTGTTGTATTGTCTTGTATTATGTGTGGAAAAAACTAATAAAAAATTTATAAAAAAAATAATAATAAAGCTTCTCCACTCTACTCATTCAGGGACTGAATGGCTGGTCTGTCTCTTCCCAGAGGGATGCGGGTGTCGCTGTGGTCTAAACCACTGAGCCTCTTGGGCTTGCCGATCACGGGGTGAGCTCCCGTTGCTCTGTCCTAGCTCCTGCCAACCTAGCAGTTCAAAAGCACACCAGTGCAAGTAGATAAGTGTGGTGGGAAGGTAAATGGCATTTTCGTGTGCTCTGGTTTCCGTTACAGTGTCCTGTTGCACCAGAAGCGGTTTAGTCATGCTGGCCACATGACCCAGAAAGCTATCTTTGGAGAAGCGCTGACTCCCATGGCCTGAAAGCGAGATGAGCGCCACAACCCCATAGTTGCTTAATCGTCCAGGGGTCCTTTACCTTTTTTACCTTTCTTCCCCAGAAGACACCGCCTCAGACTCTGGCTTATCTGATGGTTGCCTGGCTTCCACCACTTCCTCTCTTCCTCTTGAGAACAAGCAGATAATTCTCTGGGAAGGAGGGGTGGGCTGTCCTCTCTAAACTCAAACAGACAGCTTACATCTGCAGAGTTAGCCCTTTGCTAGCTCAGCTCAATTTCTGAGGCTGACTGTCCTGCTGTGCTCTGGGGGGCCATGTTCCTGACAGCCCCTATGGATCCAGCCACCTAAGATGGTCACCACACCTTGCCCCATGGGTGGGACCATCCTGCACCTTGATATGCCAAACTATACATTCAGCACCCTCACTATGTAACCTGCATCACAAATACCAAATGGGGGAAAGCATTTACAGCTGTGACTCCAGTGTATGAAGTCTGTCATAGTTGAAGGATGCTATCGCCGGATTCCCTACATAGAAAAAGTTTGCCTACATGGAGATAAGTTTCTGAAATATTTACCCAACTACTTGCTGGTTTGTCCCATCTATGAGGACTTAAGAGAAGTTTTGTTCAAATATTTAAACCTCCCAAATGAGAGATGGATTGGATATATGATAAACTTTTTATTAAGGGACAAGTGCCCATACACCTCTGAAAAAGTGGTCTGTTCTACTTCCGGGGTGGCGCCATCGGAAAATGGCTGATTCCCCTTAAACGGAGGGGACTGGCTCCGCGGAAACTGGGGTTCTTACCGCTACGGCGCAGCGGGGACCCGTAAAAACCACAGGCGGGTGAAGCCTGTGGCCATGGGACTCGGCGGGCACCTTTTTGCGCCCCCCCAATCGGCAAAGGAGCTCAATTTTGGGTCCCGGAGCTGAGCGGGGAAGTGGCGCTGTGCTGTGAGTCGTCTGCTTGTTCCGTGGAGTGAAGCCGCTA
Source organism: Podarcis raffonei (assembly GCF_027172205.1). Classification (NCBI taxonomy): domain Eukaryota; kingdom Metazoa; phylum Chordata; class Lepidosauria; order Squamata; family Lacertidae; genus Podarcis; species Podarcis raffonei. Next base: position 14,394,696 of record NC_070609.1, read on the forward strand.
AGCCGTTGCCGGAGAACGCTGCCTTCTTCCTTGAAAATTGAAACTAAGACCAACGATCCGTGAGTAGGATTAATTCGACAATTAAAGGAATTGATTTAAAAGATTTGGCACCGAAGGTGGAGAGGTATAAAAAGGAAGTCTGCCTCCCGTTTTTTGTAAAGAAGTAAAGCAATGAAGTTGCAAGCAGGAATTTAAAAGGACGTTGTTAAAGTTTATAATCCGAACATTAAACAAGTTTCAACCCCCCTCTGATGCAGGAGGAGGAGGGGGAAAAGATCTGAACAGTATTTCCCTGCAAAAAGAGAGAGAAAAAGCAGCTAAATCCACTGCTCAAACCTCTGAGACCGGCTGCCGTGAACTGTAAATATCGCTTGGGGAAGTGTGTGGTCGCTGAAAGTATCTTTTTCCTGCAACAACTAACTCTGCATTTGAGGATACAACTAAGATACATTTTTATTGTTTGGTTTCTCCTGATTTTAAAGTAACATTCTGCAAATAAACTGAAACAAAAAAACAAAAACGTTGTCCTTTGGAGACTGGGGGACGAAAAGGAAAGTAAGTGACTTTAAAAACATTATTGGCTGTTGTTAACATTGTGTCCCCCTAGAGGAACTTGGAATGCTGCAATTGCAGCTGGATTAAGGGAATTTTCCATTTCAAAATAAGCTTTGTCTCTGAGTGTGGGACTGACCTTGAAAGACTTTGATTCTGATTTTGAAAGTGCAACTGACCTTGGCTTTTATTTGGAGGTTATGGCTGATGGGAAAGACAAATTAGAGTCTCAACAAGCAACCAGATCTGGGAAAGTTTTGCGTACAGATATTGGACTGCAAAGGAGAGGCTCGGTACCCAGCCCCTCTGGTTTGCCAACAACAACAATCCCATTGGTACAACCTAAATCTAAAGGTATGGCGGCTGATGATGCTTTAGCTCAAGCTTTGAGTAAAATAAATGAGTCTTTGGATAAAATAAGTAGACAACTTGCTGAAGCATCAAATAAAATTGATCAAAATACTACAAGTATTAATCAAAATACCGCAAGTATCAACAACTTGGGTCAGAAAGTAAATACTAACACTGAGACCATTGAGAGGCTAGTTCAGGAATCATCTTCAATACGAAAGACAGCCAATGAGGCAAAAGAAATTGCAACCTACACAGCTACTGTGGTATGGCAGATGAAGGTGATGGACTATATGGAATTGGCGGAAATGACCGGCTGGATCCGAGACCAGAGGGAAGAGTCAGTGGAAGAAGATTGGAAGAAATTTAAAGAGTATTTACAGAAATATTGTAAAATTAATGAATTTTAGAATAATGTTGGATTAAAATTAAAGAGATTTCTAGCTGTAATGGGTTAAAAGAATATGAAAAAAAATGAATGAGTTTATAAAAGTAAAATATTAGGAATGCAACAATTTAAGATTAAAGATTTGGGTAAAATAAAGAGGGAAACAAATTGCTGAGTTAACAAAGTGAATTGGAATACAAAAAAGAGAGGTATGAGGAGGTCCAAGAAACAAGTAAATGGAAATTAATGTGATGGAAAGATTTTCTTTTTTCTTTTTTCTTTTTTGTTTGCTTTTATTTTCTGTAATGTAAAAATCTTAATAAAAATCTTATAAAAAAAAAAGTGGTCTGTTCTGCCTTTACAGTGACGATTATAAGGAGAAAAAATAATTCTGCTTTTATCCTGTTTTATGTATTTTTGATTTTGTAATTACTTCAGCTAAACCAATAAATAATAATTGCATTTGTATCTGAAACAGAACTAAGAACCAAAATTTTATTTCCCATAACCATTTATTTTGTTTTGTAATGATCATAATGAAAACTTAACTATTTGTTAATGATACACTACAGGGTTCTTTGTAGTTAGAATATGCAACCCCCAACACATACAGGCAGAAGAGAGCGGAAATCCTGTTGTACAACTGTAAGTCCTTGCACTAATGGCTGAGTTAGCCAGATACTGCTCATTGTTACAGAATTTAAGGAAACTTATTACATGCCTTTTACATAATAAATATGCTTTTTGAGCAAGAGGGACACATTTTCCCCTGGACTGCAACCCAGTGGTGGAGAGATCCAAATGCAACTGGGGTGAAGCCATGAATGCACTTTTTACTTTTGTTCAGAAGGGTGTTTTACATACACATCTCGCTCTGAATACTCCTTCTGGACAAGCGAGGCATTACGAGAGTTAAAGGAAACAGTCCAGGTAGGCAAAACATTAAGGAAGGTTGCAGAGTGGGGCCAGTGAGAGATGTGGTCCCTCTCACATTTTTAGTACTATGCAAGGGAAAGGGAAAGGGGGGAGGGAGAATAGGAGAACAGGAGGCAGTTTGCATGAGCCAGCCAATGACTAGGCCTTTTCCCCCTGTCTGAGTAGCAATGTTACCTATATGAAGAGCTCCTTTAAAAACAACACACTGGGTCTCATTCCCAAGGCAGTCAATGGTCTTCTCACTTTCACACTCTGTGGTTCCTTCGGAGAAGCAGGCTGGGCACTTCAGGCCATTTTCAGTCAGCACGCTGTGATCAGGAACTGCGAAAATCAAAAGTATAATGAGCATGTTAATGGTTTTACCTGTTTTTTGTACATGTGTATTATATTATTGTAATTCACCCAAGGGCTTTACAGTTTTGGTGGGGAACCTGCAAGTATTATTGGATGAAAAGATTATCTAGACCCAGTCAGGGTTTAGGATTGACACTGGTACAGATTCAGGAGAAGCCTGGTTGGAAAGGGAACCCATCCCTTCTCAGGCAGAGATGTAGCTGCCCAGTAGGTCCCTCTTCTTCACAGTTTCTCCTCATGCCTGCTTCTTCATCTTGCCTGCCTCTCCACCCCTTGAGAGGTCCTAATAGTGCTGCATGGCTCAACCCATATAGCCATCTGGGGCTGTCTCACCCCATTTGAATGAGGCCCAGGTCCTTTGAGTACTGCTGATTGACTACCTATCCAGCCTTTGGCCAAATCCAATGCAAAACCCTAACATGTTGTGGATTTTAAAATTATACAGAAACGTACGGCTGAGAGTTGCATTGTTACACAGTTCCGTGTTGCAGCAGTGCTTCTTCATCTCAAAGAATTTACCATCCCCTGCAGTGAAGCTGTAATTGCCTGAGAAACAATTGTCGGATGACGTGCATTTATTCAAAAGTTGCGCTCGGAGTTCTACTATGAAAAAGAAATTGAAATAAATATCTAGATCTGGGGAATATATTCAGGACTATTGCTCCTAAGGCACATTCATTGTAATGGTTCCAATTTTCTTTGATGCCTGAATCAGGACCTTTTCAAACTAACAATATGGAAAGTATTATTAAATTTGGCAATCTAAAGTGAGGTGCTGTTTGTTTGTTTGTTTGTTTAAACACATGTGCACTGCTATAACATAAAAGGAAAAAATATCAAAATGTTTTTCAGTAATAATACATAAGAGATACCATAAAAACAACATTAAAAGTAAATAGATAGATATCAATTAACCAGTGTGGTGTTGAATGGTCTCTTTAAATTTGAAGGTTCATTATTGTTCCACAAGATGTGTATTTCTTTAAGGGCCAGAGCAAATAACGTGACCTAGTTTTACAGCTGTGAAGCAGCTTTCTCACTACCTTGGTGGATGGGTCATGCTTATTGATATATTATAATTAATGTAAAAGGAGTTTTTGTTATTAAAACCTAGCAAAAGTTATATTTGTGTTACTTGTAATGTGTGGTCTCCCCAGCATGCTTTCTGCAGCGCAACTAATCTGCAAATAGCCAACATGTGGAAAGATCTATTCTTAATGATCTGCATAGCCCTGGTGGAACAGAATAGTTTTCTGCAGGCATTTATGAGTTCAGCTCTCTGCCACAAGCAGTAGTCTCTTGCCTCCTTAATCCATAGGACCAACCTCTGTTTTTATGTTTGCAATTAATTTGTATAATGCTTTAAATTTGGAATGTATGTAGAAATTCATTTCACATCAAATTTCTAGCACGAGGACTCATGCCTTCTCCTATACATCTGACAATACATCTGACATACACTGCACTCTAGCTGCTAGTCGATCATAACAATTTGCAGGTTTGGGGAATTCTTCACTGAACTCCTGTTGTTGAACACAAGACACTTGGCAAGACACTTGCATTGCACCAACCTTAGTGCCCACTTGCCCCTCTCCCTCCAAAAATGTAGCAGTGATGTTGGAACAAATGGTCAAGTGAGCACCACCATCCCACCCAGGATTGCCCCAAGGCATTTTGGCACCTCAGACAAACCAGAAAAGGCACCCATGTCCTCCAGGGAAGAAGGGGTGGGTTAATCAGGAACAAGCAAGAAGAAGAAGAGGAGGAGGAGGAGTTTGGATTTGATATCCCGCTTTATTACTACCCGAAGGAGTCTCAAAGCGGTTAACATTCTCCTTTCCCTTCCTCCCCCACAGCAAAAACACTCTGTGAGATGAGTGGGGCTGAGAAGTGTGACTGGCCCAAGGTCACCCAGCAGCTGCATGTGGAGGAGCGGAGACGTGAACCTGGTTCACCAGATTACGAGTCTACCGCTCTTAACCACTACACCACACTGGCAAGGGGATCAAATCAACCTTAACCAATGCTTGAAGTATGAAAGAAGTTCGTCAGGTGGAGGGGCCCATACTGCATCAAGCTGGATAACAGAACCCCTTTGTAATAGGCAAACTGCAAGAATACTTAATGTTGGTTCCTTCCTAATCATTTCATCACTGAAAGTTATTTCAAAATTACTTGAGGGGGGAGGGGGAGCCATGAAAGTGTGAAGCCCCTCCATTTCCCATCCCAATTGCTCAGCTTTTGATTAGTTTTTTATAGATCTGTGAAAGGACTCTCAATTTCAATGTCATTTATGGCAAAGGGAATATTCAGTTTATATTCTAGTTTTATTGTCTAGTCTGATAACCAAAACTAAATTGGAGTTCATTGTTTTGGGTCAATAGGGATTTCTGGTTGATACAAATCAAGTTGTCCAAGCTTGGAGATAAGCACGCAGATTCAGCCACTGGTTGTGATCAGGTGATGTTAGATTCCCCATTTTCATATACAAGCCATTGCTTACTTCAGGATTGGGAAGCTATGATCCTCCAGATGTTGTTGGACTACATCTCCCATCATCCCTGACTGGTGGCCAGGCTAGCTGAAGCTGATGGGAGTTCTAATTCATCTATAGTTGAAGTGCTACAGCTTCCTCAACTCACTTTTTTCATGGGTGAGTTGCCCTAGCATAGACTTCTATATGCTAGTAGAACCCTTAAAGTTCAACAATCTTAACCTGGATCTAATCCAACAGGAAAAGACAAAAAGGCAGGAAAATTTACTTATATTTGTGCGCAGAACACTGGCAACACAGGAATCTTCCTTGGAGTCACAAGTTGTTTTACCATAGCCATTGTTTGTCATTCCAGTCTTGTTATAAGTATATCTGCAGTTCAGAGGTAATGCTGAATACACAAGCAAAAGTTTACTTCATGGATTATTATGATCATTAACATTATTATTAGTTGGTTTTGCAGTTTGCTTAATAAGACTAAGAGGAGGAAGTGATAGTAAATTAAAACTTCTAAATTAAAAGGGGTTCAATTTTAAAAGCATTTTAACAGAATAAAGTAAAAGGAAATGAGTAAAACACTCATTAATTAAAACTCTCAAAGCCATTGCCCACAACACCGGTTTAATTGTTTCTAAGAAGTGGGGAGTTGAACTCTCCCTTTCCCACGACCCACTTTTTCTCCCATCCAGACTCTCACTTAAATACGATACATTTTCTTTCCACTGTTTGGTTATAAACTTACATCTTAGCACAATTAAACTATGGAATTTTCTACAAGATCCCAAGCTGAAAAACTTCTGGGAGAAGATTTATAAGGAATTGAAAAAAATGTTGAAATATACATTTATTAAGAAACCAGAACCCTTTCTACTTGGAATAATAGGTTTGGAATTGCCCAAGAAAGATGTCAGATTGTTTTTGTATTCCACAACTGCAGCTAGAATTTTGTTGGCCAAAAATTGGAAATCACAAGAAGTACCAACAGTGGAGGAATGGCAGATGAAGGTGATGGACTTTTGGGAGCTAGCCGACCTGACCGGAAGAGTTCGCGACCAGAAGAAAGAGGAGGAATGGAAGAAATTCAAAGACTACTTAGCTAAATATGTTAAGATAACCTAAATAGAATTACTTGCGAGTATCAGATAGGCCTAGGATTTACATATGTGATGTTGTAGAATACTATGTTAAGTTAAAATGAAAAGAAAGAAAGATGTTAATTGACTAAGTAATTTTTTTGTGAAAATAGTTTTGGAAAACTGCTACAATGACCTATATGGAAACTTAGCCAGGGGGACTCAAGAATGTTACCCAACAAAGTTAACAAAAGTGAAACTATTACAATTAGGATAAATGTTTGTTTGTTTGTTTTTTGGTGTTCTTTTTTCTATTTGTTTGTTACAAATTTGGAAAACTAATAAAAAAAATGGGGGGGGGGAGGAATTTTCTACAAGAGGTAGTTAATGCCACCAATTTGAATGGCTTTAGAAGAGAATTAGACAAATTGATGGAAAATAAGACTCTCAGTGGCTACTAAACATGAAGCCTATGTACTACCTCCAGTATAAAAAGTTGTATATTCCAGATATCAGTTGCTGGAACTCACAGTAAGCCAGAGTGTTGTTGCGCTGAGGTCCTGTGAGCTTCCCATAATCATTGGGTTGGCCAGTGTGAGGACATGATACTGGAGTAGGGGTGAACCAATCTATCAATTTAACTTACTTTCGGTTTCTATTTTTCCAATTTATTTATTTATATGCATCCAAGGCTGTGTACATGGTCCCCCCCCCCCCATTTTATCCTCAGAAGATTCCTGTGAGGTATTCATTATTTATCTCTATGACATCATTTATCCAGATGACTGTGAAGGAAAAGTTTGTTTTTGCTGGGGCAGGTTGGGTCCCCAAGTATTTTCTTTTTCTTTTCCCCATACCAGAAAAGGGTTAATGTATGGCGCCCTCTGATTGGCCAAGGTTCCAGGAGGGGGAATTGAAAAGGAGAGGATTTGGAGAGAAAGGAGGAGTGAGTTTTGGAGGGAGTGTTGGGAGGAGGTTTTGGAGTAGGTTGGGATTGAGGTTGGGAGGATAGGTAGGAAGATAGGGAGTGAGAGTTGGTTCTGGGCAGAAGCATCCACTCTGAGGAAAATATCACACGCTAGAGAAAGGAGTCTCTGAGCTTAGAGTGAAGGACAGTGTGCGGTGTCCTGTAAGAGTATTTAGGCCAGGAATTAACTGCGGGGCTGAGGTTGAGAAAGGAGAAGTAGAAGCTGTAAAGAGACAGTTTACTTAGGTCTCATTCCAGTCAGGAGGGGAGAGATTCTTCTAGTAAGAGAAGACTCCCAAACCAGTGAAACCTTGGAGTGCCTCAGGAGTAGGGTTGTCTAGGGGTGTGTAACTGACAGAAAGTACCACCTTGTTAAGAACCAAAGTATTAAGTGTGAAACAACTGAGAAAACCTTGAAGTGAAATAACATTGTAAACTGAAGAATCCTATGTTTTATCTTCTCGTGTCATGAACTTCCTTGTTAAATAAAATTGTTATTGTTTATTTGAGCAAATCCTGCCCGAGACTCCTAATTATTAAGTTTTACTTCACGCAAATCCCCTACAAAATAATCTAAGGTAGGCTGTGGAAATCCGTGGGATTGGTGTTCTGTGAGTTGGGTGCACTATACTTAAGTGAGAGGACGGGCCTAACGGTGCCAGGGGGAAAAGGGTCGTCGGGCCCATCATAATGACATCACAAGAAATATTCATGACTTAACTCTCTGCTACTTTCTCTTGGTAACCCTGCACTCCTTGCTCTCTGGGTTGTTGAGCTGCACTTCTAACTCCCCTTCTCTCCCTAGCTGCAATTTCTTTTCAGTGTCCTCTAAAGGTAATTAAATGTCCCCCATCTTACCTGGAGAAAGCAGGACAAAGAGGAGTGCCTTCATCATTCTGGAAAGATTAGGAGACGCAGAGCAGAGATGGATCAACAAGGGAATTGGTGCAGGTAGAGGCTTACGTGGAGTTATTTATAGGCCATGGTCTCATGTCGCAGGCAACACTTGGGAACAAATGGTTCAGTGAGGTCCGGGAATGAGTGTTTTTTTCCCCAGGAACATACTGAAATTCAAAGCTCAGTGAAGGAATTGTCTATGATCTCATTAGTTGTTGATAGACAAATCTCAGATTTCTTTTTCGATATAGATAATTTACAATTTACAATGTAAATGATGAAGGCACTCAAGAAAGCAATTTAGAGTCAAATAGGCAAGGGCAAAAGCCCTGAAGCCACCTACAAAATAGCCCCTCAAAATGGCCTCCATCTAAGGATTCCTCATAATAGTAATAATAATAATTTTATTATTTCTACTCCCCACCCCATCTGATTGAGTTACCTCAGCCACTCTGGGTGCCTTCAAGCATATACAGAAACATAATAAAACATCAAACATTTAAAATCGCCCTATACAGGACTGCCTTCAGATGTCTTCCAAAAGTTCTATAGTTACTTATCTCCTTGACATCTAATAGGAGGTCATTCCACAGTGTAGGTACAACTCCCAAGAAGGCCTTCTGCCTGGTTCCCACTAACCTCACTTCTCACAGTGAGAAAACCTCCATAAGGCCCTCAGAGCTAGATCTCAGTGTTTGGGCTGAATTTTGGGTGGGATGGAGATGCTCCTTCAGGAAAAGCCTGGATACTAGATCCATTCTAGGAAGGCTGGAAAATGTAGAAAGGGCTGTGGATGCAATGGAGACTTTAAGCAGTAAAACTAATCCTGCTGTCTTTGACGTGGTTTCCAGAGAGTGAAAAGAATGAAATGAGACGTCAGTAGTTGAATGTGCCAATGGCTAAGTGTGCCAGGTATGAATCAGCCACTTACACAACTTCGAGGAAGGTCTCAGTTGGAGCCAGCAATGGCCATGGAGCTTTCTCTATTAGGGAGCTACACAAACATGGCTATTCTCTCTTTTTTAAAAAAAGAAAAAATCTTTTTTATTCAATTTTACACGATTCATTTGAATGCAAACATTAGTCACAATCATCAATATTTAGGATTCCCTCCACCCCTCCATGGTTTCCATTATCAAACATTTTCTAGTGCATCATATATTTTCTCTATTTTTCTTAAAATAATCCATTTTTACCTTAGCTTTTAGTACATTGCAAGCATTACTCAAATCCTGTCAAAGTTTTTAGTTCTTTACAGTGTTCTCTTAAGTAAATTGTATATTTTTTCCCATTCCTTATTAAAGTGACTATGTCCTGGTTTCTGATTTCCCTGGTCATTTTCGCCATTTTGGCGTTGTCCATCATCTGCATCAACCATTCACGTCTGGTCAGGACTTTTTTCCATCTTTGGGCCAGTAGTATCCACGCTGTTGTCCTCACATACATAAATAATCATTTCTGTTCCTTTCGTATCTCTACATCTGAAATTCCTAGTAAAAAAGCTTCTGTCCCCCCCAAACGTTATTTTAAACATTTCTTCTGATCATTATATATCAGTTCCCAGAATGTTTTTGTTATCTTGCACATCCACCACATGTGGTAGAACATGCCTTCCTTCTCTGTACCCTTCCAATATACATTTGAAGTAGTTCTATACATCTTTGCTAATTTTGTAGGTGTTACATCATTTTCATATAGTTCTCCTTCAATGCACAGCATGCTGTAAATTTTAAGTCCTCCCTCCATAACTTTTCCCAATATGAAAATTGAATATTGTGCCCAATATCTTTTCCCCATTGTATCATTACCGATTTAACTTCCTCATCTATAGTATGCCATTCTAGAAACAACTCATACATTTTGGAAAGTAACTTCACATTGTTTTTTTTTTTTCAAACCTTGAAATTTCCTTACTAAACCCATTTTTCTTATCAATGTTAAAGACATGATTTAATTGATGGTATTGCAACCAATCTGTTACTAAATGTCTTGTATCCTCAAATCTTTTCAACTTTAATTGTTGTTCTATTTCCATTAGCAACTCTTTATAGGTTGCCCATTCATCTTTTTGCATTAGTTTTTTTCAAGGATATTGCTTCCTGTGAGGAAAGCCACCATGGTGTCTTCTGTTCTAACATGTATTTATATTTCTCCCATACTGCGAAAATGGATTTCCTTACCAAATGATTTAAAAACCCTTTGTGCACTTTAGTCTTCTCATACCAAATAAATGCATGCCATCTAAATCTATTATCATGACCCTCAAGGTCTAAAATATATGTATTAAAAAAATTATCCACTCCCACAGCCAGCAGAGACAGGACTCTTCATAATATATTATGAATTGTTCTGCTCCACTGACTAAGGGTATGCTTTGAAATAAAAATAACATCTTGGCAATACATTCAATTTCATTGCTGAAATTCTTCCCCATAGTGATAAATTCATCCTTCACCAAACATCCATATTTCCCTTTATTTATTTCCATAGTTCCATACATAGTTATCCTTAAAGAAATTTATATTCTTAGCTGTCAACCAAACCCCCAAACAGTTCACCTTCTTTTTTTCAATTGTCAATTGTGTTGCTAGTTGTAACTCATTTTCATGTTGTTCTGTCATATTTTTAACCAGTACTTCCATTTCATTTTTATTTATCTTAAATCCCGCTACCTGACCAAATTCAGATATTTTATCTAGGACCCTTGGTATACTTGCCAATGGGTCTTCTACGGTCATTACAAGGTCATCTGCAAATGTTCTCAGCTTATATGCTTTGCACTCAACTGTTATACCTTTTATTTCTTCTTCAGATCTTATATTTCTCACCAGGGTCTCTAATACTGAAATGAACAGTAATGGTGACAGGGGTCAAACTCTGTCTTGTCCCTTTTGTAATTTTACATTTTCTGATACTGCATTATTGACTATCAACATTGCCTGCTGGTCTGCATAAGTTGCGTCAATTCCCCTTAGGAATGATTTTCCAAAATTCATCATCTCCATATTCCACCCCCGCCCCATAAAGGTCCATGACACGTTATCAAAGTCCTTCTCTGCTTCTACAAACATCAAAGCTGCTTGCTTTTCATTCCTGACTTCCAGATACTCTATTGTATCAATTAATTTTCCTTATATTATCCTTCATCTGTCAGCCAGGAAGAAAGCTAGCTTATCTTGATGAATTAGCTCTTTTACATCCTTCATTCTTCAACAGTTGTCCCAGAAAATCCTGTAGTTTTTAAATAATATTTTGCTGATAAATCTGGCCCTGGCAATTTACCTAATTTTGATTGGTTAATTTCTTGTTGCCCTTCCTGTATTATTATTGGTGCATTTAAATAATTGATTTACTCTTTTGGCATCTATGGTAATTTACTGTGCTCTAAATAAATATTCTCCAGTTCTATCTTTTGTTGGGTTGAAATAACGACAGACAGGTAGCGAGTGTCATCTGGGAGGCATCTCTTGAGCAAGTCTCAAGGAGCCTCTTTTATTGAATATTACAATATTGCCACATATGTGCTTATTGTAGATTGGTCAACACAAATACAAAGCAAAGGTTGCATTAATCACCAATAGATTAAAGACTGGGAAAGGGAGCACAGAACTAGACAGGCATGAAGACCTCCTAATTAAATTATAACCAATGATTAATACAGGAAGACTTAAAACAATTACTAATGATTGATATAGAAAACTTAAAAGAGCATAATAATCACGTTCCGTAGATGTGATCAACTATGCATTAAGAACGGGTCAAAGTACAATGTTTTCCTGAACTCAATGTGAACTGAACATTCTAGGGTGGTGAGTGAATGTCTTAGTATTAGGACGGTTTGTGCAGCATTATGTGCAGGAGCGAAGCGTGAGAGCAAGACTTCCCATCAGGCCACAGTCATGTATAGGATCATAGCATCCAGCATCCCATCAATCTTTATTTTCTTTACCGGCTCGATATAGCTCTGTATAATATTTTACATATTGTTGTCTAATGTCATTCGGGTTATCTATTATTTTTTCTTCTACTTTCAGTTTATTTATTACATTCAATTCGTGTTTCTTTTTAAACTGCCAAGCAAGCAGTTTTCCTCATTTGTTTGCATTTTAAAAAAAAAAATCTGCCTTAACATTTTAATCTTTCATTCAGTTTCTTGGTTCACTAACACCTCTGAATCTTTTCCAGGTTTTTAAATCACTTCTTCCAATATTTCTTTCTTTTTACCCTCTTCAAACTTTTTTTGATAAGCATTTTGTTGAGTAAAAAAACCATCTCATCACTGCCATGGCCATTCTCTCAGCCAGTCAAGTGGTTTAATGCCCATCATTAAAGCAGAACAACTAATTTAGTGCTTTGGTCATTCTACTGCAAACAGAGTGCTTTAATTGTTTTGTGATAAGGTTTTTAAATTTCCTCTCACAATGGCTGAGACTGCCAACCATATTCTTCAGTGCGTGGCCGTAGCCCTCATTTGCTACAGACATGTGCATAAACTGCTAATACTATCACATCCAAGATCTTTGGGAAGTTGCTTGGTCCTTGATGGATAAAGGTATATTCTGAACTAGTGTCTCTGTCTTTGCTCTTACTTGATGTGGGGTCTTAATGAATTGGAAAGCGCAATATACTTTTTCTGATCTTCCAGGCTGCTAATCAAAGTGCAATGAAAGCCTCAGGGTACTGCTCAGGTGACTGCTGCAGTGGTAGAGCTAGACATAGCTCAAGACTGTTGAAAGGTTCCAGGGACACACTGGTAGACACTGAATAGAATACAATGACTCCAAGATCATTACTGACAGCTAATTAAATCATTCTATAAAACTTCAACCCTCCTTGTTTCAGTTGTGTTAGATTGTTAGGATAGAGAGAGATACTTTAACTCAGCTGATCTGTTTGATGATGACTGCCCTGATCCACATTGTCTTGAATTGAAGCCAGTTCACTGTTTATACCCGTTTGAAATCCAATCCTCGATTTTCTAAAGATAAGAACCCTGGCTGTGCTCTTTTTTGCTCTTTAAGATATGGCAACCCTAACAGGAGGCAGTGATGGCTACCAACTTAGATGACTTAAAAAGATAATTAGAGAAATTCAGGCAGGGCAAAGTTACCTACAAAGGCTATGTTCTACCTCTACCATCAAAGGAAGTTTGCCTCTGAATACTTGGTGCCTGGGAATTGCTGATGGACAGAATATTGTCACAGTCAAGTCTAGATTTCAGGCTTCCCTGCGTTTTCTGCAATACGTAAATCCAAACATATTGAGAAAAATAATCAGACTTCCGTGTTGGCTGCCCGTTCTGCTGGAAGGGTGAGCTCTTTCGCTGGAAAGAGCTCCGGTGCTTTGAAGGTTGGGGAAACTGCTAGAGCGACGTGGTACCCCTTAAAAACCTCGGATTGAGCATTCCGAGGACTTGGTGTTCCTGCGGTGCCTGGAACAACTCCCTCACCCCCGGTAAGCTCTTGATAAGGGCTCCGAGAGCGGGTGGGGTTGGAGACGGAGGCACTTGGGAATAGACTTGTTGCCTTCATCGCATGAAGCTCCGAGTCCGGCAATCGTGAGCGTCCAATTTCTCCAAGCAACTATGATTGGAAAAGAGTGAGTAATAAATTAAAAATTTGGACATTCATTTGGAAAGGACGGGCTTAAAAAAAAAACGGAGGTCAGTCCCTTCCTCTGATTAAGAGACAAAACAGCTACATTAGCCAAAGCCATGATCTAAAATTTACGACTTTCTAAAGACTTTCAAGTTAACCTTTGTATTCCTCCTTCTAGTAGGGGGGAGATACTTTTCAGATTGTTTTAATCCTTGCAGACAGTTTGGATTTATGAGGTATTTTCTTTGTGGAAGCGGACTAGTCAGTCGGGAAGACTAGACTCCATTGTGACATCATAAAGAAAAGGACACTTTCAACTTTCGTTTTCCTACTTGGGGAGAAAAAAGTAACTGCAGCTGCTCGAACTCAAAGGCTTTTCCCTTTCTCTTTTAAACAATACCTCTACCCCCAGATATAAATTGTAAATTCTAGGGAATTAAGAAAGGATTACAAGTTACAGAGACTGTTGACTGGTATATTAAGACTGGTGGAGAGGCTTGAGAAGAGAAACTGTCTGTCTCCTTATCTCCCCTTTGTATTTGAGACTGACCTTGAACAAAAGAACTGCAAGTTATGGATGGGGGAGAGAAAGGAGAGAGGACAGAGAAAACAAAAACCAAAGCAAGGAGGGATTCTAAGTCACCGTCTTTTGAGGACTCTGTGTTGCAATTGCTTCAGGAAATTAAAACAGAAGTAAGAGGAAATCAAAAGTCTATACAGGAATTAAAAAGTGACTTTGCTCAATTAAGACAAGATTTGACGCATCAGCCCATGAGTCAAGACTGGCGTATTTGGAAACTGGGAGAATTCCTGACTTAGAGATAAATCAGCGACAATCTTAAATTTCAATTGCGTCTCAGCAGCTAAAACAGAAGGAATGTAATCTGAGATTGAGGGGCGTACCCCAGAAAGAGCGGGATAATTTGAAGGATTGGTTAATTGAAGAATTTGCAGCATACTGGGGCCTCTGAAAAGAAGAATGAAATTCCTGGATAGACAAGGCCTACAGATTTGGACTTAAAAAAGATGCTAAGATCACACATGACTGTATGGTGATTTTTAAAACTAAAGAGCAGAGAGACATTATTTTAGGCAACTATTATAAAAAAAGTTTAAAGATAGAGGAGAAGGGAATAATTCTGTTTAAAGATATTCCGACATACTTTTTGGCCCTGAGAAATAATTATACGGATTTGGCCAGTGCCCTAAGAAGAAAGAACATTTTCTTCAGGTGGGAGTTCCCGGAAGGACTATCTTTTAAATTTTAAGGAAGGAAACAAAGAATAACAACTGTCGGAGAGAAAGAAATATTTTTGGAGAAAGACGCAAAAGAGCTTGGACTGGAAAGTTCTCCTTCATCAGGGGCAGGGGCAGTGGGCCCCTAACAAATCAGGATGTCTTTGAAAATCTACTCCTGGAATGTGAATGGTCTAAATTCACATTTTGAGAGGAACCAAGTTTATCACGTATTGGCAAGACAGAATTTGGATATAATTTGTTTACAAGAAACACATGTTATAAGACTTCATAGGAAAATTCTCCAAAATAAGAAACTTGGGCAGGAATTTATTTCATCCGACAAAGTGAAAAAAAGAGGCGTGGTTTTTTATGTTAAAGAAAAATGGAACCCCAAATTGCAGTTTAAGATGAGGAAGGGACGTACATTGCAGTTGAAATTACGGCACAAGGCGATAAATTTCTTTTGCTGGGAATTTATGCACCAAATGATGGCAAAGTGGAATTCTTTAAGAATCTGGACTTAAAACTCATGGATTACATATTGATTTTAATGGGAGACCTGAATGGAGTAGCATCAACATTAATGGATAAAACACAGGGACAGAATAATCCAAGTTCCAGCAGACTACCAAAGATTTTCTTTGATATGACTGATAAATACGATTTATCGGACATATGGAGGCTACGAAATCCAGTGGAGAGAGATTTCACTTTTTTCTCAAATTCAAATCTATTTCTCGCGAATTGACTACATATGGGTATCTAGAGATTTGGTTCCAAAGGTTACTAAAACAGAAATCTGCCCTAAGACTTGCTCAGATCATAATGCAGTGGTTTTGGAGATGAAATTATACCTGCAGGGTTCCTTTAGATGGAGGATGAATGATGAGTTGTTGAGGAATGAACAGATGATTAGTAAGGCCCAAAAGACTCTAAAAGACTATTTTGAACTAAATATGAACACAGAGGTTGAAACAAGAATCATTTGGGATGCAAGTAAGGCAGTAATGAGAGGTTTCCTCATACAACAGAACTCAATAAGGAAAAAGATACAGAATGAGAAAAAAGAGAAAATTCTGTCTCAAATAAAAGACAAAGAGAAAAGTTTAAGATTAATGCCAAAGAGTCAACAGATTCCAAAAGAAATTAAAGCATTGCAGATTCAATTTTCTCAAATTATTAACCAGGAAATAGAATGGAAAATTAAAATGATGAAACAGAGAAATTTTGAATCTGCAAATAAATGTGGGAAATTGTTGGCTTGGCAATTAAAAAAGAGACAGAAGCAAAGTACTGTTACAAACATTGTATCTGATGGAAAACCCTGCAGATATAAGAAAATGTTTTCAGAAATACTTTAAACAGCTGTATAAAGAAGGTAAAGAAGATAAGGATAAAATTGAGCAATTTCTTGTGGCAAATGAAATGCAGAAAATTCCTGAGGATAAAAGGTAATAATAATAATAATAATAATAATAATAATAATAATAATAATAATAATTTATTATTTTTACCCCGCCCATCTGGCTGGGTTTCCCCACTCAAGGTCTAAAATATATGTATTAAAAAAATTATCCACTCCCACAGCCAGCAGAGACAGGACTCTTCATAATATATTATGAATTGTTCTGCTCCACTGACTAAGGGTATGCTTTGAAATAAAATCTTGGCAATACATTCAATTTCATTGCTGAAATTCTTCCCCATAGTGATAAATTCATCCTTCACCAAACATCCATATTTCCCTTTATTTATTTCCATAGTTCCATACATAGTTATCCTTAAAGAAATTTATATTCTTAGCTGTCAACCAAACCCCCAAACAGTTCACCTTCTTTTTTTCAATTGTCAATTGTGTTGCTAGTTGTAACTCATTTTCATGTTGTTCTGTCATATTTTTAACCAGTACTTCCATTTCATTTTTATTTATCTTAAATCCCGCTACCTGACCAAATTCAGATATTTTATCTAGGACCCTTGGTATACTTGCCAATGGGTCTTCTACGGTCATTACAAGGTCATCTGCAAATGTTCTCAGCTTATATGCTTTGCACTCAACTGTTATACCTTTTATTTCTTCTTCAGATCTTATATTTCTCACCAGGGTCTCTAATACTGAAATGAACAGTAATGGTGACAGGGGTCAAACTCTGTCTTGTCCCTTTTGTAATTTTACATTTTCTGATACTGCATTATTGACTATCAACATTGCCTGCTGGTCTGCATAAGTTGCGTCAATTCCCCTTAGGAATGATTTTCCAAAATTCATCATCTCCATATTCCACCCCCGCCCCATAAAGGTCCATGACACGTTATCAAAGTCCTTCTCTGCTTCTACAAACATCAAAGCTGCTTGCTTTTCATTCCTGACTTCCAGATACTCTATTGTATCAATTAATTTTCCTTATATTATCCTTCATCTGTCAGCCAGGAAGAAAGCTAGCTTATCTTGATGAATTAGCTCTTTTACATCCTTCATTCTTCAACAGTTGTCCCAGAAAATCCTGTAGTTTTTAAATAATATTTTGCTGATAAATCTGGCCCTGGCAATTTACCTAATTTTGATTGGTTAATTTCTTGTTGCCCTTCCTGTATTATTATTGGTGCATTTAAATAATTGATTTACTCTTTTGGCATCTATGGTAATTTACTGTGCTCTAAATAAATATTCTCCAGTTCTATCTTTTGTTGGGTTGAAATAACGACAGACAGGTAGCGAGTGTCATCTGGGAGGCATCTCTTGAGCAAGTCTCAAGGAGCCTCTTTTATTGAATATTACAATATTGCCACATATGTGCTTATTGTAGATTGGTCAACACAAATACAAAGCAAAGGTTGCATTAATCACCAATAGATTAAAGACTGGGAAAGGGAGCACAGAACTAGACAGGCATGAAGACCTCCTAATTAAATTATAACCAATGATTAATACAGGAAGACTTAAAACAATTACTAATGATTGATATAGAAAACTTAAAAGAGCATAATAATCACGTTCCGTAGATGTGATCAACTATGCATTAAGAACGGGTCAAAGTACAATGTTTTCCTGAACTCAATGTGAACTGAACATTCTAGGGTGGTGAGTGAATGTCTTAGTATTAGGACGGTTTGTGCAGCATTATGTGCAGGAGCGAAGCGTGAGAGCAAGACTTCCCATCAGGCCACAGTCATGTATAGGATCATAGCATCCAGCATCCCATCAATCTTTATTTTCTTTACCGGCTCGATATAGCTCTGTATAATATTTTACATATTGTTGTCTAATGTCATTCGGGTTATCTATTATTTTTTCTTCTACTTTCAGTTTATTTATTACATTCAATTCGTGTTTCTTTTTAAACTGCCAAGCAAGCAGTTTTCCTCATTTGTTTGCATTTAAAAAAAAAAAATCTGCCTTAACATTT
This sequence comes from Podarcis raffonei, assembly GCF_027172205.1. Taxonomy (NCBI): domain Eukaryota; kingdom Metazoa; phylum Chordata; class Lepidosauria; order Squamata; family Lacertidae; genus Podarcis; species Podarcis raffonei. Next base: position 14,412,951 of record NC_070609.1, read on the forward strand.
TAATCTTTCATTCAGTTTCTTGGTTCACTAACACCTCTGAATCTTTTCCAGGTTTTTAAATCACTTCTTCCAATATTTCTTTCTTTTTACCCTCTTCAAACTTTTTTTGATAAGCATTTTGTTGAGTAAAAAAACCATCTCATCACTGCCATGGCCATTCTCTCAGCCAGTCAAGTGGTTTAATGCCCATCATTAAAGCAGAACAACTAATTTAGTGCTTTGGTCATTCTACTGCAAACAGAGTGCTTTAATTGTTTTGTGATAAGGTTTTTAAATTTCCTCTCACAATGGCTGAGACTGCCAACCATATTCTTCAGTGCGTGGCCGTAGCCCTCATTTGCTACAGACATGTGCATAAACTGCTAATACTATCACATCCAAGATCTTTGGGAAGTTGCTTGGTCCTTGATGGATAAAGGTATATTCTGAACTAGTGTCTCTGTCTTTGCTCTTACTTGATGTGGGGTCTTAATGAATTGGAAAGCGCAATATACTTTTTCTGATCTTCCAGGCTGCTAATCAAAGTGCAATGAAAGCCTCAGGGTACTGCTCAGGTGACTGCTGCAGTGGTAGAGCTAGACATAGCTCAAGACTGTTGAAAGGTTCCAGGGACACACTGGTAGACACTGAATAGAATACAATGACTCCAAGATCATTACTGACAGCTAATTAAATCATTCTATAAAACTTCAACCCTCCTTGTTTCAGTTGTGTTAGATTGTTAGGATAGAGAGAGATACTTTAACTCAGCTGATCTGTTTGATGATGACTGCCCTGATCCACATTGTCTTGAATTGAAGCCAGTTCACTGTTTATACCCGTTTGAAATCCAATCCTCGATTTTCTAAAGATAAGAACCCTGGCTGTGCTCTTTTTTGCTCTTTAAGATATGGCAACCCTAACAGGAGGCAGTGATGGCTACCAACTTAGATGACTTAAAAAGATAATTAGAGAAATTCAGGCAGGGCAAAGTTACCTACAAAGGCTATGTTCTACCTCTACCATCAAAGGAAGTTTGCCTCTGAATACTTGGTGCCTGGGAATTGCTGATGGACAGAATATTGTCACAGTCAAGTCTAGATTTCAGGCTTCCCTGCGTTTTCTGCAATACGTAAATCCAAACATATTGAGAAAAATAATCAGACTTCCGTGTTGGCTGCCCGTTCTGCTGGAAGGGTGAGCTCTTTCGCTGGAAAGAGCTCCGGTGCTTTGAAGGTTGGGGAAACTGCTAGAGCGACGTGGTACCCCTTAAAAACCTCGGATTGAGCATTCCGAGGACTTGGTGTTCCTGCGGTGCCTGGAACAACTCCCTCACCCCCGGTAAGCTCTTGATAAGGGCTCCGAGAGCGGGTGGGGTTGGAGACGGAGGCACTTGGGAATAGACTTGTTGCCTTCATCGCATGAAGCTCCGAGTCCGGCAATCGTGAGCGTCCAATTTCTCCAAGCAACTATGATTGGAAAAGAGTGAGTAATAAATTAAAAATTTGGACATTCATTTGGAAAGGACGGGCTTAAAAAAAAAACGGAGGTCAGTCCCTTCCTCTGATTAAGAGACAAAACAGCTACATTAGCCAAAGCCATGATCTAAAATTTACGACTTTCTAAAGACTTTCAAGTTAACCTTTGTATTCCTCCTTCTAGTAGGGGGGAGATACTTTTCAGATTGTTTTAATCCTTGCAGACAGTTTGGATTTATGAGGTATTTTCTTTGTGGAAGCGGACTACTCAGTCGGGAAGACTAGACTCCATTGTGACATCATAAAGAAAAGGACACTTTCAACTTTCGTTTTCCTACTTGGGGAGAAAAAAGTAACTGCAGCTGCTCGAACTCAAAGGCTTTTCCCTTTCTCTTTTAAACAATACCTCTACCCCCAGATATAAATTGTAAATTCTAGGGAATTAAGAAAGGATTACAAGTTACAGAGACTGTTGACTGGTATATTAAGACTGGTGGAGAGGCTTGAGAAGAGAAACTGTCTGTCTCCTTATCTCCCCTTTGTATTTGAGACTGACCTTGAACAAAAGAACTGCAAGTTATGGATGGGGGAGAGAAAGGAGAGAGGACAGAGAAAACAAAAACCAAAGCAAGGAGGGATTCTAAGTCACCGTCTTTTGAGGACTCTGTGTTGCAATTGCTTCAGGAAATTAAAACAGAAGTAAGAGGAAATCAAAAGTCTATACAGGAATTAAAAAGTGACTTTGCTCAATTAAGACAAGATTTGACGCATCAGCCCATGAGTCAAGACTGGCGTATTTGGAAACTGGGAGAATTCCTGATAAATCAGCGACAATCTTAAATTTCAATTGCGTCTCAGCAGCTAAAACAGAAGGAATGTAATCTGAGATTGAGGGGCGTACCCCAGAAAGAGCGGGATAATTTGAAGGATTGGTTAATTGAAGAATTTGCAGCATACTGGGGCCTCTGAAAAGAAGAATGAAATTCCTGGATAGACAAGGCCTACAGATTTGGACTTAAAAAAGATGCTAAGATCACACATGACTGTATGGTGATTTTTAAAACTAAAGAGCAGAGAGACATTATTTTAGGCAACTATTATAAAAAAAGTTTAAAGATAGAGGAGAAGGGAATAATTCTGTTTAAAGATATTCCGACATACTTTTTGGCCCTGAGAAATAATTATACGGATTTGGCCAGTGCCCTAAGAAGAAAGAACATTTTCTTCAGGTGGGAGTTCCCGGAAGGACTATCTTTTAAATTTTAAGGAAGGAAACAAAGAATAACAACTGTCGGAGAGAAAGAAATATTTTTGGAGAAAGACGCAAAAGAGCTTGGACTGGAAAGTTCTCCTTCATCAGGGGCAGGGGCAGTGGGCCCCTAACAAATCAGGATGTCTTTGAAAATCTACTCCTGGAATGTGAATGGTCTAAATTCACATTTTGAGAGGAACCAAGTTTATCACGTATTGGCAAGACAGAATTTGGATATAATTTGTTTACAAGAAACACATGTTATAAGACTTCATAGGAAAATTCTCCAAAATAAGAAACTTGGGCAGGAATTTATTTCATCCGACAAAGTGAAAAAAAGAGGCGTGGTTTTTTATGTTAAAGAAAAATGGAACCCCAAATTGCAGTTTAAGATGAGGAAGGGACGTACATTGCAGTTGAAATTACGGCACAAGGCGATAAATTTCTTTTGCTGGGAATTTATGCACCAAATGATGGCAAAGTGGAATTCTTTAAGAATCTGGACTTAAAACTCATGGATTACATATTGATTTTAATGGGAGACCTGAATGGAGTAGCATCAACATTAATGGATAAAACACAGGGACAGAATAATCCAAGTTCCAGCAGACTACCAAAGATTTTCTTTGATATGACTGATAAATACGATTTATCGGACATATGGAGGCTACGAAATCCAGTGGAGAGAGATTTCACTTTTTTCTCAAATTCAAATCTATTTCTCGCGAATTGACTACATATGGGTATCTAGAGATTTGGTTCCAAAGGTTACTAAAACAGAAATCTGCCCTAAGACTTGCTCAGATCATAATGCAGTGGTTTTGGAGATGAAATTATACCTGCAGGGTTCCTTTAGATGGAGGATGAATGATGAGTTGTTGAGGAATGAACAGATGATTAGTAAGGCCCAAAAGACTCTAAAAGACTATTTTGAACTAAATATGAACACAGAGGTTGAAACAAGAATCATTTGGGATGCAAGTAAGGCAGTAATGAGAGGTTTCCTCATACAACAGAACTCAATAAGGAAAAAGATACAGAATGAGAAAAAAGAGAAAATTCTGTCTCAAATAAAAGACAAAGAGAAAAGTTTAAGATTAATGCCAAAGAGTCAACAGATTCCAAAAGAAATTAAAGCATTGCAGATTCAATTTTCTCAAATTATTAACCAGGAAATAGAATGGAAAATTAAAATGATGAAACAGAGAAATTTTGAATCTGCAAATAAATGTGGGAAATTGTTGGCTTGGCAATTAAAAAAGAGACAGAAGCAAAGTACTGTTACAAACATTGTATCTGATGGAAAACCCTGCAGATATAAGAAAATGTTTTCAGAAATACTTTAAACAGCTGTATAAAGAAGGTAAAGAAGATAAGGATAAAATTGAGCAATTTCTTGTGGCAAATGAAATGCAGAAAATTCCTGAGGATAAAAGGTAATAATAATAATAATAATAATAATAATAATAATAATAATAATTTATTATTTTTACCCCGCCCATCTGGCTGGGTTTCCCCAGCCACTCTGGGCGGCTTCCAACAAAGATGAAAAATACACTAAAATGTCACATATTAAAAACTTCCCTGAACAGGGCTGCCTTCAGATGTCTTCTGAATGTCAGGTAGTTCTTTATCGCTTTGACATCTTATGGGAGGGCGTTCCACAGGGCGGGCGCCACTACCGAGAAGGCCCTCTGTCTGGTTCCCTGTAACTTGGCCTCTCGCAGTGAGGGAACCGCCAGAAGGCCCTCGGAGCTGGACCTCAGTGTCCGGGCAGAACGATGGGGGAGGAGACGCTCCTTCAGATATACTGGACCGAGGCCGTTTAGGTCTTTAAAGGTCAGCACCAACACCTTGAATTGTGCTCGGAAACGTACTGGGAGCCAATGTAGGTCTTTCAAGACCAGTGTTATATGGTCTCGGCGGCCGCTCCCAGTCACCAGTCTAGCTGCCGCGTTCTGGATTAGTTGTAGTTTCCGGGTCACCTTCAAAGGTAGCCCCACGTAGAGCGCATTGCAGTAGTCCAAGCGGGAGATAACCAGAGCAAGCACCACTCTGGCGAGACAGTCTGCAGGCAGATAGGGTCTCAGCCTACGTACCAGATGGAGCTGGTAAACAGCTGCCCTGGATACAGATTTGACCTCTGCCTCCATGGACAGCTGTGAGTCCAAAATGACTCCCAGGCTGCGCACCTGGTCCTTCAGGGGCACAGTTACCCCATTCAGGACCAGGGAATCCTCCACACCTGCCCGCCTCCTGTCCCCCAAAAACAGTACTTCTGTCTTGTCAGGATTCAACCTCAATCTGTTAGCCGCCATCCATCCTCCAACCGCCTCCAGACACACAGGACATTCACCGCCTTCACTGGTTCTGATTTAAAAGAGAGGTAGAGCTGGGTATCATCCGCATACTGATGAACACCCAGCCCAAACCTCCTGATGATCTCTCCCAGTGGCTGCATATAAATGTTGAAAAGCATGGGGGAGATGACAGAACCCTGAGGCACCCCACAAGTGAGAGCCCAGGGGTCTGAATACTCATGCCCCACCACCACTTTCTGAACACGGCCCAGGAGGAAGGAGCGGAACCACTGTATGACAGTGCCCCCAGCTCCCAGCCCCTCAAGACGGTCCAGAAGGATGTTATGGTCGATGGTATCAAACGCCACTGAGAGATCCAGCAGAACTAGGAAACAGCTCTCACCTTTGTCCCTAGCCCGCCGGAGATCATCAACCAGTGTAACCAAGGCAGTTTCAGTCCCATGATGAGGCCTGAATCCCGACTGGAAGGGATCCAAATGGTCCGCTTCTTCCAGGTGTGCCTGGAGTTGTTTGGCAACCGCTCGCTCAATCACCTTGCCCAAGAATGGAAGATTTGAGACTGGGCGATAATTGGCCATTGTGGCCGCATCTAAAGATGGTTTTTTAAGAAGTGGTTTAATAACCGCCTCTTTCAGCGGGTCTGGGAAAGCTCCCTCACAGAGGGAAGCATTCACCACCCCACGAAGCCCATCGCCCAGTCCTTCCCGGCTAGCTTTTATAAGCCAGGATGGGCAAGGATCCAGGAGACAGGTGGTTGGCTTCACCCATCCAAGCAGCCTGTCCACATCCTCGGAGGTAACAGATTGGAATTGATCCCACACAACTTGACTAGACAGGACTCTAGCACTCTCCCGCCCTGGCCCTGCTCCCACTGTGGAGTCTACTTCTTCCCAAATCTGAGCGATTTTATCTGCAAAAAACTTTGCGAAATCATTGCAGGAGATCATGTGGCCCGTACTGGGCCCCGATGTCGCAGGTGGTTCCGCTAAATTGTGAACCACCTGAAAAAGTCTCCTGCTGCTGTTTTCTGCAGATGCAATAGAGGCGACGAAGAAAGTCTTCTTCGCTGTCGCTATCGCCACTTGGTAGGCTCGACGTTGAGCTCTAACCTGTGTCCGGTCAGATTCGGAATGAGTTATCCGCCACCGGCACTCTAGCCATCTCAACAATTGTTTCATTGCCCTCAGATCCATGGAAAACCACGGGGCTGCCCGGGCTCCATGCCATCGGAGAGGGCGCTTCGGAGCCAAACAGTCAATAGCCCTGGTTAACTCCACATTTCAGCGGGCCACCAGGGAATCGGCTGAAAGGCCAGCAACATGGGATAAAGCATCCCCTACCACTCTCTGGAAACCATTTGGATCCATTAAGTGGCGGGGGCGGACCATCCAAATCGGTCCCACCTCCCTGCAGAGGGGATGGGTCGCAGAGAAGTCCAGTTGCACCAGGAAGTGATCTGACCATGGCACTTCTTTCATTTTGCTTTTACTTAGTGTCAGATCACCAACATCCATAGAGGTAAACACCAGGTCCAAGGCATGTCCGTGGCTATGGGTTGGGCCAGACTTATTCAGGGACAGCCCCATGAAGGCCATGCTTTCCACGAAGTCCTGAGCAGCCCCTTGTAAGGTCGTGTTGGCATGGATGTTAAAATCCCCTAGGACAACCAAGCTAGGTGTCTCCAGGAGCATATCCGCCACGACCTGAAGCAGCTTGGGCAGGGAATCCTTGGTGCAGCGGGGAGGTCGGTACACCAAAAGGAATCCTGTACTGCCCCTATTGCCCAACTTCCAGAACATGCACTCAGAAAACTGGGTCTTCCCAATAGGACGCCTGGTGCAAACTAATGACTTCCTAAAAATCACTGCAACCCCCCCCGCCCACATGACCTGGGTTGCTGTGCATATGAGAAACCTGGTGGACAAGCAGCGGCAAGGACAGGCCCATCTGCTTCATCCAACCAAGTCTCTGTTACACATGCCAGGTCAAGTCCTCCATCCATGATCAAGTCATGGATGGTAGTGGTCTTATGAATCATTGACCTGGCATTGCACAGCAGCACCTTCAGGTCATGTGGGTATCCCTTGCTGATTCTAGTATCCATCCGGTCAGGACCAGACCCGGAGGCAGGGATAGTCCTCAGACAACGACTAAACCTGCCTCCTCTGTAATGACATGGTCTGGTCTTAGCGTAACTCCTCCTCCTACCCGTGATCACTGAGATCGGTTGTCCCAGTGCATCCCCCCCTGTGGAACATGCCCCAGCCATTTTGTTGGCTGGGACCTACTCCCCGGCAGCCCTGACCCCTCCCCTTAAGAACAAAATAACACCTTAAAAAAAACAAACGAATAAAACAATACAAACAGAAAACAGTAAAAATTACAAAAACATAAAATCAAACAAATTCCCAGGCCCAATAAACATCCATCCCACCCCCACCCCCCCACATACAAAAAATTAAAAAGGAAATATTTAAAACATTTTAAAAGCACTCTGCACTCCTCCAGCAGTAACAGCAACTGTCCTAGTGAGGCCCGTCAGGCCCTGCCCTGGGCCAGGTGGTAAATGGCAGGAAGGAGCAGGCCCCCCAGACACTCACACAGGAGAGTCCTCCTGGGCAGCAGAGCACAGCAGTCCCTGTGAGGCTTCAGGCCCTGCCCTGGGCCAGGTAGATGGTAAGCGGCAAGAGCAGGGCCCTCAGACACTCACACAGGAGAGTCCTCCTGGGCAGCAGAGCGCAGCTGTCCCTGTGAGGCTTCAGGCCCTGCCCTGGGCCAGGTAGATGGTAAGCGGCAAGAGCAGGGCCCTCAGACACTCACACAGGAGAGTCCTCCTGGGCAGCAGAGCGCCGCAGTCCCTGTGAGGCTTCCCAGACCTGCTGAAAGAGGCGGTCATTAAACCGCTTCTTAAAAAAACATCTTTAGACCCAGCCAATTTGGCCAACTATCGCCCAGTCTCAAATTTACCATTCTTGGGCAAGGTGATTGAGCGGGTGGTTGCCAAACAACTCCAAGCACGCCTGGAGGATGCGGACCATTTGGATCCCTTCCAATCAGGATTCAGGCCTCACCATGGGACTGAAACTGCCTTGGTCGCGCTGGTTGATGATCTCCGGCGGGCTAGGGACAAAGGTGCGAGCTGTTTCCTAGTTCTGCTGGATCTCTCAGCGGCCTTTGACACCATCGACCATAACATCCTTCTGGACTGTCTAGAGGGGCTGGGAGCTGGGGGCACTGTTATACGGTGGTTCCGCTCCTTTCTCCTGGGCCGTGTCCATAAAGTGGTGGTGGGGGATGAGTATTCAGACCCCTGGGCTCTCACTTGTGGGGTGCCTCAGGGTTCCGTCCTCTCCCCCATGCTTTTTAATATCTATATGAAGCCGCTGGGAGAGATCATCAGGGGGTTTGGGCTGGGTGTTCATCAGTATGCAGATGACACCCAGCTCTACCTCTCCTTTAAATCAGAACCAGTGAAGGCGGTGAAGGTCCTGTGTGAGTGCCTGGAGGCTGTTGGAGGATGGATGGCAGCTAACAGATTGAGGTTGAATCCTGACAAGACAGAAGTACTGTTTTTGGGGGACAGGGGGCGGGTGGGTGTGGGGGATTCCCTGGTCCTGAATGGGGTAACTGTGCCCCTGAAGGACCAGGTGCGCAGCCTGGGAGTCATTTTGGACTCATAGCTGTCCATGGAGGCACAGGTTAATTCTGTGTCCAGGGCAGCTGTCTACCAGTTCCACCTGGTACGCAGGCTAAGACCCTACCTGCCCGCGGACTGTCTTGCCAGAGTGGTGCATGCTCTAGTTATCTCCTGCTTGGACTACTGCAACGCGCTCTACGTGGGGCTACCTTTGAAGGTGACCCAGAAACTGCAATTAATCCAGAATGCGGCAGCTAGACTGGTGACTGGGAGTGGCCGCCGAGACCACATAACACCGGTTCTGAGAGATCAGCACAATTCAAAGTGTTGGTGCTGACCTTTAAAGCCCTAAATGGCCTCAGTCCTGTATACCTGAAGGAGCGTCTCCACCCCCATCGTTCAGCCCGGACACTGAGATCCAGCGCCGAGGGCCTTCTAGCGGTTCCCTCATTGCGAGAAGTAAGGTTACAGGGAACCAGGCAGAGGGCCGTCTCGGTAGTGGTGCCTGCCCTGTGGAACGCCCTCCCAGCAGATGTCAAAGCAATAAACAACTATTTTACTTTTAAAAGACAACTGAAGGCAGCCCTCTTTAGGGAAGTTTTTAATGTCTGATGCTGTACTGTTTTTAATATTCAGTTGGAAGCCGCCCAGAGTGGCTGGGGAAACCCAGCCAGATGGGCCAGGTATAAATAATAAATTATTATTATTATTATTATTATTATTATTATTATTATTATTATTATTATTATTATATTCTAAGAGGGGACAAAGCTCCCGAAACCTGGAAAGATGCATTTATCACTCTGATTCCAAAAACAGATCAAGATAGATCCGATGTAAAAAAATTATAGACCAATCTCATTACTTAATGTGGATTATAAAATCTTTGCAAACATTTTGGCCAATAGATTAAAAAAGGTTCTATCAAATTATATACATAAGGACCAGGCAGGATTTCTGCCTGGGAGACATATGAAAGATAACATTAGAAATATAATTGATATAATAGAAAGGTTGGAAACGAAAAGAAATTGTAAAGCAATGTTAATGTTTATTGATGCTGAAAAAGCCTTTGATAATGTTTCTTGGTTATTTATGATGAAAAATCTAGAAAGAATTGAGGTTGGCCAGGAATTTTTAAATGGTATTAATGCGATCTATTTTGAACAAAAAGCAAAAATCATAGTTAATAATGTGGTCTCAGAGGAAATCAAAATTGAGAAAGGAACCAGGCAAGGGTGCCCGCTTTCCCCTCTGCTATTTATTTCTGTTCTGGAGGTTTTGTTAAACATGTTGAGGAAAGAGGAGGAGGTTAAAGGCATTGTAGTAGGATCCAAGCAATATAAATTAAAAGCCTTTGCTGATGATTTGGTTTTAACTTTACAAGATCCAGAAACCAGTGCAGTGAAAGCACTGGAGCTGATTCAAGAGTTTGGGCAGGTAGCAGGATTTAAATTAAACAAGAGCAAAACCAAAGTTTTAGGGGGAAAAACTTAGATAATGACGAAAGAAAAAACCTTTTTGAAAGGACAGGCCTTGTTTCGGTGAAAAAAAGTTAAATATTTGGGTGTGAATTTATCGGTAAAGAATTTGAATCTTTACAAAGATAACTATGAAAAATTATGGAATGAAATCAAGAGAGATCTTGAGGTTTTAAAGAATGTTTTAAAGAATGGCAGAAGGTATTGTCTAAATTTATCTGGCAGGGGAAAAAACCTAGAATTAAATATAAATTACTTACAGATATAAAAGAAAGAGGGGGCTTTTCCCTGCCAGATTTGAAGATATACTTTGAAGCTGCTGCATTCTGTTGGATCAAGGATTGGATTCAATTAGAGAATGATGATGTGTTAGACTTGGAGGGACTGGATAATCGATTTGGATGGCATGCATATCTATGGTATGACAAGGTAAAGGCCCACAGGGGTTTTAAGAATCATGTAATTAGAAAGACATTATACAATGTATGGACTAGATACAAAGATCTCTTAGTAAGAAAAACACCAAAATGGATTTCACCAATGGAAGCACAGGCCCCAAAAAAGTTAAATATGGAAAAGAAATGGTTGAGGTATTCAGATTTGTTGTTAGAGAATCAGGAAGGTTTTAAATTAAAACCATTTGAACAAATTAAAGATAAAGTGAATTGGTTGCAATATTATCAAATTAACGAATTATATAAGATGGATAAGAGAAATGGTTTTGCAACAGAAAAAACCAAATTGGAAACGGAGTTGTTAGATACTAATGATAAGAATATGTCTAAAATGTACAGTTTGTTGTTGGAGTGGCATACAAAGGATGAACAAGTTAAATCGGTCATGATTGATTGGGCAAGGGATGTGGGACATAATATAATGATGGAGGACTGGGAGAGGCTATGGAGGAAAGGGGTTAAATTCACTGCATGTCCGATGTTAAAGGAAAACATTATGAATATGATGTATAGATGGTACTTGACCCCTGTAAAATTAGCAAAGATTTATCACAAAAGTTATAATCTTTGTTGGAAATGTAAAGAAAAAGAAGGTACTTTTTTCCATATGTGGTGGACTTGTCCCAAGGTGAAAGACTTCTAGGAGAAGATTTATAATGAACTGAAAAAAATGTTGAAATATACATTTATTAAGAAACCAGAGGCCTTTCTCCTTGGAATAACAGGTTTAGAATTGCCCAAGAAAGATGTTAAATTAATTTGGTCATGTGGCAGGATTTAGATTAAATAAGCTAAAAACTAAGGTTTTAGAGAAGAATTTAACATCAATGGAAAAAGAAAGGTTTCAGAATGAAACAGGTTTAACTGTGGTTAAGAAAGTGAAATACCTTGGGATTAATATGACTGCGAAAAATCTGAATCTTTTTAAAGATAATTATGAGAAATGCTGGTCAGAAGTTAAAAAAGATTTAGAAATTTGGTCTAAATTGAAGCTTTCCTTGTTGGGTCGAATTGCAGCTATAAAGATGAATGTATTGCCAAAAATGTTATTTTTGTTTCAGACTTTGCAGATTGTGGACAAGATGGATGGTTTCAAGAAGTGGCAGAGAGATATTTCCAAATTTGTCTGGCAGGGCAAAAAACCCAGAATAAAATTTAAAATATTAACCGATGCAAAGGAAAGAGGTGGGTTTGCCCTGCCAGACATTAAACTTTACTATGAATCAGCAGCATTCTGCTGGTTGAAGGACTGGCTGCTTCTTGAGAACACAGACATTTTGGATCTGGAAGGTTGTAACAACGTTTTTGGGTGGCATGCATATTTGTGGTACGACAAGGTTAAGGCACATAAAGCATTTAAAAACCATATTGTCAGGAAAGCATTGTTTAATGTCTGGATAAGATACAAAGACTTACTGGAAAATAAAACCCCAAGGTGGTTGTCACCAATGGAAGCTAAGGCTCAGAAAAAGCTCAATATGGAGGCCAGATGGCCGAAATATTGGGAAATTTTGGAACAAGAAGGTGACAAATTGAAGTTGCAGAGTTTTGAGAAACTAAAAGATAAAGTGCGAGACTGGCTTCATTATTATCAAATAAGAGAGGCCTATAATTTGGATAAAAAAATTGGCTTCCAGGTGGAAAAATCAAAATTGGAAATAGAATTGCTAGAACCAAAAACCAAGATATTGTCAAGAATGTATAACTTGCTGTTAAAATGGAATACACAGGATGAAACGGGCAAATCAGCTATGATTAAATGGGCGCAGGATATAGGTCATAACATTATGTTTGCTGACTGGGAACAGTTGTGGACCACCGGTATGAAGTTTACGGCATGTAATGCCTTAAAAGAGAATATTATGAAAATGATTTATAGGTGGTACATGACCCCAGTTAAGCTTGCAAAAATTTATCACCTGCCTGACAACAAATGTTGGAAATGCAAAGAAACTGAGGTAACATTCTTTCATCTTTGGTGGACGTGCCCAAAGGTCAAGGCTTACTGGGAAATGATCTATAATGAACTGAAGAAGGTATTTAAATTTACCTTTCTTAAGAAACCAGAGGCCTTCCTTTTGGGCATAATCGGCCAATTGGTGCCAAAGAGAGATAGAACATTTTTTATGTATGCAACAACAGCAGCAAGAATACTTCTCGCCAAATATTGGAAGACACAAGATTTGCCCACCGTGGAAGAATGGCAGATGCAAGTGATAGACTACATGGAGATGGCAGAAATGACTGGCAGAATCCGAGACCTGGGAGAAGAGTCGATGGAAGAGGCCTGGAAAAAGTTTAAAGACTATTTACAGAAACATTGTAAAATGTTTGAATGTTAAAATGATGTTGGATACAAAGGTAATACGGCATTAGTGACATGGTTAGAAGGGGTACGCAAAAATAATTAAAAAGAGAAGGTGGGTAAGACCAGAGTAATATTATGTCAAAGGTATATAAAGTGGTATAAGGGACTAAGAAGACATAATAGGGTGAAGTATATAATTATAATTGAGGTTTGAAAGAGGGTCAGAATTTGCTGAACTTGATTGAATAAAGGGGAATACAAAAAAGGGAGATGTGAGGAGGTCAGGAAAGAGGGTTATAGAACTATGAAACTAAAAATTGGTTTTTCTTTTTTCTTTCTCTGTGTTTCTTTGTTTACCTTTTTTCTTTTGTGATATATTTGTTTTTATTTGATGTTTATGTTTTGTAAAATTTTAATAAACATTTATAAAAAAAAGAAAGATGTTAAATTATTTTTGTATGCCACAACGGCCACTCGAATATTACTTGCTAAAAATTGGAAAACACAAGAACTACCAACAGTGGAAGATTGGCAGATGAAGATGATGGACTTCTCGGAGCTAGCTGACCTGACTGGAAGAATTCGCGACCAGAAAGAAGAGGAGCTTCAAGAGGACTGGAGGAAATTCAAGGACTATTTGAATAAATATTGTAATATAAAAAATTAGAAATTACTTGAAAGAAACAAATAGGCCTAGGACAAATTAAGTTATAATTAAATAAATGGGATTCAGAATGTCAAGAAAAGTGAATAAGATGACTATAATTGGAAATTGTTTTAGTTTAATAATAATATTCGAAAGCTGTTACTTTTAAATTACAAGGAAACTCAGAAGGAAGTGATTTGAGGAAGTCAAGATGTTTAAAAAGTTGGATTGTGAAGAATTAAGTTTGTTATTATTGTCTATTTGTTTATTGTTCCTCCCTTTTTCCCCCTCCCTTTTTTCTTTTTTTCTCTTCTTCTTCTTCTCCTTTTCCTTTTCTGTTTTTGTGTATTAATTTTCTTTGTGGTTTGTGTTATTATGGTGCAAAAGTTTAATAAAAATTTATTTTTTAAAAAAAGAAAAGAGAAAAATAATCAACCATTACAAGATAGTACTTTGCATTGCCTCTAGAGAGCGGTAGAGGACCAATTACATCAGCATACACTCGCTGAAACACTTTGGTAACCTTTGTTGGACCTTTCTGGCTTTTGGCACCTTCTGAACCTGTTAAACAAGACACGTTAGTTTTACAATCATTACAATCAGTACTATCAAAACGCAACAAATACAGTCCATTTATTCTTTAGCAGAAAGAAATGGCTTCTTATTCTTGAAGATTGTACATCTTCTCTTATTGAAGGACACCACCAGTCCTTGCTTTGTCAACTGCGACACACTGAGCAGGTTAAACTCCAAACCTGGCACATAGTACACATTGTTAATGGTAAAATTGAGACTCTGAAGAAACACTGTTCCAAACCCAGTAGCTTCTAGCTCCTGACCATTAGCTTGCTTCATGGTGAAATGTCGACTCTCAAACTTGGAAAACAACCCCCTTTCCCCAGAAAGGTAGTGCGTGGCGCCCGTGTCTGCCACAAATGAATTCCAGGTCGATGATGAAGACTTTGGCAAAAACAAAGCTTTAGCAGCCTTTGTCTGAGGCTTAGCACGACTTTTGCTACCGGCCTCTGTTTTTCCAGAGCTCCCCCTGGGTTTGGGAACTCGAATAATTAGAGTTGATCGGGGGGGCAAAGCATCTTCCCTTCCCCTTGCCAGGAATCCATCTTGGCTCCAATTAAACAGCTGTCAGCTCCTTCAAAGCAAGCTGTGAAAGTTCAAGCAGTCTATGAGCATCTTAATTGCTCAATTCTGACTCGAGGATTAGCAGCCTCATAAATCAAACACTGATTACTCATAGTTCCTTTGCTAGTGGCAAGCAGTCCATCAGCTCCCAACTTCTTTGACCGGCAGGGAAAAGCAGCTATAACAGGCTGCTTAAAACTCCTCAGAATGAGGAACTTCGCTGTGCTTAATTCCAAAGCAGCAGCTTCTTGAGCAGCAGAGATCCGATACATCCTGGCACCACCAGTCGAGCCTTTTGACCATCAATCCGCACTGGCATCCATCTGCAAACTTCAGAGGTCTGGTTTCCAACAGCCGTCCATGGTTCTGCAACCATCCTCTGCTACCAATTGTTGGAAAAACGCCCACCTGGGAGCGTTGCCAGATCCCCAGGCACTCCGGGCTTTTCTCCGGAGGTCACTCTCTGGCTGGAATCCAGGAATCCAACTTCAGTCCAGAGAGACTGATGAATTCTGAGAGGAGCACACTCACTTTCTCCTGGCATCACATCACAGAAGAAAGAGGACAGTCCGTAGTCTAACAGCTACTTTATTAAGACTGTAAAATACATATCTACTCGCCTTGAGCAGTCCAGCATGAGAGTCTACGACACGACTCTGCATCAATCCAGAAGCGGAAGAGACATCCAGTAACTCCACCCAGTTACTTTGAGAACTCTGAGAACTGACTCAGACTTCCTGTCTCACGCTCAGTCACATCACATGATGTAAACAAATTTGCTGCTTCCTTGCAGCTGGTGGGAACTGAAATCCCAACAGTCTCAATAACATCGCATCACATCACATCACATATAAAATAAATAAATAAAATAAAATAAAATAAAATAAAATAAAATAAAAGGCTTAATGTGCTGCCAGTGGTGGTGAGGGAAATCTCAATCTGGTGCCAGTAACCAGGTTGAGAGGTGGAGAAGTGGCCATCTCATAGGGTGAGAGGCTGGGTGAGGAATTCTCCAAGGTGAAAATGGGGAGGGCATGTCATTGGGAGCCAGGGAGTGTGCTTGTGACTTGTCAATGCTGTCACTTGTTTGCAAAAAATATTGAGGAAGTAATTGCTTGCATCCACTGGAAACTTGACCCCTCTGTTACTGCAGATGAATCTCAAGCAGTGTGCAGTGCACGGTCTAGCCCTGTTGTGTTGGATGAGTTTCAGTTGGTAACATTCAAGGACAATGCCCCTCGCCCCTCTTGTCTGAGGAATATTAGCAGAGAGGGGACAGCTGGCTGGGTCAGGCAGGGAGGTGATAATGCCTCCTTGCAAAAGTGGGTGGTCCCTGCCCACTTGAAGGAAGCAGTGGTGTGCCATCATCACAGGTGGGTTCTGTGAATCCCCCAAAAAATCATTTTCATGGTGGCCCTTGGAGGTGTGATGGGACTCTTGGGGTGGAGTGTCATATGACTTCACCAATTAAACACAAGAGGGGTGGGGAATAAACAATTGACAGGAAGTAGTATTATTATACTACTGATGCCTGTTGTATGCATGACCAAAGTATCCTGCCAGGTGCAACGGCACAATGGCACTTTTTCCCCTGGTGCTGTTGGGCCCGCCCTCACTTAAATATAGTGCACCCACCTCACAGAACACCAATTACTTGAATTCTTACAAACTACCCCAGAGTCTTCTCTTTTTGTAGAAGAATCTCTCCCCTCCTGACTGGAATGAGACCTAAGTAGACTGTATCTTTCCAGCTTCTATTTCTCCTGTTCAGCCTCCCAGTTAATTCCTGGCCTATTACTCTTACAGGACACCACACACTGTCCTTCATGCTAAGCTCACAGACAACATTCTCTAGCTTCTGATCTATTCCTCAGTGTGGATGCTTCTACCCAGAACCAGTGTGGATGCTTCTACCCAGAACCAACTCCTTCTCCTCTCACTCCCTATCTTCCTACCTATCTCCCAACCTATTCTCCCAACCTCTATCCCAACCAAAAAGCCTGTCTCTCCAAATCCTCTCCTTTTCAACTCCCTCTCCTGGAATTCTGGTCAATCAGAGGCTGCCATTCATTAACCATTTGCTGGCAGCGAAAAAGAAAAAGAAAAAACTTGGGGACCCAACCTGCCCAGCAAAACAAACTTTCCCACCACACCAGGCTGCTCAGTCAGTGGAATGGGGGGTGGCGACAATTGTTTATGGCACCCTGTCTGAAGGCAACTAGGAGAGACAGTTGTCATGCCCCTGGCCTGTACATCAGTTTCAGGAGACATGAGCTGGCAGTGTCCAGGAATGATACACCATTGACTGGAAAACTGAAACTGAATCCTGATAGTGAAGCTCCACCATGTTGCCCCAAGGGTTCTGTATCTTTCATCCTTTCTGTCTGCTATATATGCTTCCGCATCTTAAACTCAATTTTAAAAAGACTTATGTTTTGATTTCAGCCCTCAAAACTTACAAAGTCAAAGTCACCCCACAAATCTGTTATAGTGCAGAAAAATGGGGATCTCCTCAAGAGCGGAATTTGTAAAACCGCGGAATAAAAATATATGTACTATCTTAGAGCTGCCCAAAAAAGACTTGATAATACAGGAAAAACTTAAACTCAATTATAAAAAGGCTGGCCCAAGACATGTTGGCAGCTGAAGCAAACCACAAAATAGTACCTCCCCATTCCAGGGAAAAAGGGGTTAAGTGAAGATCGATATTAGGAACAATGTGAGGGGTGAGGAATAAAGATCTCCACAGGAAACATTTCACATAGAGACCTGCCATCTCGATCCCATGTAATCTGTGGCCCAATAGCAGCAGGAATCCAATATGGGTACGACTTTCAGATATGCTCATATCTTAGGAACCTGTCTGTACTAACGTATTGGCATTTATTTACCAAAGCCAGACTAAATGTATTTCCTTTGGAAGTGCTAAATGGTAGACTGAGAGGCATCCCTTATCAGAATAGGCTTTATGTTCTCAGGACATCGACTGCATGAAGCATATCTTACTGCATTATGGGCAGTACGAGCAAGCAAGGGACCAAATGATCAAACCCCCACTAGCAAATCTGTGGGGGAAATCTGAAGCCTCCCATATTAAATATTGTTTGGATGACAGGTCTGATGATATTACACTGGCCATGGCAAAGTTTCTTTTGGAAGTCAAAAGAAACAAAGATCATCAAGCTCGAGACAAAACAAATTGACCGCCTCGGTTTCTCTCTCTCTTTTGTGGTTGGCTGTCTTAACTGTATTTTGTTCTGAAGTTGTTCTATGGGTCTGTGGACCTCAATAAAGATTAT
This sequence comes from Podarcis raffonei, assembly GCF_027172205.1. Classification (NCBI taxonomy): domain Eukaryota; kingdom Metazoa; phylum Chordata; class Lepidosauria; order Squamata; family Lacertidae; genus Podarcis; species Podarcis raffonei. The sequence goes on from NC_070609.1 coordinate 14,430,947, forward strand.
ATATATATATATATATATATATATATATATATATATATATATGTCCCCACAGGAGACAAGGACTGGAGGAGACTAGCAGCACCTCCTAATGGCCAAGAGCCCACTGAAGAGGCAACCTGATTTGGGAGGGGAGGTGTAAATCTGGTCTCTAAGGAGTGCAGCTGTTGCTGCTACTGTGGCAGCAGCAGTGGGCAAGGAATTCGTTGGATCTTTGGCGGGCAAGCAGTCTGATAAGCAGCAAGGACTCTCTGTCAGTTTTATGTAAGTTTATTTACAAGAAAAACACATCCAGAGCATGCCAAACCTTCGCGCAGAGATGTCAGGAATGCCAGCCATCTTTAATGGCTGCCTGCCTGGCCCCCTCCATTCGACCCTTTATTCCATAGCGTGCTTATTTGGTTGCAGAGTAACCTGTACCATGCTCTCTAATGAGGAGGGGGTGCATCCTGGCCAGCTCATCCAGTAAGTCCCCATTAAGCCCGGCTCCATACAACATCATGAGGGGCTTCTCCCCCCACTCCAGCTGTTGTCACCACATTATTGAACTCCAACCAAAATTGCATCACTATTCTACTCCCCTGCCTCAAATTAAGTGGTTGCCTGGAAGTGACAGCCAGCCTCTGGGGGTCTTGGAACATTGTATTCATGAACGCCAAAATCCCACCTTTCCTCTCCTTCCCTTCTGTTGCTCTTAAAGCTTCTCCAGTCTCCCCATTCGGGGACTGAATTGCTGGCCTGTCTCTTCCCAGAGGGATGCGGGTGTTGCTGTGGTCTAAACCACTGAGCCTCTTTGCTTCCCGAACACGGGGTGAGCTCCCGTTGCTCTGTCCCAGCTCCTGCCAACCTAGCAGTTCAAAAGCACACCAGTGCAAGTAGATAAATAGGTACTGCTGTGGTGGGAAGGTAAATGGTATTTCTGTGTGCTCTGGTTTCTGTCACGGTGTCCCGTTGCACCAGAAGCAGTTTAGTCATGCTGGCTACATGACCCAGAAACCTATCTGTGGAGAAACGCTGACTCCCTTGGTCTGAAAGAGAGATGAGCGCCACAACCCCATAGTTGCCTTTGACTGGACTTAACTGTCCAGGGATTTTTTACCTTTCTTCCCCAGAAGATACAGCCTCAGACTCTGGCTTATCTGATGGTTGCCTGGCTTCCAACTCTTCCTCTCTTCCTTTTGAGAACAAACAGATTACTCCCTGGGAAGGTGGGGTGGGTGGGCTGTCCTCTCTAAACCCAAACAGACAGCTCGCATCTGCAGAGTTAGCCCTTTGCTAACTCAGCTCAATTTCTGAGGGGGGGCGTGTTCTTGACAGCCCCTATGGATTCAGCCACCTAAGATGGTCACCACACCTTGCCCCATGGGTGGGACCATACTGCACCTTGATATGCCAAACTATACATTCAGCACCCTCACTATGTAACCTGCATCACAAATACCAAATGGGGGAAAGCATTTACAGTTCTGTGACTCCAGTGTATGAAGTCTGTCATAGTTGAAGGATGCTATCGCCGGATTCCCTCTGTAGAAAAAGTTTGCCTACATGGAGATAAGGTTCCTAAATATTTACCCATCTACTTGCTTGTTTGTCCTATCTATGAAGATGTAAGAGAAGGTTTGTTCAAATATTTAAACCTCCCAATTGAGAGATGGATTGGGTATATGATAAACTTTGTTAAGGGACAAGTGCCCATACACCTCTGAAAAAGTGGTCTGTTCTGCCTTTACAGTGATGATTATAATGAGAGAAATTTTATGTTTTATGTATTTTAGAATTTTGAAATTGCTTCAGCTAAACCCATAAATAATAATTGCATTTGCATCTGAAACAGAACTAAGAACCAAAATTTTATTTCCCATAACCATTTATTATGTTTTGTAATGATCACAATGAAAATTTAACTATTTGTTAATGATGCAATACAGGGTTCTTTGTATCGATACAGGCTTCTTAGAATTCACAATCGCCACATTTTGACCCATTTTTCTCTTCCCCTGGCTTCCCTTTATCTCCACCAAATACAAAAAAGAAAGAACCACAGACCCTGAGTCCTGGATTTCACCACTAGGCCTCCAATTTCCCCTCATTGCCATGGATTTTGCAATACATGGATTTTGCAACAAGGGGGAGGTCTACACTGTCCTATTTACCCTTCATGTTCAGGCTGGTGTGAGATTCCTGAAGCATTATAACATCTTTTTTGGGTAATAAAAAGGATAAATCCCCCAGTTCCAAATATTCTTCTGTTTTTCGGGACGGCACAAAAATCTGTTGTTCCACAACCTTGGAACGTGAAATTGTGGTGCTTAGTAAAAGCTGGGGGGAAAGAAAACAAATATTGACATAAGGCCTTTACTCAGGGATTAGAAGATTCTGTCTGTGATGGTGAATGATAATTTTAATTAGTTAGTTTTAAAATGTGTATATTTAAAAAATCTGAAAAATATCATAATTTCATTGGAACATGAATATACAAAATTTTCAACATCAGAAGTTAAGGTAAAAAAATAACTCATATGTAATTCAGAATTGCCATTATACCCAAAGGAGTCTCAAGACACAAAGATTATTAATAAACAGGTTATATTTATAAAATATAATGAAAGTAGAGGATCTGAAAACAGGCCTAATTAACTAGATTAAACTGGTCAAATTCTAGTGTGCAGCTGAGTTGAATAAAATGGGAGGAATTCTATCCCTTCCATCTCCTGGGCATGTTAAAAGCCACATGCTGTGGCCACACAACAAGATTTGAAAACAACACTCCCTCCCTGGTGTGGGAGTCTTGAGTGTTTGAACCTGGCGTGAGTCAAAAGTGTGATGCAGCCACGCACACAAAAAAGCTGGAGGTGCACTCCAATGTCTCTCAGGACAGTTGGATGCCCACTGAGGCTTCCTCATTGCCCCACTGTGATCTAAGCATCCAGAGAATCCTCCTTTTATTTTACGAGTTTCATGTTAAACACAGCTAACATGAAGTAGGTGAAAAGGGGGGACTGCAAAAGCCAATTAGGAACTCCTCTCAGAATTCTTACTCAGCCCTTAGAAGAGAAATTTGCAAAGCCCAGGCTATAAAGGGCAGGAGAAGGATAAGAAGAAAGAATGTAGGGCAGAAGCAGCTCGAAGGGCCTTGATTCTGCCTCTTCCTTTATGGGGCAAATCAACCCAGATTCCCTTCCCCCGTTCATTCCAAATACCCTCTTCTTTTCAGAAAGGAGGGATTTGGCAAATTTGTCTTGTCTCCAAACAGCATTATTCCTCAAAACTATGTTGATAGGGAGGTATCCATCTAAGGCTGGATCTAGACACATCAAAAAAGCCATTCAGTTAAATGCATTGCAAACTTCATACAAGCAAATGCGATTGACCAAAGACGGGATTCCATCATGCCATCTGGTGTCACAGTGTTATAAAAAATATAAAGTGCTATATCTTTACTAATGTAGCTAAATCATGACATCAGCAAAATGATGTATTCTTGTGGAACTGAGTATATCCTCCCTCTCTTTGTCCTCCTAAATGCATTTGGGAGGATAAAGAACACATACAGGCAGAAGAGAGCGGAAATCCTGTTGCACAACTGTAAATCCTTGCACTAATGGCTGAGTTAGCCAGATACTGCTCATTGTCACAGAATTTAAGGAAACTTATTACATGCCTTTTACATAATGTGCTTTTTGAGCAAGAGGGACACATTTTGTCCTGGACTGCAACCCAATGGTGGAGAGATCCAGAAGCAACTGAGGTGAAGCAATGAATGCACTTTTTACTTTTGTTCAGAAGGGTGTTTTATATACACATCTCTCTCTGAATCCTCCTTCTGGACAAGCGAGGCATTATGAGAGTTAAAGTACACATTCCAGGTAGGCAAAACACTAAGGAAGGTTGCAGAGTGGGGCCAGTGAGAGATGTGGTCCCTCTCACATTTTTAGTAATATGCAAGGGAAAGGGAAAGGGGAGGGGAGGGAGAACAGGAGAACAGGAGGGAGTTTGCATGACCCAGCCAATGACTAGGCTCTTTTCCCCTGTCTGAGTAGCAATGTTACCTATATGAAGAGCTCCTTTAAAAACAACACACTGGGTCTCATTCTCAAGGCAGTTGATGGTCTTCTCACTTTTACACTGTGTGGTTCCTTTGGAGAAGCAGGCTGGGCATTTCAGGCCATTTTCAGCCAGCACGTTGCGATCTGGGACTGCCAAAATCAAAAGTATAGTGAGCATATTAATGGTTTTATCTGTTTTTGTATCTGTATATTATTGTAATTCACCCAAGGGCTTTACAGTTTTGGTGGGGCACCAGCAAGTATTATTTTGAAAATAAGATTATCTAGACCCAGTCTGGGTTAAGGATTGGCATTGGGACAGATTCAGGAGAGAGGCCTGGTTGGAAAGGGAACCCATCCCTTCTCAGGCAGAGATGTAGCTGCCCAGTAGGTCCCTCTTCTTCACAGTTTCTCCTCATGCCTGCTTCTTCATCTTGCCTTCCTCTCCACCCCTTGAGAGGTCCTGATAGTGCTGAATGGCTCGACCCATATAGCCGTCTGGGGCTGCTCACCCCTTTTGAATGAGGCCCAGGTCCTCTGAGAACTGCTGATTGACTACGTATCCAGCCTTTGGCCAAATCCAATGCAAAGCCCTAACATGTTGTGGATTTTAAAATTATACAGAAACTTACTCCTGAGAGTTGCATTGTTACACAGTTCAGTGTTGCAGCAGTGCTTCTTCATCTCAAAGAATTTACCGTCCCCTGCAGTGAAGCTGTAATTGCCTGAGAAACAATGGTCGGATGTCGTGCATTTATTCAAAAGTTGCACTTTGAGTACCACTATGAAAAAGAAATTGAAAGAAATATCTAGATCTGGGGAAAATATTCATGACTATTGCTCCTAAGGTACATTCATTGTAATAGTTCCAATTTTCTTTGATGTCTGAATCAGGACCTTTTCAAAGTAACAATATGGAAAGTATTATTAAATTTGGCAATCTAAAGTCATGTGCTGTTTGTTTCTTTGTTTAAATGTGTGTGCACTGCTATAACAAAAAGGGAAAAATATCAAAATATTTTCCAGTAATAATACATAAAAGATACAAGAAAAACCACATTAAAAGTAAATCAATAGATATCAATTAACCAGTGTGGAAAGATCTATTCTTAATGATCTGCATAACCCCGGTGGAACACAATAGTTTTCTGCAGGCATTTATGAGTTCAGCTCTCTGCCACAAGTAGTAGTCTCTTGCCTCCATAATCCATAGGACCAACCTCTTTTTTATGTTTGCAATTAATTTGTATAATGCTTTAAATTTGGAATGTATGCAGAACTTCATTTCACATCAAAATTCTAGCACGAGGACTCATGCCTTCTCCTATACATCTGACAATACATGTGCCATACACTGCATTCTCTCTGCTAGTCGATCATAACAGTTTGCAGGGTGGGGGAAATGCTTCCCTGAACTCCTGTTGCCCAGTGCAAGAAACTTGGCAAGACATTGCATTGCACCAGCCTTACTGCCCATTTGCTCCTCTCCCTCCAAGAATGTACCAGTGATGTTGGAACAGATCCCACCCAAATGTTGGAACCATCCCACCCAGGATTGCCCCAAGGCATTTTGGCGCCTCAGACGAACCAGAAATGGCACCCATTTCCTTCTAGGTAGAAGGGGTGGGTGAATCAGGATCAAGCAAGGGGATCAAAACAACCTTAACCAATGGTTGAAGTATGAAAGAAGCTCATCAGGTTGGAGGGCCCCACACTGAATCAAGCTGGGTAACGGAAACCCTTTTTAATAGGTGAACTGCAAGAATACTCCCGTAATGATGGTTCCTTCCTAATCATTTCATCACTGAGAGTTATTTCAAAATTACCTGAGGGGAGAGGGGGAGCCATGAAAGTGTGAAGCACCTTCGTTTCCCATCCCAATTGCTCAGCTTTTTTTATAGATCTGTGAAAGGAGTCCCAATTTCAATGTCATTTATGGCAAAGGGGATATTCATGTTATAATCTAGGCTTATTGTCTAGTTTGATAATGATAACCAAAACTAAATTGGAGTTCATTGGTTTGGGTCAATGGGGATTTCTAGTTAATGCAAATCAAGTCAAAACTTTAGAAGGGTAAGCAGGGATTTCTCATTAATGCAAATCAAATTGTCCAAGCTTGGAGATAAGCACCCAGATTCAGCCACTCGTTGTGATCAGGTGATGTTAGATTCCCCATTTTCAAATGTAAGCCATTCCTTACTTCAGGATGGGAAGCTGTGATTCTCCAGATGTTGTTGCACTGCATCTCCCATCATTCCTGACTGGTGGCCAGGCTAGCTGAGGCTAATGAGAGTTCTAATTCATCTACAGCTGAAGTGCCACAGCTTCCTCACTTCACTTTTTTAATAGGTGAATTGCCCCAGCGTAGACTTCTATATGCTATTAGAACCCTTAAAGTTCAACTATCTTAACCTGGATCTAATCAAACAGAAAAAGACAAAAAAGACAAAAAAAGACAAAAAAGACAAAAAAATCAGGCAAATCTTACTTATATTTGTACGCAGAACACTGGCAACACAGGAATCTTCCTTGGAGTCACAAGTTGTTTCAAGATAGCTATTGTATGTCATTCCAGTCTTGTTATAAGTATATCTGCAGTGCAGAGGTAATGCTGAAGACAGAAGCAAAAGTTTACTTCATGAATTATTTATTATTATTTTTATTATTATTATTAGTATTATTAACAATATTATTAATTGGTTTTGCAGTTTGCTAAGTGACAAACAAAGGAGGAGGTGAGAGTCAATTAATACTTCTAAATTAAAAGGGGTTCAATTTTAAAAGCATTTTAATAGAATAGAATAGAATAGAATAGAATAGAATAGAATAGAATGAATAAAACACTCATCAATTAAAACTCTTGAAGCCATTGCCAAGAATACTGGTTAAATTATTTTCAAGAAATGGGGAGGTGAACTCCCCCTTTCCCATGGCCAACCTTCCCCCCCATCTAGACTCTCACTTAAATATATTTTCTTCCCACTGTTTGGTTACAAACTTAGCACAATTAAACTATGGAATTTTCTACAAGAGGTAGTTAATGCCACCAATTTGAATGGTTTTAGAAGGGAATTAGACAAATTGATGGAAAATAAGACTCTCAGTGGCTACTAAACATGATGCCTATGTACTACCTCCAGTATAAAAAGTTGCATATTTCAGATATCAGTTGCTGGAACTCACAGTAAGCCAGAGTGTTGTTGCACTGAGGTCCTGACTGTGAGCTTCCATAATCATTGTGTTGGCCAGTGTGAGGACAGGATCCTGGACTAGGGATGAACCAATCTATCAATTTAACTTACTTTCAGTTTCTATTTTTCCGATTTATTTTTTTATCTGCATCCACTTCCTCCAAGAAGCTCAAGGCTGTGTACATAGTTTCCCCCTCCTCATTTAATCCTCAGAAGATTCCTGTGAGGTATTCATTATTTATCTCTATGACATCATTTATCCGGATGACTGTGAAGGAAAAGTTTGTTTTTGCTGGGGCAGGGTGGGTCCCCAAGTATTTCCTTTTTCTTTTTCCCATGCCAGAAAATGGTTAATGTATGGCACCATCTGATTGGCCGAGGTTCAAGGAGGGGGAGTTGAAAAGGAGAGAATTTGGAAAGACAGGGAGAGTGAGTATTGGAGGGAGTGTTGGGAGGAGGTTTTGGAGTAGGTTGGGATTGAGGTTGGGAGGATAGGTAGGAAGATAGGGAGTGAGAGTTGGTTCTGGGCAGAAACATCCAGTCTGAGGAAAATATCACACGCTAGAGAAAGGAGTCTCTGAGCTTAGTGTGAAGAACAGTGTGCGGTGTCCTGTAAGAGTATTTAGGCCAGGAATTAACTGGGGGGCTGAGGTTGAGAAAGGAGAAGTAGAAGCTGTAAAGAGACAGTCTACTTAGGTCTCATTCCAGTCAGGAGGGGAGATATTCTTCTAGTAAGAGAAGACTCCCAAACCAGTGAAACCTTGGAGTGCCTCAGGAGCAGGGTTATCTAGGGGTGTGTAACTGACAGAAAGTACCACCTTGTTAAGATCCAAAGCATTAAGTATGAAACAACTGAGAAAACCTTGAAGTGAAATAACATTGTAAACTGAAGTATCCTAAGTTTTATCGACTCGTGTCATGAACTTCCTTGTTAAATAAAATTGTTATTGTTTATTTGAGCAAATCCTGCCCGAGACTCCTAATTATTAAGTTTTACTTCACGCAAATCCCCTACAAGATAATCTCAGGTAGACTGTGGAAATCTGTGGGATTGGTGTTCTGTGAGTTGTGTGCACTATACTTAAGTGGGAGGACGGGCCCAACGGTGCCAGGGGAAAAAGGGTCGTCGGGCCCATCATAATGACATCACAAGAAATATTCATGACTTAACTCTCTGCTACTTTCTCTTGGTAACCCTGCACTCCTTGCTCTCTGGGGTGTTGATCTGCACTTCTAACTCCCCTTCTCTCCCAAGCTGCAAGTTATTTTCAGTGTCCTCCAAAGGTAATTAAATGTCCCCCATCTTACCTGGAGAAAGCAGGACCAAGAGGAGGCATGCGCTCAGGAGTGCCTTCATCATTCTGGAAAGATTAGGAGACTCAGAGCAGAGATGGATCAACAAGGGAATTGATGCAGGTAGAGGCTTACCTGGAGTTATTTATAGGCCATGGTCTCATGTCGCAGGCAACACTTGGGAACAAATGGTTCAGTGAGGTCCGGGAATGGGTGTTTTTTCCCCCAGGAACATACTGAAATTCAAAGCTCAGTGAAGGAATTGTCTATGATCTCATTAGTTGTTGATAGACACTTCTCAGATTTCTTTTTCGATATAGATAATTTGCAATTTACAATGTAAATGAAGAAGGCACTCAAGAAAGCAATTTAGAGCCAAATAGGGAAGGGCAAAAGCCCTGAAGCCACCTACAAAATAGCCCCTCAAAATGGCCTCCATCTAAGGATTCCTCTTAATAGTAATAATAATAATTTTATTATTACTACTCCCCACCCTATCTGACTGGGTTACCTCAGCCACTCTGGGTGCCTTCAAGCATATACAGAAACATAATAAAACATCAAACATTTAAAATCGCCCTATACAGGACTGCCTTCAGATGTCTTCCAAAAGTTCTATAGTTACTTATCTCCTTGACATCTAATAGGAGGTCATTCCATAGTGTGGGTACCACTTCCAAGAAGGCCCTCTGCCTGGTTTCCTCTATCTTCACTTCTCACAGTGAGAAAACCTCCAGAAGGCCCTCAGAGCTAGATCTCAGTGTTTGGGCTGAATTGGGAGTGGGGTAGAGATGCTCCTTCAGGAAAAGCCTGGATACTAGATCCATTCCAGGAAGGCTGGAAAGTGTGGAATGGGCTGTGGAGCAGTAAAACTGATCCTGCTGTCTTCGACGTGGTTTCCAGAGGGTGAAAAGAATGAAGTGAGACCTCAGGAGTTGAATGTGCCAATGGCCGAGTGTGCCAGGTATGAATCAGCCACTTACACAACTACGAGGAAGGTCTCAAGTGGAGCCAGCAATGGCCATGGAGCTTTCTCTATTAGGGAGCTACACAAACATGGCTATTCTCTCTTTTTTAAAAAAAGAAAAGAAAATATTTTTTCTTCAATTTTACACGATTCATTTGAATGCAAACATTAGTCACAATCATCAACATTTAGGATTCCCTCCACCCCTCCATGGTTTCCATTTTCAAATACTTTCTACTGCATCATATATTTTCTCTATTTTTCTTAAAATAATCCATTTTTAGCTTAGCTTTTAGTACATTGCAAGCGTTACTCAAATCCTGTCAAAGTTTTTAGTTCTTTACAGTGTTCTCTTAAGTAAATTGTAAATTTTTTTCCATTCCTTATTTCTGATTTCCCTGGTCATTTTAACCATTTTGGCGTTGTCCATCATCTACATCAAACATCCGTGCCTGGTCAAGACTTTGTCTTTTTTCCATCTTTGGGCCAGTAGTATCCACGCTGTTGTCCTCGCATACATAATCTGCTACTTTGGCATCTCTACATCTGAAATTCCTAGTAAAAAAGCTTCTCCCCCCAAAAAAACGTTTTTTAAAAACATTTCTTCTGCTCATTATATATCATTTCCCAGAATGTTTTTGTTATCTTGCCCATCTACCACATGTGGTAGAACGTGCCTTCCTTCTCTGTACACTTCCAATATACATTTGAAGTGTTGGACACGACTAAACAACAAGTTCTATATATCTTTGCTAATTTTGTAGGTGTTACATCATTTTCATATAGTTCTCCTTCAATGCACAGCATGCTGTAAATTTTAAGTCCTCCCTCCATAACTTTTCCCAAGATGAAAATTGAATATTGTGCCCAATATCTTTTCCCCATTGTATCATTACCGATTTAACTTCCTCATCTTTAGTATGCCATTCTAGCAACAATTTATACATTTTGGTAAGTAACTTCACATTGCATTCCAGTAAATCTTTTTCAAACCTTGAAATTTCCTTACTAAACCCATTTTTCTTATCAATGTTAAAGACATCATTCAATTGATGGTATTGCAACCAATCTGTTACTAAATGTCTTGTATCCTCAAATCTTTTCAACTTTAATTGTTGTTCTATTTCCATTAGCAACTCTTTATAGGTTGCCCATTCACTTTTTGCATTAGTTTTTTTTCAAGCATATTGCTTCCACTGAGGAAAGACACCATGGTGTCTTCTGCTCTAACAGGTTTTTATATTTCTCCCATACTGCGAAAATGGATTTCCTTACCAAATGATTTAAAAACCATTTGTGCACTTTAGTCTTCTCATACCAAATAAATGCATGCCCTCTAAATCTATTATTATGACCCTCAAGGTCTAAAATATATGTATTAAAAAAATTATCCACTCCCACAGCCAGGATACTTCATAATATAACTTCAAATTTGGCAGTGAAAATCCACCTCTTTCTTTGGCATCTGTTAATAATTTATATTTAATCTTTGGTTCCCCCCCCCCCCGCCAGATAAATCTAGAAAGATAAGTTTGCCATCGTTTGAAGTGTTCTGCTCCACTGACTATGGGTATGGCTTGAAATAAAAATAACATTCTTGGCAATACATTCATTTTCATTGCTGAAATTCTTCCCCATAGTGCTAAATTCATCCTTCCCCAAACATCCATATTTTCCTTTATTTCTTTCCATAGTTCCATACATAGTTATCCTTAAAGAAATTTCTGTTCTTAGCTGTCAACCAAACGCCCAAACAGTTCACCTTTTTTTTTCAATTGTCAATTGTGTTGCTAGTTGTAACTCATTTTTATGTTGTTCTGTCATATTTTTAACCAGTACTTTCATTTCATTTTTATTTATCTTAAATCCCGCTACCTCACCAAATTCAGATATTTTATCTAGGACCCTTGGTACATTTGCCAATGGGTCTTCTACGGTCATTACAAGGTCATCTGCAAATGCTCTCAGCTTATATGCTTTGCACTCAACTGTTATAACTTTTATTTCTTCTTCAGATCTTATATTTCTCACCAGGGTCTCTAACACTAAAATGAACAGTAATGGTGACAGGGGCCAAACTCTGTCTTGTCCCTTTTGTAATTTTACATCTTCTGATACTACATTATTGACTGTCATCATGCTCTGTTGGTCTGCATAACTTGCGTCAATTCCCCTTAGGAATGATTTTCCAAAATTCATCATCTCCATATTCCCCTCCCCCCATAAAGGTCCATGACACATTATCAAAGTCCTTCTCTGCATCCACAAACATCAAAGCTGCTTGCTTTTCATTCCTGACTTCCAGATACTCTATTGTATCAATTAATTTTCCTTATATTATCCTTCATCTGTCAGCCAGGAAGAAAGCTAGCCTAGCTTGATCTTGATGAATTAGCTCTTTTACATCCTTCATCCATCAACAGTTGTCCCAGAAAATCCTGTAGTTTTTTAATAATATTTTGCTGATAAATCTGGCCCTGGCAATTTACCTAATTTTGAATGGTTAATTTCTTGTTGCCCTTCCTGTATTATTATTGGTGCATTTAAATAATTGATTTTCTGTTTTGGAATCTTTGGTAAATTACTGTGCTTTAAATATTCTCCAGTTCTAGCTTCATTTTCTTTACCGGCTCAATATAGCTCTGTATAATAATTTACAAATTGTTGTCTAATGTCGTTTGGGTTCTCTATTATTTTTCCTTCTACTTTCAATTTATTATTACATTCAATTCATGTTTCTTTTTTAACTGCCAAGCAAGCAGTTTTCCTCATTTGTTTGCATTTTTTTAAAAAAATCTACCTTAACATTTTAATCTTTCATTCAGTTTGTTGGTTCACTAACACCTCTGAATCCAGGTTTTTAAATCACTTCTTCCAATATTTCTTTCTTTTTACCCTCTTCAAACTTTTTTTGATAAGCATTCTGGGCTGCATCAATAGGAGTATAGCATCTAGATCAAGGGAAGTAATAGTGCCACTGTATTCTGCTCTGGTCAGACCTCACCTGGAGTACTGTGTCCAGTTCTGGGCACCACAGTTCAAGAAGGACACTGACAAACTGGAACATGTCCAGAGGAGGGCAACCAAAATGGTCAAAGGCCTGGAAACGATGCCTTATGAGGAACGGCTAAGGGAGCTGGGCATGTTTAGCCTGGAGAAGAGGAGGTTAAGGGGTGATATGATAGCCATGTTCAAATATATAAAAGGATGTCACATAGAGGAGGGAGAAAGGTTGTTTTCTGCTGCTCCAGAGAAGCGGACACGGAACAATGGTTCCAAACTACCAGAAAGAAGATTCCACCCAAACATTAGGAAGAACTTCCTGACAGTAAGAGCTGTTCGACAGTGGAATTTGCTGCCAAGAAGTGTGGTGGAGTCTCCTTCTTTGGAGGTCTTTAAGCAGAGGCTTGACAACCATATGTCAGGAGTGCTCTGATGGTGTTTCCTGCTTGGCAGGGGGTTGGACTCGATGGCCCTTGTGGTCTCTTCCAACTCTATGATTCTATGATTCTATGATTTTGTTGAGTAAAAAAACCACCTCATCACTGCCATGGCCATTCTCTCAACCAGTCAAGTGGTTTAATGCCCATCATTAAAGCCGAACAACTAATTTAGTGCTTTGGTCGTTCTACTGCAAACAAAGTGCTTGAATGGTTTGTGATGAGGCTTTTAAATTTCCTCCCACAATGGCTGAGACTGCCAACCATATTCTTCAGTGCGTGGCCTTGGCCCTCATTTGCTACAGACATGTGCATAAACTGCTAATACTATCACATCCAAGATCTATGGGAAGTTGCTTGGTTGTTGGTGGATAAAGGTATATTCTGAACTAGTGTCTCTGTCTTTGCTCTTACTTGATGTGGGGTCTTAATGAATTGGAAAGAGCAATTTACTTTTTCTGATCTTCCAGGCTGCTAATCAAAGTGCAATGAAAGCCTCAGGGTACTGCTCAGGTGACTACTGCGGTGGTAGAGCTAGACATAGCTCAGGACTGTTGAAAGGTTCCAGGGACACATTGGTAGACACTTAATAGAATACAGTGACTCCAAGATCATTACAGAGAGCTAATTAAATCATTTTACAAAACTTTGCCCCTCCTTGGTCTAACTGTGTCAGATTGTTGGGACAGGGAGAGATACTTTGACTAAGCTCTTCTGTTTGGTGATGACTGTCCCAGGCCACATTGTATTGGATTTAACCCAGCTAGTTATATATACCTGCTAGAAATCCCATCTTCCATTTTCAAAAGATAAGAACCCTGGCAGTGCTCTTTTTTGCTTTTCTGCAACCCTCTTTTTGCTCTTTTGCAACCCTAACAGCAGACATTGATGGCCACCAATTTAGATGACTTAAAAAGAGGATTAGACAAATTCAGGCAGGGCAAAGTACCCACAAAGGCTATGTTCTACCTCTACCATCAAAGGAAGTTTGTCTCTGAATACTTGGTGCCTGGGAATTGCGGATGGACAGAATATTGTCACAGTCAAGTCCAGCTTTCAGGCTTCCCACAGGGATCTGTTGAGATGCTGGACTTGAGGGGTGATTGCCCTGATCCAGCATGTTCCCCTTATGTTTAATTGGTGAGGGAGAGAGCAATACCTTCATTTTCCCGCTACCCAAGGTATTTTTTAGCTACACACAGCACAGAAGGAACAGAGGACATTCTGCACTAAGCTGTCTATCTTGGGGTGTCCTTCTCTTTGTGTCATGATTTATGTTAGGACTACCTAGCAGTGCTTATTGGCTTTGGGAAGAAGGGGGTTGTACTTAAGACCCTGTCAGAATCCTCACCCCTTCTCCCAGAAGCCGTACAAATGCCTCCTTTCGCTGCTTCTTTCAGACCAGAAAGAAGGGGCTTGCCCAACCATTGCACTGTCACCACACCTCTGCATTGTTTAGCCTAGGCAGTAGTCTAAAACAAATGTGCAAAGAAGAAATATATACTCAGAAAAGCCCTATAATAATAATGATAATAATAATTTATTATTTGTACCCCGCCCATCTGGCTGGGTTTCCCCAGCCACTCTGGGCGGCTTCCAACAAAGATGAAAGATACACTAAAATGTCACATATTAAAAACTTCCCTGAACAGGGCTGCCTTCAGATGTCTTCTGAATGTCAGGTAGATGTTTATCGCTTTGACATCTGATGGGAGGGCATTCCACAGGGCGGGCGCCACTACCGAAAAGGGCCCTCTGCCTGGTTCCCTGTAACTTGGCCTCTCGCAGTGAGGGAACCGCCAGAAGGCCCTCGGAGCTGGACCTCAGTGTCCGGGCAGAACGATGGGGGAGGAGACGCTCCTTCAGATATACTTCTGATATACTGGACCGAGGCCGTTTAGGGCTCTCATAATGCCGGAGTGATCAAAAGCCAAGGAAGAATTCAGCAGCAGGTGACCTATGGAAGAAGAAGGAGCTGACTTGGAGTTATTATGGGCCAAGGAAACGTGCCCAGGAATTCCAACTAGGAAGGACTGTTTCAGTGAGGAGCAGGAAATTATGGAAATAGAGAGTGCATGCTTTCCCAGAAATCCTATATTTCCATATTGTAACACAAAGCTCTTATTTCATATTGGATGCAATCCTTTTAAGGAACTCTGTGGGAGTCAGCCAGATGCCTCTTCCAGTCTAGCCACACCTACATTGTCAGTAAACAGGTACATTAAATGAATGTATTTGTCTCTCGGGCTTTATGATAAAACTGAGCTGGAAACAACCTAATCCTAATGAGGCACACAGTAATCAAAAATTAGCATGTCACAGACATGCTCTTCCCAGAAATCAGGTGAACGTGGAACATGCTCGCATCCATGGGGCCATTCAAGTTTGCACTGGAGGTTTTGTAGCTTATCAGTAAGTTCTTTTTGATGCAGCCATGGTTGTCATGTGACAAAGACACATGAGAGCAGAAGCAGCAAAGCAGGCTGGGAAGTGCTGGGACTGCACAGTCATTTGGGCCTACTAAAGTTACAGTGGTGCCCCGCAAGACAAATGCCTCGCTAAACGAAAAACCCGCAAGACGAAAGGGTTTTCTGATTTTTAGCGGCTTCACAAGACGAATTTCCCTATGGCTTGCTTTGCAAGACGAAAGCCCATAGGGAAATCTCCGGGGACAGCGGGGAAGTGCAGCGCACCTTCTCTTCTGTTCCCGGACCTGTCCTGAAGGCTTGCGGTGGGAGGTCCGGGAACAGAGGAGAAGGCGCGCAGCGCTTCTTTGTTCCCGGGGCTTGCGGTGGGAGGAGGGTTTTTCCTCCCCACCGCCAACATTCAGAACAGCCTTCTGAATGTTGGCGGTGGGGAGGAAAGCCGTCCTCCCACCGCAAGCCTTCAGGACAGGTCCGGGAACAGAGGAGAAGGCGTGCAGCCGGCTCCTCCGGTTTGACTCATGATGCTGCCCCTGCTTCTCTGCGCACAAGCAACTTCGGGGTCTGACAGATTGCTGTAATGGGAATTGGGGTTGCTTATGCGTAAACTCCAAACTGCTCCAAGCGAGTTGTATAGCTAAACCTTTCCCTTGTTTGACAGCCTCTTACAACGCCACTGTCTCAATCACTGGCAGAATCTGTCAGTGGGCGCTTCCTGAACTTCTTCCAACATAAAAATTCCTTGACCGCCAGTCTCCTCCTAGCTTCTCTGCGCGGAAGCCTTCTGCACAGAGTAGGCGTGCCAAGCGGAGGTCCTGCGCTCTCCCCACTGATCTCACTGGAAGAGTCTCGGAGCCTTCCCTCCGAAGTACTCTCAGCCTCCCCTTTCTTCCTGGTGTCACCTTGGTTTCCTTCCCCAGCGGAAGCTCTCTCTCTCTCCTTGCTAGTTCCCTCCCCTGCATCATTGGGGCGACTTCCCTCTCCGCTAGTCTCTGATGTCAGTTCCCTGACAACAGCTTTACTTGCGTCCCAGATTACTCTTTTTTCCACATTTGTTGCCAAATTTATTTCAAAATAGTCTCTTAAAGTCTTTTGGGCCTTGTTATACACTTCTTCATCTCTAAATAAGGTGTTATTCATCCTCCATCTAAAGGTGCCGGTTGTTGTTTGTTTCATCTCCATCTTTACAGCGTTATGGTCAGAGCAAGTTTTAGGGCAGATCTCCACTTTTTTTTATCTTCGGTGCCATTCCTCTAGTAATCCAAATTTGGTCAATTCTGGTCCATGTCATCTTGGCTTCAGAGAAAAAAGTTCCCTCTCTCCCCAGGGGGTTCTTAGTTCTCCAAATATCAATCAAGTCCATGTTATCAGTCATTTCAAAGAAAGTTTTTGGTAGTTTACCATCTTTGGTGACTACCTGTTTTTGCGCCTTGTCCATATTAGTAGATACAACTCCATTCATATCTCCCATCAAAATTATGTTATAGTCCATAAAGTCCATAAGAGTCTCATGCAACTTCTTGAAAAAATCAGATTTCCCCT
This sequence comes from Podarcis raffonei, assembly GCF_027172205.1. NCBI lineage: Eukaryota > Metazoa > Chordata > Lepidosauria > Squamata > Lacertidae > Podarcis > Podarcis raffonei. The sequence goes on from NC_070609.1 coordinate 14,447,846, forward strand.
CATTCGGTGCATACACCCCTACTATCAAAAATTTCTCTCCTTGGAACTCAATTTCAATTGCCAAATATCTTCCTTGCTCATCTTTAAAAATAAATTTCGGTAAAAGTTTCTCCTTTGCATATATCACCACTCCTCTCTTTTTAACTTTGTCAGACGAAATAAACTCTTGTCCTAATCTTTTATTGATGAGTATTTTCCTGTGTAGCCTCATTACATGTGTTTCCTGTAAACAAATCAAGTCCAATTGTTCTTTTTTTAATATGTGAAAAACAGCTTTTCGCTTTCTAGGAGAATTCAGTCCATTATAATTCCAGCTTAAAAGTTGCAGAGACATGGTTGGTTACTTAGTTTTCCCTCCCACTGCACCAAGTTGTTGTTCTTCTTCTGTCGGTGGCTTGTCTTTCCCTGAACCAGGGAATCCAAATGATAAATTTGCTATGTCCAAAATTCCTTTTCCTAACACCGATGGGTCCTCACCAGACTCCACTTCCTTCTGTAGGTCCTCTTCGTGATCTTTCAGAAACTTGTCCTTATCGTTTACTGTCCTTATTCTTATTTTCTTTCCTCTGAATTTAAAAGACAGACCTTGGGGAAATTCCCACCTGAAAAGTATTCTGTTTCTTCTCAGCAGAACAACCAGATCTCTGTAGTAGGCCCTTACATCCAAAATATGTTTAGGTATATCCTTGAAAATTTCCACAAAGGCGTCTTCAATTTCCAGAGTTCTTTGGTAGTGCAGATTCAGAATTTTATCCCTTTCCTCCTTTGTTCTTAAAATGATCAAGCAGTCTCTTGCTTTATTCTTTCCTTGTCTTCTACCAAGTCTAAATGCACTCACTATCTTGAATTCTTCCTTCCCCAGGTCTTGCTGCCAAAATTGTAACAGTTCCTTTGTGAGAAAGTCTACCAAGTTATCTTTCTCACTTTCTGGTACGCCTCTAAGTCTTAACTTCCTCTCCTTCCTTTGTAACTCTATCATAGACAATGTCAGGTCATGCTCTTTTAATTTCTTATATACCGGTGGTATCTTCTCTTGAGCAGCGGTTGCAGTTTCCTTGGCTTCCTCCGCCAACTTTCTAGTTGAGGCCGATTCCTCCAATAGTTTTTCAATAGACTGTGTATTAGAATTCACCTTTTTCCCCAATTCATTGATACTTGAGGTGTTCAAGTCAATTTTTACTGAGGCCTCAGCCACTTGTCTATTTGTCTCTGCAACCTGGTTGGCTAATTTCTCCAAAGATGCATCTATCTTGCCCAATGCTTGAGCCAATAACTCTTCAGATGACATAGCTTTTGATTTTGCCTGTAAGGCAGCAACTCCTGCTGTACCTGCTGCCCCAGCTGTTGAGGCCCTCCTCTGATGTGTAGTGTCAGTCTTGTATTGTCTACCAGACCTGGTGGTTTTTTCCTGTGTCAGCTCTATCTTCCCTTTTCCATCTGCCATAACACTCTCATACACAACCCAAGGTCAGTCCCACGCCTAGGAAGTTTGTTTTGAAAGGGAATTTTCCACAGCTTGGTTACTTGACTCAGATGTTATTGCAACATAGTCACCTCTAGGGGACACATTCCAGCTTCATTTTGCAACTTTTAAACAAATAAAGTCCTAATAGGTCCCCAGTATCTCTAAAGTCCAATTTTCAAAGTCCTAAAAAGTAATTTTACTTTCCAATATAATTCTATACAAAGTATCCTTTGCAGAGTTGAGTCAGAACTTTTTTTACTCTTACAGTTTTGACAGTTCTTCCCACTGATCGGCTTCCCTGTCAGGTTTTAAAATTGGCAAATATACTTTTAATCTCACTTTTCTTGCAGGACAGGTATCTCTTAAGTCTCTCCCCACTGTCCCTGCCAACAGAGGGGGAAATTTCCTTTTTGATGCTAGATTTTAATCCTTTCAAAAGCGTCTTTCTCAGTCACAGCTTTAAAGTCTCTTTGCTTTGATCTCTTAACAGTCCGGGAAGGCAGACTTCCTGTTTTTACCTTTCCCGTTTCGGTGCCAAACTCTTTATAATTTTGTTCCAAATAAATCTCTGAATCCTACTCACGGGTAGTTTTTTTAGTATCCAATTGTCCAGCGAAGAAATCAGCGCTCTCCGGCCCTGGCTCTGCGGCTTCACTTCGCGGAGACGGGTAATCAGTATGTAATCTCCGACAAACTGTTTGGAACCATGTTGTTTATTAAGAAGATTATTTTAATTCAGTAAAGTTTTTATTCTTTAAAACTCTGCATTATTAATTTACGCTGCGCGTCAGTGATGGCTACCTTTCCTTCAGTATGAGAGCCATTAAGCCTATTAATACCAGTTGTTGCACATCACAGTGGAAGATGTGCCCCGGAAAGGGATGTGTACTCACTGATGGTTGCCACATCTCTTTGAGGATCAGAAAGTGGTGTTAAAATACACTAGCTTAGACTAAGTTAGATTTGTTGTTTTCTCTGTATGTATTTTCCCAAATGTTCCCGAATTCTTAAGCGACCTTCTTCTACGATCTTTTACTCCTATATGGTAACAGGGTTGTTACTACACAGTAATTTATTTATTAATAAATATGTATTCTGTACTTTTTGTGCTTATTTGGATACAGTGTTGATTCAAACCAGAACATCAGCTCTCTTTGTGCATTCTGGGTGATATATTTTTCTGGAGACAGCTTCTGCTTTCTGGGTCACCCAGATGTCCTTTGTACCCACAGGTGTCTCCTGGACCTGAAGGGAAAAATGGCTAGCAAGAGTGGTGACATCCTAATATTCTGGGAGTTTGGCCTTTTGTTGAACAGAAATCAGAAGCAAATAGGAGAACAAGCTCGTAGAATCATGGGTCCTTTTCATAAGCTACAGGAATGAAAAGTTTGTAGATAACATCTCCTCTTGTGACCTGTCTTCAGTGATCTGCCTTCTGAACAGCTTTCATCTGCATTTTAAACAAACACACATTCCTCTCTTCCCCATATTTCTCTTTCCCCTCTCCTTCCTTTCCTTTCCTTTTTTTCTTATTTCCCCCTTTCTTTTCTCCTCTCTTTCCTACTTTTATGCTGTTCTCTCTTTTATAGACCCTAACATCATCAACATTACCATCATTTTTGCTATTATTTCTATTTAAATATACCTCTTTCTATTCATTTCCTTTGTATCAGTGTGTCTTTTGTATTTTCTGATACTAACAGTATTTAGATATCTCTAAATCTCAGAATTTAAGATATCTCAACCACATGATGATATGAAAGCATTGGTCTGAGCTTTTACAATAAAATAAAATAAAATAAAAGGCTTAATGTGCTGCCAGTGGTGGTGAGGAAAATCTCAACCTGGTGCCACTAACCAGGTTGAGAGGTGGAGAAGTGGCCGTCTCCCAGGGTGAGAAGCTGGGTGAGGAATTCTTCAAGGTGAAAATGGGGAGAGCATGTCATTGGGAGCCAGGGAGGGTGCTTGTGACTTGTCAATGCTGTGACTTGTTTGCAAAAAAATATTGTGGATAAAATTGCTTGCATCCACTGGAAACTTGACCCCTCTGTTACTGCAGATGAATCTCAAGGGATGCGCAGAGCACGGTCTAGCCCTGTTGTGTTGGATGAGTTTCAGTTCGTAACATTCAAGGACATTGCCCCTTGCCCCAACCTATTCTCCCAACCTCTATCCCAACCTAAAAACCTGTCTCTCCAAATCCTCTCCTTTTCAACCTCCTCTCCTGGAACTCTGGCCAATCAGAGCCTGCCATTCATTAATTGTTTGCTGTCACCGAAAAAGAAAAAGAAAACACTTGGGGACCCAACCTGCCCAGCAAAGCAAACTTTACCATCACACCAGGCTGCTCAGTCAGTGGAATGGGGGGGGGGGATGACGACAAATAGGAGAGACAGATCAGTTATCATGCCCCTGGCCTGTCCTTCAGTTTCAGGAGACATGAGCTGGCTGAGTCCAGGAATGATAAACCATGGACTGGAAAACTGAACCTGAATCCTGATACTGAAGCTCCACCATGATTGCCCCCAGGGTCCTGTAACTTTGTAAATACAATACATTGGTTTTTAATTCAGTCAACTCTCTATCAAGGTTCTGTTGGAGTAAAGGGTATATTGCAGATTCCCCCAGCCCTCCAAACTTATAACGTCAAAGTCACCCCACAAATCTCTTATGGTGCACAAAAATGGGGATCTCCTCAAAAGCAGAATTTGTAAAACCATGGAATAAAAATATATGCACTATCTTAGAGCTGCCCAAAGCTTCTCCTTTTGGAAGTTGTCAGCTGTGCCAACTTGAATCATATAGGGGTGAGGGGCTGGTTATCCCTGCCCCACCCAATCAGTCACATGATGTGGTGCACGCATAGCATCTGAATGGCAATGCCCATCAACTTTGGGAGAACCCAGCTCCCTCAGACATTTTATTGGAGGTGGTGAAGACCCCTTGCCCCCTAAGAGTTGGCTCCTATGGAAGCTGGTGTTTGCACAGTGGTCAGAGTGCATATCCTTTCCCTTAGGTATTTTAAAATGGGATGGAGGTTTCAATGAGATGCTGACTTATAACAATGGGGAGCTTCTAGCTAGGGATAAGGAAATGCTACACATTTCAGTGGTACCTTGGGTTACATATGCTTCAGGTTACATACACTTCAGGTTACAGACTGCTAACCCAGAAATAGTACCTCGGGTTCAGAAATTTGCTTCAGGATGAGAACAGAAATCGCGCAGCAGCGGGAGGCCCCATTAGCTAAAGTGGTGCTTCAGGTTAAGAACAGTTTCAGGTTAAGAACAGACCTCCGGTACAAATTAAGTACGTAACCAGAGGTACCATTGTATTGATGAATATGAGTGTGCTAGCTATTGAGGTGGCACCTTGCCATATGAAATCTCATATTTTAAAGCATTATTTCTGTGCTCATCACACTTCTGCCTGTCTTGTCAAATGTGCTCCTTGGTAAGGCTGGCCCAAGACATGTTGGCACCTGAGGCAAACCACAAAATACTACCTCCCCATTCCAGGGGAAAAGGGGTTAAGTGAAGACTGACATCAGGAACAATGTGAGGGGTGAGGAATAAAGATCTCCACAGGAAATATTCCACATAATGACCTGCCATTTCGATCCCATTTCATCTGTGGCCCAGTAGCAGCAGGAATCCAATATGGGTACGACTTTCAGATATCCTCATATCTTAGGAACCTGTCTGTACCAACCTATCAGCATTTATTTACCAAAGCCAGACTAAATGTACTTCCTTTGGAAGTGCTAAACGGTAGAATGAGAGGCATCCCTTATCATAATACACTTTATGTTCTCAGGACGTCGATTGCATGAAGCATAGCTTACTGCATTGTGGGCAATATGAGCAAGCAAGGGACCAACAGATCAAACCCCTACTGGCAAATCTGCTGAGAGAATCAAAACCCTCCCATATTAAATATCTTTTGGATGACAGGTCTAAAGATATTACACTGGCCATGGCAAAGTTCCTTTTGGAAGTCAAAAGAAACAAAGATCATCAAGCTCGAGACAAAACAAAATGAGCGCCGCAGTTTCTCTCTCTCTTTTGTGGTTGGCTGTCTTAACTGTACAGTCATACCTCAGGATAAATGTGCTTCAAGTTAAGTATTTTCGGGTTGCGCTCCGCGGTGACCCGGAAGTAACAGAACGCGTTACTTCTGGGTTTTGCTGCGCGCGCATGCTCTGTGACTCCAGTGTATGAAGTGCATCTTTTTTGAAGGATGCTATCACCGGATGCCCTAGGTATAACAGGTTTGCCTACATGGAGATAGAGGTTCCTAAATATCTACCCAACTACTTGGCGAGATGAGCGCCACAACCCCATAGTTGCCTTTGACTGGACTTAACTGTCCAGGGGGCATTTACCTTTTTTACCTTTCTTCCCCAGAAGATACAGCCTCAGACTCTGGCTTAGTTGATGGTTGCCTGGCTTCCAACTCTTCCTCTCTTCCTCATGAGAACAAACAGATTATTCCCTGGGAAAAAGGGGGTGGACTGTCCTCTCTAAACTCAGACAGCTCACATCTACTGAGTTAGCCCTTTGCTAGCTCAGCTCAATTTCTGAGGCTGACTGTCCTGCTGTGCTCTGGGGGGCCATGTTCCTGACGACCCCTATCAATCCAGCCACCTAAGATGGTCACCACACCTTGCTTCATGGGTGGAACCATCCTGCATCTTGATATGCCAAACTACACATTCAACCCCGTCACTATGTAACCAGCATCACAAATACCAAATGGGGGAAAGCATTTACAGCTCTGTGGCTCCAGTGTCTGAAGTCCATCGTTGTTGAAGGATGCTATCACCAGATGCCCTAGGTATAAAAGGTTTGCCTACATGGAGATAGAGGTTCCTAATTATCTACCCACTACTTGCTGGTTTGTCCCATCTATGAGGACTTAGTATAGTTAAAGCTATGGTTTTCCCAGTAGTGATGTATGGAAGTGAGAGCTGGACCGTAAAGAAGGCTGATCAACAAAGAATTGATGCTTCTGAATTATGGTGCTGGAGTGGACTTTTGAGAGTCCCATGGACTGCAAGAAGTTCAAACCTATCCATTCTTAAGGAAATCAGCCCTGAGTGCTCACTGGAAGGACAAATCGTGAAGCTGAGGCTACAATACTTTGGCCACATCATGAGAAGAAAAGATTCCCTGGAAAAGACCCTGATGTTGGGAAAGATTGAGGGCACAAGGAGAAGGGGATGACAGAGGACGAGATGGTTGGACAGTGTTCTTGAAGCTAGCAGCATGAATTTGACCAAACTGCAGGAGGCAGTGAAAGACAGGAGTGTCTGGCGTGCTCTGGTCCATGGGGTCATGAAGAGGCAGACACGACTAAACGACTAAACAACAACAACAACAATGAGGACTTAAGAGAAGTTTTGTTCAAATATTTAAATCTCCCAACTGAGAGATGGATTCGGTATATGATTAACTTTTTATTAAGGGACAAGTGCCCATACACCTCTGAAAAAGTGGTCTGTTCTGCTTTTACCGTGACGATTATAAGGAGAAAAAATTATTCTGCGTTTATCCTGTTTTATGTATTTTATATTTTGTAATTGCTTCAGCTAAACCAATAAATAATAATTGCATTTGTATCTGAAACAGAACTAAGAACCAAAATTTTATTTTCCATAACCATTTATTTTGTTTTGTAATGATCATAATGAAAACTTAACTATTTGTTAATGATACACTACAGGGTTCTTTGTAGTTAGAATCTACAACCCGCACATTTTTGACCCATTTTTCTCTGCCCCTTGCTTCCCTTTACCCCCACCAAAAGCAAAACAGAAAGATCCACAGATCCTGAGCCCTGGACTTCAACACTAGGCCTCCAGTTTCCCCTCATTGCCATGAATTTTGCAATACACAAGGAGGAGGTCTACACTGTCCTATTTACCCTTCATGTTCAGGCTGGTGTGAGATTCCTGAAGCATTATAACATCTTTTTTCGGTAATAAAAAGGGCATATCCCCCAGATCCAAGTTTTCTTCTGTGGATGGCACAAAAATCTGTTGTTCCACAGCCTTGGAACGTGAAATCGTGGAGATGAATGGGGGCTAGAAGAAAAGGAAAGAAATGTTGACATTAGTCCTTTACCCAGGTACTAGGAGATTGTGCTTGTGAGGCTAAATGACAATTTTAGTTAGTTTTAAAATGTGTATATTTTAAAAATCTGAAAAATATAATTTAATTAGAACATGAATAAACAAAATTTTCAACATGAAGTTCGGATAAAAAGAAACTCATATGTAATTCAGAATTGCCATCATACCCAAAGGAGTCTCAAGATTATTAATAAACAGTTTATCTGTCAGGCTTCAAGAAATCAGAAAAGTAGAGGGCAGCTCCCACCATTCCTCCTCAGTCCAGCCTCTGACATTTTATTTATAAAATATAATGAAAGTAGAGAATCTGAAAACAGGCCTAATTAACTAGATTAAGCAGATCAAATTCTTGTGTGCAGCTGAGTTGCAATAAAATGGGAGGAACTCTATCCCTGCTATCTCCTGGGCATGTTAAAAGTCACATGCTGTGGCCACACAGCAAGATTTGAAAACAACACTCCCTCCCTGGTGTGGGAGCCTTGAGTGTTTGAACCTGGCATGAGACAACAGTGTGATGCAGCGACACACAAACAAAAAGCTGGAGATGCACTTCATTGTCTCTCAGGATGGTTGGATGCCCACTGAGGCTTCCTCATTGCCCCACTGTGATCTAAGCATCCAGAGAATCCTCCTTTTATTTTACAAGTTTCCAAGAGCGGAAATTCTGTTGCACAACTGTAAATCCTTGCACTAATGGTCTGAGTTAGCCAGATACTGCTCATTGTAACAGAATTTAAGAAAACTTATTACATGCCTTTTACATAATAAATATGCTTTTTGAGCAAGGGGGACATTTTGTCCTCGACTGCAACCCAATGGTGGACAGATCCAGATGCAACTGGGGTGAAGCAATGAATGCACTTTATACTTTTGTTCAGAAGGGTGTGTTTTTTTAATAATAATAATAATAATTTTTATTTATTTATACCCTGCCCTCCCCAGCCAAGGGGAATACTCCTTCTGGAAAAGCAAGTGGCATTATGAGAGTTAAAGGACACAGTCCAGGCAGGCAAAACACTAAGGAAGGGTGCAGAATGGCGCCAGTGAGAGATGTGGACCCTCTCACATTTCTAGTAATATGCAAGGGAAAGGGAAGGGAGGGGGAGAATAGGAGAACAGGAATGAGTCTGCATGACCCATCCGCTGACTAGGCCCTTTCCCCCTGCCTAAGTAGCAATGTTACCTCTAAAAAGAGATCCTTTAAAAACAACACACTGGGTCTCATTCTCAAGGCAGTTGATGGTCTTCTCACTTTTACACTGTGTGGCTCCTTTGGAGAAGCAGGTTGGGCACTTCAGGCCATTTTCAGCCAGCACGTTGCGATCAGGAACTGCCAAAATCAAAAGTATAGTGAGCATGTTAATGGTTTTATCTGTTTTTATACCTGTATGTTATATTATTGTAATTCACCCAAGGGCTTTACAGTTTTGGTGGGGCACCAGCAAGTGTTATTGGATGAAAAGATTATCTAGACCCAGTCTGGGTTTAGGATTGACATTGGGACAGATTCAGGAGAGGCCTGGTTGGAAAGGGAACCCATCCCTTCTCAGGCAGAGATGTAGCTGCCCAGTAGGTCCCTCTTCTTCACAGTTTCTCCTCATGCCTGCTTCTTCGCCCTCCCTGCCTCTCCACCCCTTGAGTCGGCCCTAATAGTGCTGACCTGCTCAACCCATATAGCCATCTGGGGGGGTCTCACCCCTTTTGAATGAGGCCCAGGTCCTCTGAGTACTGCTGATTGAGTAAGTATCCAGCCCTTGGCCAAATCCAGTGAAAAGCCTAACATGTTGTGGATTTTAAAATTATACAGAAACTTACGGCTGAGAGTTGCATTGTTACACAGTTCAGTGTTGCAGCAGTGCTTCTTCATCTCAAAGAATTTACCATCCCCTGCAGTAAAGCTGTAATTGCCTGAGAAACAACTGTCGGATGTCGTGCATTTATTCAAAAGTTGCACTCGATGTCCCCCTATGAAAAAGAAATTGAAAGAAATATCTAGATCTGAGAAAAATATTCAGGACTATTGCTCCTAAGGCACATTCATTGTAATGGTTCCAATTTTCTTTGATTCCTGAATCAGGACCTTTTCAAACTAACAATATGGAAAATATTATTAAATTTGGCAATCTAAAGTGAGGTGCTGTTTGTTTGTTTGTTTGTTTGTTTGTTTGTTTGTTTGTTTAAATGCATGTGCACTGCTATAACATAAGAGGAAAAAATATCAAAATGTTTTCCAGTAATAATACATACCGTATTTTTCACTCCATAGGGCGCACCGGACCATAGGGCGCACCTAGTTTTATTCCCCTCCCCCCAGCCCCAAAGAGCAAAGAAACCAAGACAGCCAGTGGGATCCATCCCGCTGGCTGTCTTGGCTTCCTCTTTAGCCATACACAACCTCTCCAGCCAGGAGAGGCTGTGTGGGGCTTCGCTTTTTGCCGTGGGGCTGGGGTGGGGGAAGCCCGAGCTTCCCCCGACCCCAGCCCCCAGAACAGGTCCTGGAGCGGAGACAAAGTTGTGCAGCTGCCCAAAGCCCGCACCCCGGGCTTCGGGCTGCAGGCTGCTGTCCGCAAGCCTTCGGAGCCTGGCGGGAGTTCCCACCGCACTCTGAAGGATTGCGGATAGCTTCCTGAAGACTGGAGAGCGAGAGGGGTTGATGCGCACCAACCCCTCTCGCTCTCCAGGCTTCAGCGAAAGCCTGCATTCGCTCCATAGGACGCACACACATTTCCCCTTCATTTTTGGAGGGGAAAAAGTGCGTCCTATAGAGCGAAAAATATGGTGAAAGATATAAGAAAAACCACATTAAAAGTAAATCAATAAATATCAATTAACCAGTGTGGAAAGATCTATTCTTAATGATCTGCATAGCCCAAGTGGAACATAATAGTTTTCTGCAGGCATTTATGAGTTCAGCTCTCTGCCACAAGTAGTAGTCTCTTGCCTCCATAATCCATAGGACCAACCTCTTTTTTTATATTTGCAATTAATTTGTATAATGCTTTTAATTTGGAATGTATGCAGAACTTCATTTCACATCAAATTTCAAGCACAAGGACTCATGCCTTCTCCTATACATCTGACAATACATGTGCCATACACTGCATTCTCTCTGCTAGTCGATCATAACAGTTTGCAGGGTGGGGGAAATGCTTCCCTGAACTCCTGTTGCCCAGTGCAAGAAACTTGGCAAGACATTGCATTGCACCAGCCTTACTGCCCATTTGCCCCTCTCCCTCCAAGAATGTACCAGTGATGTTGGAACAGATCCCACCCAGATGTTGAAACCATCCCACCCAGGATTGCCCCAAGGCATTTTGGTGCCTCAGACGAACCAGAAATGGCACCCATGTCCTTCTAGGTAGAAGGGGTGGGTGAATCAGGATCAAGCAAGGGGATCAAAACAACCTTAACCAATGGTTGAAGTATGAAAGAAGTTCATCAGGTTGGAGGGGCCCACACTGAATCAAGCTGGGTAACGGAAACCCTTTTTAATAGGTGAACTGCAAGAATACTCCCGTAATGATGGTTCCTTCCTAATCATTTCATCACTGAGAGTTATTTCAAAATTTCTTGAGGGGGGAGGGGGAGCCATGAAAGTGTGAAGCACCTTCGTTTCCCATCCCAATTGCTCAGCTTTTTTTATAGATCTGTGAAAGGAGTCTCAATTTCAATGTCATTTATGGCAACGGGGATATTCATGTTATATTCTAGGCTTATTGTCTAGTTTGATAACCAAAACTAAATTGGAGTTCATTATTCATTTCATGTTGATGCAAATCAAGTTCCCTAAGCTTGGAGATAAGCGCCCAAATTCAGCCATTGGTTGTGATCAGGTGATGTTATATTCCCCATTTTCATATGCAAGCTATTGCTTACTTCAGGATTGGGAAGCTATGATCCTCCAGATGTTGTTGGACTACATCTCCCATCATCCCTGACTGATGGCCAGGCTAGCTGAGGCTGATGGGAGTTCTAATTCATCTATAGCTGAAGTGCTACAGCTTCCTAAACTCACTTTTTTCATGGGTGAGTTGCCCTACCATAGACTTCTATATGCTGTAGAACCCTAATCTAATCCAACAGCAAAAGACAAAAAGGCAGGAAAATCTTACTTATATTTGTACGCAGAACACTGGCAATACAGGAATCTTGCTTGGAGTCACAAGTTGTTTTAAGATATCTATTGTAGGTCATTCCAGTCTTGTTATAAGTAAATCTGCATTTCAGAGGTAATACTGAAGACAGAAGCAAAAGTTTACTTCATGGATTATTATTATTATTATTATCATTATCATTATTATTAGTTGATTTTGCAGTTTGCTTAATGAGACTAAGAAGAGGAGGTGATAGTAAATTAAAAGGGGTTCAATTTTAAAAGCATTTTAACAGAATAAAATAAAAGGAAAGGAAATGAGTAAAACACTCATTAATTAAAACTCTTGAAGCCATTGCCGACAACACTAGTTTACAGGAGAAGTAGAAGCTGTAAAGAGACAGTCTACTTAGGTCTCATTCCAGTCAGGAGGGGAGAGATTATTCTAGTAAGAGAAGACTCCCAAACCAGTGAAACCTTGGAGTGCCTCAGGAGCAGGGTTGTCTAGGGGTGTGTAACTGACAGAAAGTACCACCTTGTTAAGAACCAAAGTATTAAGTGTGAAACAACTGAGAAAACCTTGAAGTGAAATAACATTGTAAACTGAAGAATCCTAAGTTTTATCGACTCGCGTCATGAACTTTCTTGTTAAATAAAATTGTTATTGTTAATTTGAACAAATCCTGCCCGAGACTCCTAATTATTAAGTTTTACTTCACGCAAATCCCCTACAAAATAATCTGAGGTAAACTGTGGAAATCCGTGGGATTGGTTTTCTGTGAGTTGTGTGCACTATACTTAAGTGAGAGGACGGGCCCAACAGTGCCAGGGGGGAAAGGGTCGTCGGGCCCATCATAATGACATCACAAGAAACATTCATGACTTAACTCTCTGCTACTTTCTCTTGGTAACCCTGCACTCCTTGCTCTCTGGGGTGTTGATCTGCACTTCTAACTCCCCTTCTCTCCCAAGCTGCAAGTTATTTTCAGTGTCCTCCAAAGGTAATTAAATGTCCCCCATCTTACCTGGAGAAAGCAGGACCAAGAGGAGGCTTGCGCTCAGGAGTGCCTTCATCATTCTGGAAAGATTAGGAGACTCAGAGCAGAGATGGATCAACAAGGGAATTGGTGCAGGTAGAGGCTTACCTGGAGTTATTTATAGGCCATGGTCTCATGTCGCAGGCAACACTTGGGAACAAATGGTTCAGTGAGGATAAAGAGGAACATACTGAATGGTTCAGTGAGGATAAAGAGGAACATACCGAAATTCAAAGCTCTGCGTAGGAATTGTCTATGATCTCATTAGTTGTTGATAGACACTTCTAAGATTTATTTTTCGATATAGATAATTTACAATTTACAATGTCAATGATGAAGGCATTCAAGAAAGCAATTTAGAGCCAAATAGGCAAGGGCAAAAGCCCTGAAGCCACCTTCAAAATAGCCCCTAAAAATGGCCTCCATCTAAGGATTCCTCTTAATAGTAATAATAATGATTTTATTATTACTACTCCCCACCCTATCTTTTTTTATATATATATAAATTTTTTATTAAGTTTTTCTTTTACAAATAATTCATACAACCGTAATTACATGTTTGCTATTTTTTGAACTTCCATCGGCACCTCCCTCAATCATCCATTTTTCTTATTTTCCCGCATTTTCTTTATGGTATTGCCAATTTAACATTAACCTTCCATATCTATTTCTTTTTTACAATATACCTTGTTTTTTCACAAAGCCTCCTTAAAAGCCACTAGCGTTATCTGTTCGTCACATATAGTTTTCAGATAATCCGTAAACTTTCCCCAGTCCTCGATGAATTTGTGATCTTTCTGATATCTAATTTTCCCAGTCATTTTATCCAGTTCTGCATAGTCCATAAGTTTCATTCTCCACTCATTCAATGTCGGTAGTTCCTCTTGTTTCCATTTTTGGGCCATCAATATTCTTGCCGCTGTTACTGCATACTGAAAAAGTTTATAATCACTTCTATTTATCTCTCTTCCTGTTATTCCTAGCAAAAAGGCTTCTGGTTTTTTAACAAATGTATATTTAAACATCTTTTTCAGTTCATTGTAAATCATTTCCCAGAAACCCTTTACCTTCTTACATTCCCACCACATATGAAAGAATGACCCTTCTTTTTCTTTACATTTCCAACACTTATTACATGTCTTATACATTTTAGCTAACTTTACTGGTGTAATGTACCATCTATATACCATTTTCATAACATTCTCCTTTAACGTCGTAGATGCAGTAAATTTCATATTTTCATTCCATACCTTTACCCAGTCATCCAATTGTATGTTATAACCAAAATCTCTGGCCCAGTGTATCATAACCGATTTTATCTCCTCATCCTTTGTTTGCCATTCCAAAAGTATTTTATACATTTTTGACATTATCTTAACATCATTATCAATTATATCTGTTTGAAATTTCGATTCTTTCTCTGTATATCCCCTCTCTTTAAGGTCCTTTTTGAACCTTTCGTTTACTTGCAGATAGTGTAACCAATCGTAAACATGCTCTTTAACTTGTTCGTACTCCCCACCCTATCTGACTGGGTTACCTCAGCCACTCTGGGTGCCTTCAAGCATATACAGAAACATAATACAACATCAAACATTTAAAATCTCTCTACACAGGACTGCCTTCAGATGTCTTCCAAAAATTCTATAGTTACTTATCTCCTTGACATCTAATAGGAGGTCATTCCATAGTGTGGGTACCACTTCCAAGAAGGCCATCTGCCTGGTTTCCTCTATCTTCACTTCTCACAGTGAGAAAACCTCCAGAAGGCCCTCAGAGCTAGATCTCAGTGTTTGGGCTGAATTGGGAGTGGGGTAGAGATGCTCCTTCAGGAAAAGGCTGGATACTAGATCCATTCCAGGAAGACTGGAAAGTGTGGAATGGGCTGTGGATGCAATGGAGACTTTAAGCAGTAAAACTGATCCTGCTGTCTTCGACGTGGTTTTCAGAGGGTGAAAAGAATGAAGTGAGACCTCAGGAGTTGAATGTGCCAATGGCCGAGTGTGCCAGGTATGAATCAGCCACTTACACAACTACGAGGAAGGTCTCAATTGGAGCCAGCAATGGCCATGGAGCTTTCTCTGTTAGGGAGCTACACAAACATGGCTATTCTCTCTTTTTTTAAAAAAGAAAAGAAAATCTTTTTTCTTCAATTTTACACGATTCATTTGAATGCAAACATTAGTGACAATCATCAACATTTAGGATTCTCTCCATCCCTCCATGGTTTCCATTTTCAAATACTTTCTACTGCATCATATATTTTCTCTATTTTTTTTTAATATTCCATTTTTAGCTTAGCTTTTAGTACATTGCAAGCGTTACTCAAATCCTGTCAAATTTTTAGTTCTTTACAGTGTTCTCCTAAGTAAATTGTATATTTTTTTCCATTCCTTATTAAAGTGACTATGTCCTGGTTTCTGATTTCCCTGGTCATTTTCGCCATTTTGGCGTTGTCCATCATCTACATCAACCATTCACGTCTGGTCAGGACTTTGTCTATTTTCCATCTTTGGGCCAGTAGTATCCACGCTGTTGTCCTCGCATACATAATCTGCTACTTTGGCATCTCTACATCTGAAATTCCTAGTAAAAAAGCTTCTCCCCCCCAAAAAAAACGTTTTTTTAAACATTTCTTCTGCTCATTATATATCATTTCCCAGAATGTTTTTGTTATCTTGCCCATCTACCACATGTGGTAGAACGTGCCTTCCTTCCCAATATACATTTGAAGTGTCGGACACGACTAAACAACAAGTTCTATATATCTTTGCTAATTTTGTAGGTGTTACATCATTTTCATATAGTTCTCCTTCAATGCACAGCATGCTGTAAATTTTAAGTCCTCCCTCCATAACTTTTCCCAAGATGAAAATTGAATATTGTGCCCAATATCTTTTCCCCATTGTATCATTACCGATTTAACTTCCTCATCTTTAGTATGCCATTCTAGCAACAACTTATACATTTTGGAAAGTAACTTCACATTGCATTCCAGTAAATCTTTTTCAAACCTTGAAATTTCCTTACTAAACCCATTTTTCTTATCAATGTTAAAGACATCATTCAATTGATGGTATTGCAACCAATCTGTTACTAAATGTCTTGTATCCTCAAATCTTTTCAACTTTAATTGTTGTTCTATTTCCATTAGCAACTCTTTATACGTTGCCCATTCACTTTTTGCATTAGTTTTTTTCCAAGCATATTGCTTCCAGTGAGGAAAGACACCATGGTGTCTTCTGCTCTAACAGGTTTTTATATTTCTCCCATACTGCGAAAATGGATTTCCTTACCAAATGATTTAAAAACCATTTGTGCACTTTAGTCTTCTCATACCAAATAAATGCATGCCCTCTAAATCTATTATTATGACCCTCAAGGTCTAAAATATATGTATTAAAAAAATTATCCACTCCCACAGCCAGCAGAGACAGGATACTTCATAATATAACTTCAAATTTGGCAGTGAAAATCCACCTCTTTCTTTGGCATCTGTTAATAATTCATATTTAATCTTTGGTTCCCCCCCCACACACACCAGATAAATCGAGAAAGATATGTTTGCCATCGTTTGAAGTGTTCTGCTCCACTGACTATGGGTATGGTTTGAAATAAAAATAACATTCTTGGCAATACATTCATTTTCATTGCTGAAATTCTTCCCCATAGTGCTAAATTCATCCTTCCCCAAACATCCATATTTTCCTTTATTTCTTTCCATAGTTCCATACATAGTTATCCTTAAAGAAATTTCTGTTCTTAGCTGTCAACCAAACGCCCAAACAGTTCACCCTTTTTTTTCAATTGTCAATTGTGTTGCTAGTTGTAACTCATTTTTATGTTGTTCTGTCATATTTTTAAGCAGTACTTTCATTTCATTTTTATTTATCTTAAATCCCGCTACCTCACCAAATTCAGATATTTTATCTAGGACCCTTGGTACATTTGCCAATGGGTCTTCTACGGTCATTACAAGGTCATCTGCAAATGCTCTCAGCTTATATGCTTTGCACTCAACTGTTATACCTTTTATTTCTTCATCAGATCTTATATTTCTCACCAGGGTCTCTAATACTAAAATGAACAGTAATGGTGACAGGGGCCAAACTCTGTCTTGTCCCTTTTGTAATTTTACATTTTCTGATACTACATTATTGACTGTCATCATGCTCTGTTGGTCTGCATAACTTGCGTCAATTCCCCTTAGGAATGATTTTCCAAAATTCATCATCTCCATATTCCCCTCCCCCCATAAAGGTCCATGACACATTATCAAAGTCCTTCTCTGCATCCACAAACATCAAAGCTGCTTGCTTTTCATTCCTGACTTCCAGATACTCTATTGTATCAATTAATTTTCCTTATATTATCCTTCATCTGTCAGCCAGGAAGAAAGCTAGCTTGATCTTGATGAATTAGCTCTTTTACATCCTTCATCCATCAACAGTTGTCCCAGAAAATCCTGTAGTTTTTAAATAATATTTTGCTGATAAATCTGGCCCTGGCAATTTACCTAATTTTGAATGGTTAATTTCTTGTTGCCCTTCCTGTATTATTATTGGTGCATTTAAATAATTGATTTTCTGTTTTGGAATCTTTGGTAAATTACTGTGCTTTAAATATTCTCCAGTTCTAGCTTCATTTTCTTTACCGGCTCAATATAGCTCTGTATAATAATTTACAAATTGTCGTCTAATGTCGTTTGGGTTCTCTATTATTTTTCCTTCTACTTTCAATTTATTTATTACATTCAATTCATGTTTCTTTTTTAACTGCCAAGCAAGCAGTTTTCCTCATTTGTTTGCATTTTTTTTTAAAAAAATCTACCTTAACATTTTAATCTTTCATTCAGTTTCTTGGTTCACTAACACCTCTGAATCCAGGTTTTTAAATAACTTCTTCCAATATTTCTTTCTTTTTACCCTCTTCAACCTTTTTTTGATAAGCATTTTGTTGAGTAAAAAAACCATCTCATCACTGCCATGGCCATTCTCTCAACCAGTCAAGTGGTTTAATGCTCATCATTAAAGCAGAACAACTAATTTAGTGCTTTGGTTGTTCTACTGCAAACAGAGTGCTTGAATGGTTTGTGATAAGGTTTTTAAATTTCCTCTCACTATGGCTGAGACCGCCAACCATATTCTTCAGTGCGTGGCCATAGCCCTCATTTGCTACAGACATGTGCCTAAACTGCTAATACTATGACCTCCAAGATCTATGGGAAGTTGCTTGGTCCTTGATGGATAAAGGTATATTCTGAACTAGTGTCTCTGTCTTTGCTCTTATTTGATGGCTGTGCTCTTTTTTGCTCTTCAAGATATGGCAACCCTAACTGGAGACAGTGATGGCTACCAACTTAGATGACTTAAAAAGAGGATTAGAGAAATAGAGGGCAAAGTTACCCACAAAAGCTATGTTCTACCTCTACTGTCAAAGGAAGTTTGCCTCTGAATTTTTGGTGCCTGCCCCTTCATGGATCATTGCCTTGCCGTGGCAAAGGGGCTTGAATAACTCAGAGAAGCTATGAGCTATGCCGTGCAGGGCCACCCAAGCTAAACAGGTCATAGTTGAGAGTTTTGACCAAACATGATCCACCTGGAGCAGGAACCGGTAAGCCACTCCAGTATCCCTGCCAAGAAAACTCCATGGACAAAGACAACAGGCATATAAAAGTTATGACACTGGAAGATGAGCCCTTCAGGTCGGAAGGCGTCCAACATGCTACTGAGGAAGAGTGGAGGACAAGTACAAGTAGATTCAGAGCTGATGAAGCGGTTGGGCCAAAGCCGAAAGGTTGCTCAGCTGTGGATATGCCTGGAAGCGAAAGGAAAGTCCAATGCTGTAAAGAAAAATATTGCATAGGAACCTGGAATGTAAGTACCATGAACCTAGGTAAGTTGGATGTGGTCAAAAATGACATGGCAAGAATAAATAAATCCTGGGCATCAGTGAACTAAAATGGACAGGAATGGCGAATTCAGTTTGGATGACCATCATATCTACTACTGTGGGCAAGAATCCCGTAAAAGAAATGGAGTGGCCCTCATAGTCAACAAAAGAGTGCCAAGAGCTGTACTGGGATGCAATCTCAAAAATGATAGAATGATCTCGATACGAATCCAAGCCAGACCTTTTAACATCACAGAAATCCAGCTACTCTTTTCCAACAACACAAGAGACGACTCTACACATGGACGCTACTAATAACAAGGCCAGTGGAAGTGATGATATTCCAGCTGAACTATTTAAAATTTTAAAAGATGATGTGAAAAGCTGGGCTGAATGAATCCCAAACCGGAATTAAGATTGCTCGAAGAAATATCAAGAACCTCAGATATGCAGATGACACAACCTTGATGGCAGAAATTAAGGAGGAATTAAAGAACCTTTTAATGAGGGTGAAAGAGGAGAGCACAAAATATGGTCTGAAGCCCTGAGTGCCCACTGGAAGGACAGATCCTGAAGCTGAGATTCCAATACTTTGGCCAACTCATTAGAAGAGAAGACTCCCTGGAAAAGACCCTGATGTTGGGAAAGATGGAGGGCACAAGGAGAAGGGGACGACAGAGGACGAGATGGTTGGACAGTGTTCTCGAAACTACCAGCATGAGTTTCACCAAACTGTGGGAGGCAGTGGAAGACAGAAGTGCCTGCCGTGCTCTGGTCCATGGGGTCACAAAGAGTCGGACACGACTAAACGACTAAACAACACTTGGTGCCTGGGAATTGCTGATGGACAGAATATTGTCAAGTCCAGCTTTCAGGCTTCCCACAGGGATCTGTTGTGATGCTGGACTTGAGGGGTGATTGCCATGATCCAGCACGTTCACCTTTAACTGGTGAGGGATTGAGCAATACCATCATTTCCCACCACCCAAGGTATTTTTTAACCACACACAGCACAGAAGACACAGAGGGCATTCTGCACTAAGCTGTCTATCTTGGGGTGTCCTTCTCTTTGCGTCATGATTTTTGTTAGGACTACTTAGCAGTGCTTATTGGCTTTGGGAAGAAGGGGATAGTACTTAGGACCCTGTCAGAATCCCCACCCCTTCTGCCAGAAGGCGTACAAATGCCTCCTTTTGCTGCTTCTTTCAGACCAGAAAGAAGGGGCTTGCCCAACCAATGCACTGTTCTCACACCTCTGTATTGTTTAGCATGGTCAGTAGTCAAAACTATCTGTGCATGGAAGAAACATTTACTCAGGAAAGCCCTCATAAGCAAAGGAGGAATGAACCAACAGATGACCTATGGAACAAGAAGAAGCTGACTTGGAGGGATTTATGGGCCAAGGAAAGGTGACCAAGGATTCCAACTGGGAAGGACTGTTCCAGTGAGGATCAGGAAATTATGGAAATAGCGAGAGCATGCTTTCCCAGAAATCCTATATTTCCATATTGTAAAACAAAGCTCTTATTTCATATTGGATGCAATCTTTTTAAGGAACTCTGTGGAAGTCAGCCAGGTGCCTCTTCCAGTCCAACCACACCTACACTGCCAGTAAATGGGTACTTTAAATAAATGTGTTCCTCCCTTGGGCTTTATGGTAAAACTGAACTGGAAACAATCTAATCCTAATGAGGCACAAAGTAATCAACAATTAGCATGTCACACACACGCTCTTCCCAGAAATCAAGTGAACCTGGAACCTGCTTGTATCCATGGGGCCATTCAAGTTTGTGCCGGCAGTTTTGTAGCTTATCAGTACAGTGGTGTCTCGCAAGACGAAATTAATTCGTTCTGCGAATTTTTTCGTCTAGCGAATTTTTCGTCTTGCGAAGCACGAAATCCCACACGAATGCATTGAAAATCAATTAATGCGTTCCTACGGTCAAAAAAAGTCCAAACAAAGCCAAATTTGGTACAACAAGAGTTTATTAAGTGCTCTTTAAAGTCACACATACTGTAAAGAGCATTTCAAAATTCAAACCCAGATTTTTTTTAAAAAAACAGCAGAGTGGCCCAATGGTCACAGAAAATCATAAAAATGCAGAAAAAAAACACAAGCTTCCAGATTCTTGCAAACCCCTCCCCAACTGTTCCCCCAGCCACCCAGCACACAGAAATTCAAATCCAGAAATTTTTTAAAAAAACAGCAGAGTGACCCAATGGTCACAGAAAATCATAAAAATGCAGGAAAAAAACCACAAGCTTCCAGATTCTTGCAAACCCCTCCCCAACAGTTCCCCCAGCCACCCAGCACACAGAAATTCAAATCCAGAATTTTTTAAAAAAATCAGCAGAGTGCCCCAATGGTCACAAAAAATCATAAAAATGCAGGAAAAAAACACAAAAGCTTCCAGATTCTTGCAAACCCCTCCCCAACACCAAGTCCTTGAATTCCAAACACCCCAACCCAAAATCCAACCCCCCCCAAAAAAAAAAGTTTTAAAAGCTTAACTTACCAAATGGCTGCAAAAGAAGTTTTGGAAAAGCTTCAAAAATCACCAAAGTCTTTAAAAACCTCAAAAAAGGCTACTATGTACACTGCGTTCTATGAGTTGCTCCTCGAAGTCAAGTTGCAACTGCATTAATGGTGTTAAGAAAAAGGAAACAAACTTGCAAGACGTTTTCATCTTGCGAAGCAAGCCCATAGGGAAATTCGTCTTGCGAAGCAGCTCAAAAAACGGAAAACCCTTTCGTCCAGCGAGTTTTCCGTCTTGCGAGGCATTCGTCTTGCGGGGCACCACTGTAATTCCACATTACAAGTGTCCTTACATCCCTGCCAAATATTTTAACCATTTACAGTGGTCTTTTAAGTAAATTACAAATTTACTCCAGCCTTTAGTAAATACTTGATCTTCCTGGTTTCGGATCTTCCCCATCAGTTTTGCCATCTCCATATACTCCATCAGTTTCATCTGCCATTCTTCTTTTGTTGGTACTTCTCCTTCCATCCATCACTGGGCTAGCAGCATTCTCACTGCTGTTGTTGCATACATAAAAAGTCTTTTGTCTTCTCTTGGTAACTCTTCACCTGTTATACCTAACAAAAAGGCTTCTGTTATTTTAATGATGGCTCAAGATTCTCAGCCCTCATGCAGAAAAAGTCAAAGCCTGAAATGAATGCTGGGGAAAGGGAGTTCAGTGAGGATGCTGAAGAATGTTAGTAAGTGAAGCGGCCAAACTGTGTGTTGGAGCTTGGGGCGGGGAGGCATCACCAGCCCTCCTTGCCTTTCATTATATCCTTCCCCCATCCCTTTCTGTTACTCCAAGCCAGAAAAACAGCCTAAGTTTTCCTGCTTGCCACATGCATTAGCTCTCACATTTCCAAGGATCCTGTCCACATCCTTGGGCTATACAAGCTGAAAGTTATCGATTATCACTAGCAAGCAGGGGCCAAAGTTGCATCCATATCTGGAAAGTCATATGCAAGATTGGGTCATCTGTTTTACCAGTGCCTGCCTAGGAGGGTTTAAGAAGAGGAATTTGGGGACTCAAGTTCAATTTTAACCTAAGGAACTGAAGCCAAACCACTTATAACATGTATTAGCTGTTTTATTTTAAAAGCCTTATGCTATCACTTGAGGCTTGTAGCTCCCAGGCCTCCTTTAATTCTGGGGTGGTATAAGGTCAGGCAATCCATCCTGCTTCTCTTCCCTTCTGGAATGAAAATGTTAAGTAAGTCTTGCCAGAAAGCCAATGGAGAATGAGCAACAGGTATGGGCAAGGTCTGCTAAAATACCTGCCCCCTGCCTCCAATCCTTCCAGCCAAATATATTTATTAGTGAGGGATGGGGTACAAACTTGAGAAGCATCCTTGGCTATCAAGGAAGGCGTTGCATTGCTAAATAGGCCTAGATAAATTAGTTTAGCTTCTCCAGGACATCAGAAATTCTGCTGAAGCAAAGCATAATCTGCATCAGCAAAATTCTTCAGTTTAATCATCAAATTGTAGAGTTGGAAGGGACCCCAAGGGCCATCTAGTCCAACCCCTCAATTCCCCCCCATGGGACTTGACCATGAGATTAAGAGTCTCATGTTCTACTGGCTGAGCTAAAGAAAACCCACATCAGCAATGAAAGCCACAGTTGGATAGACCTAACTGTGGACTAGTCACATTTATGGAAGAGGCTATCAGGGGCTATTAATTCTGATGGATATACTATTTCCAGTTGCTGGGGGAAAACAGTTGGAGTGGGCTACTGCCCTCCTGTCATGATAGTCCTGTACCCATGGACATCTGATCAGCCACTCCAAGTAGGATGCTGCTACACTGCAGGGTTCTTCTTGTCTTCTGAAAATGGAGGGTGGGATTTGAAGCAGGTATAAACAACTAGCTGGATTCAGTTCAAGACAACGTGGCCAAGGACAGTCATCACTAAACAGAACAGCTGAGTCAAAGTATCTCTCCCTGTCCCAACAATCTGACATAATTAAAAGAAGGAGGGATTAAGTTCCGGAAAATGATTTAATCAGCTCTCAGTGTTGATCTTGGAGTCCTTGTATTCTATTCACTGCATACCAGTGTGTCCCTGACATCTTTCAACAGCCCTGAGCTATGTCTAGTTTGGCAGCTGAGCAGTCACCTGAGCAGTCACCTGAGCAGTACCTTGAGGCTTTCATTGCACTTTAATCAATATATTGCTCTTTATCCATGAAGGACCCAGCAACTTCCCATAGACTTTGGATGTGACAGTAAAAAAGGAAAAGGTAAAGGAGCCCTGGATGGTTAAGTCCAGTCAAAGGCGACTATGGGGTTGCGGCTCTCATCTCGCTTTTCCACAGACAGCTTTCCAGGTCATGTGGTCAGCGTGACTGAACCACTTCTGATGTAATGGAACACTGTGATGAAAGCAAGAGCCCACAGAAACGCCGTTTAGCTTTCTGTCACAAAGGTTCCTCTTTATCTACTTGCACTAGTATGCTTTCAATCTGCTAGGTTGGAGGAGCTGGGACAGAGCCACATGATTTGTAGCTACTGAGAGTCTTATTCTCCATCAATTTGCCTAATTCCCTTCTAAAGCCATTCAGATTGGTGGCATTCACTATGTCTTGTAGAAAATTCCATAGTTTAATTGTGCTCAGATTTAAGCTTGTAACCAAACAGTGGGAAGAAAATATATTTAAGTGAGAGTCTGGATGGGAGGAAAAGTTGGCCGTGGGAAATGGAGGGTTCACCTTCCCACCTCTTGGAAATAATTAAACCAGTGTTCTGGACAATGGCTTCAAGAATTTTAATTAATGGGTGTTTTGTTTTATTTTATTTTATTAAAATGCTTATTAAATTGAACCGCTTTTAATTTAAATTTTTTTATTCACTATCATCTCCTCCGCTGTGTCTCATTAAGCAAACCACAAAACCAAATAATACTGATGTTAATAATCCACAAAGTAATATTTTGCTCCTGTCCTCAGCATTACCTCTGATGTGCAGATATATCCGAAACAACAATGACACCACATGGCAATTTAACAAGACGTTGTGACTCCAATAAATATTCCTGTTCTGCCAGTGTTCTGCGTACAAATCTAGGTAAGATTTGCCTTACTTTTTATCTTTTGCTGTTGGATTAGATCCAGGTTAAGATCGTTTAACTTAAGGGTTCTTTTATCTCTTTTATGTATTTAATGTTTATGTGAAAAACATTTTGATATTTTTTCCTTTTATGATATTGCTCTGCACACACATTTAAATAAATAAACAAAAATTAAATAGCACCTCTCTTTAAATTACCAAATTTAATAACACTTTCTACATTGTCCAGATTCAGGCATCAAAGAAAATTGGAACCATTACATTGAATATGCCTTAAGAGCAATAGACCTGCATATTTTTTCCAGATCAAGATATTTCTTTCAAATTCTTTTTCATAGGGGGACACCGAGTGCAACTTCTGAATGCATTCGCAGTAACCAGGTACTGTGACTCAGGTGAATATAGCTTCACTGCAGGGAATGGTAAATTCTTTCAGATGAAGAGGCACTGCTGCAACACTGAACTGTGTAACAATGCAACTCTCAGCTGTAAGTTTCTGCATCATTTTGGAATCCTTAGGATGTTAGGGCTTTGCACTGGACTTGGCCAAGGGCTGGATCCTTAGTCAAGCAGCAGTACTCAGAGGATATGTGCCTCATTCAAATGGGGTGAGACAGCCAAAATGGCTATAGGTTGGGTTCAGCAGTTCAGCACTATTTGGGCCTCTCAAGGGGTGGAGAGGCAGGCAGGATGAAGAAGCAGGCAGGAGGAGAAACTGTTTTAAAAAAGGACCTACTGGGCAGCTACATCTCTGCCTGAGAAGGGATGGGTTCCCTTTCCAAACAGGCTTCTCCTGAATCTGTCCCAATGTCAGTCCTAAAACCAGACTGGGTCTAGATAATCTTTTCATCCAATAACACTTGCTGGTGCCCCACCAAAACTGTAAAGTCCTTGGGTGAATTACAATAATATAACATACAGGTACAAAAACAGATAAACCCATTAACATGCTCACTATACTTTTGATTTTGGCAGTTCCTGATCGCAACGTGCTGGCTGAAAATGGTTTGAAGTGCCCAGACTGCTTCTCCAAAGGGACCAAAAACCTAATAAAACAATTTTTAAAAAAAGAAAGAAAGAAAAGAAACTCCAGCTAGGAGCATAGGAAGTGGGGTGTGGTGGGTGCAGTCCGCCTCGGGTGTCACCCTGATGGGTGGTGACAATATGGCAGGTGGCACTCTCCGCAGGGCCTGCAGCATGCCCAAGGCATGCATCTCAAGAGCCCGCAGGCTCCACGCTGTCTGCCCACTGCCTCCCCCCCCAGCTGTAGGGCACCATCGGTGTGGGCGCTGCGCGTGCACTGCCAGGCGGTTCGCCCTGTCCCTCGGCACCCCAGTCTTCCTCCACCACTGACTCCAGCCATCATTAGAGGAAGCTGATCTCTTAGAGTTCTCCATGATCCTGCAAACAATGGCCTGGTGGCCCTCTCTGTTGGCACATGCACCATCACCCCAGCAGGGCCGATCCTGGGTTTTGGCAAAGTGGGCAGCTGCTCCCCCCTCCCCACAGCACCGTGGGCAAGAAACGCTCCCTAGAGCACTTGCTGGCCAAGCAGCATTGGGGGATTTGTATGCCAGCCAACCAGCTGATATTTTACCACACTGTCCCCACCCCCCAAACACCATGAGTGGTCGGATTGTTTGCTGCCACGAGGAGGCGATATTCAGCGGTGATATTGTGTGTGTTTTGTGGCTATGTTAAGGGTTAAGAGAGCCAGTGTGGTGTAGTGGTTAAGAGCAGTAGACTCTTAATCTGGTGAACCGTGTTCGTGTCCCCGCTCCTCCACATGCAGCTGCTTGGTGACCTTGGGCTAGTCACACTTCTCTGAAGTCTCTCAGCCTCACTCACCTCACAGAGTGTTTGTTGTGGGGAAGGATGGGGAAGGAGACTGTTAGTCGCTTTGAGACTCTGTATGGTAGTGATAAAGCTGGACATCAAATCCAAACCCTCCTCCTTCTATTTTATCATATGACATCATCCATCAAACTCTGAGGGGTTGGGCATAAGCAACTGACAGGCGGTATTATCCTTAAACAAGTGCTGCCAGGTTGCTCAGTCCGTGGAATTTGGGGGACGGGACACTGTCTATGGCACCCTGTCTGAAGGCATCTAGGAGAGACAGACAGACCCGTTGTCATGCCCTGGGCTATAGTTCAATTTCAGGAGAGATGAGCTGGATGAGTTCAGGAAATCTCATATTTAAAATCATGATTTCTGTGCTAATCACACTTCTGCCTGTCTGGTCAAATGTGCTCCTTGGCAAGGCTTCCCCAAGACATGTTGCCCAGAGCCAGCCTATTAGCACAGTTGGCTCTGGCTGGCTTCAGGAGTTGCTCTCTGCCGTGGCACCACGTCAGCAAACAGCAAGCAGCTCCTGAAACCAACCAGAGTCAACTGCACTCCCAGGCTGGCCCCTTCTGGGCAACGGCCATTCGCCCGTTACTCCCGAGCCTCCCGTGATCTGTCAAAACAAAGGGGGAAGGGGAAGGAGATCAGGGAAGGCTCGGGAGTCACAAGCAGGTGCATTTATGTTTCACAGAGTGTGAAAGAAGGGTTTTGCACCTTTATACAATATGCATGTGTGCTTGGGCCCAGAGGAAAATCTCAACCTGGTGCCAGTAACCAGGTTGAGAGGTGGAGAAGTGGCCATCTCCCAGGGTGAGTGGCTGGATGAGGAATTCTCCAAGGTGAAAATGGGGAGGGCATGTCATTGGGAGCCAGGGAGTGTGCTTGCAACTTGTCAATGCTGTGACTTGTTTGCAAAAAATATTGAGGAAGTAATTGCTTGCATCCACTGGAAACTTGACCCCTCTGTTACTGCAGATGAATCTCAAGGGGTATGCAGAGCACAGTCTAGCCCTGTTGTCTATTGCCCAAGAGGCCACTGAAGAGGTGACCTGATTTTGGGGGAAGGGGCCAATCTGGTCTCTCAGGAGTGCAGTGCAGCTGTTTCTGCCACTGAGGCAGCAGCAGTGGACAAGGAATTCTCTGGAGGCCAGATCTGCTCTTGTGGATCCAGCTGCCTAAGATGGTTGTCACACCTAGCCTCATGGTTGGGACAGTCCTGCACTTTAGAATGCCAGACTACTCATTCAGCCCCCTCACCCTCAGTATGTAACCAGCATTACAAATACCAAATGGGGAAAAGCTTTTACAGCTCTACAACTCCAGTGTAAGAACTCTGTCATATGAGACTCTGTGTATGAACTCTGTGCAATGTATTTTGTTTTGTTTTAACCTCTTTTATGTATTTTATCTTTTGTAATCTCTTTGGCTAAACCAATAAATAATACTTGCATTTGTATTTGAAAGAAACAGATCTGAGATCCGGCATTTTTTCCCCCATAACCATTTATTTCGTATTGTAATGAACATAATGAAAACTTAAGTATTTTTTATTGAAACATTGCAGGGTTCTTTGTAGTTATAATACACAATCCCCACACAACTGTCATGGAAATTCTACTCAATATCAATCCAGAGAAGATCCCAATGTATAGTTAGCAGAGTAAAAACTTCAACACGTTTCAGGATTCCCCCAAAAATAGACCGGAGGCAATTAATATTTCATCCAGCAGAGTTTTACTGCTACTGAAGGCAAATGAACACAATGGTCACTTATACAATGCATTCAGGATTGGCACTGTCCACAAGAAATCCAGTTGCAGCAGACTTCACATAAACTTACAATAACTTACAATAAGTCTAAACCTTAACACTATATACGGAACTCCACACCAGAAGGAAGAGATATAGAAAGAGAAATGAAACCCGGGCTCCTTCTGGCCTCTTAATATGACCTTAAAAAAGATTGATAGATAGATAATACTTTATTCGGCTATAAGCCCACAAGGTAAAACCAATCAATAAATAAAATAGCATTTTACATTCTAAAATATCAACTAAAATATTTCAACGCATAATCTCCTTCACGTTACATACAATCTCTAGATGTACCATATTGTGGCCTTGAATATAAAGATGGTGGATAGAGTTTACTAGATTTTTAATAGTCATGCAGCATTCCATGAAGTCTTTTATATGAAAGAACTGAATTCAGGAATCTGGCAACCTGTAATGTTCTATAAGAGTCAATGTCCTGGAGTAGATAGGCTAGATGTAATTCAGGTGGTTTAGCAACAGTTTCCAAGATGATTGAACTCAGAATCCTTGATCGGGGAACAATATATAAAGGACAATTAAACAAGATATGATAATGAGATTCTATTGATTTGTTGTCACATGCGCATAAAACAGAGGTTTTACCGTTAGAAAATCTATTACTCAGCACATTTGAGGGGAACACATTAAATCTGGCTCTAACAAAAGCGAATCTATGCGACGCAACCAATAAGGTAGACAGATATCGAGGTATCTGGGACATAAATGCAATGCCCTGATTTATCGGGGAACATGTTCCTCCACCTGTAGTAAGATTTTGTGGCAAATCAACCTCCTCCAATCTTTGTTTGATGACCTTTTTTGCTGTAATTAGATCTAAATTTAGTATATCGGAAGGAGAGATTCCATAAGAGAACAGTTTGGAATGGATTTTTGTTGCCCATGGGCTGGTAAATTCATCTCTCCAAAGGCACTGAATAAGATGGTAATTGGGCAATTTATGCCAAAGGGACAGCCAGTAATTAAAGGCATGTCTCCACATCAGGATCTCTAAGGAGGGGGTCTTAAGTTCTAAGTGAATAGCCGAGTTGCTTACACAGGAGGGTAGTTTCAAAAGGCGTCTGAGAAAAAGATTTTGCAATGTCACCAGAGGCATGAGGTTTACAAAAGCGCCCCATAAAGGGACCGCATAGGCCATAGTTGCAACCACTTTTGCACTATAAACTTTTAAGGCAGATGGAACATGCATAGCCCCCTCTGTAAAGAAAAAGCGTAATAGAGCGTAGATAAGGGCTTTGCCCTTATTTTGTAAGTATGTGATATGCGCTTTCCATCCCATATTATACTGAAAGTAAATTCCTAGATATTGAAATTGTAACACAAAGCTCTTCTTTCATATTGGATGCAATCTTTTTAAGGAACTCTGTGGGAGTCAGCCAGATGTCTCTTCCAGTCTAGTCACACCTACATTGTCAGTGAACAGGTACTTTAAATGAATGTGTACTCACTGATGGTTGCCACATCTCTTTGAGGATCAGAAATTGGTGTTAAAATACACTAGCTTAGACTAAGTCAGATTTGTTGTTTTCTGTGTATGTATTTTCCCAAATGTTCCCTAATTCTTAAGTGACCTTCTTCTATGATCTTTTATTCCTAGATGGTAACAGGGTTCTTACTTCACAGTTGTTGTTGTTGTTGTTGTTGTTGTTGTTGTTGTTGTTATTTAATAAATATGTATTCTGTACTTTTTGTGCTTATTTGGATACAGTGTTGATTCAAACCAGAACATCAGCTCTCTTTGTGCATTCTGGGTGATATATTTTTCTGGAGACAGCTCCTGCTTTCTGGGTCACCCAGATGTCCTTTGTACCCACAGGTGTCTCCTGGACCTGAAGGGAAGAATGGCTAGCAAGAGTGGTGACATCCCAATATTCTGGGAGTTTGGCCTTTTGTTGAACAGAAATCAGAAGCCAACAAGATAACAAGCTCTTAGAATGATGGGTCCTTTTCATAAGCTACAGGAATGAAAAGTTTGTAGATAACATCTCCTCTTATGACCTATCTTCAGTGATCTGCCTTCCGAACAGCTTTCATCTGCATTTTAAACAAAGAAACATTCCTATCTTCCCCATATTTCTATTTCCCCTCTCCTTCCTTCCTCCTTTCCTTTCCTTTTTCTCTTATTACCCCCTTTCTTTTCTCCTCTCTTTCCTACTTTTATGCTGTTCTCTCTTTTATAGACCCTAACATCATCACCATTACCATCATCTCTGCTATTATTTCTATTTAAATATACCTCTTTCTACTCATTTCCTTTGTATAGGTGTGTCTTTCGTATTTTCTGATACTAACAGTATTCAGCTATCTCCAAATCTCAGAATTTAAGATATCTCAACCACATGATAATATGAAAGCATTGGTCTGAGCTTTTACAATAAAATAAAATGAAAAAATAAAATAAAATAAGGCTTAATGTGCTGCCAGTGGTGGTGAGGGAAATCTCAAACTGATGCCAGTAACCAGATTGAGAAGTGGAGAAGTGGACATCTCCCAGGGTGAGAGGCTGGGTGAGGTATTCTCCAAGGTGAAAATGGGGAGGGCATGTCATTGGGAGCCAGGCAGGGTGCTTGTGACTTGTCAATGCTGTGACTTGTTTGCAAAAAATATTGAGGATGAAATTGCTTGCATTGACTGGGAATTTGACCCCTCTGTTACTGCAGATGAATCTCAAGGGGTGTGCAGAGAACTGTCTAGCCCTGTTGTGTTCAATGAGTTTTAGTTGGTCAAAAGAAACAAAGATCATCAAGCTGGAGGCAAAACAAAATGACCACCTCAGTTTCTCTCTATCTTTTGTGGTTGGCTGTCTTAACTGTATTTTGTTCTGAAGTTGTTCTATGGGTTTTTGGACCTCAATATATAAAATCTCCACAGGAAACAAGGAATGGAGGAGACTAGCAGCACCTCCTAATTCTCCAAGAGCCCACTGAAGAGGTGACCTGATTTGGGAGGGGAGGTGTAAATCTGGTCTCTAAGGAGTGCAGCTGTTGCTGCCACTGTGGCAGTAGCAATGGGCAAGGAATTCCTTGCAGGCCAGATCTGCTGCCCCTATAATTATCTCTGGCAGGCATGCAGCCTGATAAGCGGCAAGGACTCTCTGTCAGTTTTATGTAAGTTTGTTTACAAGAAAAACACATCCAGAGTATGGCGTGCCACAGACAAAGCACAGCCTCTTTCTTCTCCTTCTCTCTCGCTCTGCCAGTGAAGTCTGGAGCCTGCCTCCCCCAGTTCGTCTCTGGGCATACTGCCAAACCTTCGCACTGAAATGTCAGGAATGCCAGCCATCTTTAATGGCTGCCTGCCTGGCCCCCTCCTTCTGATCCTTCATTCCATAGCGTGGTGATCTAGTTGCAGAGAGAAGCCTGTAGCATGCTCTCTAATGAGGAGAGTGCGCATCCTGGCCAGCTCATCCAGTAAGTCCCCATTAAGCCCGGCTCGATACAACGCCACGAGGGGCTTCTCCCCCCACTCCAGCTGTTGCCACCACATATTGAACTCCGCCCTATATTGAATCACTGTTCTACTCCCCTGCCTCAAATTAAGCAATTGCGTGGAAGCGGCAGTCTGCCTCTGGGGGTCTTGGAACATCGTATGCATGACGCCAGAATCCTGCCTTTCTTCTCCTTCCCTTCCATTGCTCTTAAAGCTTCTCCACTCTCCTCATTCAGGGACTGAATGGCTGGCCTGTCTCTTCCCCAGAGGGATGCGGGTGGCGCTGTGGTCCAAACCACTGAGCCTCTTGGGCTTGCCGATCACGGGGTGAGCTCCCGTTGCTCTGTCCTAGCTCCTGCCAACCTAGCAGTTCAAAAGCACACCAGTGCAAGTAGATAAGTGTGGTGGGAAGGTAAATGGCATTTTCGTGTGCTCTGGTTTCCGTTACAGTGTCCCGTTGCACCACAAGCGGTTTAGTCATGCTGGCCACATGACCCAGAAAGCTATCTTTGGAGAAGCGCTGACTCCCATGGCCTGAAAGCGAGATGAGCGCCACAACCCCATAGTTGCTTAATCGTCCAGGGGTGCTTTACCTTTTTTACCTTTCTTCCCCAGAAGACACCGCCTCAGACTCTGGCTTATCTGATGGTCGCCTGGCTTCCACCACTTCCTCTCTTCCTCTTGAGAACAAGCAGATAATTCTCTGGGAAGGAGGGGTGGGCTGTCCTCTCTAAACTCAAACAGACAGCTTGCATCTGCAGAGTTAGCCCTTTGCTAGCTCAGCTCAATTTCTGAGGCTGACTGTCCTGCTGTGCTCTGGGGGGCCATGTTCCTGACGACCCCTATCAATCCAGCCACCTAAGATGGTCACCACACCTTGCTTCATGGGTGGGACCATCCTGCACCTTGATATGCCAAACTATACATTCAGCACCCTCACTATGTAACCTGCATCACAAATACCAAATGGGGGAAAGCATTTACAGCTGTGACTCCAGTGTATGAAGTTGTCATAGTTGAAGGATGCTATCACCGGATTCCCTTTGTAGAAAAAGTTTCCCTACATGGAGATAAGGCTCTGAAATATTTACCCAACTACTTGCTGGTTTGTCCCATCTATGAGGACTTAAGAGAAGTTTTGTTCAAATATTTAAACCTCCCAAATGAGAGATGGATTGGGTATATGATAAACTTTTTATTAAGGGACAAGTGCCCATACACCTCTGAAAAAGTGGTCTGTTCTGCCTTTACAGTGACGATTATAAGGAGAAAAAATAATTCTGCTTTTATCCTGTTTTATGTATTTTATATTTTGTAATTGCTTCAGCTAAACCAATAAATAATAATTGCATTTGTATCTGAAACAGAACTAAGAACCAAAATTTTATTTTCCATAACCATTTATTTTGTTTTGTAATGATCATAATGAAAACTTAACTATTTGTTAATGATACACTACAGGGTTCTTTGTAGTTAGAATCTACAACCCGCACATTTTTGACCCATTTTTCTCTGCCCCTTGCTTCCCTTTACCCCCACCAAAAGCAAAAAAGAAAGATCCACAGATCCTGAGCCCTGGGCTTCAACACTAGGCCTCCAGTTCCCCCTCATTGCCATGAATTTTGCAATACACAAGCAGGAGGTCTACACTGTCCTATTTACCCTTCATGTTCAGGCTGGTGTGAGATTCCTGAAGCATTATAACATATTTTTTCGGTAATAGAAAGGACATATCCCCCAGTTCCAAGTTTTCTTCTGTGGATGGCACAAAAATCTGTTGTTCCACAGCCTTGGAACGTGAAATCGTGGAGATGAATGGGGGCTAGAAGAAAAGGAAAGAAATGTTGACATTAGTCCTTTACCCAGGTACTAGGAGATTGTGCTTGTGAGGCTAAATGACAATTTTAGTTAGTTTTAAAATGTGTATATTTTAAAAATCTGAAAAATATCATAATTTCATTGGAACATGAATATACAAAATTTTCAACATCAGAAGTTAAGGTAAAAAAACACTCATATGTAATTCAGAATTGCCATCATACCCAAAGGAGTCTCAAGACACAAAGATTATTAGTAAACAGGTAATATTTATAAAATATAATGAAATTAGAGGATCTGAAAACAGGCCTAATTAACAAGATTAACCAAATCAAATTCTTGTGTGCATGTGAGGTGCAAAAAAGAAAAAAGAAAAAAAGGAGAGGAATTCTATCCCTACCATCTCCTGGGCATGTTAAAAGCCACATGCTGTGGCCACACAGCAAGATTTGAAAACAATACTCCCTTCCCTGGTGTGGGAGCCTTGAGTGTTTGAACCTGGCATGAGTCAAAAGTGTGATGCAGCCACGCACACAAAAAAGCTGGAGGTGCACTCCAATGTCTCTCAGGACAGTTGGATGCCCACTGAGGCTTCCTCATTGCCCCACTGTGATCTAAGCATCCAGAGAATCCTCCTTTTATTTTACGAGTTTCATGTTAAACACAGCTAACATGAAGTAGGTGAAAAGGGGGGACTGCAAAAGCCAATTAGGAACTCCTCTCAGAATTCTTACTCAGCCATTAGAAGAGAAATTTGCACAGCCCAGGCTATAAAGGGCAGGAGAAGGATAAGAAGAAAGAATGTAGGGCAGAAGCAGCTCGAAGGGCCTTGATTCTGCCTCTTCCTTTATGGGGCAAATCAACCCAGATTCCCTTCCCCCATTCATTCCAAATACCCTCTTCTTTTCAGAAAGGAGGGATTTGGCAAATTTGTCTTGTCTCCAAACAGCATTATTCCTCAAAACTATGTTGATAGGGAGGTATCCATCTAAGGCTGGATCTAGACACATCAAAAAAGCCATTCAGTTAAATGCATTACAACCTTCATACAAGAAAATGCGATTGACGAAAGACAGGATTCCATCAAGCCATCTGGTGTCACAGTGTTATAATGAATATAAAGTGCTATATCTTTACTAA
The DNA here is from genome assembly GCF_027172205.1 of Podarcis raffonei. Classification (NCBI taxonomy): domain Eukaryota; kingdom Metazoa; phylum Chordata; class Lepidosauria; order Squamata; family Lacertidae; genus Podarcis; species Podarcis raffonei. The sequence continues at coordinate 14,482,124 of NC_070609.1, forward strand.
TGTAGCTAAATCATGACATCAGCAAAATGATGTATTCTTGTGGAACTGAGTATATCCTCCCTCTCTTTGTCCTCCTAAATACATTTGGGAAGATAAAGAACACATACAGGCAGAAGAGAGAGGAAATCCTGTTGTACAACTGTAAGTCCTTGCACTAATGGCTGAGTTAGCCAGATACTGCTCATTGTTACAGAATTTAAGGAAACTTATTACATGCCTTTTACATAATAAATATGCTTTTTGAGCAAGAGGGACACATTTTCCCCTGGACTGCAACCCAGTGGTGGAGAGATCCAAATGCAACTGGGGTGAAGCCATGAATGCACTTTTTACTTTTGTTCAGAAGGGTGTTTTATATACACATCTCTCTCTGAATCCTCCTTCTGGACAAGCGAGGCATTATGAGAGTTAAAGGAAACAGTCCAGGTAGGCAAAACATCAAAGGAAGGTTGCAGAGTGGGGCCAGTGAGAGATGTGGTCCCTCTCACATTTTTAGTAATATGCAAGGGAAAGGGAAAGGGGAGGGGAGGGAGAACAGGAGAACAGGAGGGAGTTTGCATGACCCAGCCAATGACTAGGCTCTTTCCCCCTGTCTGAGTAGCAATGTTACCTATATGAAGAGCTCCTTTAAAAACAACACACTGGGTCTCATTCCCAAGGCAGTCGATGGTCTTCTCACTTTCACACTCTGCGGTTCCTTTGGAGAAGCAGGTTGGGCACTTCAGGCCATTTTCAGTCAGAACGCTGTGATCAGGAACTGCCAAAATCAAAAGAATAATGAGCATGTTAATGGTTTTATCTGTTTTTTGTACATGTATATTATATTATTGTAATTCACCCAAGGGCTTTACAGTTTTGGTGGGGAACCTGCAAGTATTATTGGATGAAAAGATTATCTAGACCCAGTCAGGGTTTAGGATTGACATTGGTACAGATTCAGGAGAAGCCTGGTTGGAAAGGGAACCCATCCCTTCTCAGGCAGAGATGTAGCTGCCCAGTAGGTCCCTCTTCTTCACAGTTTCTCCTCCTGCCTGCTTCTTCATCCTGCCTGCCTCTCCACCCCTTGAGAGGCCCTAATAGTGCTGCATGGCTCAACCCATATAGCCATCTGGGGCTGTCTCACCCCATTTGAATGAGGCCCAGGTCCTCTGAGTACTGCTGATTGACTACCTATCCAGCCTTTGGCCAAATCCAATGCAAAGCCCTAACATGTTGTGGATTTTAAAATTATACAGAAACTTACGGCTGAGAATTGCATTCTTACACAGTACCGTGTTGCAGCAGTGCTTCTTCATCTCAAAGAATTTACCATCCCCTGCAGTGAAGCTGTAATTGCCTGAGAAACAATTGTCGGATGACGTGCATTTATTCAAAAGTTGCGATCGGAGTTCTACTATGAAAAAGAAATTGAAATAAATATCTAGATCTGGGGAATATATTCAGGACTATTGCTCCTAAGGCACATTCATTGTAATGGTTCCAGTTTTCTTTGATGCCTGAATCAGGACCTTTTCAAACTAACAATATGGAAAGTATTATTAAATTTGGCAATCTAAAGTGAGGTGCTGTTTGTTTGTTTGTTTAAACACGTGTGCACTGCTATAACATAAAAGGAAAAAATATCAAAATGTTTTTCAGTAATAATACATAAGAGATACAATAAAAACAACATTAAAAGTAAATAGATAGATATCAATTAACCAGTGTGGTGTTGAATGGTCTCTTTAAATTTGAAGGTTCATTATTGTTCCACAAGATGTGTATTTCTTTAAGGGCCAGAGCAAATAACGTGACCTAGTTTTACAGCTGTGAAGCAGCTTTCTCACTCCCTTGGTGGATGGGTCATGCTTATTGATATATTATAATTAATGTAAAAGGAGTTTTTGTTATTAAAACCTAGCAAAAGTTATATTTGTGTTCCTTGTAATGTGTGGTCTCCCCAGCATGCTTTCTGCAGCGCAACTAATCTGCAAATAGCCAACATGTGGAAAGATCTATTCTTAATGATCTGCATAGCCCTGGTGGAACAGAATAGTTTTCTGCAGGCATTTATGAGTTCAGCTCTCTGCCACAAGCAGTAGTCTCTTGCCTCCTTAATCCATAGGACCAACCTCTGTTTTTATGTTTGCAATTAATTTGTATAATGCTTTAAATTTGGAATGTATGTAGAAATTCATTTCACATCAAATTTCTAGCACGAGGACTCATGCCTTCTCCTATACATCCGACAATACATCTGACATACACTGCACTCTAGCTGCTAATCGATCATAACAATTTGCAGGTTCGGGGCATTCTTCACTGAACTCCTGTTGTTGAACACAAGACACTTGGCAAGACACTTGCATTTCACCAACCTTAGTGCCCACTTGCCCCTCTCCCTCCAAAAATGTAGCAGTGATGTTGGAACAAATGGTCAAGTGAGCACCACCATCCCACCCAGGATTGTCCCAAGGCATTTTGGCACCTCAGACAAACCAGAAATGGCACCCATGTCCTCCAGGGAAGAAGGGGTGGGTTAATCAGGAACAAGCAAGAAGAAGAGGAGGAGGAGGAGTTTGGATTTGATATCCCGCTTTATTACTACCCGAAGGAGTCTCAAAGCGGTTAACATTCTCCTTTCCCTTCCTCCCCCACAACAAAAACACACTGTGAGGTGAGTGGGGCTGAGAAGTGTGACTGGCCCAAGGTCACCCAGCAGCTCCACGTGGAGGAGCGGAGACGTGAACCTGGTTCACCAGATTACGAGTCTACTGCTCTTAACCACTACACCACACTGGCAAGGGGATCAAATCAACCAATGCCTGAAGTATGAAAGAAGTTCGTCAGGTGGAGGGTCCCATACTGAATCAAGCTGGATAACAGAACCCCTTTGTAATAGGCAAACTGCAAGAATACTTAATGTTGGTTCCTTCCTAATCATTTCATCACTGAAAGTTATTTCAAAATTACTTGAGGGGGGAGGGGGAGCCATGAAAGTGTGAAGCCCCTCCATTTCCCATCCCAATTGCTCAGCTTTTGATTAGTTTTTTATAGATCTGTGAAAGGACTCTCAATTTCAATGTCATTTATGGCAAAGGGAATATTCAGTTTATATTCTAGTTTTATTGTCTAGTTTGATAACCAAAACTAAATTGGAGTTCATTGTTTTGGGTCAATAGGGATTTCTGGTTGATACAAATCAAGTTCTCCAAGCTTGGAGATAAGCACGCAGATTCAGCCACTGGTTGTGATCAGGTGATGTTAGATTCCCCATTTTCATATACAAGCCATTGCTTACTTCAGGATTGGGAAGCTATGACCCTCTGTCGGAATATCAAGCCTTATCAGAGGAATTGGCCCTTCTCCAGGCACCCGGCTTGATTCCTTGCGACTCCCGGCAAGATCAGGCGAGATCTCAATCGGCGATCCTCCTCAACGTGAGAAGAACACACCACTCCTCCCCTCCATCCCCAGGGAGGGGAAAGAGAGAGACAGAAATGTATTTACATGCCTTTATTCCTGTCTTTCCAGCAGTACAGAGAAAACGTGACTGCACTCTCTCATCACCAACAGCAGAGAGAGAAAACTCCTCCCATGAACTTCCAGTACAGATCATGTGACACTCTGAGCTAACATCCGGTGCTCAGTACACTGAATAGACTGTCCTTTGTTCCCACGGTACAGTCCCAAAACATCAACATCCTGTTTGGCTTTCCAGCCACCTGGAGCTCGCTGCTGCATTGCTCCTTTTTCGTAACATCCTCCCCCAAAAGAATCAATGCGTGTTGCGGCAAGCAAAGCGTGATCCAGAGAAGAAAACAAACAGTTGTTATACACATAACACTCCCCTGTTGTTACAGTTCCACCCTTGGAACTCCTCGCCACTGGTTTCCCCAGTGTACCTCTCTGGTTGTCTGGCTTCCAAGGAATGAGCGCATCTGCATTACCTTGGCTAGCAACTCTCTGTTGTGTCTTTGTCTCTGACTTAGACACAGCTCCAACCTGTCCTCGGTTGTGTACAACAGCAACACATGCAACAGCTAAGTTAGCAAACTCTTTTGAGTACCTCTTGGGTGGTACACCCTTTGTAACTCTCTCAGACCTTCGTATGAGGTGCTGATTCTCTCTGCTCACTGGTTCAGTCTCAGGACTCTTTGGAGAACCAGTTCCAATGGTAAACATGTTACGAAAAAGGAGCAATGCAGAAGCAAGCACCAGGTGGCTGGAATGGTAAACAGGATATGGATGTTATTGGATTGTCCCGTGGGAAACTGGGTCTGTCTGTAAAGTGCTCTGAGAGCCGGATGTTACCTCAGAGCAGCACATGACCCTGTACTGGAAGTACATGGGTGGAGTTTATTCTCTCTCTGCGTTGGGAAGCAGAGTGTGCAGACATGTTTTCTCTGTACTGGTGAAAGACAGGAATAAAGACATGTAGATATATTTCTGTCTGTCTCTCTCCCCCTCCCTGGGAGAGGAGTGGGGGGAGTGGTGTGTTCTCCTTCACGTTGAGGAGAATCGCCGATTGGAGACCTCCTTTGATCTTGCCGGGAGTCGAAGACGGGAGGTCATAAGGAATCAAGCCGGGCACCTGGAGGGTGGCCAAATTCCTCTGGACTAAGAGCTAAGCTGGGGGCTCTGACTTTTGGCTTGAAATCCCGACAACTGGTAGCAGATCGATGGTTATCTGATCTATGAGAATCTGCATGAGAGGTGAGAGGTCGATGAATCGTTGCCATCCTCTGCACCTAAGGAGATAAAGAAAGCGTCTGCCTGCAGCCAGAAGCTGAAACAGACAGCTGGACACCGAGAGGAGTGTGTTTCAAGGCAACGGAGCCTGAAAAAAAAGGTATGCTGCATTTCGGGCAAGAGAGAATGAACGCAGAAAGATTTATTTTCTGGTTCACAAGCTGCGTAAGAAAACAGCTCTGAAAGAGCAAGCTTGCATACCAGGAATTCCTGTGGTTTAGATAAGGAGTTCCGTCCTGAGCAGGTTGCTAGGCAACGTCTGCCAGTTACTGAGTGGCCTAAAAAGAGCCTGGGAAATCGAAAGTGTATCTGCGCAGCTGGGCAAGGTTTTTGAAAACAGCCCAAAGGCAAGCCTGCCAGTGAAGCAGTAAACAAAGACTTTTGGAGTTTTACTGGCTTGAAAAGTGAAAGCTGGCTTGAGATTGAGTGTACAGCTGACCCTTGGATTCAGCATGGATGCCAAGAAGGGGGGAGTGCCCCTGGGTGCCGTGGTTCTAGAAGAACACAGCCGGCATGCTGCACTGGAAGTAAAGGACAGGGGGAGGGAGGAACGGAGTTCTAATTCCCCCACCGATGAGGCTACTGGAAAGGATGCTGTAGCTTTGAATGCTGTGCAGTGTTACAGTTGTGGACAGGCTGGGCATCTTCAGCGGAGCTGTAAGAAGCCACGTCAGCCAAAAGGAGCGAAGGGCCGCTCAGCAAAGCCTGAGGCGTCAGGCAAAGGTCACACCAAGACTTCGGTGAAACCTGGAAAAGCTTTGATGGCGAAAGGAACCACGCCAGACGTTGGGAACTCGTTTGTTATTGACACGGGCGCGACAGTTCATATGTCTCCACACAAAGAACTCTTTTCATCGTTTAAGAAGCAAAGCTTCGCTGTGAAACAGGCCAACGGTCAGGAGCTAGAAGCGGCCGGCGTGGGGACTGTCTATTTTAAGAGTCTGGACTTGACAATAAACAATGTTTACTTGGTTCCTGAATTGAAGTTCAATCTGCTGAGTGTTTCGCAGATTGCAAAGAAAGGACTGAAACTGTCCTACGATGCTGAGAGCTGCGAGATCTACAAAGATGGAGAGTTATTTCTTTCAGCCAGGGAGAAGGATGGACTTTATTTGTTGACTTTTGACCAAAGTGATTACATGGAATGTAATTCATCTGTGTCTAACCTAGTTTCTCTTGCAGGTGTGAGCAAGAAGAAGACCGGAGTCAACAGAGCATTTCAGCGGGTGTATGCTGATGTGATTGGTCCTCTAGAACCATCTAGAGGCAATGCAAGATATTATCTTGTGTGTGTGGATCATTTCTCTAACTATGTCTGGGTTTATGTGTTGAGAAAGCCAAAGGAAGCCTTGGAGAGGTTTCAGGAGTTTTATGACAAAGTTAAGAGTATGCATGATGCTAACATTGATTGTCTATTCACAGATGAGAAGCAGATTTTTCTTTTACAGGATTTCCAGAGGTTCCTGCAGAAGAAGGGAATAAGACACAAGGTTTCTGTTTCAGCGGAAGCGTGGAACAGGGGTGTCTGTGTACGGGTGAACAGAGAATTGCAAAAGGGGATGGAAGCGCAATTGCTTAGTTCACATCTGCCACATGAGTTCTGGGCCGAGTCTCTAATGTCGTATTGTTATACGAAGATGAGAAAGGTTTCAAAAGAGTTGGGAAGTTCTCCTTTTGAGAAACTGTTCCACAGAAAACCTTCTGTTGCCCATTTCAAGGTTTTTGGGTCTCATGTGAGAACAGAAGCTCCAGGTGGAGTAAAGAATGCCAGAGGCATTTTTGTGGGGTATGAAAAGGGTCTCTACAGAGTAATTTTGTCTGAATCTGGTCAGGTGATTCTCACAAAATTTCTAGAGAGTGCTCCTGAACAGGAGAGAGTGATAGTACACACATTTCCCACTGATGACGATTCAGATGATGATGATTTCACTGATTTCAGCTGTACAGAAAGTGATGACACTGATAGCTCGGAGAGCTCAGTTGTCACAGTCATTCAGAGGAAGTCTCACACAATGGATAGGCCTTCACAACTGAAGGATGAACCACTGTTTACCATTGGAACTGGTTCTCCAAAGAGTCCTGAGACTGGACCAGTGAGCAGAGAGGATCAGCACCTCATACGTAGGTCTGAGAGAGTTACAAAGGGTCAACCACCCAAGAGGTACTCAAAAGAGTTTGCTAACTTAGCTGTTGCATGTGTTGCTGTTGTAAACAACCGAGGACAGGTTGGAGCTGTGTCTAAGTCAGAGACAAAGACACAACAGAGAGTTGCTAGCCAAGGTAATGCAGATGCATTCATTCCTTGGAAACCAGACAACCAGAGAGGTACACTGGGGAAACCAGTGGCGGGGAGTTCCAAGGGTGGAACTGAAACAACAGGGGAGTGTTATGTGTATAACAACTGTTTGTTTTCTTCTCTGGATCATGCTTTGCTTGCTGCAACACGCATTGATTCTTTTGGGGGAGGATGTTACGAAAAAGGAGCAATGCAGAAGCAAGCACCAGGTGGCTGGAATGGTAAACAGGATATGGATGTTATTGGATTGTCCCGTGGGAAACTGGGTCTGTCTGTAAAGTGCTCTGAGAGCCGGATGTTACCTCAGAGCAGCACATGACCCTGTACTGGAAGTACATGGGTGGAGTTTATTCTCTCTCTGCGTTGGGAAGCAGAGTGTGCAGACATGTTTTCTCTGTACTGGTGAAAGACAGGAATAAAGACATGTAGATATATTTCTGTCTGTCTCTCTCCCCCTCCCTGGGAGAGGAGTGGGGGGGAGTGGTGTGTTCTCCTTCACGTTGAGGAGAATCGCCGATTGGAGACCTCCTTTGATCTTGCCGGGAGTCGAAGACGGGAGGTCATAAGGAATCAAGCCGGGCACCTGGAGGGTGGCCAAATTCCTCTGGACTAAGAGCTAAGCTGGGGGCTCTGACTTTTGGCTTGAAATTCCGACAAAACAGTGGTTCATCCTTCACCTGTGAAGGTCTATCCATTGTGTGAGATTTCCTCTCAATGACTGTGACAACTGAGCTCTCCGAGCTATCACTGTCGCTCTCAGTACCACTGTACTCTGTAAAATCATCATCATCTGAATTGTCCTCTTTGGGAAATGTGTGTACTATCACTCTCTCCTGTTCAGGAGCACTCTCTAGAAATTTTGTGAGAATCACCTGTCCAGATTCAGACAAAATTACTCTGTAGAGACCCTTTTCATATCCCACAAAAATGCCTCTGGCATTCTTTACTCCACCTGGAGCTTCTGTCCTCACATGAGACCCAAAAACCTTGAAATGGGCAACAGAAGGTTTTCTATGGAACAGTTTCTCAAAAGGAGAACTTCCCAACTCTTTTGAAACCTTTCTCAACCACGTATAACAAAACGACATTAGCGACTCCGCCCAGTACTCATGTGGCAAATGTGAACTAAGCAATTGCGCATTCATCCCCTTTTGCAATTCTTTGTTCACCTGTACACAGACACCCCTGTTCCATGCTTCCGCTGAAACAGCAACCTTGTGTCTTATCCCTTTCTTCTGCAGGAACTCCTGAAAATCCTGTAAAAGAAATATTTGCTTCTCATCTGTGAAAAGAAAATCAATGTTAGCATTATGCATATTTTCAACCTTGTCACAAAACTCCTGAAACCTTTCCAAGGCTTCCTGTGGCCTCTGTAACACATAAATCCAGACAAAATTAGTGAAATGATCCACACACACAAGATAAAATCTTGCTTTGCCTCTAGATGGTTCTAGAGGACCTATCACATCAGCATACACCCGCTGAAACGCTCTGTCGACCCTGGCCATCTTCTCGGCGCTCGTTTTGGTCACACCTGCGGGAGAAATTAGGTTAGACACAGATGAATTACATTCCATGTAATCACTTTGGTCATAAGTCAACAAATACAGTCCATCTTTCTCTCTGGCAGAAAGATACAACTCTCCATCTTTGAAGATCTTGCAGCTCTCAGCATCATAGGACAGTTTCAGTCCTTTCTTTGCAATCTGCGAAACACTCAGCAGATTGAACTTCAATTCAGGAACCAAGTAAACATTGTTTATAGCCAAGTTCAGACTCTTAAGATACACAGTCCCTATCCCGGTCGCTTCCAGCTCCTGACCGTTGGCCTGTTTCACAGCGAAGCTTTACTTCTTAAACGTTGAAAATAGTCCTCTGTGTGGGGACATATAAAAAGTACATCCAGTGTCGATTACAAACGAGTTCCCAACATCTGGCGTGGTTCCTTTCGCCATCAAAGCCTTTGCAGGTTTCACCGAAGGCTTGGTATGACTTTTGCCTGACGCCTCAGGCTTTGCTGAGCGGCCCTTAGCTCCTTTTGGCTGGTGTGGCTTCTTACAGTTCCGCTGAAGGTGCCCAGCCTGTCCACTATTGTAACATCGGACAACGTTCAAAGCTACAGCATTCTCTCCAGTAGCAACATCTGTGGGGGAATTAGAACTCCGTTCCTCCCTCCCCCTGTCTTTTACTTCCAGCGCAGCAAGGCGGTCGTGTTCATTCAAAACAACGGCACACACCCTCTCCGCGGTCAAATCTTGAGCCGGAAGGGAACCAAGCTGACTAGCAACCGTTTTGTAAGTCCGATTTAGGCTGTTTATCATCATGAAGCAAAACACTTCCTCCTGTAGACGGAAATTGCGTTCCACCATCTGTTGGCGCAGATATTTCATCTCCGTCAGGTGCGCTTGAACATCTCCATCAGGTGCAAGCCTCAGATTGGTCAGCTTCTCAAAATACAGCAACGCTGAAGAACCAGCATCCCTCTGATGTGTTCTACGCAGCGTCTCCCAAATCTCTCGCGCATACTCTAAATTCTGAATATGCACCAATTGGCTATCTGAGACACACAGAATCATAGCCGTCCTGGCCTTTAGATTCTGTGATTCCCAACGTCGCGTTGGAACTGCAGGGATTGGGTTCTCAGTCACCTCAAAGACCCTCTGATTCTGCAGCAGGGCCTTCATCTTTACAGACCAAGATGAATAATTGTCATTAGTCAGGGGAGGTGGATAGGGTAAACCTCCCCCCTTCTTGGCATCCATTCTGAATCCAAGTCTCTGCTCTCACTCTCAAGCCAGTAAAATCCAAAAGTCTATTTTGGGTTGTTTACTGCCTACACTGGCAGGCAAACTGCACGCTGTTTTAAAGTCCTTGCTAAGCTAGTCAAAACAATTCCACTTCCCAGGCTCTCTGACTGAGCCAGTAACTTTCCACTTTACTGACAGGCGTTGCCTAGCAACTGTGCATACCTTTCTTCAGACAGGAAATCTTATCAACCACAAGAATTCCTGGTATGCAAGCCTTTGCTCTCAGAGCTGTTTTTCCAAACGCAGCTCCCGTGAACCAGAGAATGAATCAATCTGCGTTCACACTTTTTAGCCCGAAATTCAGCATACCTTTTGGGGCTCTGTTGCTCGGACATTCCTCCTCTCGGTGTCCAGCCGTCTGTTCAGCTTCTGGCTGCACGCAGACGTTATCTTATCTTCTTTTGGTGCAGAGGATGGCAAACGATCCATCGACCTCTCACCTCTCATGCTGATTCCCATGGATCAGATAACCATCGGCTAATGCTACCAGTTGTCGGAATATCAAGCCTTATCAGAGGAATTGGCCCTTCTCCAGGCACCCGGCTTGATTCCTTGTTGAACTCCCTGTCTGCGACTCCCGGCAAGATCAGGCGAGATCTCAATCGGCAATCCTCCTCAACGTGAGAAGAACACACCACTCCTCCCCTCCATCCCCAGGGAGGGGAAAGAGACAGACAGAAATGTATTTACATGCCTTTATTCCTGTCTTTCCAGCAGTACAGAGAAAACGTGACTGCACTCTCTCATCACCAACAGCAGAGAGAGAAAACTCCTCCCATGTACTTCCAGTACAGATCATGTGACACTCTGAGCTAACATCCGGTGCTCAGTACACTGAATAGACTGTCCTTTGTTCCCACGGTACAGTCCCAAAACATCAACATCCTGTTTGGCTTTCCAGCCACCTGGAGCTCGCTGCTGCATTGATCCTTTTTCGTAACATCCTCCAGATGTTGTTGGACTACATCTCCCATCATCCCTGACAAGTTGCCAGGCTAACTGAGGCTGATGGGAGTTCTAATTCAGCTATAGCTGAAGTGCTACAGCTTCCTCAACTCACTTTTTTCATGAGTGAGTTGCCCTAGCATAGACTTCTATATGCTAGTAGAACCCTTAAAGTTCAACAATCTTAACCTGGATCTAATCCAACAGGAAAAGACAAAAAGGCAGGAAAATTTACTTATATTTCTACGCAGAACACTGGCAACACAGGAATCTTCCTTGGAGTCACAAGTTGTTTTACCATAGCCATTGTTTGTCATTCCAGTCTTGTTATAAGTATATCTGCAGTTCAGAGGTAATGCTGAATACACAAGCAAAAGTTTACTTCATGGATTATTATGATCATTAACATTATTATTAGTTGGTTTTGCAGTTTGCTTAATAAGACTAGGAGGAGGAAGTGATAGTAAATTAAAACTTCTAAATTAAAAGGGGTTCAATTTTAAAAGCATTTTAACAGAATAAAGTAAAAGGAATTGAGGAAAACACTCATTAATTAAAACTCTCAAAGCCATTGCCCACAACACCGGTTTAATTGTTTCTAGGAAGTGGGGAGGTGAACTCTCCCTTTCCCACGACCCACTTTTTCTCCCATCCAGACTCTCACTTAAATACGATACATTTTCTTTCCACTGTTTGGTTATAAACTTACATCTTAGCACAATTAAACTATGGAATTTTCTACAAGATCCCAAGCTGAAAGACTTCTGGGGAAAGATTTATAAGGAATTGAAAAAAAATGTTGAAATATACATTTATTAAGGAACCAGAACCCTTTCTACTTGGAATAACAGGTTTGGAATTGCCCAAGAAAGATGTCAGATTGTTTTTGTATTCCACAACTGCAGCTAGAATTTTGTTGCCCAAAAATTGGAAATCACAAGAAGTACCAACAGTGGAGGAATGGCAGATGAAGGTGATGGACTTTTGGGAGCTAGCCGACCTGACTGGAAGAGTTCGCGACCAGAAGAAGGAGGAGGAATGGAAGAAATTCAAAGACTACTTAGCTAAATATGTTAAGATAACTTAAATAGAATTACTTGTGAGTATCAGATAGGACTAGGATTTACATATGTGATGTTGTAGAATACTATGTTAAGTTAAAATGAAAAGAAAGAAAGATGTTAATTGACTAAGTAATTTTTTTGTGAAAATAGTTTTGGAAAACTGCTACAATGACCTATATGGAAACTTAGCCAGGGGGACTCAAGAATGTTACCCAACAAAGTTAACAAAAGTGAAACTATTACAATTAGGATAAATGTTTGTTTGTTTGTTTTTTGGTGTTCTTTTTTCAATTTGTTTGTTATAAATTTGGAAAACTAATAAAAAAAAATTGGGGGGGAAGGAATTTTCTACAAGAGGTAGTTAATGCCACCAATTTGAATGGCTTTAGAAGAGAATTAGACAAATTGATGGAAAATAAGACTCTCAGTGGCTACTAAACATGAAGCCTATGTACTACCTCCAGTATAAAAAGTTGTATATTTCAGATATCAGTTGCTGGAACTCACAGTAAGCCAGAGTGTTGTTGCGCTGAGGTCCTGTGAGCTTCCCATAATCATTGGGTTGGCTAGTGTGAGGACATGATACTGGAGTAGGGGTGAACCAATCTATCAATTTAACTTACTTTCGGTTTCTAATTTCCAATTTATTTATTTATCTGCATCCAAGGCTGTGTACATGGTTCTCTCCCCCGACCCCAATTTTATCCTCAGAAGATTCCTGTGAGGTATTCATTATTTATCTCTATGACATCATTTATCCGGATGACTGTGAAGGAAAAGTTTGTTTTTGCTGGGGCAGGTTGGGTCCCCAAGTATTTTCTTTTTCTTTTCCCCATACCAGAAAAGGGTTAATGTATGGCACCCTCTGATTGGCCAAGGTTCCAGGAGGGGGAATTGAAAAGGAGAGGATTTGGAGAGAAAGGAGGAGTGAGTTTTGGAGGGAGTGTTGGGAGGAGGTTTTGGAGTAGGTTGGGATTGAGGTTGGGAGGATAGGTAGGAAGATAGGGAGTGAGAGTTGGTTCTGGGCAGAAGCATCCACTCTGAGGAAAATATCACATGCTAGAGAAAGGAGTCTCTGAGCTTAGAGTGAAGGACAGTGTGTGGTGTCCTGTAAGAGTATTTAGGCCAGGAATTAACTGGGGGGCTGAGGTTGAGGCAGGAGAAGTAGAAGCTGTAAAGAGACAGTCTACTTAGGTCTCATTCCAGTCAGGAGGGGAGAGATTCTTCTAGTAAGAGAAGACTCCCAAACCAGTGAAACCTTGGAGTGCCTCAGGAGCATGGTTGTCTAGGGGTGTGTAACTGACAGAAAGTACCACCTTGTTAAGAACCAAAGTATTAAGTGTGAAACAACTGAGAAAACCTTGAAGTGAAATAACATTGTAAACTGAAGAATCCTAAGTTTTATCGACTCGTGTCATGAACTTCCTTGTTAAATAAAATTGTTATTATTTATTTGAGCAAATCCTGCCCGAGACTCCTAATTATTAAGTTTTACTTCACGCAAATCCCCTACAAAATAATCTGAGGTAGACTGTGGAAATCCGTGGGATTGGTTTTCTGTGAGTTGTGTGCACTATACTTAAGTGAGAGGACGGGCCCAACGGTGCCAGGGGAAAAAGGGTCGTCGGGTCCATCATAATGACATCACAAGAAATATTCATGACTTAACTCTCTGCTACTTTCTCTTGGTAACCCTGCACTCCTTGCTCTCTGGGGTGTTGATCTGCACTTCTAACTCCCCTTCTCTCCCATGCTGCAATTTCTTTTCAGTGTCCTCTAAAGGTAATTAAATGTCCCCCATCTTACCCGGAGAAAGCAGGACCAAGAGGAGGCTTGCGCTCAGGAGTGCCTTCATCATTCTGGAAAGATTAGGAGACTCAGAGCAGAGATGGATCAACAAGGGAATTGGTGCAGGTAGAGGCTTACCTGGAGTTATTTATAGGCCATGGTCTCATGTCGCAGGTAACTCTTGGGAACAAATGGTTCAGTGAGGTCCGGGAATGGGTGTTTTTTTCCCCAGGAACATACTGAAATTCAAAGCTCAGTGAAGGAATTGTCTATGATCTCATTAGTTGTTGATAGACACTTCTCAGATTTCTTTTTCGATATAGATAATTTGCAATTTACAATGTAAATGATGAAGGCACTCAAGAAAGCAATTTAGAGCCAAATAGGCAAGGGCAAAAGCCCTGAAGCCAGCTACAAAATAGCTCCTCAAAATGGCCTCTATCTAAGGATTCCTCATAATAGTAATAATAATAATTTTATTATTTCTACTCCCCACCCCATCTGATTGGGTTACCTCAGCCACTCTGGGTGCATTCAAGCATATACAGAAACATAAAACATCAAACATTTAAAATCGCCCTATACAGGACTGCCTTCAGATGTCTTCCAAAAGTTCTATAGTTACTTATCTCCTTGACATCTAATAGGAGGTCATTCCACAGTGTGGATACCACTCCCAAGAAGGCCTTCTGCCTGGTTCCCACTAACCTCACTTCTCACAATGAGAAAATGTCCATAAGGCCCTCAGGGCTAGATCTCAGTGTTTGGGCTGAATTTAGGGTGGGGTGGAGATGCTCCTTCAGAAAAAGCCTGGATACTAGATCCATTCCAGGAAGGCTGGAAAGTGTGGAATGGGCTGTGGATGCAATGGAGACTTTAAGCAGTAAAACTGATCCTGCTGTCTTCGACGTGGTTTCCAGAGAGTGAAAAGAATGAAATGAGACGTCAGTAGTTCAATGTGCCAATGGCTGAGTGTGCCAGGTATGAATCAGCCACTTACACAACTTCGAGGAAGGTCTCAATTGGAGCCAGCAATGGCCATGGAGCTTTCTCTATTAGGGAGCTACACAAACATGGCTATTCTCTCTTTTTTAAAAAAAAGAAAAGAAAATCTTTTTTTATTCAATTTTACACGATTCATTTGAATGCAAACATTAGTGACAATCATCAATATTTAGGATTCCCTCCATCCCTCCATGGTTTCCATTATCAAACATTTTCTAGTGCATCATATATTTTCTCTATTTTTCTTAAAATAATCCATTTTTGCCTTAGCTTTTAGTACATTGCAAGCATTACTCAAATCCTATTAAAGTTTATAGTTCTTTACAGTGTTCTCTTAAGTAAATTGTATATTTTTCCCCATTCCTTATTAAAGTGACTATATCCTGGTTTCTGATTTCCCTGGTCATTTTCACCATTTTGGCGTTGTCCATCATCTACATCAACCATTCACGTCTGGTCAGGACTTTTTTCAATCTTTGGGCCAATAGTATCCACGCTGTGGTCCTCACATACATAAATAATCGTTTCTGTTCCTTTCGTATCTCTACATCTGAAATTCCTAGTAAAAAAGCTTCTGTCCCCCCCAAACGTTATTTTAAACATTTCTTCTGATCATTATATATCAGTTCCCAGAATGTTTTTGTTATCTTGCACATCCACCACATGTGGTAGAACGTGCCTTCCTTCTCTGTACCCTTCCAATATACATTTGAAGTAGTTCTATACATCTTTGCTAATTTTGTAGGTGTAACATCATTTTCATATAGTTCTCCTTCAATGCACAGCATGCTGTAAATTTTAAGTCCTCCCTCCATAACTTTTCCCAAGATGAAAATTGAATATTGTGCCCAATATCTTTTCCCCATTGTATCATTACCGATTTAACTTCCTCATCTTTAGTATGCCATTCTAGCAACAACTTATACATTTTGGAAAGTAACTTCACATTGCATTCCAGTAAATCTTTTTCAAACCTTGAAATTTCCTTACTAAACCCATTTTTCTTATCAATGTTAAAGACATCATTTAATTGATGGTATTGCAACCAATCTGTTACTAAATGTCTTGTATCCTCAAATCTTTTCAACTTTAATTGTTGTTCTATTTCCATTAGCAACTCTTTATAGGTTGCCCATTCACTTTTTGCATTAGTTTTTTTCAAGGATATTGCTTCCTGTGAGGAAAGCCACCATGGTGTCTTCTGTTCTAACATGTTTTTATATTTCTCCCATACTGCGAAAATGGATTTCCTTACCAAATGATTTAAAAACCCTTTGTGCACTTTAGTCTTCTCATACCAAATAAATGCATGCCATCTAAATCTATTATCATGACCCTCAAGGTCTAAAATATATGTATTAAAAAAATTATCCACTCCCACAGCCAGCAGAGACAGGACACTTCATAATATATTATGAAGTGTTCTGCTCCACTGACTAAGGGTATGCTTTGAAATAAAAATAACATCTTGGCAATACATTCAATTTCATTGCTGAAATTCTTCCCCATAGTGATAAATTCATCCTTCCCCAAACATCCATATTTCCCTTCATTTATTTCCATAGTTCCATACATAGTTATCCTTAAAGAAATTTATATTCTTAGCTGTCAACCAAACGCCCAAACAGTTCACCTTCTTTTTTTCAATTGTCAATTGTGTTGCTAGTTGTAACTCATTTTCATGTTGTTCTGTCATATTTTTAAGCAGTACTTCCATTTCATTTTTATTTATCTTAAATCCCGCTACCTGACCAAATTCAGATATTTTATCTAGGACCCTTGGTACATTTGCCAATGGGTCTTCTACGGTCATTACAAGCTCATCTGCAAATGTTCTCAGCTTATATGCTTTGCACTCAACTGTTATACCTTTTATTTCTTCTTCAGAAATTATATTCCTCACCAGGGTCTCTAATACTAAAATGAACAGTAATGGCAACAGGGGTCAAACTCTGTCTTGTCCCTTTTGTAATTTTACATTTTCTGATACTGCATTATTGACTATCAACATTGCCTGTTGGTCTGCATAACTTGCGTCAATTCCCCTTAGGAATGATTTTCCAAAATTCATCATCTCCATATTCCCCCCCCCCATAAAGGTCCATGACACGTTATCAAAGTCCTTCTCTGCATCCAGAAACATCAAAGCTGCTTGCTTTTCATTCCTGACTTCCAGATACTGATACTCTATTGTATCAATTAATTTTCCTTATATTATCCTTCATCTGTCAGCCAGGAAGAAAGCTAGCTTGATCTTGATGAATTAGCTCTTTTACGTCCTTTTACATCCTTCATCCTTCAACGGTTGTCCCAGAAAATGTTGTAGTTTTTTTAATAATATTTTGCTGATAAATCTGGCCCTGGCAATTTACCTAATTTTGATTGGTTAATTTCTTGTTGCCCTTCCTGTATTATTATTGGTGCATTTTAATAATTGATTTACTCTTTTGGAATCTATGGTAATTTACTGTGCTCTAAATAAATATTCTCCAGTTCTATCTTTATTTTCTTTACCGGCTTGATATAGTTATGTATAATATTTTACAAATTGTTGTCTAATGTCATTCGGGTTATCTATTATTTTTTCTTCTACTTTCAATTTATTTATTACATTCAATTGATGTTTCTTTTTAAACTGCCAAGCAAGCAGTTTTCCTCATTTGTTTGCATTTTTTTTTTAAAAAAAAAATCTGCCTTAACATTTTAATCTTTCATTCAGTTTCTTGGTTCACTAACACCTCTGAATCTTTTCCAGGTTTTTAAATCAATTCTTCCAATATTTCTTTCTTTTCACCCTCTTCAAACTTTTTTTGATAAGCATTTTGTTGAGTAAAAAAACCACCTCAGCACTGCCATGGCCATTCTCTCAACCAGTCAAGTGGTTTAATGCCCATCATTAAAGCAGAACAACTAATTTAGTGCTTTGGTCGTTCTACTGCAAACAAAGTGCTTGAATGGTTTGTGATGAGGCTTTTAAATTTCCTCCCACAATGGCTGAGACTGCCAACCATATTCTTCAGTGCGTGGCCATAGCCCTCATTTGCTACAGACATGTGCATAAACTGCTAATACTATCACATCCAAGATCTATGGGAAGTTGCTTGGTTCTTGATGGATAAAGGTATATTCTGAACTAGTGTCTCTGTCTTTGCTCTTACTTGATGTGGGGTCTTAATGAATTGGAAAGCGCAATGTACTTTTTCTGATCTTCCAGGCTGCTAATCAAAGTGCAATGAAAGCCTCGGGGTACTGCTCAGGTGACTGCTGCAGTGCTGGAGCTAGACATAGCTCAAGACTGTTGAAAGGTTCCAGGGATACACTGGTAGACACTGAATAGAATACAATGACTCCAAGATCATTACTGACAGCTAATTCAATCATTCTATAAAACTTCAACCCTCCTTGTTCCAGTTGTGTCAGATTGTTAGGATAGAGAGAGATACATTAACTCAGCTGATCTGTTTGATGATGACTGCCCTGATCCACATTTTCTTGAATTGAAGCCAGCTACCCGTTTGAAATCCAATCCTCGATTTTCAAAAGGTAAGAACCCTGGCTGTGCTCTTTTTTGCTCTTTAAGATATGGCAACCCTAACAGGAGGCAGTGATGGCTACCAACTTAGATGACTTAAAAAGATAATTAGAGAAATTCAGGCAGGGCAAAGTTACCTACAAAGGCTATGTTCTACCTCTACCATCAAAGGAAGTTTGCCTCTGAATACTTGGTGCCTGGGAATTGCTGATGGACAGAATATTGTCACAGTCAAGTCTAGATTTCAGGCTTCCCTGCGTTTTCTGCAATACGTAAATCCAAACATATTGAGAAAAATAATCAGACTTCCGTGTTGGCTGCCCGTTCTGCTGGAAGGGTGAGCTCTTTCGCTGGAAAGAGCTCCGGTGCTTTGAAGGTTGGGGAAACTGCTAGAGCGACGTGGTACCCCTTAAAAACCTCGGATTGAGCATTCCGAGGACTTGGTGTTCCTGCGGTGCCTGGAACAACTCCCTCACCCCCGGTAAGCTCTTGATAAGGGCTCCGAGAGCGGGTGGGGTTGGAGACGGAGGCACTTGGGAATAGACTTGTTGCCTTCATCGCATGAAGCTCCGAGTCCGGCAATCGTGAGCGTCCAATTTCTCCAAGCAACTATGATTGGAAAAGAGTGAGTAATAAATTAAAAATTTGGACATTCATTTGGAAAGGACGGGCTTAAAAAAAAAACGGAGGTCAGTCCCTTCCTCTGATTAAGAGACAAAACAGCTACATTAGCCAAAGCCATGATCTAAAATTTACGACTTTCTAAAGACTTTCAAGTTAACCTTTGTATTCCTCCTTCTAGTAGGGGGGAGATACTTTTCAGATTGTTTTAATCCTTGCAGACAGTTTGGATTTATGAGGTATTTTCTTTGTGGAAGCGGACTACTCAGTCGGGAAGACTAGACTCCATTGTGACATCATAAAGAAAAGGACACTTTCAACTTTCGTTTTCCTACTTGGGGAGAAAAAAGTAACTGCAGCTGCTCGAACTCAAAGGCTTTTCCCTTTCTCTTTTAAACAATACCTCTACCCCCAGATATAAATTGTAAATTCTAGGGAATTAAGAAAGGATTACAAGTTACAGAGACTGTTGACTGGTATATTAAGACTGGTGGAGAGGCTTGAGAAGAGAAACTGTCTGTCTCCTTATCTCCCCTTTGTATTTGAGACTGACCTTGAACAAAAGAACTGCAAGTTATGGATGGGGGAGAGAAAGGAGAGAGGACAGAGAAAACAAAAACCAAAGCAAGGAGGGATTCTAAGTCACCGTCTTTTGAGGACTCTGTGTTGCAATTGCTTCAGGAAATTAAAACAGAAGTAAGAGGAAATCAAAAGTCTATACAGGAATTAAAAAGTGACTTTGCTCAATTAAGACAAGATTTGACGCATCAGCCCATGAGTCAAGACTGGCGTATTTGGAAACTGGGAGAATTCCTGATAAATCAGCGACAATCTTAAATTTCAATTGCGTCTCAGCAGCTAAAACAGAAGGAATGTAATCTGAGATTGAGGGGCGTACCCCAGAAAGAGCGGGATAATTTGAAGGATTGGTTAATTGAAGAATTTGCAGCATACTGGGGCCTCTGAAAAGAAGAATTAAATTCCTGGATAGACAAGGCCTACAGATTTGGACTTAAAAAAGATGCTAAGATCACACATGACTGTATGGTGATTTTTAAAACTAAAGAGCAGAGAGACATTATTTTAGGCAACTATTATAAAAAAAGTTTAAAGATAGAGGAGAAGGGAATAATTCTGTTTAAAGATATTCCGACATACTTTTTGGCCCTGAGAAATAATTATACGGATTTGGCCAGTGCCCTAAGAAGAAAGAACATTTTCTTCAGGTGGGAGTTCCCGGAAGGACTATCTTTTAAATTTTAAGGAAGGAAACAAAGAATAACAACTGTCGGAGAGAAAGAAATATTTTTGGAGAAAGACGCAAAAGAGCTTGGACTGGAAAGTTCTCCTTCATCAGGGGCAGGGGCAGTGGGCCCCTAACAAATCAGGATGTCTTTGAAAATCTACTCCTGGAATGTGAATGGTCTAAATTCACATTTTAAGAGGAACCAAGTTTATCACGTATTGGCAAGACAGAATTTGGATATAATTTGTTTACAAGAAACACATGTTATAAGACTTCATAGGAAAATTCTCCAAAATAAGAAACTTGGGCAGGAATTTATTTCATCCAACAAAGTGAAAAAAAGAGGCGTGGTTTTTTATGTTAAAGAAAAATGGAACCCCAAATTGCAGTTTAAGATGAGGAAGGGACGTACATTGCAGTTGAAATTACGGCACAAGGCGATAAATTTCTTTTGCTGGGAATTTATGCACCAAATGATGGCAAAGTGGAATTCTTTAAGAATCTGGACTTAAAACTCATGGATTATTTGGATTACATATTGATTTTAATGGGAGACCTGAATGGAGTAGCATCAACATTAATGGATAAAACACAGGGACAGAAAAATCCAAGTTCCAGCAGACTACCAAAGATTTTCTTTGATATGACTGATAAATACGATTTATCGGATATATGGAGGCTACGAAATCCAATGGAGAGAGATTTCACTTTTTTCTCAAATTCAAATCTATTTCTCGCAAATTGACTACATATGGGTATCTAGAGATTTGGTTCCAAAGGTTACTAAAACAGAAATCTGCCCTAAGACTTGCTCAGATCATAATGCAGTGGTTTTGGAGATGAAATTATACCTGCAGGGTTCCTTTAGATGGAGGATGAATGATGAGTTGTTGAGGAATGAACAGATGATTAGTAAGGCCCAAAAGACTCTAAAAGACTATTTTGAACTAAATATGAACACAGAGGTTGAAACAAGAGTCATTTGGGATGCAAGTAAGGCAGTAATGAGAGGTTTCCTCATACAACAGAACTCAATAAGGAAAAAGATACAGAATGAGAAAAAAGAGAAAATTCTGTCTCAAATAAAAGACAAAGAGAAAAGTTTAAGATTAATGCCAAAGAGTCAACAGATTCCAAAAGAAATTAAAGCATTGCAGATTCAATTTTCTCAAATTATTAACCAGGAAATAGAATGGAAAATTAAAATGATGAAACAGAGAAATTTTGAATCTGCAAATAAATGTGGGAAATTGTTGGCTTGGCAATTAAAAAAGAGACAGAAGCAAAGTACTGTTACAAACATTGTATCTGATGGAAAACCCTGCAGATATAAGAAAATGTTTTCAGAAATACTTTAAACAGCTGTATAAAGAAGGTAAAGAAGATAAGGATAAAATTGAGCAATTTCTTGTGGCAAATGAAATGCAGAAAATTCCTGAGGATAAAAGGTAATAATAATAATAATAATAATAATAATAATAATAATAATAATAATAATTTATTATTTTTACCCCGCCCATCTGGCTGGGTTTCCCCAGCCACTCTGGGCGGCTTCCAACAAAGATGAAAAATACACTAAAATGTCACATATTAAAAACTTCCCTGAACAGGGCTGCCTTCAGATGTCTTCTGAATGTCAGGTAGTTCTTTATCGCTTTGACATCTTATGGGAGGGCGTTCCACAGGGCGGGCGCCACTACCGAGAAGGCCCTCTGTCTGGTTCCCTGTAACTTGGCCTCTCGCAGTGAGGGAACCGCCAGAAGGCCCTCGGAGCTGGACCTCAGTGTCCGGGCAGAACGATGGGGGAGGAGACGCTCCTTCAGATATACTGGACCGAGGCCGTTTAGGTCTTTAAAGGTCAGCACCAACACCTTGAATTGTGCTCGGAAACGTACTGGGAGCCAATGTAGGTCTTTCAAGACCAGTGTTATATGGTCTCGGCGGCCGCTCCCAGTCACCAGTCTAGCTGCCGCGTTCTGGATTAGTTGTAGTTTCCGGGTCACCTTCAAAGGTAGCCCCACGTAGAGCGCATTGCAGTAGTCCAAGCGGGAGATAACCAGAGCAAGCACCACTCTGGCGAGACAGTCTGCAGGCAGATAGGGTCTCAGCCTACGTACCAGATGGAGCTGGTAAACAGCTGCCCTGGATACAGATTTGACCTCTGCCTCCATGGACAGCTGTGAGTCCAAAATGACTCCCAGGCTGCGCACCTGGTCCTTCAGGGGCACAGTTACCCCATTCAGGACCAGGGAATCCTCCACACCTGCCCGCCTCCTGTCCCCCAAAAACAGTACTTCTGTCTTGTCAGGATTCAACCTCAATCTGTTAGCCGCCATCCATCCTCCAACCGCCTCCAGACACACAGGACATTCACCGCCTTCACTGGTTCTGATTTAAAAGAGAGGTAGAGCTGGGTATCATCCGCATACTGATGAACACCCAGCCCAAACCTCCTGATGATCTCTCCCAGTGGCTGCATATAAATGTTGAAAAGCATGGGGGAGATGACAGAACCCTGAGGCACCCCACAAGTGAGAGCCCAGGGGTCTGAATACTCATGCCCCACCACCACTTTCTGAACACGGCCCAGGAGGAAGGAGCGGAACCACTGTATGACAGTGCCCCCAGCTCCCAGCCCCTCAAGACGGTCCAGAAGGATGTTATGGTCGATGGTATCAAACGCCACTGAGAGATCCAGCAGAACTAGGAAACAGCTCTCACCTTTGTCCCTAGCCCGCCGGAGATCATCAACCAGTGTAACCAAGGCAGTTTCAGTCCCATGATGAGGCCTGAATCCCGACTGGAAGGGATCCAAATGGTCCGCTTCTTCCAGGTGTGCCTGGAGTTGTTTGGCAACCGCTCGCTCAATCACCTTGCCCAAGAATGGAAGATTTGAGACTGGGCGATAATTGGCCATTGTGGCCGCATCTAAAGATGGTTTTTTAAGAAGTGGTTTAATAACCGCCTCTTTCAGCGGGTCTGGGAAAGCTCCCTCACAGAGGGAAGCATTCACCACCCCACGAAGCCCATCGCCCAGTCCTTCCCGGCTAGCTTTTATAAGCCAGGATGGGCAAGGATCCAGGAGACAGGTGGTTGGCTTCACCCATCCAAGCAGCCTGTCCACATCCTCGGAGGTAACAGATTGGAATTGATCCCACACAACTTGACTAGACAGGACTCTAGCACTCTCCCGCCCTGGCCCTGCTCCCACTGTGGAGTCTACTTCTTCCCAAATCTGAGCGATTTTATCTGCAAAAAACTTTGCGAAATCATTGCAGGAGATCATGTGGCCCGTACTGGGCCCCGATGTCGCAGGTGGTTCCGCTAAATTGTGAACCACCTGAAAAAGTCTCCTGCTGCTGTTTTCTGCAGATGCAATAGAGGCGACGAAGAAAGTCTTCTTCGCTGTCGCTATCGCCACTTGGTAGGCTCGACGTTGAGCTCTAACCTGTGTCCGGTCAGATTCGGAATGAGTTATCCGCCACCGGCACTCTAGCCATCTCAACAATTGTTTCATTGCCCTCAGATCCATGGAAAACCACGGGGCTGCCCGGGCTCCATGCCATCGGAGAGGGCGCTTCGGAGCCAAACAGTCAATAGCCCTGGTTAACTCCACATTTCAGCGGGCCACCAGGGAATCGGCTGAAAGGCCAGCAACATGGGATAAAGCATCCCCTACCACTCTCTGGAAACCATTTGGATCCATTAAGTGGCGGGGGCGGACCATCCAAATCGGTCCCACCTCCCTGCAGAGGGGATGGGTCGCAGAGAAGTCCAGTTGCACCAGGAAGTGATCTGACCATGGCACTTCTTTCATTTTGCTTTTACTTAGTGTCAGATCACCATAGAGGTAAACACCAGGTCCAAGGCATGTCCGTGGCTATGGGTTGGGCCAGACTTATTCAGGGACAGCCCCATGAAGGCCATGCTTTCCACGAAGTCCTGAGCAGCCCCTTGTAAGGTCGTGTTGGCATGGATGTTAAAATCCCCTAGGACAACCAAGCTAGGTGTCTCCAGGAGCATATCCGCCACGGCCTGAAGCAGCTTGGGCAGGGAATCCTTGGTGCAGCGGGGAGGTCGGTACACCAAAAGGAATCCTGTACTGCCCCTATTGCCCAACTTCCAGAACATGCACTCAGAAAACTGGGTCTTCCCAATAGGACGCCTGGTGCAAACTAATGACTTCCTAAAAATCACTGCAACCCCCCCCCGCCCACATGACCTGGGTTGCTGTGCATATGAGAAACCTGGTGGACAAGCAGCGGCAAGGACAGACCCATCTGCTTTATCCAACCAAGTCTCTGTTACACATGCCAGGTCAAGTCCTCCATCCATGATCAAGTCATGGATGGTATTCGTCTTATGAATCATTGACCTGGCATTGCACAGCAGCACCTTCAGGTCATGTGGTTATCCCTTGCTGATTCTAGTATCCATCCGGTCAGGACCAGACCCGGAGGCAGGGATAGTCCTCAGACAACGACTAAACCTGCCTCCTCTGTAATGACATGGTCTGGTCTTAGCGTAACTCCTCCTCCTACCCGTGATCACTGAGATCGGTTGTCCCAGTGCATCCCCCCCTGTGGAACATGCCCCAGCCATTTTGTTGGCTGGGACCTACTCCCCGGCAGCCCTGACCCCTCCCCTTAAGAAGAAAATAACACCTTAAAAAAAACAAACGAATAAAACAATACAAACAAAAAACAGTAAAAATTACAAAAACATAAAATCAAACAAATTCCCAGGCCCAATAAACATCCATCCCACCCCCACCCCCCCACATACAAAAAATTCAAAAGAAAATATTTAAAACATTTTAAAAGCACTCTGCACCCCTCCAGCAGTAACAGCAACTGTCCTAGTGAGGCCCGTCAGGCCCTGCCCTGGGACAGGTGGTAAGTGGCAGGAAGGAGCAGGCCCCCCAGACACTCACACAGGAGAGTCCTCCTGGGCAGCAGAGCACAGCAGTCCCTGTGAGGCTTCAGGCCCTGCCCTGGGCCAGGTAGATGGTAAGCGGCAAGAGCAGGGCCCTCAGACACTCACACAGGAGAGTCCTCCTGGGCAGCAGAGCGCAGCTGTCCCTGTGAGGCTTCAGGCCCTGCCCTGGGCCAGGTAGATGGTAAGCGGCAAGAGCAGGGCCCTCAGACACTCACACAGGAGAGTCCTCCTGGGCAGCAGAGCGCCGCAGTCCCTGTGAGGCTTCCCAGACCTGCTGAAAGAGGCGGTCATTAAACCGCTTCTTAAAAAAACATCTTTAGACCCAGCCAATTTGGCCAACTATCGCCCAGTCTCAAATTTACCATTCTTGGGCAAGGTGATTGAGCGGGTGGTTGCCAAACAACTCCAAGCACGCCTGGAGGATGCGGACCATTTGGATCCCTTCCAATCAGGATTCAGGCCTCACCATGGGACTGAAACTGCCTTGGTCGTGCTGGTTGATGATCTCCGGCGGGCTAGGGACAAAGGTGCGAGCTGTTTCCTAGTTCTGCTGGATCTCTCAGCGGCCTTTGACACCATCGACCATAACATCCTTCTGGACCGTCTAGAGGGGCTGGGAGCTGGGGGCACTGTTATACGGTGGTTCCGCTCCTTTCTCCTGGGCCATGTCCATAAAGTGGTGGTGGGGGATGAGTGTTCAGACCCCTGGGCTCTCACTTGTGGGGTGCCTCAGGGTTCCGTCCTCTCCCCCATGCTTTTTAATATCTATATGAAGCTGCTGGGAGAGATCATCAGGGGGTTTGGGCTGGGTGTTCATCAGTATGCAGATGACACCCAGCTCTACCTCTCCTTTAAATCAGAACCAGTGAAGGCGGTGAAGGTCCTGTGTGAGTGCCTGGAGGCTGTTGGAGGATGGATGGCAGCTAACAGATTGAGGTTGAATCCTGACAAGACAGAAGTACTGTTTTTGGGGGACAGGGGGCGGGTGGGTGTGGGGGATTCCCTGGTCCTGAATGGGGTAACTGTGCCCCTGAAGGACCAGGTGCGCAGCCTGGGAGTCATTTTGGACTCATAGCTGTCCATGGAGGCACAGGTTAATTCTGTGTCCAGGGCAGCTGTCTACCAGTTCCACCTGGTACGCAGGCTAAGACCCTACCTGCCCGCGGACTGTCTTGCCAGAGTGGTGCATGCTCTAGTTATCTCCTGCTTGGACTACTGCAACGCGCTCTACGTGGGGCTACCTTTGAAGGTGACCCAGAAACTGCAATTAATCCAGAATGCGGCAGCTAGACTGGTGACTGGGAGTGGCCGCCGAGACCACATAACACCGGTTCTGAGAGATCAGCACAATTCAAAGTGTTGGTGCTGACCTTTAAAGCCCTAAATGGCCTCAGTCCTGTATACCTGAAGGAGCGTCTCCACCCCCATTGTTCAGCCCGGACACTGAGATCCAGCGCCGAGGGCCTCCTAGCGGTTCCCTCATTGCGAGAAGTAAGGTTACAGGGAACCAGGCAGAGGGCCGTCTCGGTAGTGGTGCCTGCCCTGTGGAACGCCCTCCCAGCAGATGTCAAAGCAATAAACAACTATTTTACTTTTAAAAGACAACTGAAGGCAGCCCTCTTTAGGGAAGTTTTTAATGTCTGATGCTGTACTGTTTTTAATATTCAGTTGGAAGCCGCCCAGAGTGGCTGGGGAAACCCAGCCAGATGGGCCAGGTATAAATAATAAATTATTATTATTATTATTATTATTATTATTATTATTATTATTATTATTATTAGATTCTAAGAGGGGACAAAGCTCCCGAAACCTGGAAAGATGCATTTATCACTCTGATTCCAAAAACAGATCAAGATAGATCCGATGTAAAAAAATTGTAGACCAATCTCATTACTTAATGTGGATTATAAAATCTTTGCAAACATTTTGGCCAATAGATTAAAAAAGGTTCTATCAAATTATATACATAAGGACCAGGCAGGATTTCTGCCTGGGAGACATATGAAAGATAACATTAGAAATATAATTGATATAATAGAAAGGTTGGAAACGAAAAGAAATTGTAAAGCAATGTTAATGTTTATTGATGCTGAAAAGGCCTTTGATAATGTTTCTTGGTTATTTATGATGAAAAATCTAGAAAGAATTGAGGTTGGCCAGGAATTTTTAAATGGTATTAATGCGATCTATTTTGAACAAAAAGCAAAAATCATAGTTAATAATGTGGTCTCAGAGGAAATCAAAATTGAGAAAGGAACCAGGCAAGGGTGCCCGCTTTCCCCTCTGCTATTTATTTCTGTTCTGGAGGTTTTGTTAAACATGTTGAGGAAAGAGGAGGAGGTTAAAGGCATTGTAGTAGGATCCAAGCAATATAAATTAAAAGCCTTTGCTGATGATTTGGTTTTAACTTTACAAGATCCAGAAACCAGTGCAGTGAAAGCACTGGAGCTGATTCAAGAGTTTGGGCAGGTAGCAGGATTTAAATTAAACAAGAGCAAAACCAAAGTTTTAGGGGGGGAAACTTAGATAATGACAAAAGAAAAAACCTTTTTGAAAGGACAGGCCTTGTTTCGGTGAAAAAAAGTTAAATATTTGGGTGTGAATTTATCGGTAAAGAATTTGAATCTTTACAAAGATAACTATGAAAAATTATGGAATGAAATCAAGAGAGATCTTGAGGTATGGTCAAATCTAAAACTCTCATTGATGGGCCGAATATCGGTGGTTAAGATGAATGTATTGCCGAAGATGTTGTTCTTATTTCAAGTTTTACCAATCCTTGATAATGTCAAATGTTTTAAAGAATGGCAGAAGGTATTGTCTAAATTTATCTGGCAGGGGGAAAAACCTAGAATTAAATATAAATTACTTACAGATATAAAAGAAAGAGGGGGCTTTTCCCTGCCAGATTTGAAGATATACTTTGAAGCTGCTGCATTCTGTTGGATCAAGGATTGGATTCAATTAGAGAATGATGATGTGTTAGACTTGGAGGGACTGGATAATCGATTTGGATGGCATGCATATCTATGGTATGACAAGGTAAAGGCCCACAGGGGTTTTAAGAATCATGTAATTAGAAAGACATTATACAATGTATGGACTAGATACAAAGATCTCTTAGTAAGAAAAACACCAAAATGGATTTCACCAATGGAAGCACAGGCCCCAAAAAAGTTAAATATGGAAAAGAAATGGTTGAGGTATTCAGATTTGTTGTTAGAGAATCAGGAAGGTTTTAAATTAAAACCATTTGAACAAATTAAAGATAAAGTGAATTGGTTGTAATATTATCAAATTAACGAATTATATAAGATGGATAAGAGAAATGGTTTTGCAACAGAAAAAACCAAATTGGAAACGGAGTTGTTAGATACTAATGATAAGAATATGTCTAAAATGTACAGTTTGTTGTTGGAGTGGCATACAAAGGATGAACAAGTTAAATCGGTCATGATTGATTGGGCAAGGGATGTGGGACATAATATAATGATGGAGGACTGGGAGAGGCTATGGAGGAAAGGGGTTAAGTTCACTGCATGTACGATGTTAAAGGAAAACATTATGAAGATGATGTATAGATGGTACTTGACCCCTGTAAAATTAGCAAAGATTTATCACAAAAGTGATAATCTTTGTTGGAAATGTAAAGAAAAAGAAGGTACTTTTTTCCATATGTGGTGGACTTGTCCCAAGGTGAAAGACTTCTGGGAGAAGATTTATAATGAACTGAAAAAAATGTTGAAATATACATTTATTAAGAAACCAGAGGCCTTTCTCCTTGGAATAACAGGTTTAGAATTGCCCAAGAAAGATGTTAAATTAATTTGGTCATGTGGCAGGATTTAGATTAAATAATCTAAAAACTAAGGTTTTAGAGAAGAATTTAACATCAATGGAAAAAGAAAGGTTTCAGAATGAAACAGGTTTAACTGTGGTTAAGAAAGTGAAATACCTTGGGATTAATATGACTGCGAAAAATCTGAATCTTTTTAAAGATAATTATGAGAAATGCTGGTCAGAAGTTAGAAAAGATTTAGAAATTTGGTCTAAATTGAAGCTTTCCTTGTTGGGTCGAATTGCAGCTATAAAGCTGAATGTCTTGCCAAAAATGTTATTTTTGTTTCAGACTTTGCAGATTGTGGACAAGATGGATTGTTTCAAGAAGTGGCAGAGAGATATTTCCAAATTTGTCTGGCAGGGCAAAAAACCCAGAATAAAATTTAAAATATTAACCGATGCAAAGGAAAGAGGTGGGTTTGCCCTGCCAGACATTAAACTTTACTATGAATCAGCAGCATTCTGCTGGTTGAAGGACTGGCTGCTTCTTGAGAACACAGACATTTTGGATCTGGAAGGTTGTAACAACGTTTTTGGGTGGCATGCATATTTGTGGTACGACAAGGTTAAGGCACATAAAGCATTTAAAAACCATATTGTCAGGAAAGCATTGTTTAATGTCTGGATAAGATACAAAGACTTACTGGAAAATAAAACCCCAAGGTTCCCGAACACGGGGTGAGCTCCCGTTGCTCTGTCCCAGCTCCTGCCAACCTAGCAGTTCAAAAGCACACCAGTGCAAGTAGATAAATAGGTACTGCTGTGGTGGGAAGGTAAACAGTATTTCTGTGTGCTCTGGTTTCCGTCACGGTGTCCCGTTGCACCAGAAGCAGTTTAGTCATGCTGGCTACATGACCCAGAAACCTATCTGTGGAGAAACGCTGACTCCCTTGGTCTGAAAGAGAGATGAGCGCCACAACCCCATAGTTGCCTTTGACTGGACTTAACCGTCCAGGGATTTTTTACCTTTCTTCCCCAGAAGATACAGCCTCAGACTCTGGCTTATCTGATGGTTGCCTGGCTTCCAACTCTTCCTCTCTTCCTTTTGAGAACAAACAGATTACTCCCTGGGAAGGTGGGGTGGGTGGGCTGTCCTCTCTAAACCCAAACAGACAGCTCGCATCTGCAGAGTTAGACCTTTGCTAACTCAGCTCAATTTCTGAGGGGGGCTGTGTTCCTGACAGCCCCTATGGATTCAGCCACCTAAGATGGTCACCACACCTTGCCCCATGGGTGGGACCATCCTGCACCTTGATATGCCAAACTATACATTCAGCACCCTCACTATGTAACCTGCATCACAAATACCAAATGGGGGAAAGCATTTACAGTTCTGTGACTCCAGTGTATGAAGTCTGTCATAGTTGAAGGATGCTATCGCCGGATTCCCTCTGTAGAAAAAGTTTGCCTACATGGAGATAAGGTTCCTAAATATTTACCCATCTACTTGCTTGTTTGTCCTATCTATGAAGATGTAAGAGAAGGTTTGTTCAAATATTTAAACCTCCCAAATGAGAGATGGAATAGGTATATGATAAACTTTTTATTAAGGGACAAGTGCCCATACACCTCTGAAAAAGTGGTCTGTTCTGCCTTTACAGTGACGATTATAAGGAGAGAAATTTTATGTTTTATGTATTTTAGAATTTTGAAATTGCTTCAGCTAAACCCATAAATAATAATTGTATTTGCATCTGAAACAGAACTAAGAACCAAAATTTTATTTCCCATAACCATTTATTATGTTTTGTAATGATCACAATGAAAATTTAACTATTTGTTAATGATGCAATAAAGGGTTCTTTGTATCGATACAGGCTTCTTAGAATTCACAATCGCCACATTTTGACCCATTTTTCTCTTCCCCTGGCTTCCCTTTACCTCCACCAAATACAAAAAAGAAAGAACCACAGACCCTGAGTCCTGGATTTCACCACTAGGCCTCCAATTTCCCCTCATTGCCATGGATTTTGCAATACATGGATTTTGCAACAAGGGGGAGGTCTACACTGTCCTATTTACCCTTCATGTTCAGGCTGGTGTGAGATTCCTGAAGCATTATAACATCTTTTTTGGGTAAGGAAAAGGATAAATCCCCCAGTTCCAAACATTCTTCTGTTTTTCCGGACGGCACAAAAATCTGTTGTTCCACAACCTTGGAACGTGAAATCGTGTCGTTTAGTAAAACCTGGGGGGAAAGAAAACAAATATTGACATAAGGCCTTTACTCAGGGATTAGAAGATTCTGTCTGTGATAGTGAATGATAATTTTAATTAGTTAGTTTTAAAATGTGTATATTTAAAAAATCTGAAAAATTTCATAATTTCATTGGAACATGAATATACAAAATTTTCAACATCAGAAGTTAAGGTAAAAAAATAACTCATATGTAATTCAGAATTGCCATTATACCCAAAGGAGTCTCAAGACACAAAGATTATTAATAAACAGGTTATATTTATAAAATATAATGAAAGTAGAGGATCTGAAAACAGGCCTAATTAACTAGATTAAACTGGTCAAATTCTAGTGTGCAGCTGAGTACCAATAAAATGGGAGGAATTCTATCCCTTCCATCTCCTGGGCATGTTAAAAGCCACATGCTGTGGCCACACAACAAGATTTGAAAACAACACTCCCTCCCTGGTGTGGGAGTCTTGAGTGTTTGAACCTGGCGTGAGTCAACAGCCACGCACACAAAAAAGCTGGAGGTGCACTCCAATGTCTCTCAGGACAGTTGGATGCCCACTGAGGCTTCCTCATTGCCCCACTGTGATCTAAGCATCCAGAGAATCCTCCTTTTATTTTACGAGTTTCATGTTAAACACAGCTAACATGAAGTAGGTGAAAAGGGGGGACTGCAAAAGCCAATTAGGAACTCCTCTCAGAATTCTTACTCAGCCATTAGAAGAGAAATTTGCACAGCCCAGGCTATAAAGGGCAGGAGAAGGATAAGAAGAAAGAATGTAGGGCAGAAGCAGCTCGAAGGGCCTTGATTCTGCCTCTTCCTTTATGGGGCAAATCAACCCAGATTCCCTTCCCCCGTTCATTCCAAATACCCTCTTCTTTTCAGAAAGGAGGGATTTGGCAAATTTGTCTTGTCTCCAAACAGCATTATTCCTCAAAACTATGTTGATAGGGAGATATCCATCTAAGGCTGGATCTAGACACATCAAAAAAGCCATTCAGTTAAATGCATTGCAAACTTCATACAAGCAAATGCGATTGACCAAAGACGGGATTCCATCATGCCATCTGGTGTCACAGTGTTATAAAAAATATAAAGTGCTATATCTTTACTAATGTAGCTAAATCATGACATCAGCAAAATGATGTATTCTTGTGGAACTGAGTATATCCTCCCTCTCTTTGTCCTCCTAAATACATTTGGGAAGATAAAGAACACATACAGGCAGAAGAGAGAGGAAATCCTGTTGTACAACTGTAAGTCCTTGCACTAATGGCTGAGTTAGCCAGATACTGCTCATTGTTACAGAATTTAAGGAAACTTATTACATGCCTTTTACATAATAAATATGCTTTTTGAGCAAGAGGGACACATTTTCCCCTGGACTGCAACCCAATGGTGGAGAGATCCAGAAGCAACTGAGGTGAAGCAATGAATGCACTTTTTACTTTTGTTCAGAAGGGTGTTTTATATACACATCTCTCTCTGAATCCTCCTTCTGGACAAGCGAGGCATTATGAGAGTTAAAGTACACATTCCAGGTAGGCAAAACACTAAGGAAGGTTGCAGAGTGGGGCCAGTGAGAGATGTGGTCCCTCTCACATTTTTAGTAATATGCAAGGGAAAGGGAAGACGGGGGGAGGGAGAATAGGAGAACAGGAGGGAGTTTGCATGACCCAGCCAATGACTAGGCCCTTCCCCCCTGTCTGAGTAGCAATGTTACCTATCTGAAGAGCTCCTTTAAAAACAACACACTGGGTCTCATTCTCAAGGCAGTTGATGGTCTTCTGACTTTTACACTGTGTGGTTCCTTTGGAGAAGCAGGCTGGGCATTTCAGGCCATTTTCAGCCAGCACGTTGCGATCAGGAACTGCCAAAATCAAAAGTATAGTGAGCATATTAATGGTTTTATCTGTTTTTGTATCTGTATATTATTGTAATTCACCCAAGGGCTTTACAGTTTTGGTGGGGCACCAGCAAGTATTATTTTGAAAATAAGATTATCTAGACCCAGTCTGGGTTAAGGATTGGCATTGGGACAGATTCAGGAGAGAGGCCTGGTTGGAAAGGGAACCCATCCCTTCTCAGGCAGAGATGTAGCTGCCCAGTAGGTCCCTCTTCTTCACAGTTTCTCCTCATGCCTGCTTCTTCATCCTGCCTTCCTCTCCACCCCTTGAGAGGTCCTGATAGTGCTGAATGGCTCGACCCATATAGCCATCTGGGGCTGCTCACCCCTTTTGAATGAGGCCCAGGTCCTCTGAGTACTGCTGATTGACTACGTATCCAGCCTTTGGCCAAATCCAATGCAAAGCCCTAACATGTTGTGGATTTTAAAATTATACAGAAACTTACGGCTGAGAGTTGCATTGTTACACAGTTCAGTGTTGCAGCAGTGCTTCTTCATCTCAAAGAATTTACCGTCCCCTGCAGTGAAGCTGTAATTGCCTGAGAAACAATGGTCGGATGTCGTGCATTTATTCAAAAGTTGCACTTGGAGTACCACTATGAAAAAGAAATTGAAAGAAATATCTAGATCTGGGGAAAATATTCATGACTATTGCTCCTAAGGTACATTCATTGTAATAATTCCAATTTTCTTTGATGTCTGAATCAGGACCTTTTCAAAGTAACAATATGGAAAGTATTATTAAATTTGGCAATCTAAAGTGAGGTGCTGTTTGTTTCTTTGTTTAAATGTGTGTGCACTGCTATAACAAAAAGGAAAAAATATCAAAATATTTTCCAGTAATAATACATAAAAGATACAAGAAAAACCACATTAAAAGTAAATCAATAGATATCAATTAACCAGTGTGGAAAGATCTATTCTTAATGATCTGCATAGCCCAGGTGGAACAGAATAGTTTTCTGCAGGCATTTATGAGTTCAGCTCTCTGCCACAAGTAGTAGTCTCTTGCCTCCATAATCCATAGGACCAACCTCTTTTTTATGTTTGCAATTAATTTGTATAATGCTTTAAATTTGGAATGTATGCAGAACTTCATTTCACATCAAAATTCTAGCACGAGGACTCATGCCTTCTCCTATACATCTGACAATACATGTGCCATACACTGCATTCTCTCTGCTAGTCGATCATAACAGTTTGCAGGGTGGGGGGAAATGCTTCCCTGAACTCCTGTTGCCCAGTGCAAGAAACTTGGCAAGACATTGCATTGCACCAGCCTTACTGCCCATTTGCCCCTCTCCCTCCAAGAATGTACCAGTGATGTTGGAACAGATCCCACCCAGATGTTGGAACCATCCCACCCAGGATTGCCCCAAGGCATTTTGGCGCCTCAGACAAACCAGAAATGGCACCCATTTCCTTCTAGGTAGAAGGGGTGGGTGAATCAGGATCAAGCAAGGGGATCAAAACAACCTTAACCAATGGTTGAAGTATGAAAGAAGTTCATCAGGTTGGAGGGGCCCACACTGAATCAAGCTGGGTAACGGAAACCCTTTTTAATAGGTGAACTGCAAGAATATTTCCGTAATGATGGTTCCTTCCTAATCATTTCATCACTGAGAGTTATTTCAAAATTTCTTGAGGGGGGAGGGGGAGCCATGAAAGTGTGAAGCACCTTCGTTTCCCATCCCAATTGCTCAGCTTTTTTTATAGATCTGTGAAAGGAGTCCCAATTTCAATGTCATTTATGGCAACGGGGATATTCATGTTATATTCTAGGCTTATTGTCTAGTTTGATAACCAAAACTAAATTGGAGTTCATTATTCATTTCATGTTGATGCAAATCAAGTTCCCTAAGCTTGGAGATAAGCGCCCAGATTCAGCCATTGGTTGTGATCAGGTGATGTTATATTCCCCATTTTCATATGCAAGCTATTGCTTACTTCAGGATTGGGAAGCTATGATCCTCCAGATGTTGTTGGACTACATCTCCCATCATCCCTGACTGATGGCCAGGCTAGCTGAGGCTGATGGGAGTTCTAATTCATCTATAGCTGAAGTGCTACAGCTTCCTAAACTCACTTTTTTCATGGGTGAGTTGCCCTACCATAGACTTCTATATGCTGTAGAACCCTAATCTAATCCAACAGCAAAAGACAAAAAGGCAGGAAAATCTTACTTATATTTGTACGCAGAACACTGGCAACACAGGAATCTTCCTTGGAGTCACAAGTTGTTTTAAGATAGCTATTGTAGGTCATTCCAGTCTTGTTATAAGTAAATCTGCATTTCAGAGGTAATACTGAAGACAGAAGCAAAAGTTTACTTCATGGATTATTATTATTATTATCATTATCATTATTATTAGTTGATTTTGCAGTTTGCTTAATGAGACTAAGAAGAGGAGGTGATAGTAAATTAAAAGGGGTTCAATTTTAAAAGCATTTTAACAGAATAAAATAAAAGGAAAGGAAATGAGTAAAACACTCATTAATTAAAACTCTTGAAGCCATTGCCGACAACACTAGTTTACAGAAGAAGTAGAAGCTGTAAAGAGACAGTCTACTTAGGTCTCATTCCAGTGAGGAAGGGAGAGATTCTTCTAGTAAGAGAAGACTCCCAAACCAGTGAAACCTTGGAGTGCCTCAGGAGCAGGGTTGTCTAGGGGTGTGTAACTGACAGAAAGTACCACCTTGTTAAGAACCAAAGTATTAAGTGTGAAACAACTGAGAAAACCTTGAAGTGAAATAACATTGTAAACTGAAGAATCCTAAGTTTTATCGACTCGTGTCATGAACTTTCTTATTAAATAAAATTGTTATTGTTAATTTGAACAAATCCTGCCCGAGACTCCTAATTATTAAGTTTTACTTCACGCAAATCCCCTACAAAATAATCTGAGGTAAACTGTGGAAATCCATGGGATTGGTTTTCTGTGAGTTGTGTGCACTATACTTAAGTGAGAGGACGGGCCCAACGGTGCCAGAGGGAAAAGGGTCGTCGGGTCCATCATAATGACATCACAAGAAATATTCATGACTTAACTCTCTGCTACTTTCTCTTGGTAACCCTGCCCTCCTTGCTCTCTGGGGTGTTGATCTGCACTTCTAATTCCCCTTCTCTCCCAAGCTGCAAGTTATTTTCAGTGTCCTCCAAAGGTAATTAAATGTTTCCCAACTTACCTGGAGAAAGCAGGACCAAGAGGAGGCTTGCGCTCAGGAGTGCCTTCATCATTCTGGAAAGATTAGAAGACTCAGAGCAGAGATGAATCAACAAGTGAATTGGTGCAGGTAGAGGCTTACCTGGAGTTATTTATAGGCCATGGTCTCATGTCGCAGGCAACACTTCGGAACAAATGGTTCAGTGAGGATAAAAAGGAACATACTGAATGGTTCAGTGAGGATAAAGAGGAACATACTGAAATTCAAAGCTCTGTGTAGGAATTGTCTATGATCTCATTAGTTGTTAATAGACACTTCTAAGATTTATTTTTCGATATAGATAATTTACAATTTACAATGTCAATGATGAAGGCATTCAAGAAAGCAATTTAGAGCCAAATAGGCAAGGGCAAAAGCCCTGAAGCCACCTACAAAATAGCCCCTCAAAATGGCCTCCATCTAAGGATTCCTCTTAATAGTAATAATACTAATTTTATTATTACTACTCCCCACCCTATCTGACTGGGTTACCCCAGCCACTCTGGGTGCCTTCAAGCATATACAGAAACATAATACAACATCAAACATTTAAGATCTCTCTACACAGGACTGCCTTCAGATGTATTCCAAAAGTTCTATAGTTACTTATCTCCTTGACATCTAATAGGAGGTCATTCCATAGTGTGGGTACCACTTCCAAGAAGGCCCTCTGCCTGGTTTCCTCTATCTTCACTTCTCACAGTGAGAAAACCTCCAGAAGGCCCTCAGAGCTAGATCTCAGTGTTTGGGCTGAATTGGGAGTGGGGTAGAGATGCTCCTTCAGGAAAAGCCTGGATACCAGATCCATTCCAGGAAGGCTGGAAAGTGTGGAATGGGCTGTGGATGCAATGGAGACTTTAAGCAGTAAAACTGATCCTGCTGTCTTCGACGTGGTTTCCAGAGGGTGAAAAGAATGAAGTGAGACCTCAGGAGTTGAATGTGCCAATGGCCGAGTGTGCCAGGTATGAATCAGCCACTTACACAACTACGAGGAAGGTCTCAATTGGAGCCAGCAATGGCCATGGAGCTTTCTCTGTTAGGGAGCTACACAAACATGGCTATTCTCTCTTTTTTAAAAAAAGAAAAGAAAATCTTTTTTCTTCAATTTTACACGATTCATTTGAATGCAAACATTAGTGACAATCATCAACATTTAGGATTCTCTCCATCCCTCCATGGTTTCCATTTTCAAATACTTTCTACTGCATCATATATTTTCTCTATTTTTCTTAAAATAATCCATTTTTAGCTTAGCTTTTAGTACATTGCAAGCGTTACTCAAATCCTGTCAAATTTTTAGTTCTTTACAGTGTTCTCCTAAGTAAATTGTATATTTTTTTCCATTCCTTATTAAAGTGACTATGTCCTGGTTTCTGATTTCCCTGGTCATTTTCGCCATTTTGGCGTTGTCCATCATCTACATCAACCATTCACGTCTGGTCAGGACTTTGTCTTTTTTCCATCTTTGGGCCAGTAGTATCCACGCTGTTGTCCTCGCATACATAATCTGCTACTTTGGCATCTCTACATCTGAAATTCCTAGTAAAAAAGCTTCTCCCCCCAAAAAAACGTTTTTTTAAACATTTCTTCTGCTCATTATATATATTTCCCAGAATGTTTTTGTTATCTTGCCCATCTACCACATGTGGTAGAACGTGCCTTCCTTCTCTGTACACTTCCAATATACATTTGAAGTGTCGGACACGACTAAACAACAAGTTCTATATATCTTTGCTAATTTTGTAGGTGTTACATCATTTTCATATAGTTCTCCTTCAATGCACAGCATGCTGTAAATTTTAAGTCCTCCCTCCATAACTTTTCCCAAGATGAAAATTGAATATTGTGCCCGATATCTTTTCCCCATTGTATCATTACCGATTTAACTTCCTCATCTTTAGTATGCCATTCTAGCAACAACTTATACATTTTGGTAAGTAACTTCACATTGCATTCCAGTAAATCTTTTTTTTTTTAATAAATTTTTTATTCATTTTCCAACATAT
This sequence comes from Podarcis raffonei, assembly GCF_027172205.1. Classification (NCBI taxonomy): domain Eukaryota; kingdom Metazoa; phylum Chordata; class Lepidosauria; order Squamata; family Lacertidae; genus Podarcis; species Podarcis raffonei. Next base: position 14,520,242 of record NC_070609.1, read on the forward strand.
ATTATAACACATTACAAACAACAATACAAAAACAAACAAACATATAAACATGTATAATTTCATAACCTTTTTTCCTTATACCCAATTTCGACGACTTCCCCATGCCTCCCTTTTCTGCATCCCTGTTTTAAACTTTTTCAGCAACCCCTGATCTCAATTACTTATAATTCACTTTCTTTAACCTTTTTCTCTTACCCAATCATTTATCGCTGCAAATCTGCTTTACCTTACCCATGACATTTTAACACTCAATAATTTTACAACAGTTCTTAAGATAAAGTTTAAATTTCTTCCAATCTTCTTCTACCGTCTCTTTCCCTTGGTCACGGATTCTGCCCGTCATCTCAGCCAGTCCCATATAGTCAATCACCTTCGTCTGCCACTCTTCCAGCGTGGGTAGTTCTTGTGTCTTCCAATACTTTGCTAGAAGAACTCTTGCTGCTGTTGTAGCATACATAAAAAACGTCCTATCTTTCTTTGACACCAATTGGCCTACCATGCCCAGGAGAAAAGCCTCTGGTTTCTTATGAAAGGTACACTTAAGCACCTTCTTAATTTCATTATAGATCATTTCCCAGAAGGCCTTAATCCTTGGGCACGTCCACCAAAGGTGATAGAAAGTACCTTCAGTTTCATTACATTTCCAGCATTTATTATTGGGCAAATGATAGATTTTTGCAAGCTTGACTGGGGTCATGTACCACCTACAAATCATTTTCATAATATTCTCTCTTAAGGCATTACATGCCGTAAACTTTATACCGGTGGTCCATAACTGTTCCCAGTCAGCAAACATAATGTCATGACCAATATCTTGTGCCCATTTAATCATAGCTGATTTAACCGTTTCATCCTGTGTATTCCATTTCAACAGCAAGTTGTACATTCTTGACAAGTTCTTAGTATTGGGTTCTAACAATTCTGTTTCTAATTTTGATCTTTCCACCTGGAAGCCAATTTTCCTGTCCTGTTTGAATACTTCATTTATCTGGTAATAGTGAAGCCAGTCTCTTACTTTGGACTTCAATTTCTCGTAACTCTGTAGTTTCACCTTTCCCCCCTCTTGTTCTATAATTTCCCAATATTTTGGCCATTTGGATTCCATATTAAGTTTTTTCACTTCCTTTGCTTCCATTGGTGACAACCACCTGGGGGTTTTATTTTCCAACAAGTCTTTATACCGAATCCAGACATTATATAGTGCTTTCCTAACAATATGATTCTTGAAACCTTTATGAGTCTTTACCTTGTCATACCATATATATGCATGCCAACCAAACCTGTTATTGAACCCTTCCAAGTCCAAAATGTCTGTGTTCTCAAGAAGTAGCCAGTCTTTCAGCCAGCAAAAAGCCGCTGATTCATAATACAGTTTTAAGTCCGGCAGGGCAAACCCCCCTCTTTCTTTTGCATCAGTTAATATCTTAAATTTTATTCTGGGCATTCCAGTAAATCTTTTTCAAACCTTGAAATTTCCTTACTAAACCCATTTTTCTTATCAATGTTAAAGACATCATTCAATTGATGGTATTGCAACCAATCTGTTACTAAATGTCTTGTATCTTCAAATCTTTTCAACTTTAATTGTTGTTCTATTTCCATTAGCAACTCTTTATACGTTGCCCATTCACTTTTTGCATTAGTTTTTTTCAAGCATATTGCTTCCAGTGAGGAAAGACACCATGGTGTCTTCTGCTCTAACAGGTTTTTATATTCCTCCCATACTGCGAAAATGGATTTCCTTACCAAATGATTTAAAAACCATTTGTGCACTTTAGTCTTCTCATACCAAATAAATGCATGCCATCTAAATCTATTATTATGACCCTCAAGGTCTAAAATATATGTATTAAAAAAATTATCCACTCCCACAGCCAGCAGAGACAGGTTACTTCATAATATAACTTCAAATTTGGCAGTGAAAATCCACCTCTTTCTTTGGCATCTGTTAATAATTTATATTTAATCTTTGGTCCCCCCCCCCGCCAGATAAATCTAGAAAGATATGTTTGCCATCGTTTGAAGTGTTCTGCTCCACTGACTATGGGTATGGTTTGAAATAAAAATAACATTCTTGGCAATACATTCATTTTCATTGCTGAAATTCTTCCCCATAGTGCTAAATTCATCCTTCCCCAAACATCCATATTTTCCTTTATTTCTTTCCATAGTTCCATACATAGTTATCCTTAAAGAAATTTCTGTTCTTAGCTGTCAACCAAACGCCCAAACAGTTCACCTTTTTTTTCCAATTGTCAATTGTGTTGCTAGTTGTAACTCATTTTTATGTTGTTCTGTCATATTTTTAACCAGTACTTTCATTTCATTTTTATTTATCTTAAATCCCGCTACCTCACCAAATTCAGATATTTTATCTAGGACCCTTGGTACATTTGCCAATGGGTCTTCTACGGTCATTACAAGGTCATCTGCAAATGCTCTCAGCTTATATGCTTTGCACTCAACTGTTATACCTTTTATTTCTTCATCAGATCTTATATTTCTCACCAGGGTCTCTAATACTAAAATGAACAGTAATGGTGACAGGGGCCAAACTCTGTCTTGTCCTTTTTGTAATTTTACATTTTCTGATACTACATTATTGACTGTCATCATGCTCTGTTGGTCTGCATAACTTGCGTCAATTCCCCTTAGGAATGATTTTCCAAAATTCATCATCTCCATATTCCCCTCCCCCCATAAAGGTCCATGACACATTATCAAAGTCCTTCTCTGCATCCACAAACATCAAAGCTGCTTGCTTTTCATTCCTGACTTCCAGATACTCTATTGTATCAATTAATTTTCCTTATATTATCCTTCATCTGTCAGCCAGGAAGAAAGCTAGCTTGATCTTGATGAATTAGCTCTTTTACATCCTTCATCCATCAACAGTTGTCCCAGAAAATCCTGTAGTTTTTTAATAATATTTTGCTGATAAATCTGGCCCTGGCAATTTACCTAATTTTGAATGGTTAATTTCTTGTTGCCCTTCCTGTATTATTATTGGTGCATTTAAATAATTGATTTACTCTTTTGGAATCTATGGTAATTTACTGTGCTCTAAATTATCTCCAGTTCTATCTTTATTTTCTTTACTGGCTCGATATAGCTCTATATAATATTTTACAAATTGTTGTCTAATGTCATTCAGGTTATCAATTATTTTTCCTTCTACTTTCAATTTATTTATTGCATTCAATTCATGTTTCTTTTTTAACTGCCAAGCAAGCAGTTTTCCTCATTTGTTCGCTTTTTTTAAAAAAAAAATCTGCCTTAACATTTTAATCTTTCATTCAATTTCTTGGTTCACTAACACCTCTGAATCTTTTCCAGGTTTTTAAATCACTTCTTCCAATATTTCTTTCTTTTTACCCTCTTCAACCTTTTTTTGATAAGCATTTTGTTGAGTAAAAAAACCATCTCATCACTGCCATGGCCATTCTCTCAACCAGTCAAGTGGTTTAATGCTCATCATTAAAGCAGAACAACTAATTTAGTGCTTTGGTTGTTCTACTGCAAACAGAGTGCTTGAATGGTTTGTGATAAGGTTTTTAAATTTCCTCTCACTATGGCTGAGACCGCCAACCATATTCTTCAGTGTGTGGCCGTAGCCCTCATTTGCTACAGACATGTGCCTAAACTGCTAATACTATGACCTCCAAGATCTATGGGAAGTTGCTTGGTCCTTGATGGATAAAGGTATATTCTGAACTAGTGTCTCTGTCTTTGCTCTTATTTGATGTGGGGTCTTAATGAATTGGAAAGAGCAATATACTTTTTTCTGATCTTCCAGGCTGCTAATCAAAGTGCAATGAAAGCCTCAAGGTTCTGCTCAGATGACTGCTGCAGTGGTAGAGCTAGACATAGCTCAGGACTGTTGAAAGGTTCCAGGGACACACTGGTAGACACTGAATAGAAAACAATGAGTCCAAGATCATTACTTAGAGCTAATTAAATCATTTTACAGAACTTCGACCCTCCTTGTTCCAATTGTGTCAGATGGTTAGGACAGAGAGAGATACTTTAACTCAGCTGATCTGTTTGATGATGGCTGCCCTAATCCACATTGTCTTGAATTGAAGCCAGCTCACTGTTTATACCCGTTTGAAATACAATCCTGCATTTTCAAAGAAGAACCCTGGCTGTGCTCTTTTTTGCTCTTCAAGATATGGCAACCCTAACTGGAGGCAGTGATGGCTACCAACTTAGATGACTTAAAAAGAGGATTAGAGAAATAGAGGGCAAAGTTACCCACAAAAGCTATGTTCTACCTCTATTGTCAAAGGAAGTTTGCCTCTGAATTCTTGGTGCCTGCCCCTTCATGGATCATTGCCTTGCCGTGGCAAAGGGGCTTGAATAACTCAGAGAAGCTATGAGCTATGCCGTGCAGGGCCACCCAAGATAAACAGGTCATAGGTGAGAGTTTTGACCAAACATGATCCACCTGGAGCAGGAACCGGTAAGCCACTCCAGTATCCCTGCCAAGAAAACTCCATGGACAAAGACAACAGGCATATAAAAGTTATGACACTGGAAGATGAGCCCTTCAGGTCGGAAAGCGTCCAACATGCTACTGAAAGAAGAGTGGAGGACAAGTACAAGTAGATTCAGAGCTGATGAAGCGGCTGGGCCAAAGCCGAAAGGTTGCTCAGCTGTGGATATGCCTGGAAGCGAAAGGAAAGTCCAATGCTGTAAAGAAAAATATTGCATAGGAACCTGGAATGTAAGTACCATGAACCTAGGTAAGTTGGATGTGGTCAAAAATGACATGGCAAGAATAAATACTGAAATCCTGGGCATCAGTGAACTAAAATGGACGGGAATGGCGAATTCAGTTCGGATGACCATCATATCTACTACTGTGGGCAAGAATCCCGTAAAAGAAATGGAGTGGCCCTCATAGTCAACAAAAGAGTGCCAAGAGCTGTACTGGGATGCAATCTCAAAAATGATAGAATGATCTCGATACGAATCCAAGGCAGACCTTTTAACATCACAGAAATCCAGCTACTCTTTTCCAACAACACAAGAGACGACTCTACACATGGACACTACTAATAACAAGGCCAGTGGAAGTGATGATATTCCAGCTGAACTATTTAAAATTTTAAAAGATACTTTGGCCAACTCATTAGAAGAGAAGACTCCCTGGAAAAGACCCTGATGTTGGGAAAGATGGAGGGCACAAGGAGAAGGGGACGACAGAGGACGAGATGGTTGGACAGTGTTCTCGGAACTACCAGCATGAGTTTGACCAAACTGCAGGAGGCAGTGGAAGACAGAAGTGCCTGCCGTGCTCTGGTCCATGGGGTCACAAAGAGTCGGACATGACTAAACGACTAAACAACACTTGGTGCCTGGGAATTGCTGATGGACAGAATATTGTCAAGTCCAGCTTTCAGGCTTCCCACAGGGATCTGTTGTGATGCTGGACTTGAGGGGTGATTGCCATGATCCAGCACGTTCACCTTTAACTGGTGAGGGATTGAGCAATACCATCATTTCCCACCACCCAAGGTATTTTTTAACCACACACAGCACAGAAGACACAGAGGGCATTCTGCACTAAGCTGTCTATCTTGGGGTGTCCTTCTCTTTGCGTCATGATTTTTGTTAGGACTACTTAGCAGTGCTTATTGGCTTTGGGAAGAAGGGGATAGTACTTAGGACCCTGTCAGAATCCCCACCCCTTCTGCCAGAGGCGTACAAATGCCTCCTTTTGCTGCTTCTTTCAGACCAGAAAGAAGGGGCTTGCCCAACCAATGCACTGTTCCCACACCTCTGTATTGTTTAGCATGGTCAGTAGTCAAAACTATCTGTGCATGGAAGAAACATTTACTCAGGAAAGCCCTCATAAGCAAAGGAGGAATGAACCAACAGATGACCTATGGAACAAGAAGAAGCTGACTTGGAGGGATTTATGGGCCAAGGAAAGGTGACCAAGGATTCCAACTGGGAAGGACTGTTCCAGTGAGGATCAGGAAATTATGGAAATAGAGAGAGCATGCTTTCCCAGAAATCCTATATTTCCATATTGTAAAACAAAGCTCTTATTTCATATTGGATGCAATCTTTTTAAGGAACTCTGTGGAAGTCAGCCAGGTGCCTCTTCCAGTCCAACCACACCTACACTGCCAGTAAATGGGTACTTTAAATAAATGTGTTCCTCCCTTGGGCTTTATGGTAAAACTGAACTGGAAACAACCTAATCCTAATGAGGCACAAAGTAATCAACAATTAGCATGTCACACACATGCTCTTCCCAGAAATCAAGTGAACCTGGAACCTGCTTGTATCCATGGGGCCATTCAAGTTTGTGCCGGCAGTTTTGTAGCTTATCAGTACAGTGGTGCCTCGCAAGAAGAAATTAATTCGTTCTGCGAATTTTTTTGTCTAGCGAATTTTTCGTCTTGCGAAGCACGAAATCCCATAGGAATGCATTGAAAATCAATTAATGCGTTCCTACGGTCAAAAAAAGTCCAAACAAAGCCAAATTTGGTACAACAAGAGTTTATTAAGTGCTCTTTAAAGTCACACATACTGTAAAGAGCATTTCAAAATTCAAACCCAGATTTTTTTTAAAAAAAACAGCAGAGTGGCCCAATGGTCACAGAAAATCATAAAAATGCAGAAAAAAAACACAAGCTTCCAGATTCTTGCAAACCCCTCCCCAACTGTTCCCCCAGCCACCCAGCACACAGAAATTCAAATCCAGAAATTTTTTAAAAAAAACAGCAGAGTGGCCCAATGGTCACAGAAAATCATAAAAATGCAGGGGGAAAAAACAAGCTTCCAGATTCTTGCAAACCCCTCCCCAACTGTTCCCCCAGCCACCCAGCACACAGAAATTCAAATCCAGGATTTTTTTAAAAAAATCAGCAGAGTGCCCCAATGGTCACAAAAAATCATAAAAATGCAGGAAAAAACACACACAAGCTTCCAGATTCTTGCAAACCCCTCCCCAACACCAAGTCCTTGAATTCCAAACACCCCAACCCAAAATCCAACCCCCCAAAAAAAAGTTTTAAAAGCTTAACTTACCAAATGGCTGCAAAAGAAGTTTTGGAAAAGCTTCAAAAATCACCAAAGTCTTTAAAAACCTCAAAAAAGGCTACTATGTACACTGCGTTCTATGAGTTGCTCCTCGAAGTCAAGTTGCAACTCTATTAATGGTGTTAAGAAAAAGGAAACAAACTTGCAAGACGTTTTCGTCTTGCGAAGCAAGCCCATAGGGAAATTCGTCTTGCGAAGCAGCTCAAAAAACGGAAAACCCTTTCGTCCAGCGAGTTTTCCGTCTTGCGAGGCATTCGTCTTGCGGGGCACCACTGTAATTCCACATTACAAGTGTCCTTACATCCCTGCCAAATATTTTAACCATTTACAGTGGTCTTTTAAGTAAATTACAAATTTACTCCAGCCTTTAGTAAATACTTGATCTTCCTGGTTTCGGATCTTCCCCATCAGTTTTGCCATCTCCATATACTCCATCAGTTTCATCTGCCATTCTTCTTTTGTTGGTACTTCTCCTTCCATCCATCACTGGGCTAGCAGCATTCTCACTGCTGTTGTTGCATACATAAAAAGTCTTTTGTCTTCTCTTGGTAACTCTTCACCTGTTATACCTAACAAAAAGGCTTCTGTTATTTTAATGATGGCTCAAGATTCTCAGCCCTCATGCAGAAAAAGTCAAAGCCTGAAATGAATGCTGGGGAAAGGGAGTTCAGTGAGGATGCTGAAGAATGTTAGTAAGTGAAGCGGCCAAACTGTGTGTTGGAGCTTGGGGCGGGGAGGCATCTCCAGCCCTCCTTGCCTTTCATTATATCCTTCCCCCATCCCTTTCTGTTACTCCAAGCCAGAAAAACAGCCTAAGTTTTCCTGCTTGCCACATGCATTAGCTCTCACATTTCCAAGGATCCTGTCCACATCCTTGGGCTATACAAACTGAAAGTTATCGATTATCACTAGCAAGCAGGGGCCAAAGTTGCATCCATATCTGGAAAGTCATATGCAAGATTGGGTCATCTGTTTTACCAGTGCCTGCCTAGGAGGGTTTAAGAAGAGGATATTGGGGACTCAAGTTCAATTTTAACCTAAGGAACTGAAGCCAAACCACTTATAACATGTATTAGCTGTTTTATTTTAAAAGCCTTATGCTATCACTTGAGGCTTGTAGCTCCCAGGCCTCCTTTAATTCTGAGGTGGTATAAGGTCAGGCAATCCATCCTGCTTCTCTTCCCTTCTGGTATGAAAATGTTAAGTAAGTCTTGCCAGAAAGCCAATGGAGAATGAGCAACAGGTATGGGCAAGGTCTGCTAAAATACCTGCCCCCTGCCTCCAATCCTTCCAGCCAAATATATTTATTAGTGAGGGATGGGGTACAAACTTGAGAAGCATCCTTGGCTATCAAGGAAGGCGTTGCATTGCTAAATAGGCCTAGATAAATTAGTTTAGCTTCTCCAGGACATCAGAAATTCTGCTGAAGCAAAGCATAATCTGCATCAGCAAAATTCTTCAGTTTAATCATCAAATTGTAGAGTTGGAAGGGACCCCAAGGGCCATCTAGTCCAACCCCTCAATTCCCCCCCCCCATGGGACTTGACCATGAGATTAAGAGTCTCATGTTCTACTGGCTGAGCTAAAGAAAACCCACATCAGCAATGAAAGCCACAGTTGGATAGACCTAACTGTGGACTAGTCACATTTATGGAAGAGGCTATCAGGGGCTATTAATTCTGAGGGATGTACTATTTCCAGTTGCTGGGGGAAAACAGTTGGAGTGGGCTACTGCCCTCCTGTCATGATAGTCCTGCACCCATGGACATCTGATCAGCCACTCCAAGTAGGATGCTGCTACACTGCAGGGTTCTTCTTGTCTTCTGAAAATGGAGCGTGGGATTTGAAGCAGGTATAAACAACTAGCTGGATTCAGTTCAAGACAACGTGGCCAAGGACAGTCATCACTAAACAGAACAGCTGAGTCAAAGTATCTCTCCCTGTCCCAACAATCTGACATAATTAAAACAAGGAGGGATTAAGTTCCGGAAAATGATTTAATCAGCTCTCAGTGTTGATCTTGGAGTCCTTGTATTCTATTCACTGCATACCAGTGTGTCCCTGACATCTTTCAACAGCCCTGAGCTATGTCTAGTTTGGCAGCTGAGCAGTCACCTGAGCAGTCACCTGAGCAGTACCTTGAGGCTTTCATTGCACTTTGTTCAATATATTGCTCTTTATCCATGAAGGACCCAGCAACTTCCCATAGACTTTGGATGTGACAGTAAAAAAGGAAAAGGTAAAGGAGCCCTGGATGGTTAAGTCCAGTCAAAGGCGACTATGGGGTTGCGGCTCTCATCTCGCTTTTCCACAGACAGCTTTCCAGGTCATGTGGTCAGCGTGACTGAACCACTTCTGATGTAATGGAACACTGTGATGAAAGCAAGAGCCCACAGAAACGCCGTTTAGCTTTCTGTCACAAAGGTTCCTCTTTATCTACTTGCACTAGTATGCTTTCAATCTGCTAGGTTGGAGGAGCTGGGACAGAGCCACATGATTTGTAGCTACTGAGAGTCTTATTCTCCATCAATTTGCCTAATTCCCTTCTAAAGCCATTCAGATTGGTGGCATTCACTATGTCTTGTAGAAAATTCCATAGTTTAATTGTGCTCAGATTTAAGCTTGTAACCAAACAGTGGGAAGAAAATATATTTAAGTGAGAGTCTGGATGGGAGGAAAAGTTGGCCGTGGGAAATGGAGGGTTCACCTCCCCACCTCTTGGAAATAATTAAACCTGTGTTCTGGACAATGGCTTCAAGAATTTTAATTAATGGGTGTTTTATTTTATTTTATTTTATTTTATTTTATTTTATTAAAATGCTTATTAAATTGAACCGCTTTTAATTTAAAATTTTTTATTCACTATCATCTCCTCCGCTGTGTCTCATTAAGCAAACCACAAAACCAAATAATACTGATGTTTAATAATCCACAAAGTAATATTTTGCTCCTGTCCTCAGCATTACCTCTGATGTGCAGATATATCCGAAACAACAATGACACCACATGGCAATTTAAGAAGACGTTGTGACTCCAATAAATATTCCTGTTCTGCCAGTGTTCTGCGTACAAATCTAGGTAAGATTTGCCTTACTTTTTATCTTTTGCTGTTGGATTAGATCCAGGTTAAGATCGTTTAACTTAAGGGTTCTTTTATCTCTTTTATGTATTTAATGTTTATGTGAAAAACATTTTGATATTTTTTCCTTTTATGAGATTGCACTGCACACACATTTAAATAAATAAACAAAAATTAAATAGCACCTCTCTTTAAATTACCAAATTTAATAACACTTTCCACATTGTCCAGATTCAGGCATCAAAGAAAATTGGAACCATTACATTGAATATGCCTTAAGAGCAATAGACCTGCATATTTTTCCCAGATCAAGATATTTCTTTCAAATTCTTTTTCATAGGGGGACACCGAGTGCAATTTCTGAATGCATTCGCAGTAACCAGGTACTGTGACTCAGGTGAATATAGCTTCACTGCAGGGAATGGTAAATTCTTTCAGATGAAGAGGCACTGCTGCAACACTGAACTGTGTAACAATGCAACTCTCAGCTGTAAGTTTCTGCATCATTTTGGAATCCTTAGGATGTTAGGGCTTTGCACTGGACTTGGCCAAGGGCTGGATCCTTAGTCAAGCAGCAGTACTCAGAGGATATGTGCCTCATTCAAATGGGGTGAGACAGCCAAAATGGCTATAGGTTGGGTTGAGCAGTTCAGCACTATTTGGGCCTCTCAAGGGGTGGAGAGGCAGGCAGGATGAAGAAGCAGGCAGGAGGAGAAATTGTTTTAAAAAAGGACCTACTGGGCAGCTACATCTCTGCCTGAGAAGGGATGGGTTCCCTTTCCAAACAGGCTTCTCCTGAATCTGTCCCAATGTCAGTCCTAAAACCAGACTGGGTCTAGATAATCTTTTCATCCAATAACACTTGCTGGTGCCCCACCAAAACTGTAAAGCCCTTGGGTGAATTACAATAATATAACATACAGGTACAAAAACAGATAAACCCATTAACATGCTCACTATACTTTTGATTTTGGCAGTTCCTGATCGCAACGTGCTGGCTGAAAATGGTTTGAAGTGCCCAGACTGCTTCTCCAAAGGGACCAAAAACCTAATAAAACAATTTTTAAAAAAAGAAAGAAAGAAAAGAAACTCCAGCTAGGAGCATAGGAAGTGGGGTGTGGTGGGTGCAGTCCGCCTCGGGTGTCACCCTGATGGGTGGTGACAATATGGCAGGTGGCACTCTCCGCAGGGCCTGCAGCATGCCCAAGCCATGCATCTCAAGAGCCCGCAGGCTCCACGCTGTCTGCCCACTGCCTCCCCCCCCCCAGCTGTAGGGCACCATCGGTGTGGGCGCTGCGCGTGCGCTGCCAGGCGGTTCGCCCTGTCCCTCGGCACCCCAGTCTTCCTCCACCACTGACTCCAGCCATCATTAGAGGAAGCTGATCTCTTAGAGTTCTCCATGATCCTGCAAACAATGGCCTGGTGGCCCTCTCTGTTGGCACATGCACCATCACCCCAGCAGGGCCGATCCTGGGTTTTGGCAAAGTGGGCAGCTGCTCCCCCCTCCCCACAGCACCATGGGCAAGAAACGCTCCCTAGAGCACTTGCTGGCCAAGCAGCATTGGGGGATTTGTATGCCAGCCAACCAGTTGATATTTTACCACACTGCCCCCCCCCCCAACACCATGTTTGGTCAGATTGTTTGCTGCCACGAGGAGGCGATATTCAGCGGTGATATTGTGTGTGATTTGTGGCTATGTTAAGGGTTAAGAGAGCCAGTGTGGTGTAGTGGTTAAGAGCAGTAGACTCTTAATCTGGTGAACCGTGTTCGTGTCCCCGCTCCTCCACATGCAGCTGCTTGGTGACCTTGGGCTAGTCACACTTCTCTGAAGTCTCTCAGCCTCACTCACCTCACAGAGTGTTTGTTGTGGGGAAGGATGGGAAAGGAGACTGTTAGTTGCTTTGAGACTCTGTAGGGTAGTGATAAAGCTGGACATCAAATCCAAACCCTCCTCCTTCTATTTTATCATATGACATCATCCATCAAACTCTGAGGGGTTGGGCATAAGCAATTGACAGGCGGTATTATCCTTAAACAAGTGCTGCCAGGTTGCTCAGTCCGTGGAATTTGGGGGACGGGACACTGTCTATGGCACCCTGTCTGAAGGCATCTAGGAGAGACAGACAGACCGGTTGTCATGCCCTGGGCTATAGTTCAATTTCAGGAGAGATGAGCTGGATGAGTTCAGGAAATCTCATATTTAAAATCATGATTTCTGTGCTAATCACACTTCTGCCTGTCTGGTCAAATGTGCTCCTTGGCAAGGCTTCCCCAAGACATGTTGCCCAGAGCCAGCCTATTAGCACAGTTGGCTCTGGCTGGCTTCAGGAGTTGCTCTCTGCCGTGGCACCACGTCAGCAAACAGCAAGCAGCTCCTGAAACCAACCAGAGCCAACTGCACTCCCAGGCTGGCCCCTTCTGGGCAACGGCCATTCGCCCGTTACTCCCGAGCCTCCCGTGATCTGTCAAAACAAAGGGGGAAGGGGAAGGAGATCAGGGAAGGCTCGGGAGTCACAAGCAGGTGCATTTATGTTTCACAGAGTGTGAAAGAAGGGTTTTGCACCTTTATACAATATGCATGTGTGCTTGGGCCCAGAGGAAAATCTCAACCTGGTGCCAGTAACCAGGTTGAGAGGTGGAGAAGTGGCCATCTCCCAGGGTGAGTGGCTGGATGAGGAATTCTCCAAGGTGAAAATGGGGAGGGCATGTCATTGGGAGCCAGGGAGTGTGCTTGCAACTTGTCAATGCTGTGACTTGTTTGCAAAAAATATTGAGGAAGTAATTGCTTGCATCCACTGGAAACTTGACCCCTCTGTTACTGCAGATGAATCTCAAGGGGTATGCAGAGCACAGTCTAGCCCTGTTGTCTATTGCCCAAGAGGCCACTGAAGAGGTGACCTGATTTTGGGGGAAGGGGCCAATCTGGTCTCTCAGGAGTGCAGTGCAGCTGTTTCTGCCACTGAGGCAGCAGTAGTGGGCAAGGAATTCTCTGGAGGCCAGATCTCCTGCTCTTATGGATCCAGCCGCCTAAGATGGTTGTCACACCTAGCCTCATGGTTGGGACAGTCCTGCACTTTAGAATGCCAGACTACTCATTCAGCCCCCTCACCCTCAGTATGTAACCAGCATTACAAATACCAAATGGGGAAAAGCTTTTACAGCTCTACAACTCCAGTGTAAGAACTCTGTCATATGAGACTCTGTGTATGAACTCTGTGCAATGTATTTTGTTTTGTTTTTAACCTCTTTTATGTATTTTATCTTTTGTAATCTCTTTGGCTAAACCAATAAATAATACTTGCATTTATATTTCAAAGAAACAGATCTGAGATCCGGCATTTTTTCCCCCATAACCATTTATTTCGTATTGTAATGAACATAATGAAAACTTAAGTATTTTTTATTGAAACATTGCAGGGTTCTTTGTAGTTATAATACACAATCCCCACACAACTGTCATGGAAATTCTACTCAATATCAATCCAGAGAAGATCCCAATGTATAGTTAGCAGAGTAAAAACTTCAACACGTTTCAGGATTCCCCCCAAAATAGACCGGAGGCAATTAATATTTCATCCAGCAGAGTTTTACTGCTGCTGAAGGCAAATGAACACAATGGTCACATATACAATGCATTCAGGATTGGCACTGTCCACAAGAAATCCAGTTGCAGCAGACTTCACATAAACTTACAATAACTTACAATAAGTCTAAACCTTAACACTATATACGGAACTCCACACCAGAAGGAAGAGATATAGAAAGAGAAATGAAACCTGGGCTCCTTCTGGCCTCTTAATATGACCTTAAAAAAGATAGATAGATAGATAATACTTTATTCGGCTATAAGCCCACAAGGTAAAACCAATCAATAAATAAAATAGCATTTTACATTCTAAAATATCAACTAAAATATTTCAACGCATAATCTCCTTCACGTTACATACAATCTCTAGATGTACCATATTGTGGCCTTGAATATAAAGATGGTGGATAGAGTTTACTAGATTTTTAATAGTCATGCAGCATTCCATGAAGTCTTTTATATGAAAGAACTGAATTCAGGAATCTGGCAACCTGTAATGTTCTATAAGAGTCAATGTCCTGGAGTAGATAGGCTAGATGTAATTCAGGTGGTTTAGCAACAGTTTCCAAGATGATTGAACTCAGAATCCTTGATCGGGGAACAATATATAAAGGACAATTAAACAAGATATGATAAAGAGATTCTATTGATTTGTTGTCACATGCGCATAAAACAGAGGTTTTACCGTTAGAAAATCTATTACTCAGCACATTTGAGGGGAACACATTAAATCTGGCTCTAACAAAAGCGAATCTATGCGACGCAACCAATAAGGTAGACAGATATCAAGGTATCTGGGACATAAATGTAATGCCCTGATTTATCGGGGAACATGTTCCTCCACCTGTAGTAAGATTTTGTGGCAAATCAACCTCCTCCAATCTTTGTTTGATGACCTTTTTTGCTGTAATTAGATCTAAATTTAGTATATCGGAAGGAGAGATTCCATAAGAGAACAGTTTGGAATGGATTTTTGTTGCCCATGGGCTGGTAAATTCATCTCTCCAAAGGCACTGAATAAGATGGTAATTGGGCAATTTATGCCAAAGGGACAGCCAGTAATTAAAGGCATGTCTCCACATCAGGATCTCTAAGGAAGGGGTCTTAAGTTCTAAGCGAATAGCCGAGTTGCTTACACAGGAGGGTAGTTTCAAAAGGCGTCTGAGAAAAAGATTTTGCAATGTCACCAGAGGCATGAGGTTTACAAAAGCGCCCCATAAAGGGACCGCATAGGCCATAGTTGCAACCACTTTTGCACTATAAACTTTTAAGGCAGATGGAACATGCATAGCCCCCTCTGTAAAGAAAAAGCGTAATAGAGCGTAGATAAGGGCTTTGCCCTTATTTTGTAAGTATGTGATATGCGCTTTCCATCCCATATTATACTGAAAGTAAATTCCTAGATATTGAAATTGTAACACAAAGCTCTTCTTTCATATTGGATGCAATCTTTTTAAGGAACTCTGTGGGAGTCAGCCAGATGTCTCTTCCAGTCTAGTCACACCTACATTGTCAGTGAACAGGTACTTTAAATGAATGTGTACTCACTGATGGTTGCCACATCTCTTTGAGGATCAGAAATTGGTGTTAAAATACACTAGCTTAGACTAAGTCAGATTTGTTGTTTTCTGTGTATGTATTTTCCCAAATGTTCCCTAATTCTTAAGTGACCTTCTTCTATGATCTTTTATTCCTAGATGGTAACAGGGTTCTTACTTCACAGTTGTTGTTGTTGTTGTTGTTGTTGTTGTTGTTGTTGTTATTTAATAAATATGTATTCTGTACTTTTTGTGCTTATTTGGATACAGTGTTGATTCAAACCAGAACATCAGCTCTCTTTCTGCATCCTGGGTGATATATTTTTCTGGAGACAGCTCCTGCTTTCTGGGTCACCCAGATGTCCTTTGTACCCACAGGTGTCTCCTGGACCTGAAGGGAAGAATGGCTAGCAAGAGTGGTGACATCCCAATATTCTGGGAGTTTGGCCTTTTGTTGAACAGAAATCAGAAGCCAACAAGAGAACAAGCTCTTAGAATGATGGGTCCTTTTCATAAGCTACAGGAATGAAAAGTTTGTAGATAACATCTCCTCTTATGACCTATCTTCAGTGATCTGCCTTCCGAACAGCTTTCATCTGCATTTTAAACAAAGAAACATTCCTATCTTCCCCATATTTCTATTTCCCCTCTCCTTCCTTCCTCCTTTCCTTTCCTTTTTCTCTTATTACCCCCTTTCTTTTCTCCTCTCTTTCCTACTTTTATGCTGTTCTCTCTTTTATAGACCCTAACATCATCACCATTACCATCATCTCTGCTAATATTTTTTTTAATTAAATATTTATTAGTTTTTCACAAATTATAAAAACACAAATCACCACAAAAACATACACACACACAAAACACCAAAAAACACCACATGTATAATTTCAAACCCTATTTTCATAAAAGATTTTCCCGACCTCCTCATACCTCCCCTTACTGCATTCCAATCTCTAATTAATTTTGATCAACAAAGCCTTCCCTAATTTCTAATAAATGAAATTTGAACCTTTCTTTTCATATTTACGTAATGATTACAGCATTCAACCTCATATTTTCCAAATCCACAACGTCTCAACATTCCACAATTTTACAATGTTTCTTAAGATAATCTTTAAATTTCCTCCATTCTTCTTCCGCTGTCTCTTTTCCCTGGTCTCGGATTCTGCCGGTCATCTCTGCCAGTCTCATATAGTCTATAACTTTCATCTGCCATTCTTCCACGGTGGGTAGTTCTTCTGTCTTCCAATACTTCGCGATCAGTATTCTTGCTGCTGTTGTAGCATACATAAAGAATGACCTGTCCTTCTTTGACACCAACTGGCCGACCATCCCCAAGAGAAAAGCCTCTGGTTTCTTCGGAAAGGTATATTTAAATACCTTTTTTATTTCATTATAAATCTTCTCCCAGAAAGCCTTAATCTTTGGGCACGTCCACCAGAGGTGAAAAAATGTACCTTCATTCTCTTTACATTTCCAACACTTATTGTCAGACAAGTGGTAAATCTTAACAAGTTTGACTGGGGTCATGTACCACCTATAAATCATTTTCATAATATTTTCTTTTAAGGCGTTACACGCCGTGAACTTTATACCGGTGGTCCACAACCGTTCCCAGTCTTCAAACATAATGTTATGACCAATGTCTTGTGCCCACTTAATCATAGCTGATTTAACTGTTTCATCCTGTGTATTCCATTTCAGCAGCAAGTTATACATTTTTGACAAGTTCTTAGTTTTGGACTCTAACAGTTCTGTCTCAAGTTTTGATTTTTCCACCTGAAAGCCATTTTTCCTGTCTGACTTAAAGACCTCCATTATTTGATAATAATGAAGCCAGTCACGCACTTTATCTTTTAGTTTCTCATAACTCTGCAATTTCCATTTGTCCCCCTCTCGTTCCACAATTTCCCAATATTTCGGCCATTTCAATCCCATATTAAGCTTTTTCACGGCCTTCGCCTCCATTGGCGATAACCACCTAGGAGTTTTATTTTCCAACAAATCCTTATATTTTGTCCAGACATTGTGTAATGCTTTCCTGACAATATGATTTTTAAAAGCTTTGTGAGCTTTAACCTTGTCGTACCACAAATATGCATGCCACCCAAAAATGTTATTAAACCCTTCTAAATCCAAAATATCTGTGTTCTCAAGTAGTAGCCATTCCTTCAACCAACAGAAAGCTGCTGATTCATAATAAAGTTTTAAATCTGGCAGGGCAAATCCCCCCCTTTCTTTTGCATCAGTTAATATCTTAAATTTTATTCTGGGCTTTTTGCCCTGCCAGACAAATTTGGAAATATCTCTTTGCCACTTCTTGAAACAATCCATCTTATCCACAATCTGCAAAGTTTGAAACAAAAATAACATTCTAGGCAATACATTCATCTTTATAACTGCAATTCGACCCAACAAAGAAAGCTTCAGTTTCGTCCAAATTTCCAAATCTTTTTTCACTTCTATCCAACATTTTTCATAATTATCTTTAAACAAATTCAAATTTTTTGTTGTCATATTTATCCCCAAATATTTCACTTTCTTAGCCACCGTTAAACCTGTCTCATTCTGAAACCTTTCCCTTTCCATAGGTGTTAAGTTTTTCTCCAAAACCTTAGTCTTAGTTTTATTCAATTTAAATCCTGCTACTTGACCGAACTCTTGAATCAGTTCTAAAACTCTTTTTGTACTAGATTCTGGCTCTTGTAAAGTAAGTACTAAGTCATCTGCAAATGCTCTCAATTTATATTGTTTAGCTCCGACCTGAATCCCCCTAACCAACTGGTCTCTTCTAATCCTATTTAGCAAAACCTCCAGGACCGATATAAAAAGTAATGGAGAGATTGGGCACCCCTGACGTGTTCCTTTTTCTATCTTAAATTCCTCTGTAACCACATTGTTCACAATAAGTTTTGCTTTCTGTTCTAAGTATATTGCACCAATACCATTTTCAAATCCTTGCCCTACCCCCATCCCCTGAAGATTTTTCTTCATGAAACTCCAAGAAATATTGTCAAAAGCTTTCTCCGCATCAACAAATATAAGGACAGCTTTAGTGTTTATATTAACTTCTAGCATTTCCAAAATGTCAATAATGTTCCTTACATTAGCTGACAAATGTCTTCTCGGGAGAAAACCCGCTTGGTCCTCATGAATCACCTCTGTCAAAACCTTCTTCAGTCTGTTAGCTAAAATATCAGCAAATATTTTGTAATCCACATTCAATAACGAAATGGGACGATAGTTCTTAAGCTGGGTCTTTTCTGTCTCCATCTTTGGTATTAGTGTAATGTAGGCCTCTCTCCACGAATCCGGTGCCCTTTTCCCCTCCAAAATTTCGTTGCAAACTTCCTTCATTGGTTGTATAATCCACTCCTTCAACATCTTGTAGTACTTGGAAGTGAGTCCGTCAGGTCCTGGAGATTTGCCCAATTGCATCTTTTGAATGGCACCTTCTATTTCTTGTTCAGTTATTTTCTGGTTCAACACAGTTTTATGTTCCTGGGAGATTTTTTGTAATCCATATTTTTCAATAAATTGATCTATATCCTCTTCTTTCTGAGGCCCTTGTGAATATAGTTGTTTAAAATATCTTTGAAAACAATTTCTAATCTCATTGGGCTTATGGATGTTCTTTCCTTCCACTTCTAGACTTGAAACCATATTTAATTTTTGTCTTTTGCGTAATTGCCAAGCCAGAAGTTTACCACATTTATCAGCTGATTCAAATGTCTTTTGTTTCATTTGTTTAATTTTCCACTCTATTTCTTGATTCATCAATTCCATATATTGTGTTTGGTAAAGTTTAATTTCTCTCAAAATCTCTTGGGACTTTGGTTTTAATCTTAATCTTTTTTCTCCATCCTTTATCTTCTCCAAAATCTTATCTTTTTTTCCATTCTGCATTCTCTTTTGGATTGCATTTTGTTGTATCAAAAATCCTCTCATTACAGCTTTACTTGCGTCCCAAATTACTCTTTTCTCCACATTGGTATTCATGTTTATTTCAAAATAATCTCTCAGGGTTTTTTGAGCCTTTTTGTATACCTCTTGATCTCTAAACAAGGTGTCATTCATTCTCCATCTAAAAGTGCCAGTTATTATTTGCTTCATTACCATTTTTACTGGGTTATGGTCGGAGCAAGTTTTTGGGCAGATTTCCACTTTTTTTATCTTTGATGCCATTCCTCTAGTGACCCAAATTTGGTCGATTCTAGTCCATGTCGATTTGGCTTCAGAAAAGATGGTTCCCTCTCTTTCAAGGGGGTTCCTTGTTCTCCATATATCAATCAAGTCCATATTGTCAGTCATTTCAAAAAAGGTTTTTGGTAATCTTCCATCCTTGGTCAGTGTTTGTCTTTGAGCTTTATCCATGTTCGTCGAAACTACTCCATTCATATCTCCCATCACTATTAAGTTATAGTCCAAATAGTCCAACAAAGTCTCATGCAACTTCTTAAAAAATTCTGATTTCCCCTCATTAGGTGCATATATTCCAACAATCAAAAATTTTTCTCCTTGAACTTGAATTTCAATTGCTAAGAATCTTCCTTGTTCATCTTTAAACATAAATTTTGGTAACAGTTTCTCTTTTGCATATATCACAATCCCTCTTTTTTTAACTCTATCAGATGAAATAAATTCTTGTCCCAATTTCTTATTCACTAATAGTTTCCTATGTGACCTTGTCACATGGGTTTCTTGTAAACAAATCAAATCCAATTGTTCTTTCTTTAAAATATGAAAAACAGCTTTCCTCTTTCGGGGCATGTTGAGGCCATTACAATTCCAACTTAGAAGTTGCAGGGCCATGATGAGACTATTTAGTTCCTCCTACTGCTCCAAGGCGTTGTTCTTCCTCTGTCGGTGGCAACAATCCAAATGATAAGTTTGCAATGTCCAGTATTTCTTTCTCTGATGCTCCCAGCCCTCCTCCAAGTTCCACCTCCTTTTGTAGATCTTCTTCGTGGTCTCTGAAAAATAGATCTTTCTCACTCAGAGATCTTATTCTTATCTTCCTTCCTTTATACTTAAAAGATAGGCCTTGTGGGTATTCCCATCTGAAGAATATCTTATTTTTTTTCAATAAAATAGTCAGATCCTTGTAGTTTGCCCTTATCTCTTATCTCTTTCTTCTTTAGATCTTAATGTTATCAAACAGTCTCTTGCTCTGTTTTTCCTTTGCTTTGTACCAAGTGTGAATGCACTCACTATTTTAAATTCTTCCTGCTCCAGATCCTGTTGCCAAAAATCCACAAATTCTTTTGTTATGAACTCCACCAGGTTGTCCCCCTCCTTTTCTGGAATAAATCTTAACCTTAAATTCCTTTCTTTCCTTTGTAATTCAATCAGGTCATGTTCCTCCAATCTCTTGACAACCAGTGGTATCCTCTCCTGAGTTGCCACAGCAATATCTTTTGCTTCTTCTGCAATTTTTCTGGTGGTGGCTGAATCTTCCAAAAGTCTTGCAATAGTCTCAGTATTAGAATTCACTTTCCTTCCAAGGTCATCAATGCTTTTCGTATTCAAATCAATTTTTTTTGCTAGCTCAGCCACTTGTTTATTGGTTTCTGCGACTTGTTTATTGGTTTCCACCACTTGTCTACTGGTCTCAATCCCCTGCCTGGTCAAATTTTCCAAAGATGCATTTATTTTATTAAGAGCTTGGGCCAGGGGATCTTCTGCAGACATTGCTCTGGCTTTTATTTGAGAGGCAACAGCTGCTCCTGTGCCACCAGACGTTGAAGCCCTTCGTTGATGAGAACTGTCAGTTTTGTATTGTCTACCAGATCTTAAACTTGCTTTCTCTTCAAATTTCCCCTTCTCTCTATCCATAACACTCTCATTCAAAGCCAAGGTCACTTCCCAGACTTTTACTTTCGTTTCTTAAGGGGAATTTCCACTCAGCTTTACTATATTGGCTCAATTGGTAGTGTAACAAGAACGTCCACTAGGGGGTATAACAGCTATTTTTGTATCTTGTAAAGTCCCTTTTCCAGTTTGCCACAATTTCAAACTGTTTAAAATGTTATTTTGTATTTAAAGTCTCTCCTGAAGTAATGTATCTTATGCAGAGTTAATGTAACAACTTCTCCTAGTGCGTTGACAGCCCTTCATTAATTCCCTTGTCCAGGCAGTCCGACTCCAGAAAATCAAAACAGCGGTAGCTTTTCCCCTTTAGGGTCGTACCTTTCTTGCAGGCACACAAAAGTTCAATTTCCCCTCCCCTTCGCACCTGCCCGACTGGGGGGGGGGGTAGTCTTCAAACGGTAGATTTTCAACTTTAAAAAAGATCTTATCTTTAGTTGCAGCTTACAGTTCCTTTGTTTAAAATCTTTACAGCAGGGAGAGGCAGACTTCCTTTTTGTACCTTTCCCGTGATAGTTCCGATTTTTTACTGATAAAGTTTTAATAAATCCAATCTGTTCATCCTACTCACGAGTAGTTGCTTTTAGTCCGAATTCCATAGAAGAAATTAGCGCTCTCCGATCATGGCGATGCGGCTTCACTCCACAGGCTGTATCCGACCCTCAGCACCGCGCCGCTCTCCCGTCACCGCTCCGAAGCCTTTAAAAAGGCTCTTTTGCGGTTCAGGGGGGGCGCAAAAGGTGCCCACCGGGTCTTCTAGCTCACAGGAATCCGCTCCTGTGATTTTTAAGGGTCCCCGCTTCGCCGTAGCGGCAGGACCCGAACCCGTGGAGCAGACCTCCCTCGGAGCTCCGAGGGAAATCCGCCATTAATCGCTGGCGCTAACTGGAAGTCTGTAATATTTCTATTTAAATATACCTCTTTCTACTCATTTCCTTTGTATAGGTGTGTCTTTCGTATTTTCTGATACTAACAGTATTCAGCTATCTCCAAATCTCAGAATTTAAGATATCTCAACCACATGATAATATGAAAGCATTGGTCTGAGCTTTTACAATAAAATAAAATGAAAAAATAAAATAAAATAAGGCTTAATGTGCTGTCAGTGGTGGTGAGGGAAATCTCAACCTGATGCCAGTAACCAGATTGAGAAGTGGAGAAGTGGACATCTCCCAGGGTGAGAGGCTGGGTGAGGTATTCTCCAAGGTGAAAATGGGGAGGGCATGTCATTGGGAGCCAGGCAGGGTGCTTGTGACTTGTCAATGCTGTGACTTGTTTGCAAAAAATATTGAGGATGAAATTGCTTGCATCGACTGGGAACTTGACCCCTCTGTTACTGCAGATGAATCTCAAGGGGTGTGCAGAGAACTGTCTAGCCCTGTTGTGTTCAATGAGTTTTAGTTGGTCAAAAGAAACAAAGATCATCAAGCTGGAGGCAAAACAAAATGACCACCTCAGTTTCTCTCTATCTTTTGTGGTTGGCTGTCTTAACTGTATTTTGTTCTGAAGTTGTTCTATGGGTTTTTGGACCTCAATAAAGATTTTATATATATATATATATATATATATATATAAAAAATCTCCACAGGAAACAAGGAATGGAGGAGACTAGCAGCACCTCCTAATTCTCCAAGAGCCCACTGAAGAGGTGACCTGATTTGGGAGGGGAGGTGTAAATCTGGTCTCTAAGGAGTGCAGCTGTTGCTGCCACTGTGGCAGCAGCAATGGGCAAGGAATTCCTTGCAGGCCAGATCTGCTGCCCCTATAATTATCTCTGGCAGGCATGCAGCCTGATAAGCGGCAAGGACTCTCTGTCAGTTTTATGTAAGTTTGTTTACAAGAAAAACACATCCAGAGTATGGCGTGCCACAGACAAAGCACAGCCTCTTTCTTCTCCTTCTCTCTCGCTCTGCCAGTGAAGTCTGGAGCCTGCCTCCCCCAGTTTGTCTCTGGGCATACTGCCAAACCTTCGCACTGAAATGTCAGGAATGCCAGCCATCTTTAATGGCTGCCTGCCTGGCCCCCTCCTTCTGATCCTTCATTCCATAGGGTGGTGATCTAGTTGCAGAGAGAAGCCTGTAGCATGCTCTCTAATGAGGAGAGTGCGCATCCTGGCCAGCTCATCCAGTAAGTCCCCATTAAGCCCGGCTCGATACAACGCCACGAGGGGCTTCTCCCCCCACTCCAGCTGTTGCCACCACATATTGAACTCCGTCCTATATTGAATCACTGTTCTACTCCCCTGCCTCAAATTAAGAAATTGCCTGGAAGCGGCAGTCTGCCTCTGGGGGTCTTGGAACATCGTATGCATGACGCCAAAATCCTGCCTTTCTTCTCCTTCCCTTCCATTGCTCTTAAAGCTTCCCCACTCTCCTCATTCAGGGACTGAATGGCTGGCCTGTCTCTTCCCCAGAGGGATGCGGGTGGCGCTGTGGTCCAAACCACTGAGCCTCTTGGGCTTGCCAATCACGGGGTGAGCTCCCGTTGCTCTGTCCTAGCTCCTGCCAACCTAGCAGTTCAAAAGCACACCAGTGCAAGTAGATAAGTGTGGTGGGAAGGTAAATGGCATTTTCGTGTGCTCTGGTTTCCATTACAGTGTCCCGTTGCACCAGAAGCGGTTTAGTCATGCTGGCCACATGACCCAGAAAGCTATCTTTGGAGAAGCGCTGACTCCCATGGCCTGAAAGCGAGATGAGCGCCACAACCCCATAGTTGCTTAATCGTCCAAGGGTGCTTCACCTTTTTTACCTTTCTTCCCCAGAAGACACCGCCTCAGACTCTGACTTATCTGATGGTCGCCTGGCTTCCAACACTTCCTCTCTTCCTCTTGAGAACAAGCAGATAATTCTCTGGGAAGGAGGGGTGGGCTGTCCTCTCTAAACTCAAACAGACAGCTTGCGTCTGCAGAGTTAACCCTTTGCTAGCTCAGCTCAATTTCTGAGGCTGACTGTCCTGCTGTGCTCTGGGGGGCCATGTTCCTGACGACCCCTATCAATCCAGCCACCTAAGATGGTCACCACACCTTGCTTCATGGGTGGGACCATCCTGCACCTTGATATGCCAAACTATACATTCAGCACCCTCACTATGTAACCTGCATCACAAATACCAAATGGGGGAAAGCATTTACAGCTGTGACTCCAGTGTATGAAGTTGTCATAGTTGAAGGATGCTATCGCCGGATTCCCTTTGTAGAAAAAGTTTCCCTACATGGAGATAAGGTTCTGAAATATTTACCCAACTACTTGCTGGTTTGTCCCATCTATGAGGACTTAAGAGAAGTTTTGTTCAAATATTTAAACCTCCCAAATGAGAGATGGATTGGGTATATGATAAACTTTTTATTAAGGGACAAGTGCCCATACACCTCTGAAAAAGTGGTCTGTTCTGCCTTTACAGTGACGATTATAAGGAGAAAAAATAATTCTGCTTTTATCCTGTTTTATGTATTTTTGATTTTGTAATTGCTTCAGCTAAACCAATAAATAATAATTGCATTTGTATCTGAATCAGAACTAAGAATCAAAATTTTATTTCCCATAACCATTTATTTTGTTTTGTAATGATCATAATGAAAACTTAACTATTTGTTAATGATACACTACAGGGTTCTTTGTAGTTAGAATCTACAACGCCCACATTTTGACCCATTTTTCTCTACCCCTTGCTTCACCTCCACCAAAAGCAAAAAAGAAAGAACCACAGATCCTGCAACCTGGATTTCACCACTAGGCCTCCAATTTCCCCTCATTGCCATGGATTTTGCAATACACAAGGAGGAGGTCTACACTGTCCTATTTACCCTTCATGTTCAGGCTGGTGTGAGATTCCTGAAGCATTATAACATCTTTTTTCGGTAATAAAAAGGACATATCCCCCAGATCCAAGTTTTCTTCTGTGGATGGCACAAAAATCTGTTGTTCCACAGCCTTGGAACGTGAAATCTTGGAGCCTAGTAAAAGCTGAGGGAAAAGAAAACAAATATTGACATAAGTCCTTTACCCAGGGACTAGAAGATTCTGCCTGTGACAGTGAATGAGAATTTTAATTAGTTAGTTTTAAAATGTGTATATTTAAAAAATCTGAAAAATATCATAATTTCATTGGAACATGAATATACAAAATTTTCAACATGAAGTTCAGATAAAAAGAAGCTCATATGTAATTCAGAATTGCCATCATACCCAAAGGAGTCTCATGATTATTAATAAACAGTTTATCTGTCAGGCTTCAAGAAATCAGAAAAGTAGAGGGCAGCTCCCACCATTCCTCCTCAGTCCAGCCTCTGACATTTTATTTATAAAATATAATGAAAGTAGAGAATCTGAAAACAGGCCTAATTAACTAGATTAAGCAGATCAAATTCTTGTGTGCAGCTGAGTTGCAATAAAATGGGAGGAACTCTATCCCTGCTATCTCCTGGGCATGTTAAAAGTCACATGCTGTGGCCACACAGCAAGATTTGAAAACAACACTCCCTCCCTGGTGTGGCAACCTTGAGTGTTTTAACCTGGCATGAGACAACAGTGTGATGCAGCGACACACAAACAAAAAGCTGGAGATGCACTTCATTGTCTCTCAGGATGGTTGGATGCCCACTGAGGCTTCCTCATTGCCCCACTGTGATCTAAGCATCCAGAGAATCCTCCTTTTATTTTACAAGTTTCCAAGAGCGGAAATTCTGTTGCACAACTGTAAATCCTTGCACTAATGGTCTGAGTTAGCCAGATACTGCTCAATGTAACAGAATTTAAGAAAACTTATTACATGCCTTTTACATAATAAATATGCTTTTTGAGCAAGGGGGACATTTTGTCCTCGACTGCAAGCCAATGGTGGACAGATCCAGATGCAACTGGGGTGAAGCAATGAATGCACTTTATGGTTTTTTTAAATAAGATATTTATTGAGGTTTTCCATTTTATACAAAAAAAGAAAACATAAAGAAAAGAAAAAATATTAAAAACACAAAATTTTCAAAGCCTGTTTTCAAAAACATACTTCCTTGACCTCCTCATACCTCCCGTTCTTGTTTTCTAGTTCAAATTATTTATCCCGCAAATCCTAATCTCTTAGCATCACAATCAGCTAACACCTTGTTTTCTATTCAACTTCTTAAATTATTATGACTTAAACATTATTTATACAAAAAAAAGAAAACATTTCTTCCATAATCTTTTACCATAACAGCTAAAGACCACTTAATTTCAATCCAACCCCCTTCAACATTCAATAATATTACAATGTTTCTTTAAGTAGTCCTTAAATTTCTTCCAATCTTCTTCTGCCGACTCTTCTCCCTGGTCGCGGATTCTGCCAGTCATTTCTGCCAGTCCCATACAGTCAATCAACTTCATCTGCCATTCTTCCAGAGTGGGTAAATCTTGCGTCTTCCAGTGCTTTGCTATAAGTATTCTTGCTGCTGTTGTTGCATACATAAAGAAAGTTCTGTCCTTCTTTGGCACCAATTGGCCGACTATGCCCAAGAGAAAGGCCTCTGGTTTCTTCAAGAAGGTATATTTAAATACCTTTTTCATTTCATTATAAATCATCTCCCAGAAAGCCTTAATCTTTGGGCACGTCCACCAAAGGTGAAAGAATGTACCTTCAGTCTCCTTACATTTCCAACATTTGTTATTGGGCAAGTGATAAATTTTAGCAAGCTTGACTGGTGTCATGTACCACCTATATATCATTTTCATAATATTCTCTCTTAAGGCATTACATGCCGTAAATTTCATACCGGTGGTCCACAACTGTTCCCAGTCAGCAAACATAATGTTATGACCAATATCTTGTGCCCATTTAATCATTGCAGATTTAACCATTTCATCCTGCGTATTCCACTGCAACAGCAACTTATACATTTTTGACAAGATCTTAGTTTTAGGTTCTAACACTTCTGTTTCTAATTTAGATTTTTCCACCTGGAAGCCAATTTTCTTGTCCAAATTGTAAGCCTCCATTATCTGATAATAATGAAGCCAGTCCTGCACTTTGTTTTTTAGTTTCTCAAAACTCTGTAGTTTCAACCTGTCTCCTTCTTGTTCTAAAATTTCCCAATATTTCAGCCAGTTGGCCTCCATATTGAGCTTTTTCTGAGCTTTCGCTTCCATTGGCGACAACCACCTTGGGGTTTTATTTTCCAATAAATCCTTATATCTAATCCAGACATTAAACAAAGATCTCCTAACAATATGATTTTTAAATGCTTTATGTGCTTTAACCTTGTCATACCACAAATATGCATGCCACCCAAAAACATTGTTAAAACCTTCTAAGTCTAAAATGTCTGCGTTCTCAAGAAGCAACCACTCTTTCAGCCAGCAAAACGCTGCTGACTCATAATAAAGTTTAAAGTCTGGCAGGGCAAATCCACCCCTTTCTTTTGCATCAGCTAAAATCTTAAATTTTATCCTGTGCTTCTTGCCCTGCCAGACAAATTTAGAAATATCTTTCTGCCACTTCTTGAAACAGTCCATCTTGTCCACAATTTGCAGTGTTTGAAACAAAAACAACATTCTAGGCAATACATTCATCTTTATAGCTGCAATTCGACCCAACAAGGAAAGCTTCAAATTAGACCAAATTTCTAGATCCTTTTTCACTTCCATCCAGCATTTTTCATAGTTATCCTTGAACAAATTCCCATTTTTAGCTGTCATATTGATCCCCAGGTATTTCACTTTCTTCACAACAGTTAAACCTGTTTCATTCTGAAACTTCTCTCTTTCAAACAATGTTAAGTTTTTCTCTAAAACCTTAGTTTTTGACTTATTCAGTTTAAATCCTGCCAGCTGACCAAATTCTTGAATTAGTTCTAGAACTCTTTTGGTACTAGATTCTGGCTCCTGTAACGTCAAAACTAGGTCATCTGCAAATGCTCTCAATTTATACTGTTTGGCTCCGACCTGAATACCTTTAACCAGCCGGTCCCTTCTAATCATGTTCAGCAAAACCTCCAGGACCGATATAAAAAATAATGGGGAAATTGGGCACCCTTGTCTTGTCCCTTTTTCTATCTTAAATTGTTCCGTAACCACATTATTTACAATTAATTTAGCCTTTTGTTCAGAATATATTGCACCTATACCATTTTCAAAACCTTGGCCTACCCCCATACCCTGTAGGTTCTTTTTCATAAAACTCCAAGAAATGTTGTCAAAGGCTTTTTCCGCGTCCACAAATATCAAAACCGCTTTAGTGTTTATGTTCACTTCTAACTTTTCCAGAATGTCAATGACATTCCTCAAATTATCAGATAGGTGTCTTCCCGGTAGAAAGCCCGCTTGGTCCTTATGAATCTCTTCAATCAATACTCTTTTCAATCTCTTAGCCAAAATATCAGCAAAAATTTTGTAATCCACATTTAATAAGGATATGGGACGGTAGTTCTTAAGTTGAGTCTTTTCAGTCTCTGTCTTCGGTATAAGTGTAATATAGGCCTCTTTCCACGTTTCTGGTGCCCTTTTCCCTTCCAAAATTTCATTGCAGACCTCCTTCAGAGGTTGGATTAACCAATCCTTCAAAGATCTATAATATCTGGAAGTCAGCCCATCCGGTCCCGGAGACTTGCCCAATTGCATATTTAGGATGGCACCTTCTATCTCTTGGTCAGAAATTTTACAGTTCAACAATACTTTACTTTCTTGTGAATTTTTTTGTAATCCATTTGTTTTCAACAATTCATCAATACCCCTTTCATTCTGTGGCCCTTGTGCATATAGTTGTTTAAAGTACTTCTGGAAGCAATTTCTAATCTCATTTGGATTATGTATGTCTTTTCCTTCTACTTCCAGGTTTGTAATGGTGTTCAGTTTTTGTCTTTTTTTCAATTGCCAAGCCAGTAATTTCCCACATTTGTCCACCGATTGAAATGTCTTCTGTCTCATCTGTTTGATTTTCCATTCTATTTCCTGGTTCATCAGTTCCATATATTGTATTTGATAAACCTTTATTTCTCTCAAGATCTCCTGCGACTTTGGCATGACTCTCAATTTTTTCTCACCTTCTCTTATTTTCTCCAAAATTTTATCTTTTTTCTCATTTTGCCTTCTCTTTTTTAATGCATTCTGTTGTATCAAAAACCCTCTCATCACAGCTTTACTTGCGTCCCAGATTACTCTTTTTTCAAAATTTGTTGCCAAATTTATTTCAAAATAATCTCTTAAAGTCTTTTGGGCCTTGTTATACACTTCTTCATCTCTAAATAAGGTGTCATTCATCCTCCATCTAAAGGTGCCGGTTGTTGTTTGCTTCATCTCCATCTTTACAGCATTATGGTCAGAGCAAGTTTCAGGGCAGATCTCCACTTTTTTTATCTTCGGTGCCATTCCTCTAGTAATCCAAATTTGGTCAATTCTGGTCCATGTCATCTTGGCTTCAGAGAAAAAAGTTCCCTCTCTCCCCAGGGGGTTCTTAGTTCTCCAAATATCAATCAAGTCCATGTTATCAGTCATTTCAAAGAAAGTTTTTGGTAGTCTACCATCTTTGGTGACTACCTGTTTTTGCGCCTTGTCCATATTAGTAGATACAACTCCATTCATATCTCCCATCAAAATTATGTTATAGTCCATAAAGTCCATAAGAGTCTCATGCAACTTCTTGAAAAAATCAGATTTCCCCTCATTCGGTGCACACACCCCTACTATCAAAAATTTCTCTCCTTGGAACTGAATTTCAATTGCCAAATATCTTCCTTGCTCATCTTTAAAAATAAATTTCGGTAAAAGTTTCTCCTTTGCATATATCACCACTCCTCTCTTTTTAACTTTGTCTGATGAAATAAACTCTTGTCCTAATCTTTTATTGATGAGTATTTTCCTGTGTAGCCTCATTACATGTGTTTCCTGTAAACAAATCAAGTCCAATTGTTCTTTTTTTAATATGTGAAAAACAGCTTTTCTCTTTCTAGGGGAATTCAGTCCATTACAATTCCAGCTTAAAAGTTGCAGAGACATGGTTGGTTACTTAGTTTCCCCTCCCACTGCACCAAGTTGTTGTTCTTCTTCTGTCGGTGGCTTGTCTTTCCCTGAACCAGGGAATCCAAATGATAAATTTGCTATGTCCAAAATTCCTTTTCCTAACGCTGATGGGTCCTCACCAGACTCCACTTCCTTCTGTAGGTCCTCTTCGTAATCTTTCAAAAACTTGTCCTTATCGTTTACTGTCCTTATTCTTATTTTCTTTCCTCTGAATTTAAAAGACAGACCTTGGGGAAATTCCCACCTGAAAAGTATTCTATTTCTTCTCAGCAGAATGACCAAATCTCTGTAGTAGGCCCTTACATCCAAAATATGTTTAGGTATATCCTTAAACATTTCCATGAAGGCATCTTCAATTTCCAGAGTTCTTTGGTAGTGCAGTTTCAGAATTTTATCCCTTTCCTCCTTTGTTCTTAAAATGATCAAGCAGTCTCTTGCTTTATTCTTTCCTTGTCTTCTACCAAGTCTAAATGCACTCACTATCTTGAATTCTTCCTTCCCCGGGTCTTGCTGCCAAAATTGTAACAGTTCCTTTGTGAGAAAGTCTACCAAGTTATCTTTCTCACTTTCTGGTACGCCTCTAAGTCTTAAATTCCTCTCCTTCCTTTGTAACTCTATCATGGACAATGTCAGGTCATGCTCTTCTAATTTCTTATATACCAGTGGTATCTTCTCTTGAGCAGCGGTTGCAATTTCCTTGGCTTCCTCCGCTAACTTTCTAGTTGAGGCCGATTCCTCCAATAGTTTTTCAATAGACTGTGTATTAGAATTCACCTTTTTCCCAATTCATTGATACTTGAGGTGTTCAGATCAATTTTTGCTGAGGCCTCAGCTACTTGTTTATTTGTCTCAGCCACTTGTCTATTTGTCTCTGCAACCTGGTTGGCTAATTTCTCCAAAGATGCATCTATCTTGCCCAATGCTTGAGCCAATAACTCTTCGGATGACATAACTTTTGATTTTGCCTGTGAGGCAGCAACTCCTGCTGTACCCGCTGCTCCAGCTGTTGAGGCCCTTCTCTGATGTGTAGTGTCAGTCTTGTATTGTCTACCAGAGCTGGTGGTTTTTTCCTGTGCCAGCTCTATCTTCCCTTTTCCATCTGCCATAACACTCTCATACACAACCCAAGGTCAGTCCCACGCCTAGGAAGTTTGTTTTGAAAAGGAATTTTCCACAGCTTGGTTACTTGACTCAGAAGTTATTGCAACATAGTCACCTCTAGGGGACACATTCCAGCTTCATTTTGCAACTTTTAAACAAATAAAGTCCTAATAGGTCCCCAATATCTCTAAAGTCCAGTTTTCAAAGTCCTAAAAAGTTACTTTACTTTCCAACATAATTCTATACAAAGTTTCCTTTGCAGAGTTAAGTCAGAACTTTTTTACTCTTGCAGTTTTGACAGTTCTTCCCACTGATCAGCTTCCCTGTCAAAGGCAGTCCGTTTCCAGGTTTTAAAATCAGCAGATATACTTTTAATTTCACTTTTCTTGCAGGACAGGTATCTCTTAAGTCTCTCCCCACTGTCCCTGCAAACAGAGGGGGAAATTTCCTTTTTGGTGCTAGATTTTAATCCTTTCAAAAACGTCTTTCTCAGTCACAGCTTTAAAGTCCCTTTGCTTTGATCTCTTAACAGTCCGGGAAGGCAGACTTCCTGTTTTTACCTTTCCCGTTTCGGTGCCAAATTCTTTATAAATTTGTTCCAAATAAGTCTCTAAATCCTACTCATGGGTAGGTTTTTTTGGTATCCAATAGTCCAGCAAAGAAATCAGCGCTCTCCGACCCTGGCTGTGCGGCTTCACTTTGCGGAGACGGTTAGACGGCTCTCAGCTCCGCGCCGCTCTCCCCCAGTCTGTTCAGGAGTCTTTAAAAAGGCTCCTTCGCAGTGGAGGGGGGCACAAATGGAGCCTGCCGAGCCTCCGGTTCACAGGCTTCCCCACCTGTGACTTTTTCGGGTCCCCACTTTGCTGCAGCGGTAGAACCCAGCTCCGCAAAGCCGATTCCCTCCGGAGCTCAGAGGGAATCCGCCATTTCGGTCGCTGGCGCTGACCGGAAGTGCCCAATGAATGCACTTTATACTTTTGTTCAGAAGGGTGTTTTTTAATAATAATAATAATAATAATAATAATAATAATAATAATAATTTTTATTTATTTATACCCCGCCCTCCCTAGCCAAGGGGAATACTCCTTGGACAAGCAAGTGGCATTATGAGAGTTAAAGGACACAGTCCAGGCAGGCAAAACACTAAGGAAGGGTGCAGAATGGTGCCAGTGAGAGATGTGGACCCTCTCACATTTCTAGTAATATGCAAGGGAAAGGGAAGGGAGGGGGAGAATAGGAGAACAGGAATGAGTCTGCATGACCCATCCGATGACTAGGCCCTTTCCCCCTGCCCAAGTAGCAATGTTACCTCTAGAAAGAGATCCTTTAAAAACAACACACTGGGTCTCATTCTCAAGGCAGTTGATGGTCTTCTCACTTTTACACTGTGTGGCTCCTTTGGAGAAGCAGGTTGGGCACTTCAGGCCATTTTCAGACAGCACGTTGCGATCAGGAACTGCCAAAATCAAAAGTATAGTGAGCATGTTAATGGTTTTATCTGTTTTTGTACCTGTATGTTATATTATTGTAATTCACCCAAGGGCTTTACAGTTTTGGTGGGGCACCAGCAAGTGTTATTGGATGAAAAGATTATCTAGACCCAGTCTGGGTTTAGGATTGACATTGGGACAGATTCAGGAGAGGCCTGGTTGGAAAGGGAACCCATCCCTTCTCAGGCAGAGATGTAGCTGCCCAGTAGGTCCCTCTTCTTCACAGTTTCTCCTCATGCCTGCTTCTTCGCCCTCCCTGCCTCCCCACCCATTGAGTCGGCCCTAATAGTGCTGACCTGCTCAACCCATATAGCCATCTGGGGCGGTCTCACCCCTTTTGAATGAGGCCCAGGTCCTCTGAGTACTGCTGATTGAGTAAGTATCCAGCCCTTGGCCAAATCCAATGAAAAGCCTAACATGTTGTGGATTTTAAAATTATACAGAAACTTACGGCTGAGAGTTGCATTGTTACACAGTTGAGTGTTGCAGCAGTGCTTCTTCATCTCAAAGAATTTACCGTCCCCTGCAGTGAAGCTGTAATTGCCTGAGAAACAATCGTAGGATGTCGTGCATTTATTCAAAAGTTGCACTCGATGTCCCCCTATGAAAAAGAAATTGAAAGAAATATCTAGATCTGAGAAAAATATTCAGGACTATTGCTCCTAAGGCACATTCTTGGTAATGGTTCCAATTTTCTTTGATTCCTGAATCAGGACCTTTTCAAACTAACAATATGGAAAGTATTATTAAATTTGGCAATCTAAAGTAAGGTGCTGTTTGTTTGTTTGTTTGTTTGTTTGTTTGTTTGTTTAAATGTGTGTGCACTGCTATAACATAAGAGGAAAAAATATCAAAATGTTTTCCAGCAATAATACATACCGTATTTTTCACTCCATAGGGCGCACCGGACCATAGGGCGCACCTAGTTTTATTCCCCTCCCCCCAGCCCCAAAGAGCAAAGAAACCAAGACAGCCAGTGGGATCCATCCCGCTGGCTGTCTTGGCTTCCTCTTTAGCCATACACAACCTCTCCAGCCAGGAGAGGCTGTGTGGGGCTTCGATTTTTGCCGTGGGGCTGGGGTGGGGGAAGCCCGAGCTTCCACCGACCCCAGCCCCCAGAACAGGTCCTGGAGCGGAGACAAAGTTGTGCAGCTGCCCAAAGCCCGCACCCCGGGCTTCGGGCTGCAGGCTGCTATCCGCAAGCCTTCGGAGCCTGGCGGGAGTTCCCACCGCGCTCTGAAGGATTGCGGATAGCTTCCTGAAGACTGGAGAGCGAGAGGGGTTGATGCGCACCAACCCCTCTCGCTCTCCAGGCTTCAGCGAAAGCCTGCATTCGCTCCATAGGACGCACACACATTTCCCCTTCATTTTTGGAGGGGGAAAAGTGTGTCCTATAGAGCGAAAAATAGGGTAAAAGATATAAGAAAAACCACATTAAAAGTAAATCAATAGATATCAATTAACCAGTGTGGAAAGATCTATTCTTAATGATCTGCATAGCCCAGGTGGAACAGAATAGTTTTCTGCAGGCATTTATGAGTTCAGCTCTCTGCCACAAGTAGTAGTCTCTTGCCTCCATAATCCATAGGACCAACCTCTTTTTTTATATTTGCAATTAATTTGTATAATGCTTTAAATTTGGAATGTATGCAGAACTTCATTTCACATCAAATTTCAAGCACAAGGACTCATGCCTTCTCCTATACATCTGACAATACATGTGCCATACACTGCATTCTCTCTGCTAGTCGATCATAACAGTTTGCAGGGTGGGGGAAATGCTTCCCTGAACTCCTGTTGCCCAGTGCAAGAAACTTGGCAAGACATTGCATTGCACCAGCCTTACTGCCCATTTGCCCCTCTCCCTCCAAGAATGTACCAGTGATGTTGGAACAGATCCCACCCAGATGTTGGAACCATCCCACCCAGGATTGCCCCAAGGCATTTTGGCGCCTCAGACGAACCAGAAATGGCACCCATGTCCTTCTAGGTAGAAGGGGTGGGTGAATCAGGATCAAGCAAGGGGATCAAAACAACCTTAACCAATGGTTGAAGTATGAAAGAAGTTCATCAGGTTGGAGGGGCCCACACTGAATCAAGCTGGGTAACGGAAACCCTTTTTAATAGGTGAACTGCAAGAATACTTCCGTAATGATGGTTCCTTCCTAATCATTTCATCACTGAGAGTTATTTCAAAATTACTTGAGGGGAGAGGGGGAGCCATGAAAGTGTGAAGCACCTTCGTTTCCCATCCCAATTGCTCAGCTTTTTTAATAGATCTGTGAAAGGAGTCTCAATTTCAATGTCATTTATGGCAAAGGGGATATTCATGTTATATTCTAGGCTTATTGTCTAGTTTGATAACCAAAACTAAATTGGAGTTCATTATTCATTTCATGTTGATGCAAATCAAGTTCCTTAAGCTTGGAGATAAGCGCCCAGATTCAGCCATTGGTTGTGATCAGGTGATGTTATATTCCCCATTTTCATATGCAAGCTATGGCTTACTTCAGGATTGGGAAGCTATGATCCTCCAGATGTTGTTGGACTACATCTCCCATCATCCCTGACTGATGGCCAGGCTAGCTGAGGCTGATGGGAGTTCTAATTCATCTATAGCTGAAGTGCTACAGCTTCCGAAACTCACTTTTTTCATGGGTGAATTGCCCTACCATAGACTTCTATATGCTATAGAACACTAATCTAATACAACAGCAAAAGACAAAAAGGCAGGAAAATCTTACTTATATTTGTACGCAGAACACTGGCAACACAGGAATCTTGCTTGGAGTCACAAGTTGTTTTAAGATAGCTATTGTAGGTCATTCCAGTGTTGTTATAAGTAAATCTGCATTTCAGAGGTAATACTGAAGACAGAAGCAAAAGTTTACTTCATGGATTATTATTATTATTATCATTATCATTATCATTATTATTAGTTGATTTTGCAGTTTGCTTAATGAGACTAAGAAGAGGAGGTGATAGTAAATTAAAAGGGGTTCAATTTTAAAAGCATTTTAACAGAATAAAATAAAAGGAAAGGAAATGAGTAAAACACTCATTAATTAAAACTCTTGAAGCCATTGCCGACAACACTAGTTTACAGGAGAAGTAGAAGCTGTAAAGAGACAGTCTACTTAGGTCTCATTCCAGTCAGGAGGGGAGATATTCTTCTAGTAAGATAAGACTCCCAAACCAGTGAAACCTTGGAGTGCCTCAGGAGCAGGGTTGTCTAGGGGTGTGTAACTGACAGAAAGTACCACCTTGTTAAGAACCAAAGTATTAAGTGTGAAACAACTGAGAAAACCTTGAAGTGAAATAACATTGTAAACTGAAGAATCCTCAGTTTTATCTACTCGTGTCATGAACTTCCTTGTTAAATAAAATTGTTATTGTTTATTTGAGCAAATCCTGCCCGAGACTCCTAATTATTAAGTTTTACTTCACGCAAATCCCCTACAAAATAATCTCAGGTAGACTGTGGAAATCCGTGGGATTGGTGTTCTGTGAGTTGGGTGCACTATACTTAAGTGAGAGAACGGGCCCAACGGTGCCAGGGGGAAAAGGGTCGTCGGGCCCATCATAATGACATCACAAGAAATATTCATGACTTAATTCTCTGCTACTTTCTCTTGGTAACCCTGCCCTCCTTGCTCTCTGGGGTGTTGATCTGCACTTCTAACTCCCCTTCTCTCCCAAGCTGCGAGTTCTTTTCAGTGTCCTCCAAAGGTAATTAAATGTTCCCCATCTTACCTGTAGAAAGCAGGACCAAGAGGAGGCATGCGCTCAGGAGTGCCTTCATCATTCTGGAAAGATTAGGAGACTCAGAGCAGAGATGGATCAACAAGGGAATTGATGCAGGTAGAGGCTTACCTGGAGTTATTTATAGGCCATGGTCTCATGTCACAGGCAACACTTGGGAACAAATGGTTCAGTGAGGTCCGGGAATGGGTGTTGTTTGTTCACCACAAAGATAAAGAGGAACATACTGAAATTCAAAGCTCAGTGAAGGAATTGTCTATGATCTCATTAGTTGTTGATGAACACTTCTCAGATTTATTTTTCGATATAGATAATTTACAATTTACAATGTAAATGATGAAGGCACTCAAGAAAGCAATTTAGAGCCAAATAGGCAAGGGCAAAAGCCCTGAAGCCACCTACAAAATAGCCCCTCAAAATGGCCTCCATCTAAGGATTCCTCTTAATAGTAATAATAATAATTTTATTATTTCTACTCCCCACCCCATCTGATTGGGTTATCTCAGCCACTTCAAGTATATGAAGAAACATAATAAAACATCAAACATTTAAAATCTCCCCATACAGGACTGCCTTCAGATGTCTTCCAAAAGTTCTATAATTACTTATCTCCTTGACATCTAGTGGAAAGTCATTCCACAGTGTGGGTACCACTGCCAAGCAGGCCCTCTGCCTGGTTCTCTCTAACCTCACTTCTCACAATGAGAAAGCACTCCAGAAGGCCCTCAGAACTAGATCTCAGTGTTTGGGCTGAATTGGGGGTGGGGTGGAGACGCTTCTTCAGGAGAAGCCTGGATACTAGATCCATTCCAAGAAGGCTGGAAAGTGTAGAATAGGCTGTGGATGCAATGGAGGCCTTAAGCAGTAATACTGATCCTGCTGTCTTTGACGTGGTTTCCAGAGGGTGAAAAGAATGAAGTGAGACCTCAGGAGTTGAATGTGCCAATGGCCGAGTGTGCCAGGTATGCATCAGCCACTTACACAGCTAAGAGGAAGGTCTCGATTAGAGCCAGCACTGGTCATGGAGCTTTCTCTATTGGGGAGCTACACAAACATGGCTATTCTCTCTTTTTTTAAAAAAAAGAAAAGAAAATCTTTTTTATTCAATTTTACACGATTCATTTGAATGCAAACATTAGTCACAATCATCAACATTTAGGATTCCCTCCACCCCTCCATGGTTTCCATTATCAAACATTTTCTAGTGCATCATATATTTTCTCTATTTTTCTTAAAATAATCCATTTTTACCTTAGCTTTTAGTACATTGTAAGCATTACTCAAATCCTATTAAAGTTTTTAATTCTTTACAGTGTTCTCTTAAGTAAATTGTATATTTTTTCCCATTCCTTATTAAAGTGACTATATCCTGGTTTCTGATTTCCCTGGTCATTTTCACCATTTTGGCGTTGTCCATCATCTACATCAACCATTCACGTCTGGTCAGGACTTTTTTCCATCTTTGGGCCAGTAGTATCCACACTGTTGTTCTCGCATACATAAATAAATGTTTCTGCTTCTTTGGTATCTCTCCACCTGAAATTCCTAGTAAAAAAGCTTCTGCCCCCCCCCCAACGTTATTTTAAACATTCATTCTGATCATTATATATTAGTTCCCAGAATTTTTTTGCTATCTTGCACATCCACCACATGTGGTAGAATGTGCCTTCCTTCTCTGTACCCTTCCAATATACATTTGAAGTAGTTCTATACATCTTTGCTAATTTTGTAGGTGTTACATCATTTTCATATAGTTCTCCTTCAATGCACAGCATGCTATAAATTTTAAGTCCTCCTCCATAACTTTTCCCAAGATGAAAATTGAAGATTGAATATTCTGCCCAATATATTGTGCCCAATATATTTTCTTCATTCTATCATTACCAATTTAACTTCCTCATCTTTAGTATGCTATTCTAGCAACAAAATGTATATTTTGGAAAGTAACTTCACATTGTATTCCAGTAAATATTTTTCAAACCTTGAAATTTCCTTACTAAACCCATTTTTCTTATCAATGTTAAACACATCATTTAATCGATGGTATTGCAACCAATCTGTTACTAAATGTCTTGTATCCTCAAATCTTTTCAACTTTAATTGTTGTTATATTTTCATTAGCAACTTTTTATAGGTTGCCCATTCACTTTTTGCATTAGTTTTTTTCAAGGATATTGCTTCCTGTGAGGAAAGCCACCACGGTGTCTTCTGTTCTAACAGGTTTTTATATTTCTCCCATACTGTGAAAATGGATTTCCTTACCAAATGATTTTAAAACCCTTTGTGCACTTTAGTCTTCTCATACCAAATAAATGCATGCCATCGAAATCTATTATCATGACCCTCAAGGTCTAAAATATATGTATTAAAAAACTTATCCACTCCCACAGCCAGCAGACACAGGACACTTCATAATATAACTTCAAATCTGGCAGTGAAAATCCACCTCTTTCTTTGGCATCTGTTAATAATTTATATTTAATCCTTGATTTCTTCCCCTGCCAGATAAATCTAGAAAGATATTTTTGCCATCGTTTTTAAGTGTTCTGCTCCATTGACTATGGGTATGGTTTGAAATAAAAATCACATTCTTGGCAATACATTCAGTTTCATTGCTGAAATTCTTCCCCATAGTGATAAATTCATCCTTCCCCAAGCATCCATATTTCCCTTTATTTCTTTCCATAGTTCCATACATAGTTATCCTTAAAGAAATTTATATTCTTAGCTGTCAACCAAACCCCCAAACAGTTTCACCTTCTTTTTTTCAATTCTCAAATGTGTTGCTAGTTGTAACTCAT
Organism: Podarcis raffonei; assembly: GCF_027172205.1. Taxonomy (NCBI): domain Eukaryota; kingdom Metazoa; phylum Chordata; class Lepidosauria; order Squamata; family Lacertidae; genus Podarcis; species Podarcis raffonei. The sequence goes on from NC_070609.1 coordinate 14,559,508, forward strand.
TTTTATGTTGTTCTGTCATATTTTTAACCAGTACTTTCATTTCATTTTTATTTATCTTAAATCCCGCTACTGACCAAATTCAGATATTTTATCTAGGACCCTTGATATACTTGCCAATGGGTCTTCTACGGTCATTACAAGGTCATCTGCAAATGCTCTCGGCTTATATGCTTTGCATTCAACTGTTATACCTTTTATTTCTTCATCAGATCTTATATTCCTCACCAGGGTCTTTAATACTAAAATGAACAGTAATGGCAACAGGGGGCAAACTCTGTCTTGTCCCTTTGGTAATTTTACATTTTCTGATACTACATTATTGACTGTCATCATGCCCTGTTGGTCTGCATAACTTGAGTCAATTCCCCTTAGGAATGATTTTCCAAAATTCATCATCTCCATATCCCCCCCCCCATAAAGGTCCATGACACGTTATCAAAGTCCTTCTCTGCATCCACAAACATCAAAGCTGCTTGCTTTTCATTCCTGACTTCCAGATACTCTATTGTATCAATTAATTTTCCTTACATTATCCTTCATCTGTCAGCCAGGAAGAAAGCTAGCTTGATCTTGATGAATTAACTCTTTTACATCCTTCATCCTTCAACGGTTGTCCCAGAAAATCTTGTAGTTTTTAAATAATATTTTGCTGATAAATCTGGCCCTGGCAACTTACCTAATTTTGATTGGTTAATTTCTTGTTGCCCTTCCTGTATTATTATTGGTGCATTTAAATAATTGATTTTCTGTTTTGGAATCTTTGGTAAATTACTGTGCTTTAAATATTCTCCAGTTCTAGCTTTATTTTCTTTACCGGCTCAATATAGCTCTGTATAATAATTTACAAATTGTTGTCTAATGTCGTTTGGGTTATCTATTATTTTTCCTTCTAATTTCAATTTATTTATTACATTCAATTCATGTTTCTTTTTTAACTGCCAAGCAAGCAGTTTTCCTCATTTGTTTGCATTTTTTTTTAAAAAAATCTACCTTAACATTTTAATCTTTCATTCAGTTTCTTGGTTCACTAACACCTCTGAATCTTTTCCAGGTTTTAAAATCACTTCTTCCAATATTTCTTTCTTTTTACCCTCTTCAAACTTTTTTTGATAAGCATTCTGGGCTGCATCAATAGGAGTATAGCATCTAGATCAAGGGAAGTAATAGTGCCACTGTATTTTGCTCTGGTCAGACCTCACCTGGAGTACTGTGTCCAGTTCTGGGCACCATAGTTCAAGAAGGACACTGACAAACTGGAACGTGTCCAGAGGAGGGCAACCAAAATGGTCAAAGGCCTGGAAACGATGCCTTATGAGGAACGGCTAAGGGAGCTGGGCATGTTTAGCCTGGAGAAGAGGAGGTTAAGGGGTGATATGATAGCCATGTTCAAATATATAAAAGGATGTCCCATAGAGGAGGGAGATAGGTTGTTTTCTGCTGCTCCAGAGAAGCGGACACGGAGCAATGGATCCAAACTACAAGAAAGAAGATTCCACCTAAACATTAGGAAGAACTTCCTGACAGTAAGAGCTGTTCGACAGTGGAATTTGCTGCCAAGGAGTGTGGTGGAGTCTCCTTCTTTGGAGGTCTTTAAGCAGAGGCTTGACAACCATATGTCAGGAGTGCTCTGATGGTGTTTCCTGCTTGGCAGGGGGTTGGACTCGATGGCCCTTGTGGTCTCTTCCAACTCTATGATTCTATGATTCTATGATTTTGTTGAGTAAAAAAACCACCTCATCACTGCCATGGCCATTCTCTCAACCAGTCAAGTGGTTTAATGCCCTTCATTAAAGCAGAACAACTAATTTAGTGCTTTGGTCGTTCTACTGCAAACAAAGTGCTTGAATGGTTTGTGATGAGGCTTTTAAATTTCCTCCCACAATGGCTGAGACTGCCAACCATATTCTTCAGTGCGTGGCCGTAGCCCTCATTTGCTACAGACATGTGCATAAACTGCTAATACTATCACATCCAAGATCTATGGGAAGTTGCTTGGTTCTTGGTGGATAAAGGTATATTCTGAACTAGTGTCTCTGTCTTTGCTCTTACTTGATGTGGGGTCTTAATGAATTGGAAAGAGCAATTTACTTTTTCTGATCTTCCAGGCTGCTAATCAAAGTGCAATGAAAGCCTCAGGGTACTGCTCAGGTGACTACTGCGGTGGTAGAGCTAGACATAGCTCAGGACTGTTGAAAGGTTCCAGGGACACATTGGTAGACACTTAATAGAATACAGTGACTCCAAGATCATTACAGAGAGCTAATTAAATCATTTTACAAAACTTTGCCCCTCCTTGGTCTAATTGTGTCAGATTGTTGGGACAGGGAGAGATACTTTGACTAAGCTCTTCTGTTTGGTGATGACTGTCCCAGGCCACATTGTATTGGATTTAACCCAGCTACTTATTTATACCTGCTAGAAATCCCATCTTCCATTTTCAAAAGATAAGAAGAACCCTGGCAGTGCTCTTTTTTGCTTTTCTGCAATCCTCTTTTTGCTCTTTTGCAACCCTAACAGCAGACATTGATGGCCACCAATTTAGATGACTTAAAAAGAGGATTAGACAAATTCAGGCAGGGCAAAGTACCCACAAAGGCTATGTTCTACCTCTACCATCAAAGGAAGTTTGTCTCTGAATACTTGGTGCCTGGGAATTGCGGATGGACAGAATATTGTCACAGTCAAGTCCAGCTTTCAGGCTTCCCACAGGGATCTGTTGAGATGCTGGACTTGAGGGGTGATTGCCCTGATCCAGCATGTTCCCCTTATGTTTAATTGGTGAGGGAGAGAGCAATACCTTCATTTCCCGCCACCCAAGGTATTTTTTAGCCACACACAGCACAGAAGGAACAGAGGACATTCTGCACTAAGCTGTCTATCTTGGGGTGTCCTTCTCTTTGTGTCATGATTTATGTTAGGACTACCTAGCAGTGCTTATTGGCTTTGGGAAGAAGGGGGTTGTACTTAGGACCCTGTCAGAATCCTCACCCCTTCTGCCAGAAGCCGTACAAATGCCTCTTTTTGCTGCTTCTTTCAGACCAGAAAGAAGGGGCTTGCCCAACCATTGCACTGTTCCCACACCTCTGCATTGTTTAGCCTAGGCAGTAGTCTAAAACAAATGTGCAAAGAAGAAATATATACTCAGAAAAGCCCTCATAATGCCGGAGTGATCAAAAGCCAAGGAAGAATTCAGCAGCAGGTGACCTATGGAAGAAGAAGGAGCTGACTTGGAGTTATTATGGGCCAAGGAAACGTGCCCAGGAATTCCAACTAGGAAGGACTGTCTCAGTGAGGAGCAGGAAATTATGGAAATGGAGAGTGCATGCTTTCCCAGAAATCCTATATTTCCATATTGTAACACAAAGCTCTTATTTCATATTGGATGCAATCCTTTTAAGGAGCTCTGTGGGAGTCAGCCAGATGCCTCATCCAGTCTAGCCACACCTACATTGTCAGTAAACAGGTACATTAAATGAATGTATTTGTCTCTCGGGCTTTATGATAAAACTGAGCTGGAAACAACCTAATCCTAATGAGGCACAAAATAATAAAAAATTAGCATGTCACAGACATGCTTTTCCCAGAAATCAGGTGAACTTGGAACATGCTCGCATCCATGGGGCCATTCAAGTTTGCACTGGAGGTTTTGTAGCTTATCAGTAAGTTCTTTTTGATGCAGCCATGGCTGTCATGTGACAAAGACACATGAGAGCAGAAGCAGCAAAGCAGGCTGGGAAGTGCTGGGACTGCACAGTCATTTGGGCCTACTAAAGTTATTCAGGCCTAACTGCTAACTGTTGAGTCATTCTAACATGTGACTGAGTAGCCAGTTTCTCTTTTGTGTTCTCTGTAAGATGTGAGAGTCTGTCTGCTTCAGTTGTGAACAGAGTCAGTATGTAATCTCAGACAAACTGTTTGGAACCATGTTGTTTATTAAGAAGATTATTTTAATTCAGTAAAGTTTTTATTCTTTAAAACTCTGCATTATTAATTTACGCTGCGCGTCAGTGATGGCTACCTTTCCTTCAGTATGAGAGCCATTAAGCCTATTAATACCAGTTGTTGCACATCACAGTGGAAGATGTGCCCCGGAAAGGGATGTGTACTCACTGATGGTTGCCACATCTCTTTGAGGATCAGAAAGTGGTGTTAAAATACACTAGCTTAGACTAAGTTAGATTTGTTGTTTTCTCTGTATGTATTTTCCCATATGTTCCCGAATTCTTAAGTGACCTTCTTCTGAGGCATCTGATCAAGGCCTGTATTTTAAAAATGAGCTTAAAGATGTTTTTATGCCAGGCAGAAGACCAGCTGGCTTTGGCAGATGTTTATCCTCCTGGACAAGGGCCCCCTGATTTATAGCAGGAGCCAAAATTCTCAAAGTTGTAAAAGAAAATTACAGGCTAGGAGCAAAAGGTCATACTGACCATACATATTACAGAATACAATCAAGCTACAAAAACACAATTAAGAGTTGGTAAATAGTAGGATTCATTGTTTAACAAAATATAATACCATGTGTCTCCCATTAGAGACTTGAGCCACAGGTTAAAGGGCAAGAGCTAATGGGAAAAGCAGCTGGCCAGGAAAGGGGGGTGTAAACTGAAGAAGTTTTACTTTGAAAAGGCCTTTGCTTCTAAAAATCTATATATGTTATGTATGAAATATATTGGCTTAAATGTAATTATGCAAGCTGGGCAAATCTCCAGGACCAGACGGCTTAACCTCCAAATACTACAGAGTTTTGAAAGATTGGTTAATTCGACCACTAACGGAGGTGTGCAATGAGATATTAGAGGGGAAAAAGGCGCCGGAGTCGTGGCAGGAAGCATATATTACACTTATACCAAAAACTGAGTCTGAAAAGACGCAACTTAAGAACTACCGCCCCATATCCCTTCTTAATGTGGATTACAAAATATTTGCGGACATTTTGGCAAATAGATTAAAGAAAGTACTATTGGAAGAGATTCATAAGGACCAAGCTGGCTTTCTCCCGGGTAGACACTTGTCGGACAATACGAGGAATATAATTAACATTTTGGAGAAGCTGCAAGTGAATATAAACACCAAAGCAGTTTTAATTTTTATAGATGCGGAGAAAGCCTTTGACAATATTTCTTGGAATTTTATGAAGAAAAATCTTCAGGGGATGGGGGTGGGCCAAGGGTTTGAAAATGGTATAAGTGCAATTTACTCAGAACAAAAGGCTAAATTAATTGTGAATAATATGGTGACAGAGGGATTTAAGATAGAGAAAGGCACACGACAAGGCTGCCCAATTTCCCCATTGTTATTCATCACAGTCCTGGAGGTATTATTGAATATGATTAGAAGGGACCGTTTGATAAAAGGCATTCAGGTCGGAGCTAAGCAATATAAATTGAAAGCATTTGCAGACGATTTAGTTTTAACATTACAGGAGCCAGAATCTAGTTCGAAAAGAGTTTTGGAAGTGATTCAAGAATTTGGGAAGATGGCTGGTTTTAAGTTGAATAAGTCTAAAACTAAAGTTCTTGAGAAAAATTTAACACCGATTGAGAAAGATAGGTTTCAGAAGGAGACAGGCCTAACAATAGTAAAGAAAGTTAAATATTTGGGGGTTAATATGACAGCTAAGAACCTAAACTTATTTAAAGATAACTATGAGAAATGTTGGTTAGAAGTGAAGAAAGATCTAGAGATATGGTCAAACTTGAAGCTTTCCTTGTTGGGTAGAATTGCGGCTATAAAGATGAATGTATTGCCAAGGATGTTATTTCTGTTTCAATCTTTGCAAATTTTGGACAAGATGGACTGTTTCAAGAAGTGGCAGAGAGATATTTCTAGATTTGTCTGGCAGGGCAAGAAGCCCAGAATAAAATTTAAAATACTAACTGATGTTAAAGAAAGAGGTGGTTTTGCCCTGCCAGACCTGAAACTTTATTATGAATCGGCTGCATTTTGTTGGCTGAAAGAATGGCTGCTTCTTGAAAACACAGACATTTTGGATTTAGAAGGTTTTAACAATGTTTTTGGGTGGCATGCATATTTGTGGTACGACAAGGTTAAAGCTCATAAGGCATTTAAAAATCATATTGTCAGGAAAGCATTGTTTAATGTCTGGTTAAGATATAAAGACTTACTGGAGAATAAAACCCCAAGGTGGTTGTCACCAATGGAAGCAAAGGCATTGAAAAAGTCCAATATGGAGGCCAAATGGCCGAAATATTGGGAAATATTGGAACAAGAAGGAGATAAACTGAAACTGCAGAGTTTTGAGAAATTAAAAGATAAGGTGCGAGATTGGCTGCACTATTTTCAAATAAGAGAAGCCTATAACTTGGATAAAAAAATAGGCTTCCAGGTGGAAAAATCTAAATTGGAAACTGAGTTGTTAGAATCCAAAACTAAAACACTCTCAAGAATGTATAACTTGCTGCTAAAATGGAATACGCAGGATGAAACAGTTAAATCTGCTATGATTAAATGGGCACAAGATGTTGGTCATAACATCATGTTTGCTGACTGGGAATGGTTGTGGACCACAGGTATGAAATTTACGGCATGTAATGCCCTAAGAGAGAATATTATGAAAATGATATACAGGTGGTACATGACACCAGTCAAGCTTGCAAAAATCTACCACTTGCCTGACAATAAATGTTGGAAGTGTAAAGAAAGTGAAGGAACATTCTTTCACCTTTGGTGGACATGCCCAAAGATTAAGGCTTTCTGGGAGATGATATATAATGAAATGAAAAAAATATTTAAATATACATTCCTTAAGAAGCCAGAGGCCTTTCTCTTGGGCATGGTGGGCCAATTGGTGCCAAAGAAAGACAGAAATTTCTTTATGTACGCAACAACAGCAGCAAGAATTCTCATCGCAAAGTATTGGAAGACACAAGAGCTACCCACCCTGGAAGAGTGGCAGTTGAAGCTGATAGAGTATATGGAACTGGCGGAAATGACTGGCAGAATCCGAGACCTGGGAGAAGAGTTGGTGGAAGAAGACTGGAAGAAATTCAAAGACTATCTTCAGAAATACTATAAAATTAATGAATGCTAAAACTGTGCTTGGATTGGCAATAAGTGGTAATTAGTGATAAAAGTTAATAAGATTATGCAAAAAAAGGTATTGATATGCTTGAAAATATGGATATAGTATATGTTATGGTATAAAGTTTAACATTTGAAAAAGGGTAAGAATTTGCTGAATTAAATATCTGAATGGGAATACAAAAGGGGGGAGGTGCGAGGAGGTCAAGAACATAAGCATATGAAATTGAGGTTATTGGAAAAATGGATTGGTTTTAACTCTTCTTTGTTTAAATTTAATTTTTCTTAATTAGTTGTGCTTTCTTTTTGTATTTTTGGTGTTTCTTTCTTTTTTTGTAATCTAGGGTTTTTTATTCTGTGAATTTCTATTTTTCTTTTCTGTAAAACTTCAATAAAAATCTTTAAAAAAAAAAGTTAAATGTAATTATGCAAAGGATTTAGAAAGTAAGAAATGTTAGATTCTTATTTCATTGATGGTGTGTGAGAATGTGAACCCAAGATCTCTGATCTCTGTTTAAGATAAAAATTTAAAACCATTAACCATCTGTTTTGGAGGGCAATAGGGCAAGAAGGGCAAGAGGTGATCTGGTAATTAAGGTGCCTTGTTGAGGCAAATGTAAGATATATGGCTACTTGTTTGCCATTTATAGATAGAAGGAAATATAGCTCTTTGTCTCCCATAAAAGGTAATAGGAAATGGGTGTATCTTTTATGATTGGTTCTAGCAAACAGCCAATAGGAATTTCAACCAGGCTGATTGGACAGAGGCAGCCAAAGGAGGAGCAAGGGGGCTGGGCTGAGGAAATATAAGTGCTGGCCATCAGGGCCGGAGTGGGCAGAGCTTTGGTAACCATATACCACTGTGTCTCTCATTTATTTGTCTGACAAATAAATTATTATTTTAATTTCTCTATTGCTGCATTGAATATTTCATTCCAGCTAAGCGTTAACCACAAGCAGGGTGCTACACTTCTACGATCTTTTACTCCTATATGGTAACAGGGTTGTTACTACACAGTAATTTATTTATTAATAAATATGTATTCTGTACTTTTTGTGCTTATTTGGATACAGTGTTGATTCAAACCAGAACATCAGCTCTCTTTGTGCATTCTGGGTGATATATTTTGCTGGAGACATCGGGCAACAGCTTCTGCTTTCTGGGTCACCCAGATGTCCTTTGTACCCACAGGTGTCTCCTGGACCTGAAGGAAAGAATGGCTAGCAAGAGTGGTGACATCCTAATATTCTGGGAGTTTGGCCTTTTGTTGAACAGAAATCAGAAGCAAATAGGAGAACAAGCTCATAGAATCATGGGTCCTTTTCATAAGCTACAGGAATGAAAAGTTTTTAGATAACATCTCCTCTTGTGACCTGTCTTCAGTGATCTGCCTTCTGAACAGCTTTCATCTGCATTTTAAACAAACACACATTCCTCTCTTCCCCATATTTCTCTTTCCCCTCTCCTTCCTTTCCTTTCCTTTTTTTTCTTATTTCCCCCTTTCTTTTCTCCTCTCTTTCCTACTTTTATGCTGTTCTCTCTTTTTATAGACCCTAACATCATCAACATTACCATCATTTTTGCTATTATTTCTATTTAAATATACCTCTTTCTATTCATTTCCTTTGTATCGGTGTGTCTTTTGTATTTTCTGATACTAACAGTATTTAGATATCTCTAAATCTCAGAATTTAAGATATCTCAACCACATGATGATATGAAAGCATTGGTCTGAGCTTTTACAATAAAATAAAATAAAAGGCTTAATGTGCTGCCAGTGGTGGTGAGGAAAATCTCAACCTGGTGCCAGTAACCAGGTTGAGAGGTGGAGAAGTGGCCATCTCCCAGGGTGAGAAGCTGGGTGAGGAATTCTTCAAGGTGAAAATGGGGAGAGCATGTCATTGGGAGCCAGGGAGGGTGCTTGTGACTTGTCAATGCTGTGACTTGTTTGCAAAAAAATATTGTGGCTAAAATTGCTTGCATCCACTGGAAACTTGACCCCTCTGTTACTGCAGATGAATCTCAAGGGATGCGCAGAGCACAGTCTATCCCTGTTGTGTTGGATGAGTTTCAGTTCGTAACATTCAAGGACATTGCCCCTTGCCCCAACCTATTCTCCCAACCTCTATCCCAACCTAAAAACCTGTCTCTCCAAATCCTCTCCTTTTCAACCTCCTCTCCTGGAACTCCGGCCAATCAGAGGCTGCCATTCGTTAATTGTTTGCTGTCACCGAGAAAGAAAAAGAAAACACTTGGGGACCCAACCTGCCCAGCAAAGCAAACTTTACCGTCACACAAGGCTGCTCAGTCAGTGGAATGGGGGGGGGGATGACGACAAATAGGAGAGACAGATCAGTTGTCATGCCCTTGGCCTGTCCTTCAGTTTCAGGTGACATGAGCTAGCTGAGTCCAGGAATGATAAACCATGGACTGGAAAACTGAACCTGAATCCTGATACTGAAGCTCCACCATGATTGCCCCCAGGGTCCTGTAACTTTGTAAATACAATACATTGGTTATTAATTCAGTCAACTCTCTTTCTATGGCCATAGAAATAGAAAAATATCTAGAAGAAAACAGAATTAACAACATATCGGAAGAGGAAAGAAGTCTGTTAAATAAACCCATAAAAGCAGAGGAAATTCAAGAGGCGATAAAGAGGATGAAACTGGGGAAAGCCCCAGGCCCAGATGGTCTATCGGCCAAGTATTATAAAGTCCTAGAAGAACTTATAACACTGGTGCTATGTGAAGTAATGAATGAGATTTTAGGAGGAGGAAGAACACCAGCATCCTGGAAAGAAGCATACATTACGTTGATACCGAAACCTGATTCGGACAGACAGATCATTAAGAACTACAGACCGATTTCATTACTGAACAATGACTACAAGATCTTCGCAGACGTAATGGCGACCCGACTTAAAAAGTGTCTCGTTAACCTCATCCATACCGATCAGGCTGGTTTTTTACCTAATAGGCAAATAAAAGACAACATAAGACATACAATAAACATCATTGAATACTTAGAATGCAAAAATGAAATCCCCGCAGCTTTAATGTTCATTGACGCCGAAAAGGCTTTTGACAATGTATCCTGGCGTTTTCTTATAAAATGTTTGGAAAAGACAGGGATAGAGGGCACATTCCTTGAAGGAATAAAAGCAATTTACTCACAACAAAGTGCCAAATTAATTATCAATAATATCTTAACAGAACCCTTTGAAATTTCGAAGGGTACAAGGCAGGGGTGCCCTCTGTCACCTCTTCTGTTTATTATGATGTTAGAGATAATTACAAATAAGATAAGGAAAACTTCAGAGATACGCGGAATAAATATTGGAGTGAAAGAATACAAATTGAAAGCATATGCTGACGATCTTATGTTGTCTTTAGAGGATCCAAAAGAGAGTGTTAGTAAGGTGTTAGATCTGTTAGAAGAATTTGGAAAATTATCTGGTTTTAAATTAAATAGAACAAAAACTAAAATGATGACTAAAAATGTGAAAGAGGAGGTAAAAAACCATCTTGAATCTCAAACTGGTATTAAAGTAACAAAAAAAGTAAAATACCTTGGAATCTGGTTAACGATGAAAAATATAAACTTGATGGAAGATAATTACATAACCACGTGGAAAGAAATAAGGAAGGACTTAGACACCTGGAACAGAATAAAACTTTCTTGGTCGGGTAGAATGGCGGCGATTAAAATGAGTTTATTACCGAAATTGTTGTTCCTATTTCAAAATATACCGATAATCAGGGGAACCTCAGTATTCAAAGATTGGCAGAAAATACTCTCTAAATTTATCTGGCAAGGGAAAAGGCCCAGAATCAGATTTAAACTACTCACAGATCAAAGAGATAGGGGAGGATTCGCAGTTCCAAATTTAAAGTTGTATTATGAAGCCTCATGTCTTTGTTGGGTCAAAGATTGGATTGTTATTAAAAATAAAGACTTGTTAGATCTAGAAGGATTTAATATAAGATTTGGTTGGCACTCTTACCTATGGCGTAACAAGGGAAAGGTTCATAAAGGATTTTCTAACCACATTTTTAGAGGACCACTGCTGGAAGTGTGGGAAAGAAACAAAAAATTATTGGAACAGAAGACCCCTTGGTGGCTATCGCCAATTGATATCCTGACAATAAAAAAAACAAACATCGAAGGAGAAAGATGGACATATGAAGACCTACTAGTAAAAACAGAGACTGGTTGGAGGATTAGGCCTTATGAAGAAATAAAGAACAAATTGACAGGATGGATCCAATTTCACCAAATTAATTCTATATGGTCTGAGGATAAAAAGAATGGGATAAGTGAGAAAAAATCTAGATTTCAGATTGAAATACTAGAAAGTAAAACAAAACTCCTATCGAAAATGTATAGCCTGTTACTTGAATGGGACACCAAAGATGAAGAAGTAAAGGAGGTAATGATCAGATGGGCAATGGACTTCGGACATAACATAGAGTTTGATAAATGGAAGGCATTATGGAATAAAGGCATGAGATTCTCGGCATGCACAACACTCAGGGAAAATATGTATAAAATGATGTACAGGTGGTATGTAACGCCCGTAAAATTGGAAAAAATATATAAAACTGGTGATAAATTATGTTGGAAGTGCAAGATCAAGGAGGGCGATTTCTATCATATGTGGTGGTTGTGTGAGCCTATCAAAAAATTCTGGGAATCTATTTACAATGAATTAAAAAAAATCCTCAAATATACCTTTATCAAAAAACCCGAAGCCTTTCTGCTGGGGATAATTGGGGAGGAAATCAAAAAGGAAGACCACACACTCTTTCAGTATGCGACAGTGGCTGCCAGAACTCTAATAGCGCAGAATTGGAAGACATTAAAAATCCCAACTATAAACGAATGGCAAACCAAACTATTTGATTATTTAGAACTGGCAAAAATGACACAGAAAATAAGAAATCAAAAAGACATAAAGTTTAATAAAGAATGGAATAAATTTATGACATATATGGAAACAGAGGTAAAAAATCTAAAAATCACAGTAGGTGTGACGTAACACTTGTGACGTAAAGAGTCTTTTGAGGAAAAGAAACTGCAGATAAAAAATCATATAATATATTCTGAAACCGAGATGAAGGGAAGTCAATTAATGTTGTGTGTTATTTAGTTATTTAGTTAATGTAAGTTAATTAGTTGGTGTTTTATGTTAGGAGATGTTTTTTCTTTTGTTTTTTTATTATTATTTCTTTTATTTATGTACTCCTTTTTTGTATGTATGTGTTATGTATGTTTATTTTTTCACTTGTTTTAATGTTGGATGTAACAAAATGAATTAAAACCAATAAAAAAAAAATTCAGTCAACTCTCTATCAAGGTTCTGTTGGAGTAAAGGGTATATTGCAGATTCCCCCAGCCCTCAAAACTTATAACGTCAAAGTCACCCCACAAATCTCTTATGGTGCACAAAAATGGGGATCTCCTCAAAAGCAGAATTTATAAAACCATGCAATAAAAATATATGCACTATCTTAGAGCTGCCCAAAGCTTCTCCTTTTGGAAGTTGTCAGCTGTGCCAACTTGAATCATATAGGGGTGAGGGGCTGGTTAGCCCCTCCCCACCCAATCAGTCACATGATGTGGTGCACGCATACCATCTGAATGGCAATGCCCATCAACTTTGGGAGAGTCCAGCTCCCTCAGACATTTTATTGGAGGTGGTGAAGACCCCTTGCCCCCTAAGAGTTGGCTCCTATGGAAGCTGGTGTTTGCTCAGTGGTCAGAGTGCATATCCTTTCCCTTAGGTATTTTAAAATGGGATGGAGGTTTCAATGAGATGCTGACTTATAACAATGGGGAGCTTCTAGCTAGGGATAAGGAAATGCTACACATTTCAGTGGTACCTTGGGTTACATATGCTTCAGGTTACATACACTTCAGGTTACAGACTCTGCTAACCCAGAAATAGTACCTCGGGTTCAGAAATTTGCTTCAGGATGAGAACAGAAATCGCGCAGCAGCGGGAGACCCCATTAGCTAAAGTGATGCTTCAGGTTAAGAACAGTTTCAGGTTAAGAACAGACCTCCGGTACAAATTAAGTACGTAACCAGAGGTACCATTGTATTGATGAATATGAGTGTGCTAGCTATTGAGGTGGCACCTTGCCATATGAAATCTCATATTTTAAAGCATTGTTTCTGTGCTCATCACACTTCTGCCTGTCTTGTCAAATGTGCTCCTTGGTAAGGTTGGCCTAAGACATGTTGGCACCTGAGGCAAACCACAAAATACTACTTCCCCATTCCAGGGGAAAAGGGGTTAAGTGAAGACTGACATCAAGAACAATGTGAGGGGTGAGGAATAAAGATCTCCACAGGAAACATTCCACATAATGACCTGCCATCTCGATCCATTTCATCTGTGGCCCAGTAGCAGCAGGAATCCAATATGGGTACGACTTTCAGATATCCTCATATCTTAGGAACCTGTCTGTACCAACCTATCAGCATTTATTTACCAAAGCCAAACTAAATGTACTTCCTTTGGAAGTGCTAAACGGTAGAATGAGAGGCATCCCTTATCATAATACACTTTATGTTCTCAGGACGTCGACTGCATGAAGCATAGCTTACTGCATTGTGGGCAATATGAGCAAGCAAGGGACCAACAGATCAAACCCCTACTGGCAAATCTGCCGGGAAAATCAAAACCCTCCCATATTAAATATCTTTTGGATGACAGGTCTAAAGATATTACACTGGCCATGGCAAAGTTCCTTTTGGAAGTCAAAAGAAACAAAGATCATCAAGCTCGAGACAAAACAAAATGAGCGCCGCAGTTTCTCTCTCTCTTTTGTGGTTGGCTGTCTTAACTGTACAGTCATACCTCAGGATAAATGTGCTTCAAGTTAAGTATTTTCGGGTTGTGCTCCGTGGTGACCCGGAAGTAACAGAGCGCGTTACTTCTGGGTTTTGCCGCGCGCGCATGCGCAGACAGTCAAAATAATGTCATGCCATCTTATCCAGTGAGTCCCCATTAAGCCCGGCTCAATACAACACCACAAGGGGCTGATTCTCCCCACTTCAGCTGTTGCCACCACATATTGAACTCAGTCCAAAATTGCATCACTGTTCTACTCCCCTACCTCAAATTAAGCAATTGCCGGGAAGTGGCAGCCAGCCTCTGGGGGTCTTGGAACATTGTATCCATGAACGCCAAAATCCTGCAAACATCGTACATTGGTACCTCCGGATATGAAGAGTATCTGTTCTGGAGCCTCGTTCGCATCCTTAAGCGAATGCAACCCGCATCTGTGCATGCTCGCAATTCGCCACTTCCGCGCATGCGCATGATGTCATTTTGACCATATGCGCATGAGCGAGTGGAGAAACCCAGAAGTAACAGGTTCCATTACTTCCAGGTCACCGCGGAGCGCAACCCGAAACTGCTCAACCTGAAGCAACTTCAACCTGAGGTATGACTGTATCCATGAATGCCAAAATCCCGCCTTTCTTCTCCTTCCCTTCCATTGCTCTTAAAGCTTCTCCAGTCTCTTCATTCAGGGACTGAATGGCTGGCCTGTCTCTTCGCCAGAAGGATGCGGGTGGCGCTGTGGTCTAAACCACTGAGCCTCTTGGGCTTGCCGATCACGGGGTGAGCTCCCGTTGCTCTGTCCTAGCTCCTGCCAACCTAGCAGTTCAAAAGCACGCCAGTGCTAATAGATAAATAGGTACTGCTGTGGCGGGAAGGTAAATGGCATTTTGTTGTGCTCTGGTTTCCGTCATGGTGTCCCATTGCACCACAAGCGGTTTAGTCATGCTGGCCACATGACCCGGAAAGCTATCTGTGGACAAACGCTGACTCCCTTGGCCTGAAAGCGAGATGAGCGCCACACCTCCATAGTTGCCTTTGACTGGGCTTAACTGTTGAGAGGTCCTTTAGCCTTTTTACCTTTCTTCCCCAGAAGACACTGTCATGTGACAAAGACACATGAGAGCAGAAGCAGCAAAGCAGGCTAGGAAGTGCTGGGACTGCACAATCATTTGGGCCTACTAAAGTTATTCAGGCCTAACTGCTAACTGTTGAATCACTCTGACATGTAACTCAGCAGCCAGTTTCTCTCTGTGCTCTCTGTAAGTTTTCAGTCAGAGTCAGTCTGTCTCAGCTGTAAGCAGAGTCAGTATGTAATCTCAGTCAAACTGTTTAGAACCATGTTGTTTATGTAGAAGTTTATTTTAATTCAGCAAAGCTCTTATTCTTTCAATTAAAAATTCTGCATTATTAATTTACGCTGCGTGTCAGACTTCGCCTCAGACTCTGGCTTATCTAATGGTTGCCTGGCTTCCAACTCTTCCTCTCTTCCTCTTCCTCAGATTATTCCCTGGGAAGAAGGGGTGGGTGGGCTGTCCTCTCTAAACTCAAACAGACAACTTGCATCTGCAGAGTTAGCCCTTTGCTAGCTCAGCTCAATTTCTGAGGGGGGCATGTTCCTGACAGCCCCTATGGATCCAGCTACCTAAGATGGTCGCCACATCTTGCCTCATGGGTGGCACCATCCTGCACCTTGATATGCCAAACTACACATTCAGCACCCTCACTATGTAACCAGCATCACTAACACCAAATGGGGAAAATAATAATAATAATAATTTATTATTTATACCCCACCCCCATCTGGCTGGGTTTTCCCAGCCACTCTGGGCGGCTTCCAACAAAACACTAAAATACAATAACCTATTAAACATTAAAAGCTTCCTTAAATAGGGCTGCCTTCAGATGTCTTCTAAAAGTTTGGTAGTTATTTTTCTCTTTGAAATCTGCTGGGAGGGCATTCCACAGGGCGGGTGCCACTACCGAGAAGGCCCTCTGCCTGGTTCCCTGTAACTTGGCTTCTCATAGCGAGGGAACCGCCAGAAGGCCCTCAGCACTGGACCTCAGTGTCCGGGCAGAATGATGGAGGTGAAGACACTCCTTCAGGTATACGGGGCTGGGGCCGTTTAGGGCTTTAAATGTCAGCACCAACACTTTGAATTGTGCTCGCAAACGTACTGGAAGCCAGTGTAGGTCTTTCAAGACCGGTGTTATATGGTCTCAGCGGCCGCTCCCAGTCACCAGTCTAGCTGCCGCATTCTGGATTAGTTGTAGTTTCCGGGTCACCTTCAAAGGTTAGACCACATTGCAGTAGTCCAAGTGAGAGATAACCAGAGACTCTGGTGAGACAGTCCGCGGGCAGGTAGGGTCTCAGCCTGCGTACCAGATGGAGCTGATAAACAGCTGTCCTGGACACAGAATTGACCTGTGCCTCCATGGACAGCTATGAGTCCAGAATGACTCCCAGGCTGCGCACCTGGTCCTTCAGAGGCACAGTTACACCATTCAGGACCAGGGAATCCTCCACACCCACCCGCCTCCTGTACCCCAAAAACAGTACTTATGTCTTGTCAGGATTCAACCTCAATCTGTTAGCTGCTATCCATCCTCCTTTTTTTAAAAAAAGTTTTTATTGTTAAAATAATTCAGCTTTAATACACACATATTGTGAATATAGAAACATACAAACATACATTTCATAGAATCCTTAAAAATGTTCAAACATACCTACACTCAATCCCACAGATAATTCCTTTTCCCATCACCATCCACCACCCCTCACCCCACCTTTGTGTTAGACTTCCAATCTACTCAATTGCAATTTCTTTCCACTTCTATTACTTTCTTTCACACAATTTAACCAAATTCCATGCTTCTTTTTCTATTACATATTGTTATCCATCTTATTTAGTATTCCAGTATTTAAAACAGAACTTGTTTATTCTAATAGGAGTTCTGATTTTTCAATATGGTTTTGCAAGTATCCTTTAAACACCTTCTAGTCCCTGTCTATCTTCTCTTTTGAGATCCTTCCAATTTTTCCCATTGTTTTGGATATTTTGTAGTACTCCAATAATTTCGCAAGCCACTCTATTTTTGTTGGTATAATACCACTTTTGCAATTTTTCGCAATCAATAGCCTTGTGGCTACTGTTGCGTATAAATATAATGTGTTGTCTTCTTCCTTTAGACTTCCTGGTACTATTCCCAATAGAAAACCTTCTGGTGTTTTCCTAAATGAATATCTGAAGATTTTTTTCATTTCGTTATATATTGTTTCCCAAAATTGTTTGATATTTAAACAATTCCACCATATATAGCCGCCATACATATATAGCCGCCATCCATCCTCCAACCGCCTCCAGACACTCACACAGGACCTGCACCACCTTCAGTGGTTCCGATTTGAAAGAGAGATAGAACTGGGTATCATCCGCATACTGATAAACACCCAGCCCAAACCCCCTGATGATCTCTCCCAGCGGCTGCATGTAGATGTTGAAAAGCATGGGGGAGTGGACAGAACCCTGAGGCACCCCACAAGTGAGAGCCCAGGGGTCTGAACACTCATCCCCCACCACCAATTTCTGAACACGGCCCAGGAGGAAGGAGCAGAACCACTGTAAAACAGTGCCCCCAGCTCCCAGCCCCTCTAGACAGTCCAGAAGGATGTTATGGTTGATGGTGTCAAAAGCCGCTGAGAGATCCAGCAGAACTAGGAAACAGCTCTCACCTTTGTCCCTAGCCCGCCGAAGATCATCGACCAGTGCGACCAAGGCAGTTTCAGTCCCATGATGAGGCCTGAATCCCGACTGAAAGGGATCCAAATGGTCCGCTTCTTCCATGCGTTCCTGGAGTTGTTCAGCAACCACTTGCTCAATCACCTTGCCCAAGAATGGATGATTTGAGACTGGGTGATAGTTGGCCATATTAGCAGCATCTAAAGATGGTTTTTTAAGAAGCAGTTTGATAACCGCCTCTTTCAGCGGGTCTGGGAAGGCTCCCTCACAGAGAGAAGCATTCACCACCCCGCAAAGCCCATCGCCAAGTCCTTCCCAGCTAGCTTTTATAAGCCAGGATGGGCAAGGTTTTACAGCTCTGTGACTCCAGTGTCTGAAGTCTGTCATAGTTAAAGGATGCTATCGCTGGATTCCCTATGTAGAAAAAGTTTGCCTACATGGAGATAAGGCTCCTAAATATTTATGCAACTGCTTGCTGGTTGGTCCCATCTATGAGGACTTAAGAGAAGTTTTGTTCAAATATTTAAATCTCCCAACTGAGAGATGGATAGGTATATGATTAACTTTTTATTAAGGGGCAAGTGCCCATACACTTCTGAAAAAGTGGTCTGTTCTGCCTTTACAGTGATGATTATAAGGAGAAAAAATTGTTCTGCTTTTATCCTGTTTTATGTATTTTAGATTTTGTAATTGCTTCAGCTAAACCAATAAATAATAATTGCATTTGTATCTGAAACAGAACAAAGAACCAAAATTTTATGTCTCATAACCATTTATTTTGTTTTGTAATATCATAATGAAAACTTAACTATTTGTTAATGATACACTACAGGGTTCTTTGTAGTTAGAATCTACAATCCTCACATTTTGACCCATTTTTCATTGCCCCTTGCTTCCGTTTACCTCCACCAAAAGCAAAAAAGAAAGAACCACAGATCCTGTGACCTGGATTTCACCACTAGGCCTCCAATTTTCCCTCATTGCCATGGATTTTGCAATGCACAAGGAAGAGGTCTACACTGTCCTATTTACCCTTCATGTTCAGGCTGGTGTGAGATTCCTGAAGCATTATAACATCTTTTTTGGGTAATAAAAAGGACATATCCCCCAGATCCAAGTATTCTTCTGTTTTCCGGGATGGCACAAAAATCTGTTGTTCCACAACCTTGGAACGTGAAAATGTGGCGATTAAAGGGGGCTAGAAAAAAATGAAAGAAATGTTGACATTAGTCCTTTACCCAGGTACTAGGAGATTGTGCTTGTGAGACTAAATGAGAATTTTAGTAAGTTAGTTTTAAAATGTGTATATTTAAGAAATCTGAAAAATATAATTTCATCGGAACATGAATATACAAAATTTTCAACATCAGAAGTTAAGGTAAAAAAATAACTCATATGTAATTCAGAATTGCCATCATACCCAAAGGAGTCTCAAGACACAAAGAGTATTAGTAAACAGGTTATATTTATAAAATATAATGAAATTAGAGGATCTGAAAACAAGCCTAATTAACTAGATTAAGTAGATCAAATTCTAGTGTGCAGCTGAGTTCCAATAAAATGGGAGGAATTCTATCCCTGCTATCTCCTGGGCATGTTAAAAGCCACATGCTGTGGCCACACAGCAAGATTTGAAAACAACACTCCATCCCTGGTGTGGGAGTCTTGAGTGTTTGAACCTGGCATGGGTATACAGTGTGGTGCACCTGCATAAGAAACTGGAGTTGCACTCCATTGTCTCTCAGGATGGTTGGATGCCAGCTGAGGCTTCCTCATTGCCCCACTGTGATCTAAGCATCCAGTGAATCCTCCTTTTATTTTACAAGTTTCATGTTAAACCCATCTAAGATGAAGTAAGTGAAAAGGGGGGACTGCAGGAGCCAATCAGGAACTCCCCTCAGAATTCTTACTCAGCCCTTAGAAGAGAAATTTGCACAGCCCAGGCTATAAAGGGCAGGAAAAGGATAAGAAGACAGAATATAGGGCAGAAGCAGCTCAAATGGCCTTGACTCTGCCTCTTCCTTTATGGGGCAAATCAACCCATATTCCCTTCCCCCATTCATTCCAAATACCCTCTTCTTTTCAGAAAGGAGGGATTTGGCAAAATTGTCTTGTTTTCATACAGCATTATTCCTCAAAACTATGTTGATTGGGACATATTCATCTAAGGCTGGATCTAGACACATCAAAAAATGTGATTTAGTTAAATGCATTGCAAACTTCATACAAGCAAATGCCATTTACAAAAGACAGGATTCCATCACATCATCTTGTGTCACAGTGTTATAACGATTTTAAAGTGCTATATCTTTACTAATGTAGTAAATCATGACATCAGCAAAATTATGTATTCTTGTGGAACTGAGTATATCCTCCCTCTCTTCGTTCTCCTAAATACATTCTGGGTTTTCCCCCAATTCTGTGGAGCAGATTTTGGGACGATACAGAGCACATACAGGCAGAAGAAAATGGACATCCTGTTGCACAACTGTAAATCCTTGCACTAACGGCTGAGTTAGCCAGATACTGCTCATTGTCACAGAATTTAAGGAAACTTATTACATGCCTTTTACATAATAAATATGCTTTTTGAGCAAGAGGGACACATTTTGTCCTGGACTGCAACCCAATGGTGGAGAGATCCAAATGCAACTGGGGTGAAGCAATGAATGCACTTTTTACTTTTGTTCAGAACGGTGTTTTATATACACATCTCGCCTTGAATACTCTTTCTGGACAAGTAAGTGGCATTATGAGAGTTAAAGGACACAGTCTGAGTTGCAATGTTACCTATATGAAGACCTCCTTTAAAAACAACACACTGGGTCTCATTTTCAAGGCAGTTGATGGTCTTCTCACTTTTACACTTTTTGGTCCTTTTGGAGAAGCAGGCTTCGCATTTCAGGCCATTTTCAGCCAGCATGTTGCGATCAGGAACTGCCAAAATCAAAAGTATAGTGAGCATGTTAATGGTTTTATCTGTTTTTGTACCTGTATGTTATATTACTGTAATTCACCCAAGGGCTTTACAGTTTTGGTGGGGCACCTACAAGTATTATTGGATGAAAAGATTATCTAGACCCAGTCTGGGTTTAGGACTGACATTGGGACAGATTCAGGAGAAGCCTGTTTGGAAAGGAAACCCATCCCTACTCAGGCAGAGATGTAGCTGCCCAAGAGGTCCTTTTTTAAACAGTTTCTCCTCATGCCTGCTTCTTCGTCCTGCTTGCCTAAGCTGCTCAACCCATACAGTGGTTCCTCGGGTTAAGTACTTAATTTGTTCCAGAGGTCAGTTCTTAACCTGAAACTGTTCTTAACCTGAAGCACCACTGATGGGAAGTTTTGCTTCTGCACATGACTAGAATGTTCAGTTCACATTGAGTTCACATTGAGTTCATGAAAACATCGTACCCTGACCTGTTCTTAATGCATGGTTAACCACATCTACGGAATGTAATAGTTATGTTCTTTTAAGTCTTGCTATATCAATCACTAGTAATAGTTTAATAAGGAGGTTTTCACGCCTGTCCAGTTCTATGTTCCCTTTCCCAACCTTTAATCTATTGGTGATTAATGTCTATATGTAACGCTTGCATTGTATTTGTGTTAACCAATCAGCAACAAGCACATATGTGGCAATGCTGTAATATTCAATAAAAGGGACTCCCCGAGACATGCTCGGTAGATGCCTCCCATATGACACTTGTCATATGGACAAAGTTCCAACAGGAGCATGCCAGGGAGCTGCTTCATCTCGTTAGACAGCGGGTGGCAGGTGCTCATATTTCTTTGAAAGAAATTGAACAATTGTTGTGTGAGATTGCTTGCCAATGCCCCTGGTATCCAGAGTCCGGCTCTCTGGAATCAGAAGCTTGGCAAAAGATCGGAAAAACCCTCTTCACAGAACCGAGGACACCGATTCATTGTCTGCTCACTTGGCAGAAATGTGCAGATGCCGTCGCTAGATTAGGACCACAGGCATCTCCGTTGGCCCCTGCTCTTTTAGCTGCAGCAGACAATCCCCCACCTTACCCAAAGCTTCTGCCTCCATCGCAACCTTGCCAACCCCTCCCTACGCCTCAGCCCACATCCACCCCCCCATCCCTCCTTTGCCTGCCTCAGCCCCTGCGTGTTCTCCCACAGGAGCTGTGCGTGCCGCGCTTTCTCAAGCTAGGCAGCAAGGGCTCCTCTCCTTAGAGGAAGAGGCTGGATGGGCTGGGGAAATGCCATCTGCTTTCCCTATCTCCTATACGAACCCCGGCACTGCACAACAGCAGGTGATGTATGAGGCGCTTCCTTATTCTGTTCTGAGAGAATTAAGGAAAGCCATTACTGATTCTGGCCTCAAATCTTCTTATGTGCTAAGGATGCTGGAGGGGATCGCAAATGGTTATACAATGCTACCTCAAGATTGGAAGGATTTGATGCGCATGCTTTTATCTCCTGCTCAGTATGTGGTTTTTGAAAGTGAATTTAAGCATAGCATAGCAGCCCTGGCTGATCCACAGCATACAGCCATCCAACTTTTTGGCGCTGGTCTGTATGATAATATACCAGCCCAGGCGCAATTGACACCTTTACATTTCAGTCGCACCACGACCTGTGTACAACGCGCCTTTCAGAAAGTCCCTGTCTCAGGGCAACCACTGAGTTCCTTCGTTAATATTAAGCAACAACATTCGGAGCCTTACCATCAATTTATAGATAGATTGAAAGAATCAATCACCAGGCAGATTGATGACCCTACAGCTCAAAATGAATTGATGAAAAAATTGGCCTTTGAAAATGCAAACACCGATTGCAAGAAGGCTTTGCAGTCAATCATACATCGCCCCAAATATGACCTGGCCGATATGATTCAAACCTGTGCAGATGTTGGCAGCCAGAGCCACGCGATGTCTTTGCTTGCCGGTGCCATCCAGGCTGGCAATAAGCCCACGGGCAATTGCTTCAATTGCAAACGCCCAGGTCATTTTGCTAAACAATGCAGAGCCCCTGGCGGGGGAGCAAACAGGAATGGTGATGCCAATAAGGCTAAACCTTCCAAAAAATGCCCAAAATGCGGAAAAGGCTATCATTGGGCAAATCAGTGCAGGAGTTCGGGAAACTCCATAGGGGCCCAGCTCTTGGGCCAGGACAAATAGAGAGCCCTCCGCCATTAGTTTCCACTATTAAATTTTTTTCTAAGGATATACCCTCTGATTTCACCATTGATTTAATCAATTAGGAAACCAAAGACGCTGTTTTACCTGGTGAAATTGTGCTCATGCCCACCCAATTGGCAGGCCCACTACCACCTAAGGTCGCAGGCTTAATTTTACCCAAATTTTCTGCGGCCAAAGAAGGAATCCTGGTTATTCTAGGAGTCCTAGATCCTGACTATGTGGGCACAATCATGGTTCCACTTTGGAGCCATATGCCCATGCAGTTAAAAAAGGGTGAGTCTTGGGCACATTTGGTAGTGGTCCCTTCTCATCCTACTGCTTCTATTATGGATAGTAATTTGCACCAGCTCTCTCCCCTCTCTCCACAGCTATTAGCTGTAATCCAGAGGATTGGTGAACAGAAACTTCTTCATAAGTATAAAATCAATGGCAAAGTTCTGGAGGGCTTGATTGACACGGGCGCAGACATTTCTGTCATATCCAGTAATTGCTGGGACCCCACGTGGCCCCTTGAGTCTGCCTCTGCAGTTTGGGGTGTGGGTGGACCTCAAACCTCTTCTAAAAGCGTACAGTGGCTGCCTGTTTCTCTGCCTGATAGCTCTGAAACCATTGCATACATCCAGCCCTGTGTGCTGAAAATCCACCTCAATCTGTGGGGCAGAGACCTACTACAACAATTACAAGCTACCATTCAATTTAATGAGTAAGCTTGCACTCCCCCTCAACTGGAAATCCACCACCCCTGTATGGGTGGAACAATGGCCCATAACGGGGGAAAAGCTACTTGCTTTAAAACAATTGGTGAATGAACAATTATTGGCAGACCATATTGAGTTTTCTGTTAGCCCCTATAATACCCCCATCTTCATCATAAAAAAGAAAAGTGGGAAATGGAGATTTCTCCAGGATTTAAGGAAGATTAATGACATCCTTGAACCCATGGGGCCCTTGCAGTGTGGTCTGCCTAATCCGAATGTGATTCCCCATTCTTACCAATTGGCTATCATAGATTTGCAAGATTGCTTCTTCTCCATCCCCATACAGGAGAAGGATCGTAAATTCTTTGCTTTTACTGTTCCTGTGTTAAATAACAGCCAGCCCACGGAACGGTATCAATGGAAAGTCCTGCCGCAAGGAATGCTGAATTCCCCTACCATGTGTCAATATTATGTGAATCAAGCCCTCCAGCCTTTCCGTCTTCAGTATCCACACCTCTTAGTCTATCATTAAATCGTAATGGACCAGTGACGTGGGGCCAAATAAAATCACTCTCATTTCAAGCTGAACAGCTTAGAAAGGAAAAGCAGCTAGAAGCAACCCCTGATAATTTGCTTCTGTGTCTCATTTCCTGCCTTAATATAAATTCCATGATAGTGCTCATTTTCAGCGTTTTGTTTTTGCCCCTCTCTGTTTCCACTCTTAATAGCGGTGGTTCCACACCAATAAATGTGTGGGAATCTTTTGCAAAAACCCTCAATGTTTCTTCCTTTTGCCTAACCCAGCAGGTATCAATAGGTGAAATCCTTGGCTCTTGCCTTATCCCTGTTTGCCATGACCCTTTTGATATGCAAAATGATACCTAGTTTTACTCATCCCTACCCCAAAATGATTCTCTCTGCACCCCTGGTTATTCCGGTTACCATAACTGGGGTACCCAAGTGCGCCAACGCCCACCTCTGGCCATTGATTTGTTGACCCCATACGTGGCTTCCTTTTATGTCACTTGCACCCGTATGGTCAATTGCACAAAAACCAACTGTGTGAAAATGGGCAAGGATAATTTTAACTGCTCTAATTATGTAAATATTTCCTATGTATATAAATATACAGAGCTGCCTGAAGGCTGGTTCTGGTCATGCCCAGGCTATACATTCAATTATATTCCAGCAAACATCAACCATGGCACACCCTGCTGCTTAAGCCGTTTGTCCATCATTTCACCCAGAAAGCATCATTTGTCCCGCTCTTGATATCGCCGCTCTGTGGAATTGACTAATGATTGTGACGATTCTGTCTCTCTTCCCAGTAGATCTGAATATATCTCCTTAGCTGTTTCTCTCTTAGGAGTCCCTGGATTGGCTGTACGGAATAGTATGAATATTAACTCTTTAGCTTGCTCCGCAGCAAAAGCTCTGAATTTTACTTCACAACCTTTTGAATAAAGAACAGAGTGAACTTCACCATGGACTTCTACAAAATCGTGCTGCCATTGACTGTTTGCTGATGCTTCATCATTATGGCTGTGAACAAGTGAATGACATGTGTTGTTTCAATATTACTGATAATTCCAAAGCTATTCAAAAGCAAATCTTTCATTTGCAAAATCTTACGCACCACATTAAACAGGACTTTGGATTTTCTGGCCTCTGGGATTTGTTCGCCCAGTGGCTCACTGGCTGGTTGCCAAATCTGAATTGGCTTTGTAATCTTTTTCAATATGTTATTGTCATAATATGTATATGAATTTTGCTATGCTGCTTCATCCAATGCATTCCTGGTCTCATGCGTCTTTGGTCTCATTTTTTCTCTCCTCCTCAGCCACCTAATAAAATCATTGCTGCCTACTTTGCGAAGTGGCAGCACCAACAGTAAATAATAGGGGAGATGTGGGCAGACTTACTTCGGGCATGCGCTGGCAAACCACGTATCCCGAAGTATTTTTGTCCCATCCACCCTGAAATCACATAGCAACATCTCGCAAAAAAGAAAAGAAAGGGGGAGATGATGGGAAGTTTTGCTTCTGCGCATGACTAGAATGTTCAGTTCACATTGAGTTCACATTGAGTTCATGAAAACATCGTACCCTGACCTGTTCTTAATGCATGGTTAACCACATCTACAGAATGTAATAGTTATGTTCTTTTAAGTCTTGCTATATCAATCACTAGTAATAGTTTAATAAGGAGGTTATCAATCACTAGTAATAGTTTAATAAGGAGGTTTTCACGCCTGTCCAGTTCTGTGTTCCCTTTCCCAACCTTTAATCTATTAGTGATTAATGTCTATATGTAACCCTTGCATTGTATTTGTGTTAACCAATCAGCAACAAGCACATATGTGGCAATGCTGTAGTATTCAATAAAAGGGACTCCCCGAGACATGCTCGGTAGATGCCTCCCATATGACACTTAGAATCATAGAATCATAGAATCATAGAGTTGGAAGAGACCACAAGGGCCATCGAGTCCAACCCCCTGCCAAGCAGGAAACACCATCAGAGCACTCCTGACATATGGTTGTCAAGCCTCTGCTTAAAGACCTCCAAAGAAGGAGACTCCACCACACTCCTTGGCAGCAAATTCCACTGTCGAACAGCTCTTACTGTCAGGAAGTTCTTCCTAATGTTTAGGTGGAATCTTCTTTCTTGTAGTTTGGATCCATTGCTCCGTGTCCGCTTCTCTGGAGCAGCAGAAAACAACCTTTCTCCCTCCTCTATGTGACATCCTTTTATATATTTGAACATGGCTATCATATCACCCCTTAACCTCCTCTTCTCCAGGCTAAACATGCCCAGCTCCCTTAGCCGTTCCTCATAAGGCATCGTTTCCAGGCCTTTGACCATTTTGGTTGCCCTCCTCTGGACACGTTCCAGTTTGTCAATGTCCTTCTTGAACTGTGGTGCCCAGAACTGGACACAGTACTCCAGGTGAGGTCTGACCAGAGCAGAATACAGTGGCACTATTACTTCCCTTGATCTAGATGCTATACTCCTATTGATGCAGCCCAGAATTGCATTGGCTTTTTTAGCTGCCGCGTCACACTGTTGGCTCATGTCAAGTTTGTGGTCAACCAAGACTCCTAGATCCTTTTCACATGTAGTGCTCTCAAGCCAGGTGTCACCCATCTTGTATTTGTGCCTCTCATTTTTTTTGCCCAAGTGCAATACTTTACATTTCTCCCTGTTAAAATTCATCTTGTTTGTTTTGGCCCAGTTCTCTAATCTGTCAAGGTCGTTTTGAAGTGTGTTCCTGTCCTCTGGGGTGTTAGCCACCCCTCCCAGTTTGGTGTCATCTGCAAATTTGATCAGGATGCCCTTGAGTCCATCATCCAAGTCGTTGATAAAGATGTTGAATAAGACCGGGCCCAAGACAGAACCCTGTGGCACCCCACTAGTCACTCTTCTCCAGGATGAAGAGGAACCATTGATGAGCACCCTTTGGGTTCGGTCAGTCAGCCAGTTACAAATCCACTGAGTGGTAGCATAGTCAAGACCGCATTTTACCAGCTTCTTTACAAGAATATCATGGGGCACCTTGTCAAATGCCTTGCTGAAATCAAGGTAGGCTACATCCACTGCGTTCCCTTCATCTACCAGGCTTGTAATTCTGTCAAAAAACGAGATCAGGTTAGTCTGACATGACTTATTTTTCAGAAATCCATGCTGACTATTGGTGATCACAGCATTCCTTTCCAGGTGCTCACAGACTGTTTGCTTAATGATCTGCTCCAGAATCTTCCCTGGTATTGATGTCAGACTGACTGGGCGGTAATTATTTGGGTCCTCTCTTTTCCCCTTTTTGAAAATAGGGACAACATTTGCCCTCCTCCAGTCTGCCGGGACTTCGCCTGTTCTCCAGGAATTCTCAAAGATGACTGCCAGTGGTTCTGAAATCACATCTGCCAGTTCTTTTAATACTCTTGGGTGCAGTTCATCTGGCCCTGGAGACTTGAATACATCTAGACTAGCCAAGTATTCTTGTACTATCTCCTTAGTTATTCTGGGCTGTGTTTCCTCTGCTGAATCATTTGCTCCAAATTCTTCAGGTCGGGCATTGTTTTCTTTATCAGAGAAGACTGAGGCAAAGAAGGCATTGAGGAGTTCAGCCCTTTCTGTGTCCCCTGTTTGCATTTCACCATCTTCTCCTCTGAGTGACCCCACTGTTTCTTTGTTCTTCCTTTTGCTACGAACATACCCATAAAAGCCTTTTTTGTTGCTTTTAACCTCTCTAGCAAGCCTGAGTTCATTCTGTGCTTTAGCTTTTCTGACTTTGTGTCTACACGTGCTGGCTATTTGTTTGAATTCCTCTTTGGTGGTTTCCCCCCTTTTCCATTTTTTGTACACATCCTTTTTTAATCTTAACTCAGTTAAAAGTTCTTTAGATAGCCACCCTGGCTTCTTTAGGCACCTTCCATGTTTCCGTCTCATTGGTATTGCCTGAAGTTGTGCTTTTACTATCTCCCTCTTAACAAACTCCCAGCCATCATGAACTCCCTTTCCTTTTAGTATTACTGTCCATGGGATCTCACCCAGCACTTCCCTAAGTTTTATGAAGTCGGCTTTCTTAAAGTCGAGAAATTGAGTCCTAGTATGCTTGGCTGCTCCTTTCCGCTGTATAGTAAACTTCAGAAGAGCATGATCACTCGCGCCTAATGATCCTTCCACTTCTACCCCACTAACCAGGTCATCAACATTGGTTAGGACCAGATCTAAAATGGCTGTTCCTCTTGTAGCTTCTCCCACTTTCTGGACAATGAAGTTGTCTGCAAGGCCAGTGAGGAATCTGTTTGACCTTATGCTCTTGGCTGAGTTTGACATCCAACAAATATCCGGGTAATTGAAGTCCCCCATTACTACTATCTCCCTTCCTTTTGCATGCTTGGCCATCTGTTCCAGGAAGGCATCATCTATGTCCTCCGTTTGGCTTGGGGATCTATAGTAAACTCCCACAATGAGGTCACTGTTATTCTTCTCTCCCTTAATTTTGACCCAAATGCTCTCACTTTGGCTTTGAGGTTCTAAATCTTGGATCTCTTCACAGGTATACACATCCCTGACATATAACGCCACTCCTCCTCCTTTCTTGTCTGGTCTGTTTCTCTGAAATAGATTGTATCCCTCCATTATTACATTCCAATCGTGGGACTTATCCCACCAGGTTTCAGTGATGCCTATTATGTCATATTTAGTTTGCTGTACCAAGAGCTCAAGCTCATCTTGTTTATTTCCCATACTTTGTGCATTAGTGTACAGACATTGAAGTCCATTAATCATTCCCCCGTGTCTCTTATTTAAGGATTTTTTCCTCCCACCACTAGGTCTGCGTGCTGTTTGCTCCATTCGGTCTATGACATTTGGATGATCATCTTCATCAATTGATAGACTCCTACCTTCAGGAGCACTGTCTCCCTCCCCCACATTAGTCAGTTTAAAGCCCTCCTGATGAGGTTTCTGAGATTTTTTGCAAAAACATTCCTACCAACCATTGTGAGGTGCAGCCCATCGCTTGCCAGAAGTCCATCTTCAAGAAACTGCATTCCGTGATCTAAGAATCCAAACCGTTCCTGTTTACACCATTTGCGAAGCCAGTTGTTCACTTCCACTATTTTTCCCTCTCTCCCTGGGCCACGTCGTTCAACTGGGAGGACAGATGAGATGACAATTTGTGCATTTAATTGCTTCAATTTCCTGCCACTTGTCATTCGTCTGTCGTTTATTTCAACCCAACACACCACTTTAGCTAATGGGGCCTCCCGCTGCTGCCGCACCACTGCCGCACGATTTCTGTTCTCATCCTGAACCAAAGTTCTGAAGCCGAGGTACTATTTCTGGGTTAGCGGAGTCTGTAACCTGAAGCGTATGTAACCTGAAGCATATGTAACCCGAGGTACCACTGTATAGCCATTTGGGGCTGTCTCACCCCATTTGAATGAGGCACATGTCCTCTGAGTACTGCTGATTGACTAAGGATCCAGCCCTTGGCCAAGTCCAGTGCACAGCCCTAACATGCTAAGGATTCTAAAATGATGCAGAAACTTACAGACCTTACAGAAACTTACAGCTGAGAGTTGCATTGTTACACAGTTCAGTGTTGCAGCAGTGCCTCTTCATCTGAAAGAATTTACCATTCCCTGCAGTGAAGCTGTAATCGCCTGCATCACAATACCTGGTTGGGGTGCATTCACTCAAAAGTTGCACTCGGCGTCTCCCTATGAAAAAGAATTTGAAAGAAAAATCTTGATCTGGAAAAATATGTAGGTCTATTGCTCTTAATGCACATTCATTGTAATGGTTCCAATTTTCTTTGATGCCTGAATCAGGACAATATGGAAAGTGTTATTAAATTTGGTAATCTAAAGTGAGGTGCTATTTAATTTTTGCGTATTTATTTAAATGTGTGTGCAGTGCAATATCATAAAAGGAAAAAAATATCAAAATGCTTTTCAGTATTAACACATAAAAGAGATAAAAGACCGTTAAGTTCAACTATCTTAACCTGGATCTAATCCAACAGCAAAAGACAAAAAGTAAGGCAAATCTTACCTAAATTTGTACGCAGAACACTGACAGAACAGGAATATTTATTGGAGTCACAACGTCTTGTTAAATTGCTTTGTGGTGTCAGTGCATTGTAGTTTCGGATATAGCTGCACATCAGAGGTAATGCTGAGGACAGGAGCAAAATATTAATTTGTGGATTATTATTATCATTAACATCATCATTATTTGGTTTTGTGGTTTGCTTAATGAGACACAGCAGAGGAGATTAAACTATGGAATTTTCTACAATACATAGTCGATGCCACCAATTTGAATGGCTTTAGAAGGGAATTAGACAAATTGATGGAGAATAAGACTCTCAGTAGCTACAAATCATGTGGCTCCATCCCAGCTCCTCCAACCTAGCAGATTGAAAGCATACTAGTGGAAGTAGATAAATAGGAATCTCTGTGACGGGAAGCTAAATGGCGTTTCCGTGGGCTCTTGCTTACGTCACAGTGTTCCATTACGTCAGAAGCGGTTTGGTCATGCTGACCACATGACCCGGAAAGCTGTCTGTGGACAAACGTCAGCTCCCTCAGCCTGAAAGCGAGATGAGCGCCGCACCTCCATAGTCGCCTTTGACTGGACTTAACCATCCAGGGCTCCTTTACCTTTTCCTTTTTTACTGTCACATCCAAAGTCTATGGGAAGTTGCTGTGTCCTTCATGGATAAACAGCAATATACTGATCAAAGTGCAATGAAAGCCTCAAGGTATTGCTCAGGTGACTGCTCAAGTGCCAAGGTAGACATAGCTCAGGGCTGTTAAAAGATGCCAGGAACATCCTATTAGGCATTGAATAGGACACAATGACTCCAAGATCAACACTGAGAGCTGATTAAATCATTTTTCGGAACTTAATCCCTCCTTGTTTTAATTGTGTCAGATTGTTGGTACAGGGAGAGATACTTTGCCTCAGCTGATCTGTTTAGCCACAGTGTAGCAGCATCCTACTTGGAGTGGCTGATCAGATGTCCATGGGTACAGGACTATCATGACAGGAGGGCAGTAGCCCACTCCCCCTGTTCTCCCCCAGCAACTGGAAATAGTATATCCATCAGAATTAATAGCCCCTGATAGCCTCTACCATAAATGTGACTAGTCCACAGTTAGGTCTATCCAACTGTGGCTTTCATTGCTGATGTGGGTTTTCTATAGCTCAGCCAGAAGAGCATGAGACTCTCGTGGTCAAATTCCATGGCGGGAATTGAGGGGTTGGACTAGATGGCCCTGAGAGCCAGTGTGGTGTAGTGGTTAAGAGCGGTACTCACGTAATCTGGGGAACCGGGTTCGCGTCTCCGCTCCTCCACATGCAGCTGCTGGGTGACCTTGGGCCAGTCACACATCTCTGAAGTCTCTCAGCCCCACTCACCTCACAGAGTGTTTGTTGTGGGGGAGGAAGGGAAAGGAGAATGTTAGCCGCTTTGAGACTCCTGAAGGGGAGTGAAAGGCGGGATATCAAATCCAAACTCTTCTTCTTCTTCCTCCAACTCTACAATTCGATGATTAAACTGAAGAATTTTGCTGATGCAGATTATTCTTTGCTTCAGCAGAATTTCTGATGTCCTGGAGAAGCTAAACTAATTTATCTAGGCCTATTTAGCAATGCAACGCCTTCCTTGATAGCCAAGGATGCTTCTCAAGTTTCTACCCCATCCCTCACCAATAAATATATTTGGCTGGAAGGATTGGAGGGAGGGGGCGGGTATTTTAGCAGACCTTGCCCATACCTGTTGCTCATTCTCCATTGGCTTTCTGGCAAGACTTACTTAACAGTTTCATTCCAGAAGGGAAGAGAAGCAGGATGGATTGCCTGACCTTATACCACCCCAGAATTAAAGGGGGCCTCGGGGCTACAAGCATCAAGTGGTACCATAAGGCTTTAAAAATAAAACAGCTAATACATGTTATAAGTAGTTTGGCTTCAGTTCCTTGGGTTAAAATTGAACTTGAGTCCCCAATATCCTCTTCTTAAACCCTCCTAGGCATGCACTGGTAAAACAGATGACCCAATCTTACATATGACTTTCCAGATATGGATGTAACTTTGGCCCCTGTCTGTCCAGTGATAATTGATAACTTTCAGTTTGTATAGCTCAAGGATGTGGACAGGATCCTTGGAAATGTGAGAGTTAATGCATGTGGCAAGCAGGAAAACTTATGCTGTTTTTCTGGCTCGGAGTAACCGAAAGGGATGGGGGAAGGATATAATGAAAGGCAAGGAGGGCTGGTGATGCCTCCCCCCCCCCAAGCTCCAACACACAGTTTGGCTGCTTCACTTACTAACATTCTTCAGCATCCTCACTGAACTCCCTTTCCCCAGCATTCATTTCAGGCTTTGACTTTTTCTGCATGAGGGCTGAGAAACTTGAGCCATCATTAAAATAACAGAAGCCTTTTTGTTAGGTATAACAGGTGATGAGTTACCAAGAGAAGACAAAAGACTTTTTATGTATGCAACAACAGCAGTGAGAATGCTACTAGCCCAGGGATGGATGGAAGGAGAAGTACCAACAAAAGAAGAATGGCAGATGAAACTGTTGGAGTATATGGAGGTGGCAAAACTGATGGGGAAGATCCGAAACCAGGAAGATCAAGTATTTACTAAAGGCTGGAGTAAATTTGTAATTTACTTAAAAGACCACTGTAAATGGTTAAAATATTTGGCAGGGATGTAAGGACACTTGTAATGTGGAATTATTTATGTTAAATATGGTTAATTAATAGATAGATAATGGTAAAAGGTGCGGCAAACATACATTTAAATATGGAATCCATGGAGGGAAGGAAGGAGGTCCGAAGGTTCAAAAGAACCTTGTATTTGAATGTTTGAAAAGGTTGTTTTATATGTACAAAATTATCAAACAGCTAATTAAAAAATATTGTAAAAAAGAAAGAATAAAAAAAAACACCAGCTAGGGGCTTAGGAAGCATGGTGTGGTGGGTGCGGTCCGCCTCGGGTGTCACCCTGAGGGGGGTGACAAAATGGCAGGCATGGGGTCTGCAGTATGCCCGAGCTACACGTCTCGGGTGTCCGCAGGCTCTGCACTGTCCACCCACTGCCCCCCCCAGCTGTAGGGCGGCTGAGGGCGCACATACCCTGAGGGTATGGGTGCTGCTCGAGCGCCGTCGGTATGGGTGCTGCGAATGCACCATCTATATGGGTGCCGCACATGCGCCACCAGGTGGTTTACCCCGCCATTCAACTCCCACACCAGGTAGAATTAAACCAGTTTTCTGGACAATGACTTCAACAGCTCTAATTAATCTGCCATTTATTTTATTTATTTAAATTTATTTTATTAAAACGTCTATTAAATTGAATCCCTGTTAATTTAAAAGTTATGATTTACTATTACCTCCTTCTCTATGTCCTATTAAGCAAACAAGAAACACCAAATCATCATCATTACATATGAAAATGGGAAATCTCAACACGTGTCTGAACCCGTGTATGAATTAGGGTGCTCATCTGCAGCTTGGCTTGCAGAATGTGACTTGCATTAAACAGAAATCTTCATTGACCCAAAACAATAAATTATTAACTTCATTAATGCACATATTTTCTCTCTCAGTGCAGCCTGAAATGAGCAGTAAATGTGCACTAAGCGAGCATCCAAGCTGAAAATAAACCCCATTCCTCCTCCTTTCTCAACCTGGAAAATGGGTCTACAAAAGTTACTAAAACGTAGAGCTTGCTTGCCCACTCCTACCCAAATTAGTTGTTTGTTTGCACACGAACATCTTGTTCTTATTGATGGTGTTGCTACTTCCCCTTTCACTGCTTTCCAAGATGGACCAGATTTGGTGTTAATATGTATTTAGTTTATTCCTTCTTCTTTCATCCCTCTTTCTAACTTCTTATGAAATATTTGTCACATCATTATATTATGCTCAGAGATTCCCCACCCACTAACACCCCACAAGTGTGTGCCCAACATCAATTTCTGGACACAACCCAGAAGGAAAGAGCAGAACCACTGTCAACTCCCAACCCTCCTAGACAGTCCAGAAGAATACCATTGCTGATGGTGTCAAAAGCTGCTGAGAGATCCAGCAGAACCAGGAAACAGCTTTCAACTGTGTCCCCAGACCAAGGGAAACCATCAATCAGCCTTACCAGGGTGGTTTCAGTCCCATGGTGGGGCCTGAAACCCAACTGGAAGGAATCCAAATGGCATGCTTGAAGTTATTCTGTGACTCAGTCAGCTTGCCCAGGATTGTAATATTTGAGAATGGGTGATAATTGGTCAAGACACTCAGGATGAAAGAGAGAAATGTGCTAAGAGGAAGACACTCTTGGTAAACCCTTACCACGATCAACTCCCTCCTGGAAACCTATGTGTGGTGCCAGTGTGGTGTAGTGGTTAAGAGCGGTAGTCTCGTAATCTGGGGAACCGGGTTCGCGTCTCCGCTCCTCCACATGCAGCTGCTGGGTGACCTTGGGCCAGTTACACTTCTTTGAAGTCTCTCAGTCCCACTCACCTCACAGAGTGTTTGTTGTGGGGGAGGAAGGGAAAGGAGAATGTTAGCCGCTTTGAGACTCCTTAAAGGGAGTAAAAGGCGGGATATCAAATCCAAACTCTTCTTCTCTTCTTCTCTTCTTATGTTCCCGCTGTGGAAGAACGTGTGTATCCAGAATTGGTCTCCACAGTCACTTACAGACTCACTGTTAAGACCATCTTCATGGAAGACAATCTTACTTGGCTATGAGTGATTGCTAAAGAAAGGACAATGTGTTGCTTTCTCTAGGTAATCTAGGATTCCTTACTATTCAATGGACCACTTGTCCTCTCATTCCTAATCTTCCAAAGGACCAAGTTCTCATGGCAGTTCCAGCCCACTTAATAGGACAACCAAAGGAGGAAAATTAGAAATCTTTGGGAGCTTCCAAATCTTTATCCCATAGGTTTCTTCCAGTATTATAGTCTTGGCTCCCAGATTCTCCCGCCCTTCATCACTATATCCATGTATTCAGTATCCCATCTAACAGCACATTGACCTCTCTTCTCTAGCTCTACTGAGTACTCCCTATTCTAGAGGAAATTAATGGAACACAGAATTTCTGGTTTCTACTCACCTACTGAAAACAAGCTCAAGAGGAGGCCTGTGCACAGGAGAGTCTTCATGGTGTTGGGATGATCAAGAGCTAAGAAGGACTTCAAGAAGACCTCATCCCAAAAAGGCAATGGATACAACTATGAGCTTACAGAGGAATTTATACTCAGGGATGGGGGCATCAGGCAGCACTTGCGAACAACTAGTTTAATGAGACGTGGAGACTGGCACAAATGGAGGCTGCATGTTTTCCCAGAGAGCCTGTCATGTGGTCTTGGAACACAAATCACTTTTGAAATTGCATGCAATCTTTTCCAGGAACACCATGAAATTTTGGCAAATGAGAATCCAAGTTACCCCCAGTGTTCTTCACAGTGGGTTTGCGAAAGTGTTTTCACAATCATATTCATGGGGCTCGGTCTACACTTGATGTGATCTTCCCCTCCAGGCAAGTTGGTATCTCTTGGACTTAAGCTATGTTGGATGGACAATTATTTAGCATTCCATAATAAAATTATTCTAAAAATATTTTTATTATTATTCTTAAGCTTAATAAAGGCATTATTATCTACTCTTTGAATTCATAACCGAGGGAGCAGGCTTAGTCGTTATTTGAGGACTATCCCTGCCTCCGGGTCTGGTCTTGACCGGATGGATACTGGAATCAACAAGGGAAGCCCACATGACCTGATGGTGTCGCTGTGTAATGCCAGGTCAATGATTCATAAGACCACTGCCATCCATGACTTGATCATGGATGGGGGACTTGACCTGGCATGTGTAACAGAAACTTGGTTGGATGAAGCAGATGGGCCTGTCTTAGCTGCTGCTTGTTCACCAGGTTTCCCAGGTCATGTGGGCGGGGAGGGGGGTTGCAGTGATTTTTAGGAATTCATTAGCTTGCATTAGGCATCTTACTGGGAAGACCTAGTTCTCTGAGTGCATGTTCTGGAAGTTGGGCAATAGGGGCAGCACAGGATTCCTTTTGGCTTATCGAGCTCCCCGCTGCACCAAGGATTCCCTGCCCGAGCTGCTTCAGGTTGTGGCGGATGTTCTCCTGGAGACACCTAGTTTGGTTGTCCTAGGTGATTTTAACATCCATGCTGACATGACCTTACAAGGGGCTGCTCGGGACTTCGTGGAAAGCATGGCCTCCATGGGGCTATCCCTGAATAAGTTTGGCCCAACTCATAGTCAGTCACGGACATGCCTTAGACCTGGTTTCACCTCTAGTGACGTGGGTGATCTGACACTAAGTAAAAGTGAAACAAAAGAAGTGCCATGGTCAGATCACTTCCTGGTTCAACTGGACTTCTCCGCGACCCTTCCCCTCTGCAGGGAGGTGGGACCAATTTGGATAGTCCGCCCCTGCCACTTAATGGATCCAAATGGTTTCCAGAGATTGTTAGGGGATGCTTTATCCCATGTTGATGGCCTTTCAGCTGCTTCCCTGGTGGCCCACTGGAATGCGGAGTTAACTAGGGCTTTTGGGTGTCTGGCTCTGAAGCGCCCTCTCCGATTACATGGAGCCCGAACAGCCCCGTGGTTTTCTTCAGAGCTGAGGGCGAGGAAACAATCGCTGAGATGGCTAGACCGTCGGTAGCGGAAAACTCATTCTGAATTGGACTGGACATGGGTTAGAGCTCAACATCGAGCCTACCAAGTGGTGATAGCAACAGTGAAGAAGACTTTCTTCACTGCCTCTATTGCATCTGCAGAAAATAATAGCAGGAGACTCTTTCAGGTGGTTCACAATTTAACGGAACCACCTTTACCACCGCGACCTTGTAAAGACCCCAAGATCTCCTGCAAGGATTTTGCAAAGTTTTTTGCAGATAAAGTCGCTCATATTTAGACACCACCATGGGAGCAGGGCCAGGGCGGAAGAGTGCTAGAGCCCTCTCTAGTCAAGTTGCATGGAATCAATTTCAATCCGTTACCCCCAAGGATGTGGACAGGCTGCTTGGACGCATGAAACCAACCACCTGTCTCCTTGATCCTTGCCCAATCCCTGATTGGGGTTACAAAATAGCAGGCAGCACTCACCGCGGGGCCTGCAGTATGCCTGAGCCACACGTCTTGGGCGCCCGCAGGCTCCGCCCTGTCCGCCCACTGCCTCCCCCCTCCCCAGCTGTAGGGTGGCCAAGGGTGCGGGTGTGCTGTCAGAGTGGGCGCTGCGCGTGTGCCATCAGGCGGTTTGCCCCATCCCTCGGCACCCCGCAACAGGTGCCGGAAAGTCTTCCTCCGCCACTGACTCCAGCCATCATTAAAGGAAGTTTCTCTCTTAGAGTTCTCCATGGTCCTGCAAATAATGGCCTCCCTTGCCACTTCAGGCCCACAATAAGCAAGCATCACTGATGTGTGTTGGGGGGGGTCCCACAAGGATTGGAATAGCCAGGGCTAAGAATGAATGTCCAGAGGGTGTCATCTGCCCCAGTCACAACATTACCATCTGAGAAAGCTATCTCAGTTGATAACATATTTTTTAAAGCATCCTTAGTATGCTATCCTTCCCTGGATTCTTTGACAGATTTCAGGGCTGATCAGCTCCTTTTAAACTGCTGTACGAATGTAATGTAGACATGCAGCGATACACTGAATGGTAGCTTTCACATTCTGGAAAGCTGAAACTTTGAACATTCAGCGTAGCCGATGTTAAATGTTGAGATTTTTGAGACACTCAGATCTCCACTTGTTTCACTTCCTATACCCTTATGGAAGCACTTGTTCCTAGGTATTGTTCTGACGCTCCTCTTGTCCTGAAGCTAAGGTAGATTTGGAAGAAGTGTAATATCTGGCAAAAGTCCAGTATGTTCCAGAAAATGATTTCATCTGATTACAACACTGAATGAATGTTTTTAATTAGAACGTCATGCATTATGCAGAAACTTGCCGGCAACCATACTTCTGAGGTGCAATGCAATTTCTACAGCTTAATTTGCACTTTTGTCAGGACCGTCTTGTGCTAACCATCAAGATTTATCAGCATTTTGGAGCTTGATGATCCAGACTAGATCCTGCCTTGTGAATGAATTAATTCCCTGAAATACCAGGAAATGATCCTCCTAAATGATGATGTGGAAAACATATTAATGACTCCTATTTCCACCTTTAGTGGGAATGCCATTTGTGTTAGGCTCTTGTTATGTTATTATAAAAATATAACATCCTCCCAAAGTTCGTTTGTACTGTTTTGGAAGGGAATCAAATACCAATTCCATGAGAACCTGCATCTTAGGTTGTGTTTAAAAACCAAGTGGGGGGAAATGGCTTCCAAATATAATTTTAGTTGGCAGTAAACATTATTAGAAGTGTGTTTGTGTGTGAAAGACAGCAAGCAGACACTCTATTGGAGTGTGTGTTTGAGTGTGTGCGTGCGCACGCATGTGTGTTCCATCAATGGTACTTTCTTCTGAGTAGACTAGTATATAATTGCGTGGTAAGAAATAAATAGCTCTTGCTTACACCAACAGTGCACAGGAGCATAAGAAAGTTCCCTCATAGGAATATGAGAAGAGCCTGCTGGATCTGGCCAATGGCACTTCTAGTCCAGCATACCGGCCAATGGCACTTCTAGGTATCTTGTCATGCATGTGTGTGCTGCTGGGCACCTGCGGTCTGGGGCCCAAGTCGGTGGCTCTGCCAAGAGGCCATTATAGGGGACTGATCTGGCCTGACATTGGGGACTGATCTGGCCTCCAAGGACTGCAGCACAGCAAAACCTCCCTTGGAAGCTGGATTTGCTGCTCCTGTGGATCTTGCTACCTGATGTGGTCACCTCACCTGGCCTCATAGGTAGGCCAGCCCTGCCACTTGACATGCTAAACTACCCATTCAGACTATCACAAATATCAAATGGAGAAAAGAATTTAAAGTTCTGTGTCTCAAGTCTATGAACTCCGCCATAGTTGAAGGAGACTGTCTCTGGGTCCTCAGTGAAGAAAGAGTTTTACTTCACTCCTGTGTTAGAGTATATGAGTTTAGGCATGCAGAGAAAGAGGACAAGAAAGTGTTAATTTAGGTGTGCTTGTCCTGCACCTGCAGCTGGTCAAGTGTGAGTCAACAAATGTGAGAGTGAGTCAGAATGAAATATAAATACTTTTAAAGTTTGTAGCAAGCTAGCTTGTGTTTGGCTAGAACCTAATCTGTGTTGGACTACTGCAGGGAGGTCTTGTTGATGGAAAGACCTTTCATTACTTTTGCTGTAAGCTGTCTACTGAGAACTAACAACAGATGGAGGTAGCATTGTTTTATTATACAACTGTATCTAAGTGCTAAAGCTGAGAAATTTCTTAAGGATCTAGGAAAGCCAAGGGACTGCATTATACTTTGCACTAACTGTCAATAAACGAACTGACCTTACCCAAACTGTCTGGATTTTTCCTTTGACAACCACATCCTGGCTTTTCATTTGCACAACCCACTGGCACATTGGATGGGCACTTTGCACATGCCCCAACAACCTCTTACTGGTTTGCTCAATTTATAAGGACTTAACAGCAGCCTTGCTCAAAAATTTAAATCTCCCGATTGGGAGATTCGTTATTTTAGTAACTTTTTGTTAGTCCCCCTACACTTCTGAAAAAGGTTGCCTCTTTTTCCTTTAAGTGGCAATCTTAAGGAGAAATGCTTGTAGTCAAATTCTTCAGAGGAGCAAATTCTTATCTAACAAAATGTCTGTTTGTAATAATTATTTTAACAGTGTAATGTCCTTTTTTTGTCTGTTTATTGATCTTTTGTAAACAAAACTATTTGTAGTTGTATCTTAAAGAAACAGATCGGAGAACCAGCATTAATTTCCCATAACCATTTATTTTTTATCATAATGAAAAAATAACTAATTTTAATGATACACTTCACGGGGTGTAGAACTAGAACGCACAACCCCCACATTCTGACCCTCTTTTCTCTGCCCCTTTCCTTTCATTCCATCAAGAGAGAGGAAGAACCAGAGATCCTAAGGCCTGGCTCTCACCACTGGCCTCCAACTGCACCTCACTGCTGTGAATTTTGGAATCCATAAGGAAGGAGGTGTGCACTGAATCCAATTTACCCTTCAAGCTTAGGCTGGGATAAGATTTGTGAAGCATTCTTGGGTGACAAAAAGCGTAAATTTCCCAGCACCGATTACAAAGTTTCCACTTTTCCAGATGGCACAAAGGTCTGTTGTTCCACATCCTTGCAAAGTGATATCTTAGCTCTTACCATCCAAGGGAACAGCAGCCGCACGCTTAATGCAAGGAAGCTGGCTGGCCATCGTTAACTGCAAGAACTGATCGCATCAGATTTAATTACCTGAAAAGACTGTCCTCCATGCCTTGCAAGCGCTTGCCAGGCCTGTGCTATGTGGAATTGGAGAACAGCCAATGGTGGGAATCTGAGACTCAATGTTATTTGAACTCTTGTTATTTCCCTAAACGAGAGGATATTATATCCACAGACAAACACCAATTAAGTGATTGGTGCCACTGGATAGAATCACTATGATCAAATCTTCTAAATGCTCTCCTTGGTTCCCCCTTCTAAAAATGATCCATTTTAGAGTCAGTTACGTGTCAAATCACCAGCCGGCCTCACTTAGATTGGCTTTTACAAGCTATGCCGTTCACTGTCTTAGACAGACAACTTAATAGGGTACCATACAAAGACAGGCCGGCTGGTGATTTGATATGTGGGCAACCGCAGGTGGAAGATATATTGCACTATTTACTATTTAGCCCACTATACATTGGACCCAGGAGGAGATTTCTCACCTTACCATCCATACAGGAAAGATGTCTCTCCCCAGCAGAGAAGGTCCTATGGCTTCTTAGCAATGTAAATGCTTCAGTGACTCATAAAGTCACCCTTTTTGCTTTGGCGGCCAAAAAGATCAGAAAAAAGACAATACAACCATGAACTGGAAGGGAGACACAGTGATCTAAACAGAGACAATTATTTATGATGTGAAACCCCTTTTGCTTGTATTTATTTTTGATTCAGATTTGTCATGGCCAATGGCTAGTATAATAAAGATATTTGGATTTGGTTTGACTCTTACTAAAACCTGGGGGCGGGGGGAGACAGAGAGATAAATGTTGAAACTAGTGCTTCACCAGGGGCTTGGAGGTTGTGTTTGTGGAGGTGAATGAGAATGAGAATGTTAATAAGTTAATATGTCAGATTTGTAATATGTAAATTTAAGAAATCTGAACATGAATATACAATTTTTTCAACATCAGAAGCTCAGATAAAAAGTAACTCAGATGTAATTTAAATTGCCATCAAAACCAAAGGAGTATCAAGAGACCAATATTATTAATAAACTGGTTGTATTTATTAAATGTAACCAAATTAGAGGATCTGCAAAGCAGCCTCATTAACTAGATTAAGCAAATCAAATTCACGAGTTGCAATAAAATGAAGGGAATTTGATCCCTGCCACTTCCTGAGTGCCCATTCAACACGCCAGCAGATTGTACAAATGGAAAACCCAGAATAGGGTTGCTTTTGCCAGAGAAGATGTGGGTTGCCTTTCCAAGCAGGCTTCTCCTCCTCACCAGTTTCTTGCACCCTGAAGTAGCAGCATGCTGGATCAGATCATTCTGCTGATAAGTGAGAGGATCTGATCCTGCACAGTGTCAGTGACCATGTCCCAGTCATATTTTTTACTGTATGTCAAAATACATTTCAAGAACCAATAAACTAATCTCTTACCACCCTCCACTGCTTTGGATATAGAAAAGGATATATGTGGCAAACTATCCCAAAACCTTTCAACTGAGAGGAGTTGGCTTACTTTCTTTAACTATCAAAGGTGGTCAGGGTATTCTTTTCTTTCTTTTAAAAAATCCTGTTTCTGCCATTTTTTAAAAAAATCTCATGGCTGGTTGCAACAGCTGGGAGGGCATCTGTGGACTTTTGGCATGGCTCCCTTGGTGTCAGCCAGCCCAGGAAGGGGAAGTGAGATTCAATGGTGTAGGACAGGCATAGGCAAACTCCGGCCCTCCAGATGTTTGGGACTACAATTCCTATCATCCGTAGCTAACAGGACTAGTGGTCAGGGATGATGGGAATTGTAGTCCCAAACATCTGGAGGGCCGGTGTTTGCCTATGCCTGGTGTAGGATACAAATTGGTTTTAAAAATAAAATAAAACATTGTCTATCCTAAGGCAGTGGTGGCCCTCTCTGTTGGCACACGCACCATCGCCCCAGCAGGGCCGTTCCTAGGTGTTGGCAAAGTGGGCAGCCACTCCCCCCCCCCGCCGCCCATGGCATTGCGGGAAACACTCCCTAGAGCGCTTGCTGGCCACAAGTTATTGGAGATTGCTCAGAAGGTTTTTGTGAACCGAGACACAGAAGCTAAGAGGGAGGCGGAGAGGAGGATGAAGAAGAAAGCAGAGTTACTTGCTCTGGCCATCACAGGGGCACCTCAAGGGAAAGGGAGGGGATGGTCCCCCTCAGGTCAAACCCCCTTAGGGAGAAATCAATGTCCCATCTGCAAACAGGAAGTGCACTGGAAAAATGAGTGCCCTAACACGGGTTCAAGACAGAATCGTGGCAAAGGATGGAGGGGACAAGGACAAGGAGGAGGAAACAGAGGACGTGGAAGAGGATATGTGAAGGAGGGACCTTACCAGCCAGGCACCCCCGGATTGAACCCCAGAGCCAATGAATATGAGGGACTGGCAGCCACGATGGGGCAGGAAAATGTTACGAAAAAGGAGCAATGCTGCTGAGTGCTCCAGATGGCTGGAAAGCCAAACAGGATGTTGATGTTATGGGACTGTACCGTGGGAACAAGGGACAGTCTATTATGTGCACTGAGCACCGGATGTTAGCTCAGAGTGTCACATGACCCTGTACCAGAAGTACATGGGTGGAGTTATTCTCTCTCTGCTATTGGTGATGAGAGAGTGCAGACATGATTTCTCTGCACTGCTGGAAAGACAGAAATAAAGGCATGTAAATACATTTCTGTCTGTCTCTCTCCCCTCCCTGGGAGTGAGGGAGGAGGGATGGTTGTGTTCTTCTCACGTTGGGAAGGATCACCGATAAGAGATCTCGCCTTGTCTTGCCGGGAGTCGCTGACGGGGGAGGTCAACAAGGAATTCAAGCCGGGCACCTGGAGAGTGGCCAATTCCTCTGACTATAGGCTTGAAGATTCCAACATATGGTAGCATACACTGCTGGTTATCTGATCCAGAGGAATCAGCATGAGAGGTGAGAGGTTGATGGATCGTGTGCCATCCTCTGCACCAAGGAAAGAACATAACGTCTGCATTGCAGCCAGAAGCTGAACAGACAGCTGGACACCAAGAGGGGGTGTTTTCCAAGCATCGGAGCCCCGAAAAGGTATGCTGAATATCGGGCTGAAAGTGTGAACGCAGAAAGTGGTTCACAGGAGAGCTGCGTTTGGAAAAACAGCTCTGAGAGAAAGGCTTGCATACCAGGGATTCTTGTGGTGAGATAAGAAGTCCTATCTGGAAGAGAGGTATGCACAGTTGCTAGGCAACGACCGTCAGTCAGCTTGGAAAGTTACTGACACCTGGGGCTGGCTCAGTGAGAGCGAGAGTTGTTTTGTCTTCGCTTCTTAGCAAGGACTGTGAGACAGCTTGGAGATTGCCTGCCTGAGAGCGGCAGAAAAACAGCTCAAAAGAGACTTTTGGATTTTACTAGCTCGAGGGTGAAGAGCTGAGACTTGGATTCAAAATGGATGCCAAGAAGGGGGGAGGCTTGCCTTACCCACCTCCCCTGACTAATGACAATTATTCATCTTGGTCTGTAAAGATGAAGGCCCTGCTGCAGAATCAGAGGCTTTTTGGGGTGATTGAGAACCCCATCCCTCAAGCACCAACCCGAGGTTGGGAATCACAGAATGTGAAGGCCAGGACGGCTATAATTCTGTGTGTCTCGGATGATCAACTTGTGCATATTCAGGATTTGGAATACGCGCAAGAGATTTGGGAAACGCTGCGTAGATCACACCAGAGGGACGCTGGTTCTTCAGCGTTGCTGTATTTTGAGAAGCTGACCAATCTGAGGCTTGCGCCTGATGGAGATGTTCAAGCGCACCTGACGGAAATGAAATATCTGCGCCAACAGATGGTGGAACGCAATTTCCGTCTGCAGGAGGAAGTGCTTTGTTTCATGATGATTAACAGCTTAAATCGGACTTACAAAACGGTTGCCAGTCAGCTTGGTTCCCTTCCGGCGAACGATTTGACCGCGGAGAGGGTGTCTGCCGTTGTTTTGAATGAACACGACAGGCTTGCTGCACTGGAGCTGAAGGACAGGGGGAGGGAAGAACGGAGTTCTAATTCCCCCACTGATGTTGCTACTGGAGAGAATGCTGTAGCTTTGAACGTTGTCCGATGTTACAATTGTGGACAGGCTGGGCATCTTCAGCGGAACTGCAAGAAGCCACGCCAGCCGAAAGG
The DNA here is from genome assembly GCF_027172205.1 of Podarcis raffonei. Taxonomy (NCBI): domain Eukaryota; kingdom Metazoa; phylum Chordata; class Lepidosauria; order Squamata; family Lacertidae; genus Podarcis; species Podarcis raffonei. The sequence goes on from NC_070609.1 coordinate 14,604,046, forward strand.
AGCTAAGGGCCGCTCAGCAAAGCCTGAGGCAGCAGGCAAAGGTCATACCAAGTCTTCGGTGAAACCTGCAAAGGCCCTGATGGCGAAAGGAACCACGCCAGATGTTGAAAACTCGTTTGTGATAGACACGGGCTGTAATTTTCATATGTCTCCACACAAACAGCTCTTTTCAATGTTTAAGAAGCAAAGCTTCGCTGTGAAACAAGCCAACGGTCAGGAGCTGGAAGCGACCGGGATTGGAACTGTGTACCTGAAGAGTCTGAACCTGACTATACACAATGTTTACTTGGTTCCTGAATTGAAGTTCAATCTGCTGAGTGTTTCGCAGATTGCAAAGAAAGGACTGAAACTGTCCTATGATGATAAGAGCTGCAAGATCTTCAAAGATGGAGAGTTGTATCTTTCTGCCAGAGAGAAAGATGGACTGTATTTGTTGACTTTTGAGCAAAGTGATTACATGGAATGTAATTCAGAGTCTAACTTGATTTCTCTTGCAGGTGTGACCAAAACGAGCGCCAAGAAGGTGGCCAGGGTCGACAGAGCGTTTCAGCGGGTGTATGCTGATGTGATTGGTCCTCTAGAACCATCTAGAGGCAATGCAAGATTTTATCTTGTGTGTGTGAATCATTTCTCTAACTTTGTCTGGATTTATGTGTTAAAGAGGCCACAGGAAGCCTTGGAAAGGTTTCAGGAGTTTTGTGACAAGGTTAAAAATGTGCATGATGCTAACATTGGTTGTCTTTTCACAGATGAGAAGCAAATTTTTCTTTTACAGGATTTCCAGAGGTTCCTGCAGAAGGAAGGGATAAGACACAAGGTTGCTGTTTCAGCGGAAGCGTGGAACAGGGGTGTCTGTGTACGGGTGAACAAAGAATTGCAAAAGGGGATGAATGCGCAATTGCTTAGTTCACATCTGCCACATGAGTACTGGGCCGAGTCGCTAATGTCGTATTGTTATACGTGGTTGAGAAAGGTTTCAAAAGAGTTGGGAAGTTCTCCTTTTGAGAAACTGTTCCAGAGAAAACCTTCTGTTGCCCATTTCAAGGTTTTTGGGTCTCATGTGAGGACAGAAGCTCCAGGTGGAGTAAAGAATGCCAGAGGCATTTTTGTGGGTTATGAAAAAGGTCTCTACAGAGTAATTTTGTCTGAATCTGGTCAGGTGATTCTCACAAAATTTCTAGAGAGTGCTCCTGGACAGGAGAGAGTGATAGTACACACATTTCCCACAGAGGACGATTCAGATGATGATGATGACTTTACAGATTACAGTGGTACTGAGAGTGACAGTGATAGCTCAGAGAGCTCAGTTATCACAGTCATTGAGAGGAAATCTCACACAATGGATAGACCTTCACAGGTGAAAGATGAACCACTGTTTACTATTGGAACTGGTTCTCCTAAGAGTCCTGAGACAGAACCAGTGAGCAGAGAGGATCAGCACCTTATACGAAGGTCTGAGAGAGTCACAAAGGGTGAACCACCCAAAAGGTACTCAGAAGAGTTTGCTAACTTAGCTGTTGCGTGTGTGGCTGTTGTAAACAACCGGGGACAGGTTGGAGCTGTGTCTAAGTCAGAGACAAAGACACAACAGAGAGTTGCTAGCCAAGGTAATGCAGATGCACTCATTCCTTGGAAGCCAGACAACCAGAGAGGTACACTGGGGAAACCAGTGGCGGGTAGTTCCAAGGGTGGAACTGAAACAACAGGGGAGTGTTATGTGTATAACAACTGTTTGTTTTCTTCTCTGGATCACGCTTTGCCTGCCGCAACACGCATTGATTCTTTTGGGGGAGGTTGTTACGAAAAAGGAGCAATGCTGCTGAGTGCTCCAGATGGCTGGAAAGCCAAACAGGATGTTGATGTTATGGGACTGTACCGTGGGAACAAGGGACAGTCTATTATGTGCACTGAGCACCGGATGTTAGCTCAGAGTGTCACATGACCCTGTACCAGAAGTACATGGGTGGAGTTATTCTCTCTCTGCTATTGGTGATGAGAGAGTGCAGACATGATTTCTCTGCACTGCTGGAAAGACAGAAATAAAGGCATGTAAATACATTTCTGTCTGTCTCTCTCCCCTCCCTGGGAGTGAGGGAGGAGGGATGGTTGTGTTCTTCTCACGTTGGGAAGGATCGCCGATAAGAGATCTCGCCTTGTCTTGCCGGGAGTCGCTGACGGGGGAGGTCAACAAGGAATTCAAGCCGGGCACCTGGAGAGTGGCCAATTCCTCTGACTATAGGCTTGAAGATTCCAACACTTTCCCCTTCGGCCCACGAGAACCTATGGTCAAATTGAAGGTGGGGGGGACAGTCCATCGACTTCTTGGTGGATACAGGGGCCCAACATCCTGTAGTCACTGAACCCCTTTCCAAACCCAGCACCCTGAGAATCCCTGTAATGGTAGCAACCAGACAGAGAACGATTAAACCCTTTTTGCAAGCCCAAGAATGTGAAGTGGGAGGACATTTGGTCACTCACCAGTTCCTGTATGTGCCTGAATGCCCTCTACCATTGATGGGACGGGACCTGCTTAACAAGCTGTGAGCCTAGATAACCTTTTCAGATGAAGGCATGAATTTGAAGATTCCCCAGAGAATCTTAAGCCTTACAATACCAAGAGACAATGCATGGAAATTGTTGGTGGTCTTGAGGGAACAAGGCAAAGGGGGGTTAATGCAGCCTGATGGCTCACCCCTGAACTTTTAGGCATTCTGCCAGGGGTTTGGGCAGAAGGCAACCCCCCAGGATTTGCAAAGAATGCAACCCCAATAGTAGTCCAGGTGAAGCCAGGAGCAGCCATCCCCAAAATGAGTAGTCCAGGTGAAGCCAGGAGCAGCCATCCCCAACATGGAATGAGGGATCCTATCCCCTGCCATTCTACCTGGAACACACCTTTGCATTTCAAAGTATCCCCTATAGAGCAAGTTGGACCCATAGGAGGGACTGAGAGAGCCTGAAGGGCCCTGCTTGCCTCTTTCCATCTGCCTTGGGGTGGGGCCTGAAGGGCTCTATAAGGACTGTGGCTGCTGCAGCTGCTGCTGCCCAGTGGGGGACTGACTGCTGAGAGCCTGGGGGTCCCTGCCTTGCCTTTTAAAAATGTTTTTATATAGTTTTAACTTACAGTGTTTTAAATTTTGGTTTATGATTTGGTTTTAGCTGGGTTGGGGTGGGATTAATGTCTACTTGGGGTTGAGGGTTACTCTAATTTTTAATATGAGTGTAAATTATTGTTGTTTTTCAATTAGTTTTATTGTTTCATAGAGTTTGTATTTTTGTATTCTTAAGGGGAAAGGGTCAGGGCTGCTGGGGAGTGGGCCCCAGCCAACAGAATGGCTGGGGCAGGTTACACAGGGGGGGGGGATGCGCTGGGACACCCGATCTCAGTGATCATCAGGGGGGTTGGGCTGGGTGTTCATCAGTATGTGGATGATACCCAGCTCTACCTCTCTTTTAAATCAGAACCAGCGAAGGTGGTGAATGTCCTGTGTGAGTGTCTGGAGGCAGTTGGAGGATGGCATCTAACAGATTGTTGAATCCTGACATCAGAAGTAACTTAGGGTTGCCATATGTCTGGGATATCCCAGACATATCCTCTTTTGGGGGGACCTGGCCATCCAGGGTATTTTTATTATTATTTTAAATCAAGGTTTGGGATTTTTTATTATTATTATTATTCTTTTTTAATTGGGCATGGCTTGGGTTCGGGGGTAGGCAGCCCAGGTGCTGGATTGAGCTCTGGCAGCTCCAAAGAAGCTCAATAACTTAGCGGCTCAGGGACTCAAGATGGCCACCGATCTGTGAGGCAGGGTGAGGCAGCTGCTCTCACCATTTTATAGTTTTATTGTCCTTTTATTGTTTTATTTTATTGTTTTATTTTATTGTTTTACTGCCCTATTTTATCATTTCATGGTTTTACTTCCTTGTTATCTCGGATGCTTTCCTACTGAGCTAGGAGGGTGACACGGCAAAGGAGCTCAGCAAATTGGTCTCAATTACTTGCCTACCTTGGAAGTAGTCTCGCGGAGAACCCTGCTGCAACACCCAACGGAGTTAGTGAACTGAGGTGAGCTTTTTACCAACTTGGCCTTTACAAGATAAATAATGGTGACGACCAGGAGTGGCTGTGGAGCACCGGGCTTTTGTCGGAGTGATTTAAGACCCCTCTCTAAAAGAGCTACCCTAAAGGGAGCACAAACAAAAAGCACTCGGCCCTTTAAGAACAGGGGTAAAGTCAAGCCGAGTGAGAATCAGCAGGAAACTGAAACCTCTCCCTCCTGCACTGAAGGGCCGGCTGTGCAGAGAGAGGATTGTGTAGAAGAATGCCACAACAAAGGGCCAATAAAGCCCAAAGTAAATCTAAACATAATTGGTACAGTCACCGAAGTACTCCCAAAACAGAGACTTAAATCCCAAGCTTCTCCTGAACCATCCCAAGTCCGAGAAGTGGAAGAACTAATGTTAAAACAAATTGCAGAGATGTCTTCTATGCAAAATTTTTGCTGTCTAAGCTGTCCCATTGGGCAAACGACTCAAATTTGATTGGCCATGAGCAAGCGGGCTTTAGGAACAATTATTCGACCTCTGACCATATGGTAATCATGTATCATCTTGCCAGAAAATATTCTGCCCCGAGTCGGGGGCGCCTATGTGTCGCTTTTATAGACCTAAAGGCTGCCTTCGACAGTATCCCAAGAAATTGCCTATGGAAGAAATTAGAGAGATGGGGCATAGATAGAAGGCTGTTATGGCTTATAACCCAATTACATCATGGGTCGTCGGCTAGAGTGAGACTCACACCGGCGGGAAACCTATCCAACGAGGTCCCAATAAATAGAGGTGTGCGCCAAGGCTGCATTTTGGCCCCACTCCTCTTCAACCTGTTTATTAGCGATATGAAGCTTTTTCTGAACGAGTCTCAAGCCAACATTCATGCCCCCCGCCTAGCTGATTTTCGCTGCCCTTTGCCGACGATGCAGCGATCCTTTCCTACTCTAGAGTTGGTTTATGCAGAGCTCTAAAGATTTTTGCGGCTTATTGCAAACTTAACCATCTGACAATTAATCATGGGAAATCTAAAGTCCTGGTCTTTACCAGGTCTCGGAAAACTTACAGCTGGAAGTTAGATGGAGTCCAATTAGAACAGGTTTTCAAATTTAAATACCTGGGAGTCTTTTTTCATTACAATCTAAGCTGGAAGCCACAGATACAGTATTTACTAAACAAAGGGGAAACAATACTTTATACTCTACTCCAATTTTTTGCGGCCGACGGAGCCTCTCACATCCCTTCTGCATTGAAGGTATACCACGCAAAAGTTGTTTCCACCCTCTGTTATGCTGCCCCGCTCTGGGCCCCAGGGTCCAATTTAACATCACTGGGGACATTGCAGAATCAGTTTCTCCCCATGTGTGTGAGCAACGCAGCCATACGTCTGGAGTTAAGGATTGCATCATTGGAGACTGTTATCTGGAAGCGAGTCTTTGGCTATTGGCTGTCCAGCTGGCATAGGCTTCCCGACCATTACCTTTTTCAGTGCCTCTGGCGGGACGTCTTTGTCAATCCGTGGGTAGGAAAAATCCATGCCAAACTTCTGAGCATCGGAATTTCCCCAGCGGACTCCTTAAAGATGAACTTACGCTCAGCCAAAAGCCTTATTGAACAAAGATTAGCGGACATTGAAAATCAACACAACCTCGCCAGGGGTGGTGGTGTCTGCTCCCCCAGGTATCATGGAATAACCCCACCACTTGGCCTTCCATCATACATGTCATCTCTTTCATCAGTACCACACCGACTTGCATTTATTCGTGCAAGGTTCAATGTCCTTCCATCGAACCTGCTGAACCACAGATTTTCCAAGGGTTTGGTGTCTCCGCTATGCGTGTGTGACGGGGAAACTGTTGAATCTCTTTCACATATAATGTTCAACTGTCCCCTACATAGCATAGCCAGGGCTAAATTCCTGGGTCCTGCTTTACTGCGCTTGGTTGGCAGGCCTGTTGAGTCACACGCCGCACTGCTTTTGCAGGATACAGATCCTTCTGTAACTCTGCAGGTGGCGAGATTTCTGAATGCGGTTATCTCACACTCAAAAACCACCAAAAAACAACAACAACATCAAAACTAATCGGACTGTTATGATGAGAGTGCATGTCGGAGTTCGTCTTCAGTTTTCCTTTTCTGTGATCCGTCCCTTGGAGCTCTCCTGGCCCCAAGCTGTCACTTGACTCTGCTCAATGACCCACCCTTGCATCGTGGTGTTCACCTTCTGTTGTCGGATATATCTGTTTTTATGTCTCTGTGTTTTTATGTTTGTACATATTTTATGGGCTAATAGCCGTAAATAAATAATCTAATCTAATGTTAAAACAAATTGCAGAGATGTCTTCGGGAAACCCTAAAACATCAAGAGACTCCTGCTTCCAACTTGAGACAAATGAGGATGAGGATTTATCAGTTATCAAATGGCTTGTGCTTTTAACTGAGGATATTGAAAATATAAAATCTCATCTGGCCACCTGTACAAAAATCCTCACTATAATGATGGACATTTGCAAAACTCTCTGTAGGGAACCCAGCGGGGTGACTGTAGAATTGGAAAGTAATAACAACTCCTTTCCTACCACCCGCAAAAACAGATCATCAAGGAAGGCCAAGAGATCTTGTAGGGCTACTGCCTTAAAAAGGAGGCCCATAAGGGTAAAAAAGAGCAGAAATGTTAAAAATTTTAAGGCAGTGCGTTACAAAAAAATGGATTTTAAAAAGCTCTTTAATCTTCTCAAGAGTATCCCAAAAACCGAGACCAGTGGGAACACTGAGAAACTTCTAACCAGGAAATCTTCTAAGCAAGAACGTTCTATAAACCCTTGCCCTGACGCTTCGATGGATTGCTTGGAACCCTTAACACCTACCCCAACACCTAACTCCAAGCAAGACATTTTGATCCAAGATCCATGGTCTTACATTCTATCTGTAGATGAAACCAATCCCTCAAAGAAGAGAAATCTGACAAATCTAACAAATAAAAACTGGAAACTGGTGCTGTACCGAAACAAACTCGTTTTATCAAATTATCCTAAACCCCCAGGACTCCTGTCACAAGAAGAGCGTAAAGTCCATCTATTGAACCTTTTAAAGATCTATATGCCGGGTATCCTTAATAACCCTACTGATTTGGCCCAAGTGGAATATCTATACTTCAACGGATTCCTTGCCAGAGCGGTGGTCTCATTCTATGAGGGGAGACTGGCAAAACTAGTGTACAAATGTAGAGAACATCTGGAGACGAGTGGTATAAGAATCTCAAGGTACTTTAAAAATGAAGCACCTCCAATTCCACTTATCCCCCATATTGTAAATTTGCCAAAAACTCAACATGAGATTGACCAACACGTTCTAATTTATATAAACTCTGCGGAGGACATCTCCAAACATCCTACTAGTCTGGTTGCCAAGGACTCTCAAAGGTTGGACTCCCTTGGGCCCAGGTATGCGGAGAATCAGGGAATAGACCTTGATAGCTTTGATAATAACTTACTCCACTCTTACAGCGTTCTCCCGCAAGAAGTTCAGAAAGAAATACTTCATAAAATTGATACCCTTTACCTCTGCCTGACAAAAGTGACGGAGGAACAGCTGAGATTACCTAAACAAAATATGCTTGATAGAGACTGTGGTTCAGATTCTGTCCCACGCTTATACCACCAAGAACTGGACCTGTGGGTTGGGAAGGCACCCACCCCTACCAGCCAACTGGTTGTTGCGGAGATGAATCCACTCTTCCATATTCTGGAGGCGGAAACCCCATCACCAGACCCACCTATCATGCACCCCATATCTGAGGCAAATATGGCTACAACATCTGCCTGGGACAAAATGAGGGAGCTTAACGAATCTGAATTAGGCTCTCCATGTAAAGTGCCCCATATGGGTCCACTTACTTGTAACTTTACTAGTTCACTCTCTTCTAACGTGTGCAAGTTGAATAAATCCATAGATACCATCGAACCGGTAACAGAACCAGCTGAACCAGACCAACAAATGAGAGACGACTCCATTTTATTTTTAGCCCCGAAGAGTGATCTGGTTGAAGACCCGACAGGTCGTATTAACAAAACTATCCAAACAATTAATGATCACTCAACTAGAGGCACGATACCTGTTGACTTAATTTCGCTCTTGCTAAGTAATACCCCCCTAATTCTACCATCTGGCTCTGAAAAGTCGACTATCTTAGGCCTAACATCTGCCTTTAGCAAGACGAGTGGCACGACTTTACAGCCAAACCACTCCAATAAATCTAAACAGTTGGGATGTATAGCACGATTGCCACCTTCTCAAAGGAAAATTACTGATTTTTTTGAAGCTGAAACTCCCCCAAATTTAGAACCCCATTCCCACATGATCTGACTGCCCAACGACCAACCCAGCCACTCCTCGATATCATTTTTATGCTGGAATATTGCGGGATGGAGGGGGAAGAAATTTGATCCAGACTTCTTAAAATTTGTTAATTTATTCCAAGTAATTCTCCTACAAGAAACTTGGGAAGAGGAGGGGATTGACATAAATGGATATGATACCATCTTGCTTCCAGCTAGCCCCTCTCTTAAAGGTGGACGCCCTAGGGGAGGTTTGGTAATAGCCATTTCCCTCAAATTGCAAGCAAAACCTACGCTTGTTAAATCTTCCTCTCCTTACGCGATTACAGGATTGATTTCAGGAGGGAAATTTGAATTACTGGTAACAAATGTTTATTTCCCCCCTGGGGGGCAGGTAGTGGACCTCCATTCCAAATGGGAAACACTTGAAGAACACCTAACTTTCTGTTACACTAAGTTCCCAAATATTTCATCAGTCATGGGAGGTGATTTTAATGCTCGTACAGCTGCAAACTGGGAAGCGCTAGGCAAGGCCAAATGGTGGGTCATACCTGATCACCCGAACTTGGATTTCTCCCTCCATATGCAGAGAAAATCGAAAGATAATAGGGTCAACAAAGCAGGAACCCTTCTTTATCAGCTGATTTTACGTTTGAATTTGATAATTTTAAACGGAAATTGTCCCCTGGATATTCCGGGTGAGTTTACTCATTTGAGCACACTTACAAATAGTGTTCTTGATTATTTTATTGTTTCCAGAGATTTATTCCCAAATTTTTCTTATTTTAAAATAGAAAACGTCCAAATGAGCAACCATCTCCCCTTGAGCGCCAAGCTTTCCCTAGACTGGCAGTCTATCAAGTCTAGACACCCCATATATATGGGAATAAATACTGCAGAACAAGTGAGAGGAATAAAATGGTCAGTAACTCAAGCCCAAAAATATATGGAATTTTTCCAACAAGAGATAATTCAAACCTATGTTGTTTTAGATTTAGATCTGTATGGGCATGAACAAATTATTAATTCATTCTCTCTGCTTACAGAAGATCTTATGTCCTTTTTTGCAGTACCAGCCATCCAAGTAAATCGGGCCCATTTTAAGACCGGTGCCCCTTGGTTTAACTTAAAATGCAAACAAGCTAGACGACATCTCTGTGCCATTTACAATGAATATAAATCTTCTGGTGCTTTAGTATTACCTAGGAATTACCAACAAGCAAAAACAGCATATAAGCAAGCCCAGAGAATGGCTAAGCAAGAGTGGCAACAAAATCGCTGGCAGGCGCTTATAGTCGCCTCTAGTTCATGTAACTCGCGGCAATTTTGGCAATTGGTTAATTGAAGATCAAGGAGATACCCCTTAACAATAATTCCTGCCCTGGTCTGGGAATCCTTTTTAAGGAAATATTTTGCGTCACCAGATTCCAATACCAACGCTCTTGATGATGTATTTGATCATCTCCCCATCTGGGCTCCTACCGACCCCGATGAAATCTTGAATTTAATCTCTAAACTTAAAATCGGCAAAGCCCCTGGGCCAGATTTGGTCCCGGCGGAAGCCATAAAACTACATTCCGACTGGTGGGCAAAAATCCTGGCTGTTACTTTCGATGCTATTAATGCAACTGGAAGGGTGCCAAAAATATGGAAGGACGCTATTATAATTCCAATATATAATAAAGGCTCCCCAGACGATCCAGAGAATTATAGGAATATTAGTCTACTGTCAATAGTTGGAAAGATATACGCACGTTTTCTGCTGAACAGACTTACCCAATGGGCTGAAGAAAAGAAACTGATAGGCCCCGAGCAAGCAGGATTCAGACCGAACCAGTCAACTACAGACCATGTTTTAGTCTTGCACCATCTAGCCCGAAAATATTCCTCTTCAAACCGAGGCCAACTTTGTGCGGCTTTTATTGACCTTAAGGCTGCATTTGACAGCATCCCCAGAAGGTTACTCTGGGAAAAGTTGGCCCGATGGGGAATTGATAGAAGACTTTTATGGTTAATAATCCAGCTGCATGAGGGGTCGGCTGCTAGGGTGAGAATAACCCCAGCCGGCGATCTCACAAACTCTGTGCCCATCAACAGAGGAGTCTAGCAAGGATGTATCCTAGCTCCTTTTCTTTTCAATTTATTCATTAGTGACATGAGGATACCATTGGCTGAATTTCAGGAAACCATCCATGCCCCCCGTCTCGCAAACTATCGTTGCCCATTATTACTCTATGCTGATGATGCTGTGATTTTATCCTTCTCAAGAATTGGCCTCAGGAGAGCATTAAAACTCTTTGTTTCATATTGCAAAACAAATTCCCTCACTATAAATCAATCTAAATCAAAAGTACTAATTTTCTCAAAAAGTCGGAAATCCTATAAGTGGCAATTAGATGGAAAACCTATTGAACAGGTCTATAAATTTCAATACCTGGGAGTTTTTCTCCAATATAATCTGGGTTGGAAGGCGCATATTGCACATATTTTAAACAAGGGCAAGGCCCTATCCTTTGCGCTTTTGCGCTTTTTCTTTTCGGACGGGGCTCTTCATGTTCCATCTGCCTTGAAAGTATTCAAAGCTAAAGTAATTGCAACATTGGCATATGCTGTTCCTTTATGGGGGACCGCAGTAAACTTGATGCCCTTGGAGGTAATTCAAAATCAATTTCTAAGACGACTGCTAAAACTCCCTCAGTGCGTTAGTAACGCAGCTATTCGCTTAGAATTAAAAACTACATCTTTAGAAAATACTCTTTGGAGGCGCAGCCTTTGTTACTGGTTGTCCTTAAGGCATAGGCTCCCGAATCTGTATTTGATCCAATGCCTCTGGAGAGATAATTTTCCCGTCCTAGGGGCAAAAGAGATCCATTCTAAAGTAGTGACCTATGGATTGCCTCCATCAGAATTATTGGAATTGGACCTAGCCACAGCAAAAAAAACCCTCATTCAAAAACTTGAGGAGATTGACCTACAACAAAGCACCATTTTGGGTAGTGGCACTTGCTCACCATTAAATCTCGGCATAGTGCCCTCACAGCAGATACCATCTTATTTGACTTCTTTGTCTGTAGTGGCCCACAGATATGCCTTTATTAAGGCAAGATTTAACACCTTTCCTTCCAATGTCTTGAATAATAGATTTTCCAATGGCTGGATCTCAGCGGTGTGTGTATGTGATAATAGATCTATAGAATCTTTACAACATATACTATTCTGTTGCTCACTACATTCAGTTTCTCGGACCAGATTTCTGTCCCCTTTATTATTGGAAATCCCAGGTGACTCCCTGGAAATACAGCTAATACATTTATTGCAAAATTCTGGTCCAAGTAGGTCCCTTTCTGTTGCCAGATTTCTGATAACAGTATTAGCCTATAAAAGGAAAAATGGATTACTCTATGATTATTGATTTTGCCTAAATAATATTGATTTATATTGATAATTTGATATTTTAAGCACTATATTGTTCTTATTTTAATGGAATTTAGAAACTTACGGTTTGAGATGTATTTGATTTAAACGTATTTTAATTAATTAATTTTATCTTGTCATACCTGTTTTACCTGTTTTGCTGTATGATGTACGGTTTGAAATGCATTTGATTTAAACGTAATTTAATTTATTAATTTTATCTTGTTGTATGATGTATTGAATATGGGCCTATGGCCGCAATAAACTATCTATCTATCTTAGCGGCTCAACAACTGTCCAGATTTTTCCTTCTAAAAATATGGCAACCCAATGGCCATATCATGATTTTCAGTTTTCTTCTTCTTCTTGACCTTCAAGAACTAACATTCATTGCACCATCATTGCATAGATATTATTCACTTGAAAAGAGCCAACACAAGACACAGTATTCATCTACCTTATCCATTTTATTCTCATCATGATTCAGAATAAATGTACAGGGGAAATGTAACACCTGTACCAAATGTTCTGTAACTAGAGCTCCCAACCCACAATTTCATGCCCTCTTGCGCCTGCCTCCTGGAAACACATTCACTCTGCAGCATCTTCAGAGATCTTCCAAGCCGTCAGAGATTTTGCAAGTCTCAGGATGGGTATTGATTTATTCTGTACTCTTTAAGCTGTGAAGCATATAATCTTTGGGATGCCAGCATGTTGCTCTTTTGACCATAATAGAGAGCCAGCCGTTGAGTGCTTTCATTACACGTTTTGGGGCTGTCGTTACAAAATTACAAAAATCTGGTGTTGCACATCCTTTAAAAGCAAGCTCTTCCTCTATTCCACGCTCTGAAAAGAGAGGAATGATAATATGAGTCAGGGTTGACTTCAGGACCCAGCACACTTGAGCAACTTCAAGTACCATTGGGTCCACATGATCCCCTTTACCCCACACCCTGATAGCTTCTCTGAAAATTCAGAGGATGTATTGTAACCCCCAAAAAGGCACTGAAATGAAAGTGGAAGCAGGTAATATGAGTCAGGTTTGGCATCAGGGCCTGGCATCCTTGGGCAGATGTCAGGGCCACTGCACCTGAGAACAGTCCACATCTGATGTCTTCCACAAGCTCTGTTTTACCTTTCTTCCCTGTCTATTGGTATTCTGACCAGACCAAGGCTACTGGGTGAAGCCCACACATGTGAATTTTGTCACTAATTAGCTCTTCCATAAAGCCCACAATATAGCATGCCTCAAGGGCCTGGGAAAACTCAAAATGGGAATGGAGCCAACAGTGTGTTCCTCCCTGATAACCAGGAAACCTCACCTTCCTAGGGCACATCTTATATCCCTTCATTTCTCTTTCTCACATACTGAAATCAGGGACAGATATATTTCCCCAAAGTACATTCAAAACAAGGAAATACTACGTTAAAGAAAATATTGAATATTTCCTTTCAAAGAAAACATATAGTACCGCTCCCTGCACCATTTCCTTTTATCACATTTGGCCAGAAAAGGTAGTTAATGATTGGCAGCTGATTGGCAGTTTACTCACCATTCTTAAAAACAGCATTAAGTCTCAGACACCTAAACCATTTATAACGGCTATGGCTTTTCCACCAGCAAGACTTGATTTCATTTTCTACCGCACAGCAGGCTGCCCACATCACATTTATCGTTTCCTTGTGTTGAACTGGCAAAATGAAGTATATGGTCAGCAGCAGAATTCCATATACATTGGCATACCTAGTCCATTGTGGCCCTTAGTTTCCAGTTCACACAGACACGCATGGCATGGCATGGCATGGCATGGTGTTCTACAACTGCAATCAAATAGGCTGGCTGTGAAAATCTAATATAAATATTTTAGTGTTGCATATTTTGTCCTCAGTATTACTTCTATATGTATCACATTCAGATCTTTTTCAGTACATGCATCTTGCTGTGTACCTGCTTCTGCATGAGAGTAATCTGACTTGAGTAAAATGAGATTGACAGTTCTGTCAGGACAAGAACAGATTAGCTATAATCCTTACCATTCTATGAGATCAAACAAGGGTTTCTCACGTTTTTAGGCTCCAGGCTGACTCTTTTGAATGGAAGAAAAGAAGACACTTTTCTACTATCTATGATACACATTTGTGGTGCTTTTATCCTACATTAAACAAAACTGTGCCCCCCGCCTGCCCCCTGCATTCTCAATTTCTCTGGTTCCCCACATCCACACTAAAATTTCCCAGATTCCCTAGATCATTGACTCACAGCCCTTTCAGGTGATGAACATGGGGCAAAAACATGAAGACTGCCTAAATCTTTGGGAGGGGAAAATATTTTACTGGTTTTAATTAATTTACATGTTTTATGCTGTTAAACTGTGTGTTGTTTTGTGATGAACAATGTGTTAGAAATGAAATCCAATGAATAAAACCACAGAATAATTGTTATCATAGTTGATTGCCAGACATAATTTACCCCTAGAATGATCCTGATAATGGTGCTACCCCCAGGGACATTTTTAAAGGGACAAATGACCGAGTTTTTCCCATTGGTGTTTTTTAGTGTTGCATATTTTGTCCTCAGTATAACTTCTATATGCATCACATTCAGATCATTCAGATCATTCTAAACATGCATGTTGCTGTTTATCTGTTTCTGAATGATTCTCAGGATCATTCTAGGGGTAAATTATGTGTGGCAATCAACTATAATAATTATTGTGACCATCATCACCAACAAGCTAATTTGTTGGGAAGGATGCTACTGGGTACATACTGGGTTGTTGTTGATGTTTGTTGTGGTTTTAATATGTTGGAAGCCACCCAGAGTGATTACCATCTATGATCATTGTAATCATCACCTTAAACAACATTCTTTGTTGGGATTGAGGCTGCTGGGTTCATACCTTCCCTGCCCCTAACAATGAAATGAAAATGCTGCAATTTTTATCCATGTTGAATTTTGCCTTATTCTCTTTCCTCCCACCAAAGGTTACTATAACAAAGTCTCCTGTGCAATTGGGGGGGGGGAGTGGGGACAGTGGCAGGAGGGTTTCAACCCAGCCTTAAATAGGATCCAATGTGTAGAGGTTCTAGTCTTGACATTTTATTTGGGTTATTGCTTATTTCATTTAGCTTCAAAGAACGTGACAATAGTAACACACCCATTCATGAATACGATCACAGTAAAGAATGTCTCATTTTCTTCTCCTGTTGGAAATGCATGAAACTAGAGGGTACTAAAATGCACCTATGGTGGGGCTGCGAAAAAGTTAAAAAATTCTGGGGCTGCATCCATGATGAATTTAAAAAGATGCTCAAGATATCTTGGGGCGGGGGGACGAGTCATTCTTGCTGGGTATAGTAGGAGATGAGATACCACAAGACAGGAAAAAAATTATTCCCAATCGCAACTGCAGCAGCCAGGCTACTTCTCGCAAAGAACTGGAAAGGAAATAATATACCCACAAAAGAAGATGGGCTATATAAATTAACAGAATTTATAGAATTGGCAAAATTAACTGTGGCAATAAGATATCAAACACATCAGAAATTAAGGTCACAATGGTTATGGTTCGAAGAGTACATGAGTAAACTCTGCTCTAAAGATAACATGCTGGTATGTTTAGACTAAGCTTGTAAAGTTGTTTTGTTAATATAATATAATAGCATAATAAAAGAAGTAATGTAGCGATACATGTTTTGCAATGTAAATAAGAACTTGAATGAAAGAAAAATGACGAGTACTGGTGAAGAGAAGTCAAAAGGGAGTATTATCATCCACCGATTTTATGTACTTCTCTCTTACCTTACCTTACCTTTCTTCTTTCTTCTTTCTTCTTTTTTCTTTTGTTATTACCGCTGTAAGTTTATGTATATTATTGTTGTATGAGTGTCCTTTTTTTTAAAAAAAAAGGAAGACAAATCTTGGACCCAGGTATAGTTTGCCTATGGTTAAAGAATTATTGATGCAAAAGGTGTCCAAAATAAAAGGGTTCTTACTTTCGAGAGGTCTTTCATTGCATAGGTCAGTAGAGCAGCACTCGACTTTCATCGATAATTTTGCCATATGTATGGCAAAAAAACCAAAAAGGCCTGGAGTGCAATCCTCAGTGTTAACACAGTCACTGAAATGATTTGTTCTGGGGTGTTCTGCAACTGTGAAGAAGAATGAGAAAGAAATATCAAGTCAATCATTTTTGTCCCATTTTTGTTTCTTTTTTTAATATGACATTTCAACTATGCGTTATATTAACATTTGGAAAAGGTATGCGAAATGTCAGTTTTTAAACGTATGTGAAATATCCTTACTGCTTCAGCATTCTGTCTGGTAGTCCTTTCTGAATATTGTATGACACACCTGACACCAGGTCTTCAGATGCAGGGAAGAAAAGGGGAGATGGTTTTCTGGGAACATCACATTGAAGATGAAGAGCTGCAGTACTAAGATCCCTAATCTCCAAGGTCCCACCTTGGTAATTATCAGTTTAAGCAAATGGAGGGGCAACTAGGCATTTCAGAGGCAGCTGTGACTTCCTAGAAAGCCACAATGTCATATGTTCTTAACAATAGTGCCCTCATGATGAGAGCTGGACCATAAAGAAGGCTGATCGCTGAAGAATTGATGCTTTTGAATTATGGTGCTGGAGGAGACACTTGAGAGTCCCATGGACGGCAAGAAGATCAAACATATCCATTCTTAAGGGAATCAGCCCTGAGTGCTCACTGGAAGGATAGATCCTGAAGCTGAGGCTCCAATACTTTGGCTACCTCATGAGAAGACTCCCTGGAAAAGACTGATGTTGGGAAAGATTGAGGGCACAAGGAGAAGGGGACAACAGAGGACGAGATGGTTGGACAGTGTTCTCAAAGCTACTACAGTGGTACCTTGGGTTACAGATGCTTCAGGTTACACGTTTTCGGGTTGCACACCGCGCCGAATCCGGAAGTACTGGAATAGGTTACTTCCATGTTTCAGCGCTCTCACATGCACAGAAGCACTGAATCGTGTCCCGTGCGTGCGCAGACACGGAGCTGCAGGTTGCGAATGCTGTGGGTTGCTAACGTGTCTCCCGCACAAATGACTTTCGCAACCCGAGGTTCCACTGTAACATGAACTTGACCAAACTGCAGGAGACAGTAGAAGACAGGAGTGCCTGGTGTGCTCTGGTCCTTGGGGTCATGAAGAGTTGGACATGACTAAACGACTAAACAACAACAACATGATTTAAATGTTTTGTAATTGGCGTTATTAATTAGAGTTTGCATGTTTGCTTTTCTGCTCAAAGATTATAAATAGAATGCAACATATTCTCTCCTAAGTGTGCTTATTGGCTTCAGATCCAAAACTACGACAGCCCATGGCAGCAGAAGTTGCAAACATCTGTGCCATGCATGTCACATTCAAAACTTTCTAAACTGAAAAGCATCTGATACATGTTTTCGTGCATTTAAAATAAATACTTTTGTTAGTCTTTGGGGGACTTACAATTCAGTTTTAAAGCTTCTAAACAGATATAAACTAACTTGTTTTTACCCTTAGCTGTTTCGTTTCATAGTTAATGCATTTTCAGAGTTAAAATCATTTTTTCTTTTGCAGCAAAAACTACAAAAGTCTGGGTTAATAAAGTGAAATTGATGAAGCAACCCATCACCAACCAAACCTGTGCATCACAAACCTGTGCCTACAAAGATAGCCATCTCTACTGAGACGTAGGTCACTCTGAATTGAGCAAGGCATAGTCCTGGGTAAGAAGGGTTGGGATTTCAGCCACTCTCACTACTTTGATTTCAGAATTCAGTAGACACTTGCAATGCTGTTTAGTATTGCTCACTAAAGCACCAGTGAGAGAGAGAATATAGCTGTAAGTGAAGGGGGGAAGTGCCACAGGGAGAGGGAGGGAAATAATTTTAAATGTAATGTCACTCTTAAAATGGAGATTGGGTGGTGAAATCCATTTAAATCCAGATGGTTCTCCCAAACTGGACAAAGAGGCTAGCAAGAAGGAGCATACAAAAAATTCACAGGGGACCAAAGAGATATCTCTTTTCCATGTGAAAAGAACTGTAATGATTGATGCATTCCCTTGGCTTTTAAAATTCATGAATGGAAACTATTTAAGGCTGAAATCCAAACCCCCACATACCTGGGAGTAAGGCTCACTGAATTCAGTGGCATTTGCTGCTGAATTCATATAGTCAGGATTGGAATTTTAGTACATATAGCTTCCATTTGGCCAGAAACAACACTTCAGAAAGAAGAAAAGCAAAGAGGCACCTCTATACTTAAAGGAATATGAAAATGATATGCATAAAAAACAATTTATCTACCTCTTAATGCATCGTGTGTACATGTTTCAAAAGAAGTTCATTACAGAATCTGTGCCATTTGTTGACTGAATGTGTGGATGGAATGACATTTGATTGATTCTCCATTGTCAATCGATTCCAACAACATCCCAGGTTCATGCAGAAATATGACAGGGTCCAGAAAATCTGGATAGATTGCTGACCTTAGCATATGTGCTGGAATCTTTGCTAGGCCTGGTTCCTGCCAGAGATCTCTTGAGATAGGCATGGCATATTTCAAGGTGTAACATTCTGAACACAAAATGTTATTGAGCTTTTTATTGGAAAAATCACCCACTTCCAGGTTCTGATTGCAAAAACCTGGACATTTTGCCAATTTTAAGAAATCCCACCCACCCACCGGACACTACTCATGCCCCTGGAATCCCAGACATGACTGGGGAAAACTGGACATTTGGCAACCCTATATTGAGAAGTGTCCTCTGTATACAAAAGAAAGAAAGAAACCTAACTCACATATTTCGTCTCTCATAATAATTTCACGACAAGTATTGCCTGGACAAAAACTTGGCTCTCGCGAGATGCATTTATTGTAGGCATCATATTTACAGGTCATACATTGTAGTGGCGCCCCTACAGAGAGGAAAGAATATAACAAGAGATCAGTGTCACTATCTTAAGCCACAAGAAACCTCCTTGGCAAGAGAACTTACTCTATGGCTTTAACCTCTTCATGCATTCATTACACTTACGTATGTTGGTTATATGACGCCAGAGGCTTTTAAATGGTGCTGTGCTTAAAGAGGAAGACAATGGCAAATCCCTAAGCCTTTATAAAATGGCTTTACAAATAATCTTAATCCTTTTTAGATTAGGAATTTGAAGGATTTGAAAACTGAATTATATTTAATGGATTAACTCCAAGTGCTCCCATGTCATCCCGTTTTACTTCTTTCTGAGAAGCTAGCTATAATTTGCCCTGCATGATTAATTTGACATTTCATTGTGTAAAAGAGATGGGGGTTTCCTTCATTCCCCCTTGAAACCAAAGTAGAATATTCAGAGGGCCCAGAATATCCCCCAGAAGGCCACCACTGGCTCATTCATTGAGGAGTGGAGTCAGTCTTTAGGATCCTCAGAATGGGCCATTGCCTATACGCTCCAGCAGAGCCATCTAGGGCTGGCCCCTACCCAGCTGCTGTCCCCAAGCAGTATAGCCAGCAGAGCCATCTAGGGCTGGCCCCTACCCAGCTGCTGTCCCCAAGCAGTATAGCCAGCACTGCCAGGCACTACCACATACCCCTCTCTGCCTCAAAGCTGCAGGGTAGATGCCAGTCATGAGAGTTCCACCTCCCAAAAATAAGCTGAGATAATGTTTTTTGCTCTGATTATTACGAGCATATTTCAATGCAAGACGTGCTTTCTTGGGCACCGATCACTGGTCCTCTGGATGCAGTGTATCTCATGTATTTGGTGCCAATGAGCCTTTCAGCAACACCTCCTGCTTGGTGGCAGCACTGCATGCAGAGGCCATCTGAAATCCCTCTTAGCACAATGCTAGACATGTCTACAAAGAAGTACACCCAAATCAATTCAAAAGGGCTTCCTTCACGGGCAGAACATTTCATATTGCAGCCTTCCCACCCTTTTTACTTCCCTAGGAGGCCTTTTCACACATGACGCAAAGCTGTATTTACAATGTAAAGATGCCATGGCTCCACATACAGTAAATGACACACATTTGGAGTTCCCAATTACCATTTAATACATCTCAAGCAGAATGTGTTGGTAATATCCATTAGAGTTTGGCCACTGTTTTCCCCCAAACATACAAAACGTTCCTGTGCTGTTTTTGAGGGCTGCCTTTTAAACCACAAAACTAGCACAAAAGGAGTTCGAGACCTTCCTCCCATTCCTGACATTTCTGCTCTCTGTCTGTCACTCATGCTCTTTCCCCCACCCTCCTGCTGGACTCTCAGATCAGAAATAGGTCTGTGTTGGAAAAGAATCCCAGAGGCATGAAGTCATGGCATGGTAAATCATGGAAGCTTCCACAACCCCTTGCCTGCATGCCCAATTTGCTCCTTAATGGAGCAATCTAGGCCCCAGCAGAGCATCCTGGCAAGTGCAACTTCATCTAAATGATCCAGGAATTCTCACTACCTGTTCAATGGATCTCTGGTCCTCTCTCCCATTCCTAATCTTCCAAATGACCAAGTTCTCATGACACCCCCCCCCAGTCAGTTCCAGCCCACTAAATAGGACCATCAAAGGAGGGGAATTAGAAATCTCCGGGAGCTTCCAAACCTTTATCTCATAGGTTTCTTCAGAGATTATAGTCTCAGATCCTCCTGCTCTTTATCGCAATATTCGTTTATTCATTATTCTGTCTCTAGGCACATGACATTATTGACCTCCCTTGCTCTTGCCCCACTGGCCATTCCCTACTCCAGAGGAAACTAATGGAACCTAGGATGTCTGGTTTCTACTCACCTGGTGAAAACAAGGCCAAGAAGAGGCCCATGCACAGGAGGCCCATGCACAGGAAAGTCTTCATGGTGTTGAGATGGTCAAAAGCTAAGGAGGATTTCAAGACAATCTGGTCCCCAAAAGGCAACGTATGCAACTATGAGCTTACACAGAGGAATTTATAGATTAGGGATGGGAGCCTCAGGCAGCTCTTGCAAACAACTGTTTTAGTGAGATGTGGAAACTAGCCCAAATGGAGTTTTCCCAGAAAGCACATGATGTGATTTCGGAATACAAATCACTTTGGAAACTCAGTGCAATCTTTTTTCAGAAACACCATGAAGTTTTGCCAAATGAGAATCCAAGTTATGCCTGTGTTCTTCACACTTGCTTTGGGAAAGCATTTTCACAATCATATTCACAGGGTCCATGTGTATATCGTGGGTCCTTCTTGTCCAGGCATGTTGGTATCTTTCGGACTTTACTCATTCAGTCGAGCTATGTTGCATGGTTAAGAATTTTTCATTCTTAAGCATTGTTGCCTATACTTTGAATTCATAGCAGTTTAGTATACACCTGATTCTCTTCATCTTTCAGATAAACTTCAAACAGCCAGCCTTTAAAACAGAGAACTGAACAATTTAAATAAGGCCTGTAGTGGCTATTCTCATTTTGTGTCCCTGACAGCATCAGTTTCTGAAGAATATTGGGGTAGGAAGGATTCTACACAGAAAAATCCCAGAGGGAAGATAACCGTGTTTTCTTATCTACATCTATCTGTGCAAAAAAGTGGGGGTGCTCTTCCACTGCGACAGACTTTGGTGTTAATGCACTGTGAATGGTGGAGAGAGGATTTTAGGACTCTTTTATAGCAAACTATCACAAAACCTTTTGACAGAGAGGAGTTGGCTTACTTCCTTTAACTATTGAAGGTGGTTGGGGTTTTCTTTCCTGTTTTTTTAAAAAAATCCTGTTTCTGCTATTTTGCAAAAAGTCTCATAGCTGGGAAGGCATCTGTGGGCTTTTGGCAGGGCTGCCTTTTCTGAACTGTGTCAGCTAGTCCAGGAAGGGAAAGAGTGACTGAATGGTGTAGGTGGGGAAATACAAAATATTGTCCACCATGAGGCAACAAGCTGAACTCCCCGCTAAAATCATGCAGCTTCTTTTCTGCCCTCGCCTTCCCAATACACAATTTACTGAAGAAAGCTAAGGTGAAAAGAGTGGTCAATCACAAGTGTAAAGTCACTAATTCTCCAGCATAGGCCTTTGAGCAAGGAGGTGCTCTTGTGGCATTTCCACACCTCTATGAAATCCCAACTTGGAGGCTTTTCGGGAATTACTGAAAATGGCCTCTTCTGCATTGAAGATGTGGGTTGGTTGTGACATTCCACGTTTCATCTCATTTGAGAACTTAAGAAACCCCCCAAATTGGTGTTGTTTGTCTGCTGGCTTCTTTGTGCTGCAGTGAGCATGTACAGAGCAGTGGCAGAGCTACCTGCTCTGGCACCGGGAGCGGCTTACGTGTGAGGGCATGGCTGGTGCGCATCCCAGGGGGCGTGGAGAGGGGCTCACGGCCTGGGTGTGTGCAGTGAGTGGTGTCATCCCCCCCCAGGATTGCACCTCTGGTGGGCCGCTCCCTACACACCCACCTTCCTCCAACAGTGGGAACAGAGTGTTAAGAAAATTGTCCCCCCACTTAGGCCTCTGGCTGAAAGCTGGCATTGGGTTGTAATCATTCTGAGCCAGCTATTCTACCTAGGCTTTCTGTCTTGAAGGCCAGGGATGAGGCCAGAAAATTGAGAAGTCCTTTCGGCTCAGGGAAAGCACATAGGCAAAAGTACCAGAAGATTCTAATTTTGTAATATTTTTGGTTGAGGAAACTCACCCCAGTTACTATGCTTATTACTACATAGCAAGCCTATACTGGTAGTTTGGAGTCAGTCTTTCTCACTGCACTGCTTTGCAACACCTGGGATGCTGTGACTTCCTTGCTATGAGCCAATGTGTTCTGGTGGTTAAGAGCGGTAGTCTCTAATCTGGTGAACCGGGTTCGTGTCTCCTTTCCTCTACATGCAGCTGCTGGGTGACCTTGGGCTAGTCACACTTCTCTGAAGTCTCTCAGCCTCACTCATCTCACAGAGTGTTGTGGGGGAGGAAGGGAAAAGGAGATTGTTGGCCGCTTTGAGACTCCTTAGGGTAGTGATAAAGTGGGATATCAAATCCAAACTGTTCATCTTCTTCTATGGAATTTAACCTGTAGATTCAATGTTCAATGCTATGTATATCATAGACAGAATCACAGGACTGTAGAGTTGAAATGAACCCCAGGGATCATTTATTCCAACTCCCTACAATGCAGGAATCTCTACTAAAACTGCCACGATAGATTTTCTTAGATTTTCTATCATTGGGGCCAGGGATGAGGCCTGAAAATTCATTGTAGGTTTATGGGCCATATTGTCCCTCTGTAGACTGCAGAGCCAGTGTTCAATAGAGAGTGCTTTGGTCCAACTGCCTGCAATGCAGGGATCTCAACTTAAGTATTCATGGCAGATGGATAAGTTAGCTTTGTTAGTTTACTCTGGTTTGTACATTTTCAAACGGTTTTTCTCATTGTAGGTTTATGGGCCTTTTTGTCCCATTTTAGACTGCAATCGCTTCTTTCTGAATAAACCTACTTCACGTCAAATTTGTGTGTGTTGATTTGGGTACAGCCTTGATACTAAATCCAGTTCTTGTTTGCTATTGAGCAAGGTTGCAACTGTGAGGATCAGAGAGCAGAGATCCCTGTTTTCAGTTATTGCTCTTCAAGATTTTTAATGTCCCACGTTGTGTAGCCTATGCAGCCTTGTGTCTAGAGGGAGGTCAACACAAGGTAGAGACTGTTGCCTGGGCATCTTCTATGCTGGTTAAACATCTGCCTTACATCAGATAAGGATCCTCTCCTCAGCGAAGTTTTGTTAGACCCCTTTCTTTCCCCAGGGCTACAACAGTTTAACAAGAAGGTACAGCAACTCGGGCTGTCAGTGGAACTTTTGCGATCAATGTTCCTACCATCTGCCAAGGCTATAATAAAAACTAGGTTGTGGGCTATTGAATGCCAGGAACTAACAGTAGCAGCAGAGAAAACATGTTCTCTTTATTTTCAACTTTCTTGGGCACATGAAACTAGCCACAATTACCTTGAATTTCTGTTTAATCCTCAAAAAAGAAGAGCATTTTTGCTGGCCAGGTTTAATTCAAATCCATCAAACCTCCTTTGGGGAAGGTTCTCAGGCAGGGTGGAAGGAGAAAGAACTTGCCCATGTGAAGACCACCTGCTGGAAACCCTTACACACATGGTTCTTAATTGTAAACTGTATGCTGATCTCCGTCAGCAATTTCTAGATCAACTCTGCATCCCCAAATGGAAACCAGAGTTGGAGGTCATACATTTTCTATTACTGGGGAATGATCAGGAGCTCACCAAGTTAGTGGCTAAATATCTCTATTTGGTTTATTGTCGTCGAAATACACTGCAGACGTCTGATCTCCCTGGAGACCGAGAGATGTGACAATAGACTGCTCTGCCTCCTTTCTTTTAGCAAATGTTTTGTGCCACTGGGGAAGTGGTAACTCTGTATTGATTTGCTTTGGATGTTTGTATGTGATGCCAATAAAAGGTTTGATGATGATGACAGAAAGAATGGGGCGCGCGGTGTAGCTGGCAGGGTTGGGGTGTTAGACCCAGCTGCAACACAAGGATCTGGACCCTTGAGTTTGGGGGACCCGTCTTTCACACAGATCACTGCCTCTGTTTTTATTTGGAATTTGTGCAGAATCCTGCATAATCAGAAAGAGGGCAGACATTCTCTGCTTTCCCAGGGATATGGCTAAATGACAGCTGATGTTAGAAGAAACTTCTCAGCTGCCAAAACTAGACACAGGGTTGTGACCAGGTGTCCAGAACATCATGAGGACGGTTTCCACCTTGTTCTATTAAGACTCCAAACTAATGGAAGCAATTTGATGGAAATCTTTTCCTGGAACACTGTACCTCCCAAAGTGCTCTACTCTTATTCAATTTCAGCAAATTGCTGGGACAAAGGTCATGAGAAGTTGGGCTACCCGATTTCTGTTTTTAATTCAGAAACAAGTTTCAACTTCACAAAGATGAGGGGAAGATTTATTTGAAATGTCAACAGGCTGCTTTTTCTTCATCTAGGGTGGTTCCATGTAGCCGGGTGTTCAATGGCTTTGGGTGAATCTTGAATCAAAAGCTGAAACCTTTGAAGCTGGGAATATGGTAGATCAGGAGTTCCCAAACTGCAGCCTACAGACCACTGGTGCTGCATGGGATTCATTCAGGCTGTCAGTGGGGTTCAATAGAGAACTAGATTTGGAGCCAACAGCCTTTCAAAGAGCTCTGTCAATAAATAGGACCAATGACCACCCTTAGCTGGAATCAGCAGCAGCACATTCTGAATCATATTTCAAAGCATCCCCTATAGAGCCAGTTGGAGTATTCCCACAGGGAAGCTAATACAGTAGGGTGTTCTCTGGAGTCGGCTCTAATGTGCCATAACCAGTACTTCTCGCATGTCTACTGTGAAAAATGTGTGCTGTCAGATCCAGGATCAGTTTCTGGCCTCACTCAAATCCCCCTGTCTTTCTCAGAACTTGCCGTAGGGTCCCGTCTAGATAAGTAGACCAGAGCCTTTCTTTTGTTTCCCAGGGCCCTTGCCAAAGGTTAATGGATGTTTGGAGATAATTCTCATCTGGCAGAACTAGAAGGGGTGGGGACAGGTGTCTGGAATATAATGATGATGGTCATCCGCCTTTTTTTCTGGGACTGCAAGATCACTGGCATTGTTTCATGAAATGTTTGTTCCGCAACACTGTTCCAACTTGCCTGTTCCATTGCTACACAATTTCACAAGGTTGATGGGAAGAGTTCGTTATGCTTTTGGTCAACTGATTACATTTTAGTGGAAATGTTGCAAACTACCAAAGATGAAGAAAATGTTTCTCTCTGTAACAGAGTAATGTTACAGTTTGTAACTGATTGCTCACCTGCGCTGCCCAACAGTTTTTGTGGGATCTTTCTATAAACCAGATTAAGACCTCATTCAGCCAGAATTTTATACATTGTCAAGGGTGCTGATGTTGCATTTACTACTGAGACGTTGGTGGGTTAGATCAGGAGTTCCCAAACTGCAGCCTACAAGCAACTGGTGCTCCATGGGATTCATTCAGGCTGTATGTGGGATTCAGTTAGAACTAGACTTGCAGCCAACAGCCATTCAAAGACCTCTGTCAATAAATAGGACCAATGAGCACCCTTAGCTAGAATCAGCAGCAGCACATTCTGAATCGTATTTCAAAGCATCCCCTATAGAGCCGGTTGGAGTATTCCCACAGGGAAGCTAATACAGTAGGGTGTTCTCTGGAGTTGGCTCTAATGTGCCATAACCACTACTTCTCGCATGTCTACTGTGAAAAATGTGTGCTGTCAGATGCAGGATCAGTTTTTGGCCTCACTCAAATCCCACTGTCGTTCTCAGGGGTGGTTTGCAAACTACCAAAGATGAAGAATATGTTTCTCTCTGTAGCAGAGTAATGTTACAGTATGTAACTGATTGCTCATCTGCTCAGCCCAACAGTCTTTGTGGGATATTGCTATATGCCACATTAAGACCTCATTCAGCCAGAATTTTATACATTGACAAGGGTGCTGATGTTGCGTTTATTACTGAGATGTTGGTGGGTGATTGAACAGAATACATTTCCTGGAAAAACTGAAATATAAATTTTGTTGCTCCTTTAAACTTTATCTTTTAGGCCTTTCATTCTTTTTGCTAGAATATTAGCAAATATTTTATAATCACAATTTAGTAATGGAATTGGTCTACAATTTTTAACCTCCAATCTATCTGCATCTTGCTTTGGAGTTAAAATAATATATGCTTCTTCCCAGGTCTTCCCCCAGGTCTTTCACCTATTGTGAATATTTCATTTATCACATTTTGTAACGGTTGAATTATATAATTTTATTAATCAAATTATTAGTTTTCCTTTTATTTAATTGCCATGCTAATAGCTTCCCTGGCTTATTAGCATGCTAAAAGTTTTTCTGCTTCAGTATTTTTATTCCATTTCTTGATTAATTATCCTTGAATACTGTGATTGTAATATTTTAATTGGATGTTTAGTCATTTCCTTTTCTGGATTATTTACTAACTCTTTTTCTTTTTTGATTAACTCATCCAAAATCTCTTTTTTCTTCTGCTCTCTAGCCTTCTTTTGGTAAGCATTTTGGCTTATATAAAAGCCTCTAATCACTGATTAGCTTTCATCCCATACTACATTATTATCTGTACCTTTATTGTTATTTAATTCAAAATAATCTTTTGTGATTTATTTTCAGCCTTCACCACTATTTCCTGATTATCTAATAAATCTTCGTTTAATTTCCACCTTCTTGGTGTGTTTCTTTCACCATTTGTTTGTATCAAAAATGGGTTATGATCCAAAGGGGTCCTTGTTAATATATCTGCTCTCTTTACCATTAAAGAAATTTCTTTGGAAAGCCAAACAGAGTCTGTCCGGCTGCTCGACTGGTGTACATCTTAGAAGAATGTGTATTCTATATCCAATGGGTGTTTATATCTTCAAGCATCAATTAAGCTTAGATTTTCCATCATATCAAAGAAGATTGTTGGTAATTTCCCTTCTTCCAATTCCAATTTCCTTATTGTTCTATCCATTTCCAAAGAGAATACCCCATTCATATCTCTTAATAAAATTACCTTTTGATCCATGTATTCCATTAGGTTAATTTCTAGATCTTTAAATGCACATTAATGCACATTAATGTTAATACATTAGTAGGGTTTTAAGATTACTTGTAATTTCATCATGAATGGATTGTAGGTGATTTATATATGAATATAATAAATATAACAATGGACATGCAGTAAGTTGATATACAATAGAAGCAAGGAAGGGGTCAGAGGGAAGTCTAGTGATTTGAGGAAGCCCACAAACGTGTGTTTGTTTGTTTTTTGCTTTTAAAAAATATCTTATTTCTGTGAATGTATATGTTTTTTGTTTTGTTTTTTGAAAATCAATAATATGTTTAAGAAAAATAAATAAACTTTATCTTTTCACCTATCAATGTTTTATATTCGGCCGTCCTCATTAACAGTAAAGTTCATGAAGAACTCGGATCTCCAGAAAGCAAAGGGACCTCTCCCATAACTGAAAGCAAAATAACAAGAACAAAAACAAAAACAAAACCAACTAATTATTTATACCCCACCCTTCCAGTTGGGTTGCCCCAGTAACTCTCGGTGGCTTCCAACAAAATACAAAAACACAGGAAACCATCAAACATTAAAAGCTTCTCTATGCAGGACTGCCTTCAAGTGTCTTCTGGAAATTGTGTAGTTGTTTATTTCTGTGACATCTGATGGAAGGCATTCCACAGGGCAGTTGCAACAACTGAGAAGATCCTCTGACTAGTGCCCTATAACTTCACTCTCTTCCTATTTCACTACCCTCGGAGGTAGGCCTCAGTGTCTGGGCTGGACGATGGGGGCAGAGATGCTCCCTCAGGCACACCGTGGTTTAAAAGCCTAACACAAAGATGGACTTGCAACCTCAAAAGGGATTAATTAAAAAGCTTAACACACTTATTTACAAAACCAGCCCAATTGAGCTTATGTAACTGCCAATCTTTTAAGATCACATTCAGCCATGTTTTGATACATTGTCTAGGGTGCTGATGTGGCGTTTATTACTGATACCTTGGTGGGTAATTTACAAAACACATTTCCAGGAAAAACAGAGATATTGAGTTTATGTAACTGCCAATCTTTTGAAGACTGCAAAAACTCCAGCCTCCAGCCCAGGCAGCTTTTAGGGGACTGTGCTGCAAATGAGGAACAATCAAAGGAGAAGCAGGCCGGGTCCATGCCCACTTTGCCCAGTGCCTGCCAAGTGTTAGGCCCGAAGATGGACATCCTTGTCTTGATGTGGAGCTCCAGGACTGCAGCCATGCACTTCACCCTTGGAGCCTCTCTCCACCCAACTCCACAACAACCTCCCTTGGAGGCCCCTTTTTTCTGGCCAGGCTCGCTCCTCCCCAACTATCAGAGGTGTCAGCTTGTGAAGGTGACTGGGAGAGGATGTCGGCAGAAGCTGGGGGCAAAGCCAAACCTGGTAGCCGTGCGGCTTCAATGGTTGGTTGTTCCTCCTTAGTCTCCTCTTGGAGCTGCCACTGTCAGGAGGCTGCTCCAACCCTCCTTCCCCTATGCGACAGGCCAGTGGAGCTGCCCCTGCACGTTTTGGACATTTGGGAACAGCTCCCACCCCACTCTGGAGTCCTCTTTGCATATGTGGAGGCAATAAAACATATCTTTTAACAGAAATTATGAAAACAATTGACCTCGTGGTAAAAGGCTTTTTAAAAGCAATATTTCATTTCTCATTTTTTTCAAACAAATATGCAAATACATTAAAAAACATTTAAATCAACTTCCCTTCTCCCCATCTGTGGTTCCTGAATTTTTCTTCTTCCTGGTTCCTCATTCTTCGCATAAGTTTAGCCAGCTCCACATTCTCCATCAATTTCATCCGCCAGGCCTCCTTGGTTGCAACTGTTTCTTCTTTGTCATCCCTGTGCATAAATCATCTGGGCAGCCGTTGTTGCATACATAGACAATCTTTTCTGATCATTTGGTACCTCTGAACCTATTGTTCCTCAAAGAAAAGCTTCTGGCTTTTTTGTGGGTCTTTTTGGTTTGTTGTTTGTAGAAAGTTATCTTTAATATTTCCCCACCAGTTTATTCTACAGTAAATCATTTCCCAGAAAGCTTTCACTACCTTACATGACCACTAGGACTGTGTGATAAATTGCCATATTGCATGTGTTTGACCAAACTGTGGGAGGCAGTGGAAGTGCCTGGTGTGCTCTGGCCCACTGCATCACAAAGAGTCAGACATGACTAAACGACTAAACAACAACAACAATGGAAATAATATATTGACAAGGGTGTCATAAAGGCAATATACTGATGAACAAAAGGCGGAGACTTGATAGCTTCCCAGGGGGTAGCTCAGCTAAACTGTTACTTTACAGTATGAGGTGTTACTGGATAATTTTTTTATTTTTTATATATATTTCACATACTTTACAGATAATTTGCAGATAATTTGCAGGCACCATGTCTCCTGCTTTCTTTGCTCTCTCCCTCCTTCCTTCTAATCTATAAGAAATGATGATAAGCCCTCACACAAACCAACAAACTCTCTCACCTTCACAAATATCCTTCCACTTAGAGCTCAACTCATTATGCACAGCCTGCTAACAAAACCAGGAGGACCCACACCCGCCCCACGGCTAGTCAATCAAAGACCCAGTGGCAAAGTAAACAAAGAACTGGAAAGCACTTCTTTCTTCCCTCACACTCACCCCAACCAGTGGGGGGGGGGAGGAAGGGAAAGATTTTTTTTTATTTTTTATTTTCTGGTGGTGATTATGTTGTTGGCTCCCCCTAAATAGCTTTCCTCCATATTAAAAAGAAAGGGCTTTATTTAATTTTAAGGAGACTATCTTCTTGCTGGCTTGACCTCCCTCCGTCCCTTTGATAAAAAGGGGGAGATTGGTGGGATGAGGGCTTGGGAGGGGGCTTCTGTGGGGGGGCTGGAGGAGAGAAGATTTAGCTGGCTGCCTTATTCTGAAATGGGAGGTGGGGTACTATGTGAAAATGACGGGAATGGTTTCCCCCAGTAAGCATTGCAAGCAAATGTGTGTCTACTCACAAGCAAGCCCTACTGAATTCAACGAGGCTTCCTCCCAGAAAAGTAGAAGTAAGTTTAGTTGAACTCAGTGGGGCTTATGCATGCACAGATTCCACTTAGACCTCCGAGTGGGGAAGCAGATGCAACTTGACTAGAAAATCACTTAAGCTAATCTGAAATTAGTTGAAAATATGCAGCGGGGAGGAACAGCAAGGCCTCAATATATATCGAGATATTGTGATGTTTAGCTGGTGATATATTGTGATGCTGAAAACCAGATATCGCCCAGCAGTAGTACCCTCTTTTCCTTAACAATTCCAGCATGTTTCTGATGCAGATTTATCCTTCCTGGAGAGTTTACTAGGAGTCAAGCACCACCTGTACATCATTTTCATATAATTCTCTTTTAATGTATATCATACTGTAAATTTCAAATCTATATTCCACAATTTCTCCCATGCTGCCATTTCTATATTATGACCTATATCCCGTTGCTGATTTTACCAGTCCGTCTTTTGTTTGCTATTTCAATAACAATTTATACATTTGGGAAATTACTTTTTCATTTTTCTTGATAAGTTCTCTTTCAAAAGGTGAGGTTCAGAAATCTATTCCTTTTATCTAATTTAAATAACTCATAAAGTTGATAATATTGTAACCATTCTGTTACTGCTTCTCCAACATCACTACTCATGTTTCAGAAATAGGAGCCGCTTGTTTTTCTGCTTGTTCTGACCGAGCAGTGGCAGAACCAATGCTGGGTGGAATAGTTTAGCTCACATTACAGATTCTGTGGTTACATGAAATGGTATGGTCAATTATTTGTCTGAGTATTATACTTTTTCTGACAGGAGGATGGGGACATTGTGAAATCAGATGTAACTTAGAGTTGCCATATGTCTGGGAAATCCAGGATATACCCTCTTTTGGGGGCAAACCAGGCCATCCTGGGTATTTTTATTTTTATTTTAAACCAAAGTCTGGGGTTTTAATTTTTTAAATTATTATTGTTGTTGTTTAAGTTGTGCACTGGCGACTGGGTTCAACCTCAAGCTCTTGCATGGGCTTGGGCATCTGGGGGATGCAAAAACAGCTCAATAACTTTGCAGCTCAACAACTGTCCAGATTTTTCCTTCTAAAAATATGGCAACCCTATGGCCAGATCATGATTTTCAGTTTCCTTCTCCTTCTTGGCCTTCAGGAACTAACATTCATTGCACCATCATTGCATATGTGATAAGAATTTTAAGGTCTTTTGTATATATAATGAATGTTCATAACTGACACATACATAAAGATATTGACTACTGTGCATGTCTGGGAACTGCAGGAGAGCAGTCCTAAAGCCATTTTTGCTCTTTCAGTCACCTCAAATATTTCTCTGCAAGGAGGAAGTAAATGGAGAAGCCTCCCCATTGTCTCCTTGTTCACAAATCCTGTCTTAAGTGCACATTTAAGATATGAATAGGGTGAGCCTGTGACCTGGATTCAGGGATTGAGTAGTTAGTTATCATAACAAAAGAGTGGCCTGGATGCCCAGGTAATCCAATCAGGTAACCTGGCAGACAGGAAAAAACAACACTCAGATTTCTGCTTGGGAACACCCCTTCTGTGATGTATGTATGATGTATTGGGGGTTGGTCTTGAACTGGGGGTGGGAATTTCAAAAGTATATAGGAGTTTGCACACCATTGTTCTCGGTCTTCCTCCTTTCTCCTTCGTGTGTGTGTGGGGGGCACCCTGTTGCAACAGCTTTAATAAAGATTAGGCTTACTAGCTGCTTTGCTTCTCAATATTCTCTGGTTGGCCTCTGTTATTTTCTCCTACCAATGGAGGACCTACAAAGGACTCTATAAGGGCTCTTGTGGACCCCATAAGGGAATGGGAGCAGTTTTTGTTTACAACACATAGATATTATTCACTTAGAAAGAGCCAACACAAGACACAGTATTCATCTACTTTATCCATTTTATTCTGATCACATTTCAGAATAAATGTACAGGGGAAATGTAATATCTGTACCAAATATTCTGTAACTAGGGCTCCCAACCCACAATTTCATGCCCTCTTTCGCCTGCCTCCTTGAAACACATTCACTCTGCAGCATCTTCAGAGATCTTCCAAGCCATCAGAGATTTTGCAGGTCTCAGGAGGCGTATTGATTTCTTCTATACCCTTTAAGCTGTGAAGCATATAGTATTTGGGATCCCAACATGTTGCTTTGCTGACATTGAAATAGATCCACCCATTGAGTGCTTTCATGACACCTTTTGGGGCTGTCGTTATAAAATTACAAAAATCTGGTGTTGCACATGCTTTAAGAGAAAGGAGGAACTCCATATCACGCCCTGAAAAGAGAGGAATGATAATATGAGTCAGGGTTGACTTCAGGACCCAGCACACTTGAGCAACTTCAAGTACCATTGGATCCACATGTTCCCATTTACCCCACTCCCTGTTAGCTTCTCTGAAAATTCAGAAGATGTATTGTAACTCCAAAAAAGGCACTGAAATGAAAGTGGAAGCAGGTAATATGAGTCAGGTTTGGCATCAGGGCCTGACATTCTTGGGCAGATGTCAGGGCCACTGCACCTGAGAACAGTCCACATCTGATGTCTTCCACAAGCTCTGTTTTACCTTTCTTCCCTCTCTATTGGTATTCTGACCAGACCAAGGCTACTGGGTGAAGCCCACACATGTGAATTTAGTCACTAATTAGATCTTCCATAAAGCCCACAATATAGCATGCCTCCAGGGCCTGGGAAAACTCAATATGGGAATGGAGCCAACAGTGTGTTCCTTCCTGATAACCAGGAAACCTCACCTTCCTAGGGCACATCTTATATCCCTTCATTTCTCTTTCTCACATACTGAAATCCGGGACAGATATATTTCCCCAAAGTACTTTCAAAACAAGGAAATACTGCATTAAAGAAAACCTTGAATATTTCCTTTCAAAGAAAACATATAGTACAGCTCCCCGCACCATTTCCTTTTATCACATTTGGCCAGAAAAGGTAGTTAATGATTGGCAGCTGATTGGCAGTTTACTCACCATTCTTTATAATAGCAACAAGTGTCAGACACCTAAGCCAATTATAACGACCATGGCTCCAGCAAAACTTGGTTTGGTTTTCATTCAGTGACAGACAGCAGTACGCGCACATCCCCCTTATCCTTTCCTCACTTTTAACTGGCAAAATGAAGTATATGGTCAGCAGAAGGATTCCATTTACATTGACATACCTAGTCCATTGTGGCCCTTAGTTTCCAGTTCACACAGACACACATGGCATGGCATGGCATGGCATGGTGTTCTACAACTGCAATCAAATAGGCCAGCTGTGAAAATCTAATATAAATATTTTAGTGTTGCATATTTTGTCCTCAGTATTATTTCTATATGTATCACATTCAGATCTTTTTCAGTATATGCATCTTGCTGTGTACCTGCTTCTGCATGAGAGTAATCTGACTTGAGTTAAACGAGATTGACAGTTCTGTCAGGAAAAGAACAGATTAGGTATAATCCTTACCGTTCTATGAGATCAAACAAGGGTTTTTCACGTTTTTAGGCTCCAGGCTGACTCTTTTGAATGGAAGAAAAGAAGACACTTTTCTACTATCTACGATACACATTTATAGTGGTTTTATCCTACATTAAACAAAACTGTGCCTCCCGCCCGCCCCCTGCATTCTCAATTTCTCTGCTTCCCCACATCCACACTAAAATTTCCCAGATTCTCTAGATCACTGACTCACAGCCCTTTCAGGTGATGAACATGGTGCAAAAACATGAAGACTGCCTAAATCTTTGGGAGGGGGAAATATTTTACTGGTTTTAATTAATTTACATGTTTTATGCTGTTAAACTGTGCATTGTTTTTTGATGAACATGTGTTAGAAATGAAATCCAATGAATAAAACCACAGAATAATTGTTATCATAGTTGATTGCCAGACATAATTTACTCTTAGAATGATCCTGATAATGGTGCTACCCCCAGGGACATTTTTAAAGGGACAAATGACTGAGTTTTTCCCATTGGTGTTTTTTAGTGTTGCATATTTTGTCCTCAGTATAACTTCTATATGTATCACATTCAGATCATTCTCAGAACATGCATGTTGCTGTTTATCTGTTTCTGAATGATTCTCAGGATCATTCTAGGGGTAAATTATGTCTGGCAATCAACTATAATAATTATTGTGACCATCATCACCAACAAGCTAATTTGTTGGGAAGGATGCTACTGGGTACATACCGTATTTTTCACCCCATAGGGCGCAGCTAGGTTTTTTTGGGGGGTGGAATAAAGGGGGGGGATTATTTTTTCCCCAGGTGCGGGACTGGCGTGGGGGAAGCCCGAGCTTCCCCTGACCCCATCCCCCAGAACAGCCTGCTATCCGCAAGCCTAGGTAGCCCGGCGGGAAGTTGTGCCAGTCTCCCCAGGCTTGCGGAGAGATGCGCGAAGCCCAGGAATGCAGGCACCTCTGCGCAACCCTTGGGAGACCGGCGCGAAGTCAAAGGCGAAAAATACGGTACTTGGTTGTTGTTGATGTTTGTTGCGGTTTTAATATGATGGAAACCATCCAGAGTGCTTACCATCTATGATCATTGTAATCATCACCTTAAACAACATTCTTTGTTGGGATTAAAGGCTACTGGGTTCATACCTTCCCTGCCCCTAACAATGAAATGAAAATGCTGCAATTTTTGTCCATGTTGAATTTTGCCTTATTCTCTTTCCTCCCACCAAAGGTTACTATAACAAAGTCTCCTGTACAATTGGGGGGGGGGGAGTGGGGACAGCGGCAGGAGGGTTTCAACCCAGCCTTAAATAGGATCCAATGTGTAGAGGTTCAAGTCTTGACATTTTATGGGGGTTATTGCTTATTTCATTTAGCTTCAAAGAATGTGACAATAGTAACACACCCATTCATAAATACGATCACTGTAAAGAATGTCGCATTTTCTTCTCCTGTTGGAAATGCATGAAACTAGAGGGTACTAAAATGCACCTATGGTGGGGCTGCAAAAAAGTTGAAAAATTCTGGGGCTGCATCCATGATGAATTTAAAAAGATGCTCAGGATATCTTTGGGGGGGGGGGACGAGTCATTCTTGCTGGGTATAGTAGGAGATGAGATACCACAAGACAGGAAAAAAAATATTCCCAATCGCAACTGCAGTAGGCAGGTTACTTCTCGCAAAGAACTGGAAAGGAAATTATATACCCACAAAAGAAGATAGGCTATATAAATTAACAGAATTTATAGAATTGGCCAAATTAACTGTGGCAATAAGATATCAAACACATCAGAAATTAAAGTCACAATGGTTATGGTTCGAAGAGTACATGAGTAAACACTGCTCTAAAAATAACATGCTGGTATGTTTAGACTAAGCTTGTAAAGTTGTTTTGTTAATATAATATAATAGCATAATAAAAGAAGTAATGTAGCGATACATAAGAACTTGAATGAAAGAAAAATGATGAGTACTGGTGGAGAGAAGTCAAAAGGGAGTATTATCATCAACCGATTTTATGTACTTCTCTCTTACCTTACCTTACTTTTCTTTTTTTCTTTTTTCTTTTGTTATTACTGATCTAAGTGTATGTATATTATAGTTGTATGAATGTCCATTTTTTTTGTAAAAAAGGAAGACAAATCTTGGACCCAGGTATAGTTTGCCTATGGTTAAAGAATTATTGATGCAAAAAGTGTCCAAAATAAAAGGATTCTTACTTTCGAGACGTTTTTCATTGCATAGGTCAGTAGAGCAGCACTCGACTTTCATCGTTAAAGTTCCCCAATACATTGCAACAAAAGCAAAAAGGCCTGGAGTGCAATCCTCAGTGTTAACACAGTCACTGAAATAATTTTTAGGGATGTGTTCATCAACTGTGAAGAAGAATGAGAAAGAAATATCAAGTCAATCATTTTTGTCCCAGAGTAGAGTGGCAAAATCATAATTTTAAATAGTCTTTAATTTAAATTAAAAATCTTTAATTTAAAGCTGTACATTGATGCTGTAAGAGTATTCAGCACTTATCACACAGGTGGTTTTTCTTTCTTTTTTTAATATAACATGTCAACTAAGTGTTGTATTAAAATTTGGAAAAGGTATGTGAAATGTCAGTTTTTAAACGTATGTGAAATATCTTTACTGCTTCAGCATTCTGTTGGTAGTCCTTTCTGAATATTGTATGGCACACCTGACACCAGGTCTTCAGATGCAGGGAAGAAAAGGGAAGATGGTTTTCTGGGAACATCACATTGAAGATGAAGAGCTGCGGCACTGAGATCACTAATCTCCAAGGTCCCACCTTGGTATCCATCGGTTTAAGGAAATGGAGGGGCAACTAGGCATTTCAGAGGCAGCTGTGACTTCCTAGAAAGCCACAATGTCATATGTTCTTAACAGTAGTGCCCTCATGATGAAAGCTGGACCATAAAGAAGGCTGATCGCCGAAGAATTGATGCTTTTGAATTATGGTGCTGAAGGAGACACTTGAGAGTCCCATGGACTGCAAGAAGATCAAACCTCTCCATTCTTAAGGAAATCAGCCCTGAGTGCTCACTGGAAGGACAGATCCTGAAGCTGAGGCTCCAATACTTTGGCCACCTCATGAGAAGAGAAGACTCCCTGGAAAAGACCCTGATGTTGGGAAAGATTGAGGGCACAAGGAGAAGGGGACAACAGAGAACGAGATGGTTGGACAGTGTTCTCGAAGCTACTACAGTGGTACCTTGGGTTACAGATGCTTCAGGTTACGCGTTTTCAGGTTGCACACCACGCCGAATCCGGAAGTACTGGAATAGGTTACTTCCATGTTTCGGCGCTCTCTCATGCACAGAAGCACCGAATCGTGACCCGTGCGTGCGCAGACACGGCGCTGCGGGTTGCAAATGCTGTGGGTTGCGAACGTGTCTCCCACACAAATCACTTTTGCAACCCGAGGTTCCACTGTAACATGAACTTGACCAAACTGCAGGAGGCAGCAGAAGACAGGAGTGCCTGGCGTGCTCTGGTCCTTGGGGTCATGAAGAGTTGGACATGACTAAACGACTAAACAACAACAACATGATTTAAATGTATTGTAATTGGCGTTATTAATTAGAGTTTGCATGTTTGCTTTTCTGCTCAAAGATTATAAATAGAACGCAATATATTCTCTCCTAAGTGTGCTTATTGGCTTCAGATCCAAAACTACGACACCCCATGGCAGCAGAAGTTGCAAACATCTGTGCTATGCAAGTGACATTCAAAAGTTTCTAAACTGAAAAGCATCTGATAAATGTTTTCGTGCATTTGAAATAAATACTTTTCTTAGTCTTTGGGGGACTTACAATTCAGTTTTAAAGCTTCTAAACATATATAAACTAACTTGCTTTTACCCTTAGCTGTTTCAGTTCATAGTTATTGCATTTTCAGAGTTAAAATCATTTTTTTCTTTTGCAGCAAAAACTACAAAAGTCTGGGTTAATAAAGTGAAATTGATGAAGCAACCCATCACCAACCAAACCTGTGCATCACAAACCTGTGCCTACAAAGATAGCCATCTCTACTGAGACGTAGGTCACTCTGAATTGAGCAAGGCATAGTCCTGGGTGAAAAGGGTTGGGATTTCAGCCACTCTCACTACTTTGATTTCAGAATTCAGTAGAAACTTGCAATGCTGTTTAGTATTGCTCACTGAAGCACCAATGAGAGAGAGAGAATATAGCTGTAAGTGAAGGGGGGAAATGCCACAAGAAGAGGGAGGAAAATAATTTTAAATGTAATGTCACTTTTAAAATGGAGATTGGGTGGTGAAATCCAGATGGTTCTCCCAAACTGGACAAAGAGGCTAGCAAGAAGGAGCATACAAAAAATTCACAGGGGACCAAAGAGATATCTCTTTTCCATGTGAAAAGAACTGTAATGATTGATGCATTCCCTTGGCTTTTAAAATTCATGAATGGAAACTATTTAAGGCTGAAATCCAAACCCCCACATACCTGGGAGTAAGGCTCACTGAATTCAGTGGCATTTGCTGCTGAATTCATATAGTCAGGATTGGAATTTTAGTACATATAGCTTCCATTTGGCCAGAAACAACACTTCAGAAAGAAGAAAAGCAAAGAGGCACCTCTATACTTAAAGGAATATGAAAATGATATGCATAAAAACAATTTATCTACCTCTTAATGTATTGTGTGTACATGTTTCAAAAGAAGTTCATTACAGAATCTGTGCCATTTGTTGACTGAATGTGTGGATGGAAGGACGTTTGATTGATTCTCCATTGTCAATCAATTCCAACAACATCCCAGGTTCATGCAGAAATATGACAGGGTCCAGAAAATCTGGATAGATTGCTGAGTTTAGCATATGTGCTGGAATCTTTGCTAGGCCTGGTTTCTGCCAGAGATCTCTTGAAATAGGCATGGCATATTTCAAGGTGTAACATTCTGAACACAAAATGTTATTTATTGGAAAAATCACCCCAAAATCACCCACTTCCAGGTTCTGATTGCAAAAACCTGGACATTTTGCCAATTTTAAGAAATCCCCCCCCACCCGCCAGACACTACTTACACCCCTGGAATCCCAGACACGTCTGAGGAAAACTGGATGTATGGCAACCCTATATTATAAAAGAAAGAAAGAAACCTAACTCACA
This sequence comes from Podarcis raffonei, assembly GCF_027172205.1. Taxonomy (NCBI): domain Eukaryota; kingdom Metazoa; phylum Chordata; class Lepidosauria; order Squamata; family Lacertidae; genus Podarcis; species Podarcis raffonei. The sequence goes on from NC_070609.1 coordinate 14,643,066, forward strand.
CATATTGTCTTCCATAACAATGTCACGACAAGTATTGCCTGGACAAAAACTTGGCTCTCGTGAGATGCATTGATTGTAGGCATAGGCGCCGACTCCATGGGGCTTGAGGGGGCCCGAGCCCCCTCAAAAATTCGTTTGGGGGGGCTCCGCCCCCCCAATAATCTCCGGCGCCCCTCCAGCAGAGCGCCATCGCCGCCCCTCCCCCAGCCCAAAATGCACAGGGGGGGCGGGCTGCATGCCTCCTGCCCTCCCTCCCGAGCAAAAGCTCCACCCAATTTCCTTTGGAGCTGATTAATAGGCGCAGCACGCTCTCCCCTATTCGCTCACGAGGAGGCGGCGCCACTTTATTTGCATATTCATGAGCTTATTTATTATTCATGAGCTTTCCCGGGCCCCCCCAATATTTTTTATAAGTCCGCGTCGCTGATTGTAGGCATCATATTTACAGGTCATACATTGTAGTGGCGCCCCTACAGAGAGGAAAGAATATAACAAGAGATCAGTGTCACTATCTTAAGCCACAAGAAACCTCCTTTTTGACCTAGCTAAGATTGGCAAGACAACTTACTCTATGGCATTAACCCCTTCATGCATTCATTACACTTACGTATGTTGGTTATATGACGCTAGAGGCTTTTAAATGGTGCTGTGCTTAAAGAGGAAGACAATGGCAAATCCCTAAGCCTTTATAAAATGGCTTTACAAATAATCTTAATCCTTTTTAGATTAGGAATTTGAAGGATTTGAAAACTGAATTATATTTAATGGATTAGCTCCAAGTGCTTGTATGTCATCCCGATTTCTGGCAGGTTTTACTTCTTTCTGAGAAGCTAGCTATAATTTGCCCTGCATGATTAATTTGGCATTTCATTGTGTAAAAGAGATGGGGGTTTCCTTCATTCCCCCTTGAAACCAAAGTAGAATATTCAGAGGGCCCAGAATATCCCCCCAGAAGGCCACCACTGGCTCATTCATTGAGGAGTGGAGTCAGAATCCTCAGAATGGGCAATGGCCTATGTGCTCCAGCAGAGCCATCTAGGGCTGGCCCCTACCCAGCTGCTGTCCCCAAGCAGTATAGCCAGCAGAGCCATCTAGGGCTGGCCCCTACCCAGCTGCTGTCCCCAAGCAGTATAGCCAGCACTGCCAGGCACTACCACATACCCCTCTCTGCCTCAAAGCTGCAGGGTAGATGCCAGTCGTGAGAGTTCCACCTCCCAAAAATAAGCTGAGGTAATGTTTTTTGCTCTGATTATTACGAGCATATTTCAATGCAAGACGTGCTTTCTTGGGCACCGATCACTGGTCCTCTGGATGCAGTGTATCTCATGTATTTGGTGCCAATGAGCCTTTCAGCAACACCTCCTGCACTGCATGCAGAGGCTATCTGAAATCTCTCTTAGCACAATGCTAGACATGTCTACAAAGAAGTACACCCAAATCAATTCAAAAGGGCTTCCTTTACGGGCAGAACATTTCGTACTGCAGCCTTCACACCCTTTTTACTTCCCTAGGAGGCCTTTTCACACATGATGCAAAGCTGGATTTACAATGTAAAGATGCCATGGCTCCACATACAGTAAATGACACACATTTGGAGTTCCAAATTACCATTTACTTCATCTCAAGCAGAATGTGTTGGTAATACCCATTAGAGTTTGGCCACTGTTTTCCCCCAAACACACAAAACGTTCCTGTGCTGGGTGTGAGGTCTGCGTTTTAAACCACAAAAGTAGCACAAAAGGAGTTCGAGACCCTCCTCCCATTCCTGACATTTCTGCTCTCTGTTTGTCACCCAAGCTCTTTCCCCCACCCTCCTGCTGGACACTCAGATCAGAAATAGGTCTGTGTTGGAAAAGAATCCCAGAGGCATGAAGTCATGGCATGGTAAATCATGGAAGCTTCCACAACCCCTTGCCTGCATGCCCAATTTGCTCCTTAATGGAGCAATCTAAGCCCCAGCAGAGCATCCTGGCAAGTGCAACTTTATCTAAATGATCCAGGAATTCTCACTACCTGTTCAATGGATCACTGGTCCTCTCTCCCATTCCTAATCTTTCAAATGACCAAGTTCTCGTGACACCCCCCAGTCAGTTCCAGCCCACTAAATAGGACCATCAAAGGAGGGAAATTAGAAATCTCTGGGAGCTTCCATATCTTTATCTCACAGGTTTCTTCAGAGATTATAGTCTCAGATCCTCCTGCTCTTTATCGCAATATTCGTTTATTCATTATTCTGTCTCTAGGCACATGACATTATTGACCTCCCTTGCTCTTGCCCCACTGGCCATTCCCTACTCCAGAGGAAACTAATGGAACCCAGGATGTCTGGTTTCTACTCACCTGGTGAAAACAAGGCCAAGAGGAGGCCCATGCACAGGAGGCCCATGCACAGGAAAGTCTTCATGGTGTTGAGATGGTCAAAAGCTAAGGAGGACTTCAAGACGATCTGTTCCCCCAAAAGGCAACGTATGCAACTATGAGCTTACACAGAGGAATTTATAGATCAGGGATGGGAGCCTCAGACAGCTCTTGCAAACAACTGGTTTAGTGAGATGTGGGAACTAGCCCAAATGGAGTTTTCCCAGAAAGCACATGATGTAATTTCGGAATACAAATCACTGCAATCTTTTTTCAGAAACACCATGAAGTTTTGCCAAATGAGAATCCAAGTTATGCCTGTGTTCTTCACATTTGCTTTGGGAAAGCATTTTCACAATCATATTCACAGGGTCTATGTGTAAATTGTGGGTCCTTCTTGTCCAGGCATGTTGGTATCTTTCGGACTTTACTCATTCAGTCGAGCTATGTTGCATGGTTAAGATTTTTTCATTTTTAAGCATTGTGGCCTATACTTTGAATTCATAGCAGTTTAGTATACACCTGATTCTCTTCATCTTTCAGATAAACTTCAAACAGCCAGCCTTTAAAACAGAGAACTGAACAATTTAAATAAGGCCTGTAGTGGCTATTCTCATTTTGTGTCCCTGACAGCAGCAGTTTCTGAAGAATATTGGGGTAGGAAGGATTCTACACAGAAAAATCCCACAGGGAAGATAACCGTGTTTTCTTATCTACATCTATCTCTGCAAAAAAGTGGGGGTGCTCTTCCACTGCGACAGACTTTGGTTTTAATCCACTGTGAATGGTGGAGAGAGGATTTTAGGATTTTTTCATGGCAAACGTTTATGGCAAACCTTTTGACAGAGAGGAGTTGGCTTACTTCCTTTAACTATTGAAGGTGGTCGGGGTTTTCTTTCCTGTCTTTTTAAAAAATCCTGTTTCTGCTATTTTGCAAAAAGTCTCATAGCTGGGAGGGCATCTGTGGGCTTTTGGCAGGGCTGCCTTTTCTGAACTGTGTCAGCTAGTCCAGGAAGGGGAACAGTGATTGAATGGTGTAGGTGGGGAAATACAAAATATTGTCCACCATGAGGCAACAAGCTGAACTCCCCCCTAAAATCATGCAGCTTCTTTTCTGCCCTCGCCTTCCCAATACACAATTTACTGAAGAAAGCTAAGGTGAAAAGAGTGGTCAATCACAAGCATAACACCACTAATTCTCCAGCATAGGCCTTTGAGCAAGGAGGTGCTCTTGTGGCATTTCCACACCTCTATGAAATCCCAACTTGGAGGCTTTTCGGGAGTTACTGAAAATGGCCTCTTCTGCGTTGAAGGTTTGGGTTGGTTGTGACATTCCACGTTTCATCTCATTTGAGAACTGAAGAAAACCCCCAAATTGGTGTTGTTTGTCTGCTGGTTTCTTTGTGCTGCAGTGAGAATGTACAGAGCAGTGGCGGAGCTACCTGCTCTGGCACTGGGAGCGGCTTACGTGTGAGGGCATGGCTGGTGCGCATCCCAGGGGGCGTGGAGAGGGGGTCACGGCCTGGTGTGTGCGGTGAGCGGTGTCACCCTCCCCCCCAGGATTGCACCTCTGGCGGGCCCCTCCCTACACACCCACCTTCCTCCGACAGTGGGAACAGAGTGTTAAGAAAATTGTCCCCCCACTTAGGCCTCTGGCTGAAAGCTGGTATTGTGTTGCAATCATTCTGAGCCAGCTATTCTATCTAGGCTTTCTGTCTTGAAGGCCAGGGATGAGGCCAGAAAATTGAGAAGTCCTTTCAGCTCAGGGAAAGCACATAGGCAAAAGTACCAGAAGATTCTAATTTTGTAACATTTTTGGTTGAGGAAACTCACCCCAGTTACTATGCTTATTACTACATAGCAATACACACTACATACTACACTGCACGGCTTTGCAACACCTGGGATGCTGTGACTTCCTTGTTATGAGCCAGTGTGTTCTGGTGGTTAAGAGCGGTAGTCTCTAATCTGGTGAACCGGGTTCGTGTCTCTGCTCCTCCACATGCAGCTGCTGGGTGACCTTGGGCTAGCCACACGTCTTCAAAGTCTCTCAGCCTCACTCATCTCACAGAGTGTTGTGGGAGAGGAAGGGAAAATGAGATTGCTGGCCATTTTGAGACTCCTTAGGGTAGTGATAAAGTGGGATATCAAATCCAAACTCTTAATCTTCTTCTATGGATTTTAACCTGTAGATTCAATGTTCAATGCTTTGTATATCATAGACAAAATCACAGGATTGTAGAGTTCAAATGAAACCCAGGGATCATTTATTCCAACTCCCTACAATGCAGGAATCTCTGCTAAAACTGCCATGATAGATTTTCTTATATTTTCTATCATTGAGGCCAGGGATGAGGCCTGAAAATTTATTGTAGGTTTATGGGCCATATTGTCCCTCTGTAGACTGCAGAGTCAGTGTTCAATAGAGAGTGCTTTGGTCCAACTGCCTGCAATGCAGAGATCTCAACTTAAGTATCCATGGCAGATGGATAAGTTAGCTTTGTTAGTTTACTCTAGTTTGTACATTTTCAAACGGTTTTTCTCATTGTAGGTTTATGGGCTATTTTGTCCCATTTTAGACTGCAATCGCTTCTTTCTGAAAAAACCTACTTAACGTCAAATTTGTGTGTGTTGATTTGGGTACAGCCTTGATACTAAATCCAGTTCTTGCTTGCTATTGAGCAAGGTTGCAACTGTGAGGATCAGAGAGCAGAGATCCCTGTTTTCAGTTATTGCTCTTCAAGATTTTTACTGTCCCACGCTGTGTACCCAATGCAGCCTTGTGTCTAGAGGGAGGTCAACACAAGGTAGAGACTGTCACCTGGGCATCTTCTATGCTGGTTAAGCATCTGCCTTAAATCAGATAAAGATCCTCTCCTCAGTGAAGTTTTGTTAGACCCCTTTCTTTCCCCAGGGCTACAACAGTTTAACAAGAAGGTACAGCAACTCGGGCTGTCAGTGGAACTTTTGCGATCAATGTTCCTACCATCTGCCAAGGCTATAATAAAAACTAGGTTGTGGGCTATTGAATGCCAGGAACTAACAGTAGCAGCAGAGAAAACATGTTCCCCTCTTTATTTTCAACTTTCTTGGGCACATGAAACTAGCCCCAATTACCTTGAATTTCTGTTTAATCCTCAAGAAGGAAGAGCATTTTCACTGGCCAGGTTTAATTCAAATCCATCAAACCTCCTTTGGGGAAGGTTCTCAGGCAGGGTGGAAGGAGAAAGAACTTGCCCATGTGAAGACCACCTGCTGGAAACCCTTACACACATGGTTCTTAATTGTAAACTGTATGCTGATCTCCGTCAGCAATTTCTAGATCAACTCTGCATCCCCAAATGGAAAAAAAAGTTGGAGGTCATACATTTTCTATTACTGGGGAATGATCAAGAGCTCACCAAGTTAGTGGCTAAATATCTCTATTTGGTTTATTGTCGTCAAAATACACTGCAGACGTCTGATCTCCCTGGAGACCTAGAGATGTGACAATAGACTGCTCTGCCTCCTTTCTTTTAGCAAATGTTTTGTGCCACTGGGGAAGTGGTAACTCTGTATTGATTTGCTTTGGATGTTTATATGTGATGCCAATAAAAGGTTTGATGATGATGACAGAAAGAATGGGGGGCGCGGTGTAGCTGGCAGGGTTGTGGTGTTAGACCCAGCTGCAACACAAGAATGTGGACCCTTGAGTCTGGGGGACCCGTCTTTCACACAGATCACTGCCTCTGTTTTTATTTGGAATTTGTGCGGAATCCTGCATAATCAGAAAGAGGGCAGACATTCTCTGCTTTCCCAGGGATATGGCTAAATGACAGCTGATGTTAGAAGAAACTTCTCAGCTGCCAAAACTAGACACAGGGTTGTGACCAGGTGTCCAGAACATCATGAGGACGGTTTCCACCTTGTTCTATTAAGACTCCAAACTAATGGAAGCAATTTGATGGAAATCTTTTCCTGGAACATTGTACCTCCCAAAGTGCTCTACTCTTACTCAATTTCAGCAAATTGCTGGGACAAAGGTAATGAGAAGTTGGGCTACCTGATTTATGTTTTTAATTCAGAAACAAGTTGCAACTTCACAAAGAAGCAAAGGGACCTCTCCCATGACTGAAAGCATCATAACAAGAACAAAAACAAAACCAACTAATTATTCGTACCCCACCCTTCCAGTTGGGTTACCCCAGTAACTCTCGGTGGCTTCTGGTTTAGCCATCTCCACATTCTCCATCAATTTCATCTGCCAGGCCTCCTTGGTTGCAACTGTTTCTTCTTTGTCATCCTTGCACATAAATAATCTGGGCAGCCATTGTTGCATACATAGACAATCTTTTCTGATCATTTGGTACCTCTGAACCTATTATTCCTCAAAGAAAAGCTTCTGGTTTGTTTGTTTTTTTGGTTTGCTTTTGTAGAAAGTTATCTTTAACACACACCCCCAGTTTATTCTACAGAAAATCATTCCCCAGAAAGTTTTCACTACCTTACATGACCTCTAGGACTGTGTGATAAATTGCCATATTGCATGAGTTTGACCAAACTGCAGGAGGCAGTGGAATTGCCTGCCATGCTCTGGCCCATGGCATCACAAAGAGTCAGACAGGACTAAACGACTAAACAACAACAACAATGGAAATAATATCTTGACAAGGGTGTCATCAAGGCGATATACTGATGAACAAAAGGCGGAGACTTGACAGCTTCCCATGGGGTAGCTCAGCTAAACTGTTACTTTACAGTATGAGGTGTTACTGGATAATTTTTTTATTTTTTATATATATTTCAGTTACTTTACAGATACTTTACAGATAATCTGCAGGCACCATGTCTCCTGCTTTCTTTGCTCTCTCCCTCCTTCCTCCTAATCTATAAGAAATGATGATAAGCCCTCACACAAACCAACAAACTCTCTCACCTTCACAAATGTCCTACCACTTAGAGCTCAACTCATTATGCACAGCCTGCTAACAATCCAGGAGGACCTACCCCCCCCCCGCCCCACGGCTAGTCAATCAAAGACCCAGTGGCAAAGTAAACAAAGAACTGGAAAGCACTTCTTTCTTCCCTCACATTCACCCCAACGGGGGGGGGGGAGAGAAGGGAAATAATTGTTTTATTTTTTATTTTCTGGTGGTGATTGTGTTGTTGACTCCCCCTAAATAGCTTTCCTCCATATTAAAAAGAAAGGGCTTTATTTACGGTAATTTTAAGGAGACTATCTTCTTGCTTGCTTGACCTCCCTCTGTCCCTTTGATAAAAAGGGGGAGATTGGTGGGATGAGGGCTTGGGAGGGGTCTTCCGTGGGCGGGGGCCGGAGGAGAGAAGATTTAGCTGGCTGCCTTATTCTGAAATGGGAGGTGGGGTACTATGTGAAAATGACCGGAATGGTTTCCCCCAGTAAGCATTGCAAGCAAATGTGTGTCTACTCACAAGCAAGCCCTACTGAATTCAACGAGGCTTCCTCCCAGAAAAGTAGAAGTAAGTTTAGTTGAACACAGTGGGGCTTATGCATGCACAGATTCCACTTAGACCTCCGAGTGGGGAAGCAGATGCAACTTGACTAGAAAATCACTTAAGCTAATCTGAAATTAGCTGAAAATACACAGCGGGGAGGAACAGCAAGGCCTCGATATATATCTAGATATTGTGATGTTTAGCTGGTGATATATTGTGATGCTGAAAACCAGATATCGCCCAGCACTAGTACCATCTTTCCCCTAACAATTCCAGCATGTTTCTGATGCAGATTTACCCTTCCTGGCCAGTTTACTAGGAGTCAAGCACCACCGAGAGCCAGTGTGGTGTAGTGGTTAAGAGCGGTAGTCACGTAATCTGGTGAACCGGGTTCGCATCTCCGCTCCTCCACATGCAGCTGCTGGGTGGCCTTGGGCCAGTCACACTTCTTCGAAGTCTCTCAGCCCCACTCACCTCACAGAGTGTTTGTTGTGGGGGAGGAAGGGAAAGGAGATTGTTAGCCTCTTTGAGACTCTTGAAGGGGAGTGAAAGGCGGGATATCAAATCCAAACTCTTCTTCTTCTTCTTCTACCTATACATCATTTTCATATAATTCTCTTTTAATTTTCAAATCTGTATTCCACAATTTTTCCCATGCTGCCATTTCTATATTATGACCTATATCCCATTGCTGATTTTACTAGTCCGTCTTTTGTTTGCTATTCCAATAACAATTTATACATTTGGGAAATTACTTTTTCATTTTTCTCAATAAGTTCTCTTTCAAAAGGTGAGGTTCAGAAATCTATTCCTTTTATCTAATTTAAATAACTCATAAAGTTGATAATATTGTAACCATTCTGTTTCTGCTTCTCCAACATCACTACTCATATTTCAGAAATAGGAGCCGCTTGTTTTTCTGCTTGTTCTGACCGAGCAGTGGCAGAACCAATGCTGGGTGGAATAGTTTAGCTCACATTACAGATTCTGTGATTACATGAAATGATATGGTCAATTATTTGTTTCATTATTATATTTTTTCTGCCAGGAGGATGGGGACATTGTGAAATCAGATGTAACTTAGAGTTGCCATATGTCTGGGAAATCCAGGATATACCCTCTTTTGGGGGCAAACCAGGCCATCCTGGGTTTTTTTTATTTATTTTAAACCAAAGTCTGGGGTTTTAATTTTTTTAATTATTATTGTTGTTGTTTAAGTTGTGCACTGCCGACTTGGGTTCAACCTCAAGCTCTTGCATGGGCTTGGGCATCTGGGGGATGCAAAAACAGCTCAATAACTTTGCAGCTCAACAACTGTCCAGATTTTTCCTTCTAAAAATATGGCAACCCTATGGCCAGATCATGATTTTCAGTTTCTTTCTCCTTCTTGGCCTTCAGGAACTAACATTCATTGCACCATCATTGCATATGTGAGAAGAATTTTAAGGTTCATAACTGACACATACACAAAGATATTGACTACTGTACATGTCTGGGAACTGCAGGAGAGCAGTCCTAAATCCATTTTTGCTCTTTCAGTCACCTCAAATATTTCTCTGCAAGGAGGAAGTAAATGGAGAAGCCTCCCCATTGTCTCCTTGTTCACAAATCCTGTCTTAAGTGCAAATTTAAGATATGAATAGGGTGAGCCTGTGACCTGGATTCAGGGATTGAGTAGTTAGTTATCATAACAAAAGAGTGGCCAGGATGCCCAGGTAATCCAATCAGGTAACCTGGGGCAGACAGAAAAAAAACAACACTCAGAGTTCTGCTGGGGAACTCCCTTTCTGTGATGTATGATGTATTGGTGGTTGGTCTTGAACTGGGGGTGGGAATTTCAAAAGTATATAGGAGTTTGCACACCATTGTTCTCGGTCTTCCTCCTCTCTCCTGCGTGTGTATGGGGGGCACCCTGTTGCAACAGCTTTAATAAAGATTAGGCTTACTAGCTGCTTTGCTTCTCAATATTCTCTGATTGGCCTCTGTTATTTTCTCCTACCAATGGAGAACCTACAAAGGACTCTATAAGGGCTCTTGTGGACCCCATAAGGGAATGGGAGCAGTTTTTGTTTACAACACATAGATATTATTCACTTAGAAAGAGCCAACACAAGACACAGTATTCATCTACTTTATCCATTTTATTCTGATCATTATTCAGAATAAATGTACAGGGGAAATGTAATATCTGTACCAAATGTTCTGTAACTAGAGCTCCCAACCCACAATTTCATGCCCTCTTGCGCCTGCCTCCTTGAAACACATTCACTCTGCAGCATCTTCAGAGATCTTCCAAGCCTTTGGAGATCCTGCATGTCTCAGGATGGGAGTTGATTTCTTCTATACCCTTTGAGCTTGGACGGTCATAATAAGTGGGATCACCACAGCTTATTCTGTCGACTTTGAAATAGATCCAGCCATTGAGTGCTTTCGTTACACCTTTTGGAACTGTCATTAAAAATTTACAAAAATCTGGTGTTCCACATCCTCTGGGATAAATATAACGCCCTCCTCCTGCCACTGAAAAGAGAGTAATGCTAATATGAGTCAGAGTTGACTTCAGGACCCAGCAGACGTGGGCAACTTCAAGTACCATTGGGTCCACATGATCCCCTTTACCCCACACCCTGTTAGCTTCTCTGAAAATTCAGAAGATGTATTGTAACCCCCAAAAAGGCACTGAAATAAAAGTAGAAGCTGGGTAATATGAGTCAGGCTTGGCATCAGGGCATCTCTTGTCTTCCACAAACCCTGTTTTTGATTTCTTCCCTGTCTACTTGTCCTCTGACCAGACCAAGGCTACTGGGTGAAGTTGAAACATATGAATTTACTCACCAAATGAATCTTCCATAAAGCCCACAATATAGGATCCCTCCAGATTCTGGGGATAATCAAAATGGGAATGGAGCCAACAGTGTGTTCCTCCCTGATAATCAGGAGATCCCACCATCCCGGGGTCCGTCTTATATCCCTTCATTTCTCTTTCTCACATACTGAAATCAGGGATGGATATATTTCCCTAAAGTACATTTATAACACGGAAATACCACATTAAAGAAAACCTTGAATATTTCCTTTCAAAGAAAACATAAGGCACACACACACCCATTTGCTTTTATCCCATTTGGCCAGAAAAGGAAGTTGATGTCTGACAGCTGATTTGCAGTTTACTCACCATTATGTATAAAACCTACGAATCTCAGACACCTCATCAATGAAAAACGGCAACTCTTGCCCGCCCAGCAATAAGTTGTATTCGGTACCATACAGTGAGTGCACCCCAGTGGTGGATGACTCATATGTGGAACTGTCAAAATGAAGCATATTGTCAGCAGATGGATTCCATTTACATTGGCATGCCTAGTCCATTGTGGCCCTTAGTTTCCAGTTCACACAGACACACACTCATGGCATGGCATGGTATTCTACAACTGCAATCGAATGGGCTGCCTATATAATTTTTTTTTAGCATTGCATATTTTGTCCTCAGTATAACTTCTATATGTATCACATCCAGATCTTTCCACTACATGCATCTTGCTGTGTACCTGCTTCTGTATGAGAGTGATCTGACTTGAGTAAAATGAGATTGACAGTCCTGACTGCCTGGACAAGAACAGATTGACTTTGATCCTTACCATTCTATGAGATCAAACAAGGATTTCTCATAGTTTCTAGGCTGCAGGCTGACTCTTTTGAATGGAAGAAGAAGAAAGACACTTTTCTACTATCTATGATACACATTTATGGTGGTTTTATCCTACATTGAACAAAACTGTGCCCTCCCTGCATTCTCAATTTCTCCGGTTCCCCACCTCCACACTAAAATTTCCCAGATTCCCAAGATCACTGACAAACAGCACTTTCAGGTGATGAACATGGTGCAAAAACATTAAGACTGCCTAAAACTTTGGGAGGGGAAAATATTTTACTGGTTTTAATTAATTTATATGTTTTATGCTGTTAAACTCTGCATTGTTTTGTGATGAACAATGCGTTAGAAATGAAATCCAATTAATAAAATCACAGAAGGTTCGAGGGGGACTTGTGTTTACAATTAGACAATGGCGCTGAGCATCAAACTTGTTTTCTTTTATTCAAACAACAATGGGGAAAAACTCGGTCCTTTGTCGCTTTAAAAATGAACCTAGTAGCACCATTCTCAGGATCATTCTAGGGGTAAATTATTTCTGGCAATCAACTATGATAATAATTATTGTGATCATCATCACCAACAAGCTAATTTGTTGGGAAGGATGCTATTGGGTACGTACTGGGTTGTTGTTGATGTTTGTTGTGGTTTTAATATGTTGCAAGCCATCCAGAGTGATTATCAGCTATGATAAACTTCATTGTGATCATCAACTTTAACAACATTATTTGTTGGGCATGAGGCTACTGGGATCATACCTTCCCTGCCCCAACAATGAAATGAAAATGCTGCAATTTTTGTCCATGTTGAATTTTGCCTTATTCTCTTTCATCTCACCAAAGGTTACTACAACAAAGTCTCCTGTGCATTGGGGGGGGGGAGGCAGGACAGCCTTAAATAGGATCCAATGTGTAGAGGTTCTAGTCTTGACATTTTATGAGGGTTATTGCTTATTTCATTATCCTCCTACATGCTTTGTGGGTTGCAAGATTTGACTACCAAATGAAAAAGCACCATACGCCAACCTCAGATTTTAGTTTTCCTGAGGCGCTAGGAAGACAAATCTTGGACCCAGTTGTAGTTTGCCTATGGTTAAAGAATTATGGATACAAAAAGTGTCCAAAATAAAAGGATTCTTACATTCGATAGGATTTTCATTGCATAGGTCAGTATAGCAGCACTCGGTTCTCATCGCAAAAAATCCCATAAAATAAGCAGCATAACCAAAAAAGCCTGGGATACAATCCTCAGTGTTAACACAGTCACTGTATCGAGTTAGTCTGGGGAGCTTTTCAACTGTGAAGAAGAATGAGAAAGAATTATCAAGTCAATCATTTTTGCCCCTGAGTAGAGTGGCAAAATCAGAATTTTAAATACATAAATTAATTGGAAAGTCTTTAATTTAAAGCTGTACATTGATGCAGTAAGAGTTTCCAGCACTTATGACACAGGTTGTTTTTCTTTCTTTTTTTCATGTGACATTTCAACTAAGCGTTGTAATGACATTTGGAAAAGGCATTCAGATTTAAACGTATGTCAAATGTCTTCAGCTTCATCATTCTGCTAGTCCTTGCTGAATATTTCATGGCACATCTGATACCTGTTCCTTGGTCTTCTGATGCAGGGAAGAAAGGGGGAGATGATTCTGGAAACATCACATTGAGAGTGAAGAGCTGCTGGACTTCCAGCTTCTGGCCATGGGATTTGGCTGCTTTTCCATGAGATCGGACCCCAGTCATGCAAGTAATTCAGGGTTAATATGGGAGCAATTAGTCCTGCTCCTTCCCCCAGTATAAGGGGGGCAGACCGTCACCCACAGATCATCCGTTATCGGCCACTCACTACTGAATGTGGGTGCAGGGATGCTGGGTGCTGAGCACAGCATGAACTAGGAACTCTCCAGAACCACTGTCACAAACTGGGAGATCCCTGTTTTCTAAAAATTATTAAAATTCGATCTAAGAAACTGGTGTGTTCTGGAAAGAAGGAGATAAAAAAAGACCTGCTTAATGAACCAGGCACTGGATGCCAAGACTTTCATCTGAAAAAGACTTTTATCGTTGTGTTTTGGATTTACGTGAGCTGAGCAGCTATTATTCTTCTACAGTGGCTGTTACATGCCGAACCTCACTAAGAGAGAATTAATTATCTAAACAGAACACAGGAGGACTTCTAACATTAATATGCTATTTGGCTGTGCAGTCCTCTGTGGAAGTTCTAATTAGACTTGGCAAACGATGAAGGAGCCTCGGTCTGAGAAAATGGTGTCTATCAGTTGTGGCGCAGAAGAAGAAGAAAATGACTTCCCCGGGCGGGGGGGGGGGGTTAAAAACACTTGTTGGATTATAACTTGGGAAATATTTCACACAAAACAGTGCATTTGCCTGCACAGGTTATTGTTATAAAAGGTGGAAGTGAGGGTGAATCTTTGATTTTGGCAGACTTCCCTAGGGCCTGGGGGAGCAGGTTGGATTTTGGAGGCACCAAACAATCACCAAATAATTACTGACTGTGAAATATACCCTATAGCACTGAGTTACTATGGAAGACCTATTTTTGGAATAACAGCTAGTTAAACAACCTGAGAGATTGCTGTGTCAATAATCTTACTAAATGAAGGACAGTTGGAAAGCAGCCTAGAGTCGAAGATAAGATGGGGAACGAAAAGGGAGAACTGCGCTGAAAAACTTACCGATGGACAACAACACAGAATAAACTGTCGTCCTGCATGTTAACAGACCTATAGATTTGCTCAACACGAGAGGGTCATACACAAGTGATTGTGAAGACATGATAATAGGTTAAGATCGGAATTTGGAAACTGAGAAAAAAACAACAGAGAAGAAAGCAGAAACAGCGAAAGAAACTTTCTTTCTCCCAAGATCCAGAACATGGGAAGTCCCCTTTGAAATTCTTTAATTTGGAATATATATAATTTATTTGATTGATTATCCATTGTCAATGGATTCCTACAACATCCCAGGTTCATGCAGGAATATGACAGGGTCCAGAAAATCTGGATGGATTGCTGACCTTACCATATGTGCTGGAATCTTTGCTAGCCCTGTTTCCTGCCAGAGATATCTTGAGAGAGGCTTAGCATATTTCAACATATAGCATTCTGGACACAACATGTTATTGACCTTTTTTTTTGAAAAATCACCCCAAAACCATACACTTCTAGGCTTTGATTGCAAAAACCTGGACATTTTGCCAATTTTAAGAAATCCCTCCCACCCGCCAGACATGAAATGAAAGAAAGAAACCTAACTCACATATATCGAGTTCCATAACAACTTCACGACAAGCACCGCCTGGACAAAAACGTGGCTCTCGTGAGATACATTCATTGTAGGCATTATATTGACAGGTCATACATTGTAGTGGCTCCCCTACAGAGAGGACAGAGGATCACAAGAGGTCAGTGTCACTATCTTATGTCACAAGAAACCTCCTTTTTGACCTGGCTAAGATTGGCAGAACAACTTACTCTATGGCATTAACCCCTTCATGCATTCATTAAACTTACGTATGTAAGGAATTTGAAGGATTTGAAAACTGAATTATATTAATGGATTAGCTCCAACTGCTCATATGTCATCCCGATTTCTGGCAGGTTTTACTTCTTTCTGAGAAGATAGGTGTAATTCTGCCTGCATGGTTAATTTGACATTTCATTACATAAAAAAGATGGGGGTTTCCTTCATTCCTCCTTGAAACCAAAGTAGAATATTCAGAGGCCCAGAATATCCCCCAGTAGGCCACCCCCTGGCCCATTCATTGAGGAGTAGAGTCAGTCTTTAGGAGCCTCAGAATGGGCCTTTGCCTATGCGATCCAGCAGAGCCATCTAGGGCTGGCCCCTACCCAGCTGCTGTCCCCAAGCAGTATAGCCAGCACTGCCAGGCACTACCACATACCCCTCTCTGCCTCAAAGCTGCAGGGTAGATGCCAGTCGTGAGAGTTCCACCTCCCAAAAATAAGCTGAGGTAATGTTCTTTGCTCTGATTATTACAAGCATATTTTAATGCATGATGTGCTTTCTTGGGTACCGATCACTGGTCCTCTGGTTGCAGTGCATGTCATGTATCAGTGCTAATGAGCCTTTCAGCACCACCTTCCCCTCAGTGTCAGCACTGCATGCCGAGCCCATCTGAAATCCCGACTGAGGAGGAGGCGGAGCTGGAGCCGCAGCATTAAGCTGCTAAACACGCCCCCCGGAGACACCTGGTTGGCTGCCTCCGGTGGGCGTGGGCACCAGCCAGGTGAGGAGGGGCGGGGGCTAAGGCCCCCCGGCCAGGGGCGGAGCTCAGGCTCCCGCCCACAACCACTCCCCTCTCTTCCAGGGAGGAGAGTCTATGTCTACAAAGAAGTACACCCAATTGAATTCAATAGGGCTTCCTTCCCAGGCAGAACATTTGGTATTGCAGCCTTCACACACTTTACACTTCCCTTAACTTTGTTTTAACCAACATTCTTAATGTTCATTTTTGCAAGTAATTTGTAAGTAAGTAGGGGGAAGCGGGGCACATTGATGCACGGGGCACATTGATACACCAACAATATTTCAATATCAAGAAATGTTATTTGTGTCGCAACATCACTAAAACGTGTCTATACATGTGTGAGTACAACAGTTGGGACCATGCCACCCGCCAGTTAGCCACTGGCATTTGAAGACAGTCGGTATGTATTTAGCACAGGAAACTAAAAAATTATGTGAAATGTAAAAGTGTTCCAATACTGTTTTACGTCATTTAGTTAAGATTTAAAAATGCCAAAGGTAAATTATTCCACTCAGTAATCAGGATTACATGTGATTTTTAAATAAATTCTGTGGTTTTATTAATAATTGTTTGTTTTTCTGAAAATGTCCGTTGGGGCACTTTGATACACATTGATACATATAAAAGTATCAATATACAAGTTTGCATGAAATCCCTTAACTGAACAAATTTGAAAAGAAAAAAAGACTGTTGTTTACTACGTTGGCCAAAGTCATTTCTAAATATAATATGACCGATTATCAAGTGTCATATCTCAGGGGAAAACCCAGATCTCATACGTTTGTCTTCCCCATTGTAGAAGATAAGGCAAGTGCTGATTTCAAGGATGTTGTTTTGCCATTGCCAAAACCAAATTTCCCAAAGGGCACATCTCAAACATCACCTCTTTATTCTTTTTCTATTGACTTAACTGATATAATGTACAATAGAAGCTAAACATTAAGCAATTATCTTATTTTTTATAAGCATTTTATTTAAATTATTGTTTTTTGACTTGGTAATGTGACTTCTTATATTTCTTTAAATTTCCAAAGTTTTTTTAAAAAAAATAGGTGTTTGAGGAAAGATTAAGATAAGTTATGATGTTTTGTTAAGAAAACCTGCCATAAAGTCTATGATATGTGTGAAACACTGTTAGTTTTGATACTTAATTTAGATTTTAATTAATACATTATAAGGCTGATTATGATCTCTCACAATAAAAATGGTTTCTTCATTACATTTTTGCAAATAATTACCATTCTCATACAATTTACGCTTTGTATCAAAGTGCCCCGTAGGTGGGGCAGAATGATACATAACCCATTTTGTTCCTGAAGTCATTATATTCTCATTATCTTCTACCTTTAATGGTTCTTTTGATTGCTATTATAATATTGATTAGTTATGCCATGCATCAAGCTAAAAATTTTGTTATTTCACTCATTTTTGTTACATGAAATATGAGAATGAATTTTTCTGTATCAATCTGCCCCGCATGCCCCTAATGAGGACTTTTCACACATGATACAAAGCTGGATTTACAATGTAAAGATGCCACGGCTCCACATACGGTAAATGACACAAATTTGGAGTTCCCAATTAGCATTTATTTTATCTCAAGCCAAATGTGTTGGTAAAACACATTAGAGTTTGGCCACTTATTTCCTCCAAACACACAAAACGTTCCTGTGCTGGGTGTGAGGTCTGCGTTTTAAACTGCAAAACTAGCACAAAAGGAGTTCTAGACCCTCCTCCCATTCCTGACATTTCTGCTCTCTGTCTGTCACCCAAGCTCTTTCCCCCACCCTCCTGCTGGACACTCAGATCAGAAATAGGTCTGTGTTGGAAAAGAATCCCAGAGGCATGAAGTCATGGCATGGTAAATCATGGAAGCTTCCACAACCCCTTGCCTGCATGCCCAATTTGCTCCTTAATGGAGCAATCTAAGCCCCAGCAGAGCATCCTGGCAAGTGCAACTTTATCTAAATGATCCAGGAATTCTCCCTACCTATTCAATGGATCTCTGGTCCTCTCTCCCATTCCTAATCTTCCAAATGACCAAGTTCTCATGACACCCCGCCCAGTCAGTTCCAGCCCACTAAATAGGACAATCAAAGGAGGGGAATTATAAATCTCTGGGAGCTTCCAAATCTTTATCTCATAGGTTTCTTCAGAGATTATAGTCTCAGATCCTCCTGTTCTTTATCGCAATATTCATTTATTCATTATTCTGTCTCTAGGCACATGACATTATTGACCTCCCTTGCTCTTGCCCCACTGGCCATTCCCTACTCCAGAGGAAACTAATGGAACCCAGGATGTCTGGTTTCTACTCACCTGGTGAAAACAAGGCCAAGAGGAGGCCCATGCACAGGAGGCCCATGCACAGGAGAGTCTTCATGGTGTTGAGATGGTCAAAAGCTAAGGAGGACTTCAAGACGATCTGGTCCCCAAAAGGCAACGTATGCAACTACGAGCTTACACAGAGGAATTTATAAGTCAGGGATGGGAGCCTTAGGCACCTCTTCTAAACAACTGGTTTAGTGAGATGTGGGAACTAGCCCAAATGGAGTTTTCCCAGAAAGCACATGATGTGATTTTGGAACACAAATCACTTTGAGAAACACCATGAAATTTTGCCAAATAGGAATCCAAGTTACGCTTGTGTTCTTCGCCTTTGCTATGGGAAAGCGTTTTCACAATCATATTCCCAGGGTCCATGTGTGTATCATGTGTGCTTCTTATTCAGGCAAGTTGGTATCTTTCGGACTTTCCCCATTCAGTCAAGCTATGTTGCATGGTCAACTATTTAGTCTTCCAGAATTCATTTATTTAAAAAATATTTTTCATTCTTAAGTTTGGCAAGGACATTGCTGCCTATTCTTTCAGTTTTTGCATCTGATTCTCTTCATCTTTAAGATGGACTTCAAACAGCCAACCTTTAAAACAGAGAACTGAACAATTTAAATAAGGCCTGTAGTGGCCATTATTAATTTGTGTCCCTGGCAGCAGCAGTTTCTGAAGAATATGGCAGGGGGTGTGTGGATTCCACACAGAACTCACTGGAAGAATCCCACAGGGAAGATAACCATGTTTTATTGTCTACACATCTATCTGTGTAAAAAAGTGAGGATTCTCTTCCACTCCTACAGACTTTGGTGTTAATCTACTGTGAATGGTGGAGAGGGGATTTTAGTATTCTAAAACCTTCACAAAAGCTTTTGACTGAGAGGAGTTGGGGTTTTCTTTCCTTTCTTAAAAATAATAATCCTGTTTCTGCTGTTTTGCAAAAAGCCTCATGGCATGGTGGGAATAAATGAAATATTGTTTGCTGGCTTCTTTGTGCTGCAGTGAGCATGTACAGAGTGTCAAGAAAATTGTTCCCTCACTTAGGGGGTTGCAATCATTCTGAGCCAGCTGTTTTACCTAGCTGTTTTCTGTCTTGAAGGCCAGGGATGAGGCCTGAAAATTGGGAAGTACTTTCAGCTCTGGGAAAGCACATAGACAAAACTACCAGAAACGTGATTGGTTGAGGAATCTCACCCCAGTTACTATGCTTATTACTACATAGCAAGCCTATACTGGTAGTTTGGAGTCCGTCTTTCTCACTGCACTGCTTTGCCACACCTGGGATGCTGTGACTTCCTTGCTATGGATTTTAACTGGTAGATTCAGTGTTCTATGCTATGTATATCATAGATAGAATCATAGAATTGTAGAGTTTACATGAGCCCCCAGGGTCATCTACTCCAACTGCCTACAATTCAGGAATCTCTACTAAAAGAACCATGATAGATGGATAAGATAACTTTGTCGATATGGTCCGGTTTGTATGTGTTCCATTGGCACTTCTAACTGTAGTTTTTCTGGACCAGGTGGTCCTACTTGATCCTGCAATCTGAATAAACCATTGTCAGCTGGATCAATGAAGGCCCTCACTGATCCAGAGAAAGTGTATTGGTTTTTATTTGAACTTGTTGACGGGTCCAATGTAATCAGAAAGAGCGCACACTTTCTATGTTTTCCAAGGAGTATGGCTAAAGGACAGTTAAGATATGTAAAAGAGAAACTTTAAGGAAAAAATAAATAACTAAAAATAGATCTGGATATGCAGAAGTAAAGATAAAATGTAAGGAACCAAAGTTAGGGGGAGAAGTAGATTTATGTGTAAGTTTGCTTTTTTAATCAAGTTTGTATGTTTGTTGTAAAATTGAAAAATGAGGGAGGGGGTTAAAAGAATTTTTCTCTCTCACGTAGGCCTCTGGCTGAAAGCTGGCATTGGGTAGTAATAATTCTGGGGCAGCGGTTTTTATCTAGGTTTTCTATCTTTAAAGCTAGGGATGAGGCCTGAAACTGAGAAGTAGTTTCAGCTGTGGGAAAGTGTATATGAGAAAGAATCAGTTTCTGGCCTCACTCAAATCCCACTGTCTTTCTCAAAACTTGCCGTAGGGTCCAGTTTGGTTAGGTAGAACAGAGCCTTTCTATCGTTTCCCAGGGACCTTGCCAAAGGTTAATGGATGTTTGGAGATAATTCTCATCTGGCAGAACTAGAAGGGGTGGGGACAGGTGTCTGGAATATAATGATGGTGGTCATCAGCCTCTTTTTCTGGGACTGCAAGCTCACTGGTGTGATGAAACGTTTGTTCCGCAACACTGTTCCAACCTGCCTGTTCTATTGCTACCCAGTTTCACCAGGTTGCTGGGAAGAGTTCATTATACTTTTGGTCATATGATTACATTTTAGGAGAAATGTTGCAAACTACCAAAGATGAAGAAAATGTTTCTCTCTGCAACAGAGTAATGTTATACTATGTAACTGATTGCTCATCTGCTTGTCCCAACAGTCTTTGTGGGATATTGCTATATGCCAGATTAAGACCTCATTCAGCCAGCACCATTGACAAGGGTGCTAATGTTGCATTTATTACAGTGCTGGGTGATCAACAAAATACATTTCCTGGAAAAACTGAAATATAAATTTTGTTGCTCCTTTAAACTTTATCTTTTAGGCCTTTCATTCTTTTTGCTAGAATATTAGCAAATATTTTATAATCACAATTTAGTAATGAAATTGGTCTACAACTTTTAACCTCCAATCTATCTGCATCTTATATTGGAATTGAAATAATATATGCCTCTTCCCAGATTATTGGTGTTTTCCCTATTGTTAATATTTAATTCATCACATTTTATAATGGTTGAATTTGAAAATTTTGTAGCTTTTTATAATATTTTGCAGTTAAACCATCCAGAACTTCTGTATTACTTGTTGTCTGTTTAATAGCATTTATAAATCTGAGATGTTAATTGGGGCATTTAATGTACTCAACTTTTCATTTGGAATTTTTGGTAATCTACATTGTTGTAGATATCTTTCAATATCTGTTTTATTTTCTGGGCACTTTCGATATAAATCTGTGAAATATTTAACAAACTGATTCCTAATCTCTCTTCGATTATCTATTATTTTGCCAGTTACTTTCTTTTTTAAAAAAAATGATATTTATTACTTTTAGAGATTACAAAAAAGGAAATGAAAAGAAAAGAAGACAAGAGAAAAAAAACAAAAAAAATACAGTAGAATATATATAGACAGTACAAAACACAACCTAAACACATTAACCTAAACACATTAAACTAAACTAAACAAAACCCTATCCCCAACCCTAACCCTAAATAAAACAAAACAAAAACAATTTAAAAACATACATCACACCTTTTCCTTACTCTATCTTTCATTCCGTTGTTTCCTCGACCTCCTCACACCTCCCTTTTTGTATTCCACTTCTATTAATTGTTTCAGCAAATCTTTTCCATCTTTCTCTATTTTCTATCATATTATAAATATCTTAACATATTTTTTAACCTTATTTTTCATTAAAACTAAAATACTTATATATGCTTAACTCCTTATAACATTTCTGCTAAGGCCATAAAATTTCTTTCCACCATTTTTCTATCACTCATTAATTTTACAGTATTTCTATATATAAACTTTAAATTTTCCAATCTTCTTCCACCATCTCCTCTCCTTCCCAACTATCAGAGTTGCCACCTTGTGCTGTCAATTGGGAGAGGATGTCAGGAGAGGGTGTTTGCCATTCTGATAACAATTTAAACATTTCAGAAATTACTTTTTCATTGTTCTCAATAAGTTCTCTTTCAAATGGTGAGGTTTGATCATAAATCTATTCCTTTTATCTAATTTAAATAACTCATAAAGTTGATAATATTGTAACGATTCTGTTACTGCTTCTCCAACATCACCACTCATATTTCAGCAAGTGTAGTTGCTTGTTTTTCTGCTAGTTCTGTCCAAAAAGTGGTAGAACCAAGGCTGGGTGGCATAACTCACATTACAGATTCTATGGTTACATGAAATAGTATGGTCAGTTATTTATTTCGTTATTATACTTTTTCCACCAAGAGGTCTTTTTCCACCAAGAGGTTGCCATATGCTTGGGAAATCCCAGACATATCCTCGTTTGGGGGCAAACCAGGGTAATTTTATTATCATTTTAACCAAAGTCTGGGGTTTTTATTTTTTAAATTATTATTGTTGTTGTTTAAGTTGTGCACTGGTGGCGTGGGTTCAACTACAAGCTCTTGCTCTTGCATCGGCTCAGGCATCACGGATGCAAAAACAGCTCAATAACTTTGCAGTTAACAACTGTCCAGATTTTTCCTTCTAAAGATATGGCAACTCAATGGCCATATCATGAGTTTCCTTCCCCCTCTTGGCCTTCAGGAATGAACATTCATTGCACCATCATTGCATAGATATTATTCACTTGAAAAAGAGCCAACACAAGACACAGTATTCATCTACTTTATCCATTTTATTCTCATCATGATTCAGAATAAATGTACAGGGGAAATGTAACACCTGTACCAAATGTTCTGTAACTAGAGCTCCCAACCCACAATTTCATGCCCTCTTGCACCTGCCTCCTTGAAACACATTCACTCTGCAGCATCTTCAGAGATCTTCCATGCCTTCAACGATCTTGCAAGTCTCAGGATGGGTGTTGATTTCTTCTACACCCTTTAAGGTCCGGCCAATATAAAAAGTGGGGTCAGTACACATTGCTTTGGTGACATTGAAATAGATCCAGCCATTGAGTGCCGTCATTATTACACCTTTTGGGGCTGTTGTTACAAAGTTGCAAAAATCTGGTGATGCACATCCTCTGACATTAAGAAACTTTATCGTATCATCCACTGAAAAGAGATGAATAATAATATGAGTCAGAGTTGGGTAACTTGAAGTACCATTAAGTCCACATGTTCCCCTTTACTCCACACCTTATTAGCATCTCTGAAAATTCAGAAGATGAATTTCAACCCACCAAAAGGCACTGAAATAAAAGCAGAAGCAGGGTAATACGAGTCTGACTTGGCATCAGGGCCTGGCATCCTTGGGCAGATGTCAGGGCCACTGCACCTGAGAACAGTCCACATCTGATGTCTTCCATAACCCCTGCTTTACCTTCTTCCCTGTCTACTTGTCCTCTGAGCAGACCAAGGCTACTGGGTGAAGCCCACACATGTGAATTTAGTCACCAAATGGATCTTCCATAAAGCCCACAATATAGGACCCCTCCAGGTTCTAGGGAAACTCAAAATGGGAATGGAGCCAACAGTGTGTTCCTCCCTGATAATCAGGAAACCTCACCTTCCTAGGGTACTTCTTATATCCCTTCATTTCTCTTTCTCACATACTGAAATCAGGGACAGATATATTTCCCCAAAGTACTTTCAAAACAAGGAAATACCACGTTAACAAAAACCTTGAATATTTCCTTTCAAAGAAAATATCTGGTACAGCTCCCCTCCCCCCGCTGATTGGCAGTTTACTCACCATTCTTTACAATACCAACAAGTCTCATACACTTAAGCCATTTAAAAGGGCATTTGCTGTGCACTACGCAATAAGTTGAGTTCTTTGGAAGGCAGAATGCACACCCCAGTGGTAAATCATTCCCAGGTGGATCTGGCAAAATGAAGCATATTGTCAGCAGATGGATTCCATTTACATTGGCATGCCTAGTCCATTGTGGCCCTTAGTTTCCAGTTCATGCAGAAACACACCCATGGCATGGCATGGTACTCTACAACAGCAATCGAATGGGCCACCTATGAAAAACTAATATAAATATTTTTTAGTGTTGCATATTTTCTCCTCAGTATAACTTCTATATGTATCACATTCAGATCTTTTTCAGTACATGCATCTTGCTGTGTACCTGCTTCTGCATGAGAGTGATCTGAATTAAGTAAAATGAGATTGACAGTTCTGTCTGCCAAGACAAGAACAGATTGGCTTGGATCCTTACCATTCTATGATATCAATTCTATGATATCAAACAAGGAAACAAGGATTTCTCATAGTTTGGTTCCCCACCTCCACACTAAAATTTCCCAGATTCCCAAGATCACTGACTCACAGCACTTTCAGGTGATGAACATGGGGCAAAAACATGAAGACTGTCTAAATCTTTGGGTGTGGAAAATGATGCACTGGTTTTAATTACGTTAAAACCACGGAACTTTTGTGTTTACAATTTGACAAGGAGCCTGAGCATTAAAGCTGTTTTCTTTTATTCAAACAACAATGAGGAAAAACTCGTTCATTTGTCCCTTTAAAAATGAGCCTGGCAGCAATATTCTCAGGATCATTCTAGGGGTAAATTTTTCTGGCAATCAACTATGACAATCATCATTGTGCTCATCATCACCAACAAGCTAATTTGTTGGGAAGGATACTACTGGGTACAAACTGGGTTGTTGTTGTTGTTGATTATGTTTGTTGTGGTTTTAATATGTTGGAAGCCATCAAGAGTGATTATCAGCTATGATAAACTTCATTGTGATCATCACCTTTAACAACATTATTTGTTGGGCATGAGGCTACTGGGTTCATACCTTCCCTGCCCCTAACAATGCAATGAAAATGCTGCAATTTTTGTCTATGTTGAATTTTGTCTTTATCTCACTCCTCCCACCAAAGGTTACTACAACAAAGTCTCCTGTGAATTTTTTTTTGGGGGGGGGGTGATGCGGGGGCAGGTGGCTTCCAGGCAAGCCTGAAATATGATTCATTGGGTAGAGGTTCTAGTCTTGACATTTTATGGGGGTTATTGCTTATTTCATTCAACTTCAAGGAACGTGGTAATAGTAACATACCCAATTATACATACAGTCACCGTAATGAAGGTGTCCTTTTCTTCTCATATATAAACTGATAAATGTGTGCACATCTCTTGATTTTCCAAGACCTTCCAAACTTCTTACATGCTTATTGGGTTGCAAAATTTGACTACCAAATGGGAACGCATCAGACTCTCACATCAGATTTTAGTGGGACTCATGAAGAGTAGTCCAATTGTTTTCCTGAGACACTATGAAGACAAATCTTGGACCCAGTTATAATTAGCCTATGGATAAGATTTACTGATACAAAAAGTGTCCAAAATAAAAGGATTCTTACATTTGATAGGATTTTCATTGCATAGGTCAGTATAGCAGCATTCCGTTTTCATCAGAAAAGATCCCATGTATACTGCATTATAACCAAACAAGCCTGGGGTACAATCCTCAGTGTTAACACAGTCACTGTAATGCTTCATTGTATGCTGGTCGTCAACTGTGAAGAAGAATTAGAAACAAATATCAAGTCAATCATTTTTGCCCCAGAGTAAGTGGCAGAATCAGAATTTTAAATACATAAATAAATTGGAAAGTCTGTAATTGAAAGCTGTACACTGATGCTGTAAGAGTATCCAGCACTTATGACACAGGTTGTTTTTCTTTCTTTCTTTTTTTAATGTTAACATTCAACTAAGCGTTGTAAGGACATTTGGAAAAAGCATTCAGTTTTTAAGTGTATGTGAAACATCTTTTCAGCTTCAGCATTCTGTCTGGTAGTCCTTTCTGAATATCGTATGGCACATCTGATACCTGTTCCTGGGTCTTCTGATGCAGGGAAGAAAAGGGGAGATGATTTTCTGGAAACATCACATTGAGAGTGAAGAGGTGCTGCACTGAGATCCCTAATCTCCAAAGACCCACCTTGGTATCCATCAGTTTAAGCAAGTGCAGGGGCAACTAGGCATTTCAAGGAAGTCACAGCTGCCTCTGAAAGCCACAATGTCACATCTTCTTAACAATGTGCCCTCGTGATGTGCACATCACCGAAGTTTGAGTATAATTCTTTACATTTGGATAAGTGAATTTTCACAAAGCGAGTGAGTGGCCCTGATTGTATTACTTTTATTACTTTTATTGCGCTTTGTGGATTTCATAGCTTTGGGATTACACTGTGTATGGGGAACATGCAGAAAATAAAGTTATCACAACATGAGCTAGAGGACTTTAAGAAGGGTTTTATTACACTATGATTTAACTGTTTTATAACTGGTGTTATTCATTACAGTTTGCATGTTTGTTTTATGCTCAAAGGCTTATAAATAGAACACAACATATTCTCTCCTAAGTGTGCCTTTTGGCTTCAGATACAAAACTAGGACAGCCCATGGCAGCACAAATTGCAAACATCTGTGCCATGCATGTCACATTCAAAACTTTCTAAACTGAAAAGCATCTGATACATGTTTTTGTGCATTTGAAATAAATACTTTTGTTAGTCTTTGGGGGACTTACAATTCAGTTTTAAAGCTTCTAAACAGATGTAAACTAATATGTTTTTACCCGTAGCTGTTCTGTTTCATAGTTAATGCATTTTCTTTTTTTTCTTTTTTTTATAAATTTTTATTGATTTTCCAACACATATTAAATAACAATACAAAACAAAACAAAAACAAACACACATATAAACATGTATAGTTTCTTAACCTTCTTTTCCTTAAACCTTCTTTCAGCGACTTCCCCATACCTCCTTTTTCTGCATCCTTGTTTTAAAATTTTCCCAGCAACCTCTAATTTTATTTACTTATGGCACTTCCTTTAAATCCTTATTCCCATGTCCAAATTTCATTACAAACCTCCTTCAACGGTTGTATAAGCCATTCTTTCAGAGCTTTGTAGTATCTGGAGGTTAGTCCATCAGGTCCTGGAGATTTTCCCAATTGCATACTTTGAATAGCTCCCTCAATTTCTTGATCAGTGATCTTCTGGTTTAAAATCGCTTTACTTTGTTCAGAAATTTTTTGTAATCCATATTTTTTAAGAAATTCTTCTATTTCTTTTTCATTCACTGGCCCTTGTGCATAAAGTCTCTTGAAGTAACTCTGAAAACAGTTTCTAATCTCATTTGGTTTATAAATGTTCTTTCCTTCCACTTCTAGGTTTGTAACTGTATTCTGTTTTTGTCTCTTCTTCAATTGCCATGCCAGGAGTTTCCCACATTTGTCAGCCGATTCAAATGACTTTTGTCTCATTTGTTTTATTTTCCATTCTATCTCTTGGTTCATCAAGTCCATATATTGTCTCTGGTAAAACTTAATTTCTCTCAAAATTTCATGTGACTTTGGTTTAGATCTCAATTTCTTTTCCCCTTCTTTTATCTTTTCCAAGATCTTATCCTTCTTCTCATTATGTCTCTTCCTTTTTATAGAGTTCTGTTGTATTAAAAATCCTGTTAATGCATTTTCAGAGTTAAAATCATTTCTTCTTTTGCAGCAAAATCAACAAAAGTCTGGGATAATAAAGTGAAATTGATGAAGCGGCCCATCACCAACCAAACCTGTGCATCACAATCCTATGCCTACAAAGATAGCCATCTCTACTGAGACATTCGTCACTCTGAGTTGAGCAAGGCATAGTCCTGGGTAAGAAGGGTTGGGATTTCAGCCACTCTCACTACTTTGATTTCACAATTCAGTAGAAACTTGCAGTCCTGTTTAGTATTGCTCACTAAAGCACCAGTGAGAGAGAGAATATAGCTGTAAGTGAAGGGGGGAAGTGCCACAGGGAGAGGGAGGAAAATAATTTTAAATGCAATGTCACTTTTAAAATGGAGATTCGGGTGGTCAACCATAGGCAGTGAAATCCAGATGCTTCTCCCAAATTGGACAAAGAGACTAGCACTGAGGAACACACAGAAAATTCGCAGGTAACCAAATAGATACTTTTTTTCCCCAAATGAAAAGAACCATCATGACTGAAGCCTTCCGCTGGCTTTTAAAATCCACATCAGGAAGCTATGTAAGGTTGAAATCTGAACCCCCACATACCTGGGAGTAAGGCTCACTGAATTCAGTGGGATTTGCTTGAGGTATCACTGGATGTATGGCAACCCTATATTGAGAAGGGTTCTGTGTATACAGCAGAAAGAAAGAAAACTAACTCACATATATTAGCATTCATAACAACTTCACGACAAGCATTGGCATTGCCTGGACAAACACGTGGCTCTCGTGTAATACATTTGTTGTAGGCATCATATTGACAGGTCATACATTGTAGTGGTGCCCCTACAGAGAGGAAGGAAGATCACAAGAACTCAGTGTCACTATCTTATGCCACAAGAAATCTCATTTTTGTTTGTTCAAGGAAAAAGAAGATAAATATAAAAGGAGAGTTCTTAGATGCCAAGATCCAAGTATGAGGCAAATACTCTTTGGTGAGAGAACCCCAGCAGAGACTTAAAATCACAAAATATGCAGCAACTCTTGGCTTAGTTACACTGGTGACAGTTCCTAAATTGCTGGTCCAATAACTCAAAAGGGGCTTATAAGAGCCATGCGGTCTGAGCAACTAGCTCAGACCTCCTCGCATGTTCAGCTTCCTAATCTTCCAAAGGACCATTGAGGTACAGCAATAGGCTTGATTTCCTTCCTCCTAAGGTAAGAGGGAGAGTGACCTAGCCAAGACTGGCAGGACAGCTTGTTCTATGGCATTAACCCCTTCATTCATTCATCAAACTTCAGTATGTTGCTTATATGAGGCCAGAGGCTTTTAAATGACATTGTGATTAAATAGGAGGAGGGTGGCAAATGCCTTTACAAAATTTTGGGGTTTTTAGGTGGAATTTGAAGGATTAAAAAACTGAAATTGGATTGGTGCCAATGGGCCTTTCAGCACCACCTTCTGCTTTGTGGCAGCACTGCATGCAGAGGCCATCTGAAATCTCTCTTAGCATAATGCTAGACATGTCTACAAAGAAGTACAGCCAAATCAGTTCAATAGGGCTTTATTCCAGGGTGGAAAATCTCATATTGCAGCCTTCACACCCTTTGCACACCCCTTAACTTTGTTTTTATCAACATTCTTAATGTTCATTTTTGTAAGTAATTTGTAAGTGAGTAATAAGACCTTTTCACACGTTATGCAAACCTGGATTTCAAATGCAAAGATGCCATGGCTCCATATGTATGATGGACATTTGGAGTTCCCATTTAGCATTTACTTCATCTCAAGCAGAATAGACATAAGAGTCTATCCACTGATTTCCTCCAAACACACAAAACATTCCTGTGCTGTGTGTGAGGCCTGTGGTAGAAACAGCAAAACTGCCCAAAAGGTGTGCTAGACATTCCTCCCACTTCTGACATTTCTGCTATCTGTTTTGTCACTCAAGCTCTTTCCCCCACCCCTCTACTGGACTCTGAAATCTGGAAGGGTCCAAAGCAGACAAGAACAGGATCCCCAGGATTTTGGGGGAGTTCAGCCCCTCCCTGTCATTAGAACACTCTAGTTGGGGGCTTTTCATTTAGAGGAAGGAGAGCTTCACAGCTGAAAGAGAGGTGAATATGTTGCTCTCTCTAGGTAATCCAGGATTCCTTACTAACCTATTCAATGGATCACTCATACTGTTTCCCATTCCTAATCTTCCAAAGGACCAAGTTCACATGGCACATTCCAGCCAGTTCCAGTCCACTAAACAGGACAATTAAAGGAGGAAAATTAGACATATCTGGGAATTTCCAGTCATGGCTCCCATATCCTCCTGCTCTTCATCAGAATATCCATTTATTCATTATTCTGTCTCTAGGCACTTGACATTCTTGACCTCCCTTGCTCTAGCCCCACTGGCCATTCCCTACTCCAGAGGAAACTTATGGAACCCAGGATGGGGTATTAGAATTTTTAGGGGCTAACCAGGCTGGGATAGTTGGGATAGCAGGCTTGTTGGTTTTTGAATGTCTGATGTACATTTTTCAATTTCGTGGTTCTGTATGGGACAATGATAATAAAGATTATCGTATCATATCACCTGGTTTCTACTCACCTAGTGAAAACAAGGTCAAGAGGAGGCCCATGCACAGGAGGCCCATGCACAGGAAAGTCTTCATGGTGTTGGGATGATCAAAAGCTAAGGAGGACTTCAAGACGATCTGGTCCCCAAAAAGGACACATATGCAACTTTGAGCTTACACAGAGGAATATATAAGTCAGGGTTTGAGCCTCAAGCAGCACATGCAAACAACTGGTTTAGTGAGATGTGGAAACTAGCCTAAATAGAGTTTTCCCAGAAAGCACATGATGTGATACTGGATCATATATCACTTTGGAAACTCAGTGCAATCTTTTTTCAGAAACACCATGAAATTTTGCCAAATGAGAATCCAAGTTATGCCTGTGTTCTTCGCATTTTCACAAACATATCCCGAGGGTCCATGTGTACATTACATGTCCTTCTTGTCCAGGCAAGTGGGCATCTCTTGGACTTTACCCATTCAGTCAAGCTATGTTGGATGGTCAACTAGTTAGCCTTCCAGAATTCATTTATTTAAAAAATATTTTTCATTCTTAAGCTTGGCAAGGACATTGTTGCTATTCTTTAATTCATACAGTTTATGGATCTGATTCTCTTCATCTTTAAGCCAACCTTTAAAACAGAGAACTGAACTATGTAAATAGGGCCTTTAGTGGCCATTCTTATTTTGTGTCCCTGGCAGCAGCAGTTTCTGAAGAATATTGGCGGGGGGGGGGAGGATTCCACACATAAAAATCCCACAGGGAAGATAACCGTGTTGTCTTGTCTACATCTATCTATGCAAAAAAGTGGGGGTGCTCTTCCTCTGCTACAGACTTTGGTGTTAATCCACTGTGAATGGTGGAGAGAGGATTTTAGGATTCTTTTGTGGCAAACTATCACAAAACCTTTTGACTGAGAGGAGTTGCCTTACTTTCTTTAACTATTGAAGGTGGTCGGGGTTTTCTTTCCTTTCTTTTTTTTTAAAAAAAATCCTGTTTCTGCCGTTTTGCAAAAAGTCTCATGGCTGGGAGGGCATCTGTGAACTTTTGGCAGGGCTATCTTTTCTGAACTGTGTCAGCTGTTTTATCTGGGTTTTCTATCTTAAAGGCCAGGTTTTTCTCATTGTAGGTTTATGGCAATTGTGTCCCATTTTAGACTGCAATCGCTTCTTTCTGAATAAACCTACTTCATGTCAAATTTGTGTGTGTTGATTTGGGTACAGCCTTGATACGAAATCCAGTTCTTGCTTGCTATTGAGCAAGTTTGCAACTGTGAAGATCAGAGAGCAGAGATCCCTGTTTTCAGTTCTTGCTTCTTCAAAATCTTACACTCTCCTGTCCCAGTCTAGTTGACAGAAGGAATGGGGGGTGGAGCTGGCAGGGTTGGGGTGTTAGACCCAGCTGCAACATAAGGATCTGAGCCCTTGGGTTTGGGGGACCTGTCTTTCACACAGATCACTGCCTCTGTTTTCATTTGAACTCAATATAATATAGGTCCTCTTGGGCCTATATATTCATCACATCCTGCATTTATAGTGTGTTTCATGCACACAGCAGAGCAGGCAGATTGGATCAAAATGGATGTCACTATTCCATATCTGTGTCCCTTCTGTAAGAAATGCTTGGACCTTTTTCACATTTTTGCTGCTTTAAGTAAGATGAATTTGACTCCAGTTTGGTAGATTACCAGCATTGGAGCACCTGCCTTATGCCTGCTAGAAAGTTCTGGTTAGCCCTTTTTACCGACACACAAAATGTAGCCATTGCTCTTGCAGAATAAAACACTGCAGTTATTCCTCTGTTCCTCTGACACCTGCAGTAGGAATTTTAGGGAAGGGGTATTTAATTGGCCGCAGTGTCTTCCCTTTTATTATTTACTTCACACTGCTGGGAGGAATTAATCTGGCATTTGACAGTGGCATGGTATGGTTGCTCTTTGGAACTTTAAGTCCAAACAGATGAAGCAGTTGGGAACAACACATTAATTATGTTGGCATCCATCTGTCTCAAGTGACTATGGAGTGCACCTCTGGAGGTGAAGTCAAACCTTTGATTTAGCAGCACTGAAGTGACCTCCCCAGAGTGCAAGCCTGGGCATTGTATATGAAGGTCCTGGGCTTCCCAAATGACAAGACACCCTTCAAGGCTTTGCTGATGTGGTCCAAAAGAAGCAGAACAACACATTAGGCACCAGTTTGGGTACAGGAGTTGCCATCCAACCATCTTAGGGACTCCACTCCAGATTTGTGTAGGGTTAAAAGGCGAAAGATTTATACGATCTGAAGAGAAACCAGAGCCCTGTTGGAAAGGAGTTACCTGCACAGAGTCAGCTGTGAGGCATCTTTCCAGCCAGGTGTTACCTGATAATGATAATGGCAATGGAGGACTGCTCTGGTGCTTACTTCGGCTTTTACTCGCAAGTAAATCCCAACAGTGGGTGGCTAAAGCTGACCACAGATGTGGGTGGGGATGGGGGGTGCCATTTGTGGAAAAGGGTTTTCATCCCTGCTCTGGGGAAGGGGTTGTTTTCATCCCTTCTACTTGCCAGCAAATGCCAACAGTGCATGCAAGCACCTGGATGGCTGGGGCTACCCATGTGGAGTGTCAGCTCGGCCCTGCACAGCTGTGGTGTTGCTTGACTTCCCACTGATTTGAAAGGGCCTTGTGCAAAGTAACTTCCTCCTTGGTTGATTATTATGTGAATTTCATCTTTAAAAGCAGGTGTTTTCTGCTTGTGGCAACGGCTTTGGAGAGTTGCCCAAAAACCACACTGCGCTTTACACCCAGTGCCCCCTTCCCCCTCATACCTTCCTGACTGGGAGCAGGTCTTGGGCAATCTGCGGGTGAAGCTGCCCCCCCCCGGCCTGGGGGGGGGGGTTGGGAGGATGATTACTCCCATCTCATCCTCAAAAATTACATACAAAAAGGCTCCCATGTAATGGGCAGCCTTTGCCATGGCAGCCAAACAGGAAGTTGGGTGGCTGAGTTTTTAACATTAGTATCTCCAAGAGTAGTGAATGGCACTATTTACTGAGAAGAAACTCCAGTGAAAATCCTCATTATTACATATTTTTACATGGCTGTTTATTTCTTTATATTTTATAATTTTATATAGGGATGCTTTTTGATGGCCTATATTTGTAATGCCTAATAAAGGTTTTTTGACCAAACTGCGGGAGGCAGTGGAAGACAGGAGTGCTTGGCGTGCTCTGGTCCATGGGGTCACGAAGAGTCGGACACGACTAAACAACTAAACAACAACAACAATAAAGGTTTGGTGAAGAAGAAATACTTCAGTTTTATCCAGCTCTTCCAAAGGGGGCAACCAGATCTTTTTCTTTGATTGTACAGCCACATATTTAGATGGAGATGGAGGCATCTGTAAAACATTTAATTTACTCCAGAGCCTATACTTGGGTAATATTAGCAGCAACCCAAAAGTCACAAAGTTTGGTCCTCTCCAGAGTCATCCCAGGCCAGAAAGAAATGTCTCCCCTACCCAACTACATCACCATTGCAGTATATCAGTTTTTCAAAGTACAGTGGTACCTCAGGTTACATACACTTCAGGTTACATACTCTTCAGGTTACAGACTCCGCTGACCCAGAAATAGTGCTTCAGGTTAAGAACTTTGCTTCAGGATGAGAACAGAAATTGTGCTCCGGCGGCATGGCAGTAGCAGGAGGCCCCATTAGCTGAAGTGGTGCTTCAGGTTAAGAACAGTTTCAGGTTAAGTACGGACCTCCAGAACGAATTAAGTTCTTAACCTGAGGTACCACTGTACATTTGTTTGTGTCTTTATTTTCTGTTGGTATAATTTTTCCCAGAGTATATTTTTTCCATTATTTAAGTTTGTTTTCATTCCCCCCAACTTACAAATACAATATTTTGCAGAGAAATGGATGACTCATCATTTAAAAAAAAAAAGCTTTTCCAAAGCTCTACTGCTTAAATTTTAAGCCTTAAAACTGCTAAATGACCAAACAACACAAGTTTTCACCAGGTACATGGGGATCACCACTTGTGTGCAATTGGCGCTTGCGGTTAACACTTATACCTGCACAAAAACTGCACTGAAAGGGGGTGGGGCGGAATGGGACAGCAGTGGAACAGGGCAATGCCCTGTAATGGAACCCCACTGTAAGGGGCTCCCATAGAAGGAATGTGGTTGGTCATGGGTGCTGTAGACAAAAATGTTGAAAACCTCTGGTGTAGGGTTTACTCCTAAGCCCTTTCTTCTCCTGAAGATATCCCACAAAGCAGTGGAGGTTTAGGGTCAGAGTTTTCCATTTAGATGGTCTACTTCCCCAGGCTGATCCCCATCTGCCCCTCACTTCCCTCTACATCATGTGCAAAAAAAAAAAAAAGCTTCTTAACCATTGCTCTCATCTGCTCAATCCGCCAGAGCTTGCCTTTGCATGCAGTGGAAATCCCTAACTCAACAAGGGTTTGAGACCCAACGGCTACCCTCACCTGGTTTAGCTAGCCATTCAAAGCCAGTTCCTGGGGTGTGGATGCTGTCACTTGCTGAGAGCTGAGAGCAAGGGGGGGGCAAAGGTGGACAAACTACCCCAGAATGAGCACAACGTGTCCTCCACCAGAGGTAAAACCCCTCCCCTAACAACTCATGCACTCCACATTAAGTATACAGAAACACGATTGGGTTCTGGGCACCCTTAAGGGATCTGACTTTGCATTATGCCTTTACCCCTAACAAACAAAGGACTTACTGTGTTTTGACCTTGGATTATGTCTGGACCTCGCCTTTCATGCTACATCTGTGTTTTGGCTTTAGAATGTGAATGGTCTTGGGACAATTTGTCTTGAGGGTTCCTGACATCAAGGAGGAAGTTTCAGTCTATAGACCTTTCCAAACCATACAGATTTTTGGTTCCTTGGAATTCCTGACAACCGCCAGGTACAAGCTGCTAGTGAATTTTTAATTGAATATTCCTCAGAATCAAAGCTTCTGGAAACATTTCAATGGTGGGGGTGGGTGAGCCAAAGAAATCAGTCACTAGTTAAGTCAGGATGTAACTGGACAGACAACTGAGATCTTTTATCTGATCTCTAGTTTCTTTACATATTTGCAGATAATAGTGGTGTAATGGAAAAACGAGCCTTCTAGACTGAGCACATAACAATGCCGGAAAGTGTAATGCTTTTCTCTTCATTCAGCTTTCCTAGTGGAACTAGTTCCCCCTACTAAAAAAAACCCCAAACTAAAACCGGTGCCATTAGGGGGAAACTATTAATATCCTAGATTACAATTTTCAGTTTTCTTCTCGCTCTTGGCCTTCAGAAGTTAACATTCATTGTGCCATCACTGCATAGAAATTATTCACTTGAAAAGCCCCAATGCAAGAAACAGAATTTGTCTGCTTTATCAATTTATTCAGATCACAATTCAAATGGAAATCCCTGTGCCATATTTTCTCTAACTACGTCTCCCAAATCTCAATTTCCTGCCCTCTTGCACCTGCCTCAGGCATCTTCAGCATCTCCAGAGATCTTCCACACCCTGCCGCTGATAGCACAGTTTCCTCCCAAGTCCCATGAAGGGCACATCTACAGGCCAGAAGTATAGGATGATGGCTGGGCATCAACACATGTTGCTTGGGTGACATTGAACGACACCAAGCCATTCAGACTTCGTTTTACTCCTGTTGGGATTGTTGTTATGAAATTACAGAAATCTGGTGTTGCACATCCTTTGAAAGCAGCCGACACTTGACTTGAACCCACTAGAAAGAGAAGAATGTTAATATGAGTCAGGGTGGACTTAAGGACCCGGCACACTTGGGCAACTTGCAGGGCCCTTTAACGCCCACCCCTGTTATGTTCCCTGAAAATTCACAAGATTTCAGGACCATTTCAGATTTCAGGTATATTTCAGGACCATTGCACCTGAGAACAGCCCACTTCTGATGTTTTCCACAAGCCCTGCTTTCCCTTTCTTCCCTGTCTACTACTCTGACCAGACCAAGGCTATTGGGTGAAGCCCACATTTGCGAATTTAGCCACCAATTTAATTTCCCCCAAAGCCCACAATACAACATCCCTCCAAGGCACGTGGAAACTCAAAATGGGAATGACAGCTTTGTACATGTTTGCTTCCATGCGATCAGGAATTTCCCAGGACTGTCTGGGGGTGGGTCAACACCATGCAATTGACTAAGGAATGGGGCAAGCGGTGTAAAGAAAACTTTAAATTCATCCCCTCAAATAAAACACAGATCCCCACCCCATCCTTTGCTTTTATCACATTTGGTCAGAAAAGGGTCATGTTGCTGATGGCTGAGAGCTGCTTTCCCTCACCCCCACCCTCTTCTGATTGGCAGTTCTACTCACCTTGCTGCATGATACCAGCAAATGTTATGCACTTAGTCCCTCTAATAGGGCAGTTATGGGTGTCGACGACCACACAATTATTTGCATTCCTTGTGAAACAGAATGGGCACTGCAGTGGACCAAAACTCCCAGGTTGAACTGGCAAAATGAAATTTATGGTCAGCAGATGGATTCCATTTATTTTGACATAACTGGTCCATTCTGGCCCTTATTTTCCAGTTCGTACAAAGGGTTATCACTCCCCCCCCCCCGCATGGTGTTCTAAACGTGTCATCAAATGTTCCAGCTGGGAAAATATAATATAAATATTGTTGAGTGTTGCTCATGAGTATGGCTTCTGTATGTAACATATGCAGGTCTTTCTCAGAACACGCATCTTGGTGTCTACCTGCTTCTGCATGAGAGTGATCTGAATTGTGTGAAATGAGATTGACAATTCTGCCAGCCAGGACAAAAGCAGATTGGCATTGATCCTTACCAGCCTATGAGATGAAACAAGGCTTGCCCATAGATTCTAGGATCCAGGCTTACTCCATACATATTCAGTCTCCATACACATTCTGTAAGGGCTGAAGTATATTATGCATATATTATGGAAAGGCTATATTTAAAGGAGTGGGACGCGGGTGGCGCTGTGGGTTAAACCACAGAGCCTAGTACTTGCTGATCAGAAGGTCGGCGGTTCGCATCCCCGCGACGGGGTGAGCTTCCATTGCTCTGTCCCTGCTCCTGCCCACCTAGCCGTTCAAAAGCACGTCAAAGTGCAAGTAGATAAATAGGTACCGTTCTGGCGGGAAGCTAAACGGCGTTTCCATGTGCTGCTCTGGTTCGCCAGAAGTGGCTTAGTCATGCTGGCCACAAGACCTGGAAGCTGTACGCCAGCTCCCTCGGCCAATAAAGCGAGATGAGCGCCGCAACCCCAGAGTCGGCCACGACTGGACATAATGGTTAGGGGTCCCTTTACCTTTATCTTTATATATAAAGAATG
This sequence comes from Podarcis raffonei, assembly GCF_027172205.1. Taxonomy (NCBI): domain Eukaryota; kingdom Metazoa; phylum Chordata; class Lepidosauria; order Squamata; family Lacertidae; genus Podarcis; species Podarcis raffonei. The sequence continues at coordinate 14,680,296 of NC_070609.1, forward strand.
GACACTTGGTGGAATATACCGTATTTTTCGCACCATTAGGGCGCACCGGACCATAGGGCGCACCTAGTTTTTAGACAGGGAAATCAATAAAAAAAATCTTTCCCCCCCCAGCCCCAAAGAGCAGCGTAAAGGCTGCGCACAACCTCTCCCTGCCGGAGAGAAGCCATAGCCCCGTGCAGCCTCTCCCTGCCGGAGGGGTTGCGCACGGCTATGGCACAAGCCTGCATTTGCTCCATAGGACGCACACACATTTCCCCTCAGTTTTTGGAGGGGAAAACCTGCGTCCAATAGAGCGAAAAATACGGTAAATGTCTTATTATTACATTTTTTTCCTTTAGGAAGTTCTATATTTTGCCTCTGGGCAAGAATTGTTGATACAGAAAGTGTCCAAAATACAAGGGCCCTTACACTGAATAGGGTTTTCGTTGCATAGGTCAGTATTGCAGCATTCAGCTTGCATCCGAAAGAATTGGAGGGTTCCTCCAGCAAAAGAAAAGATGCCTGGGATACAATCCTGAGTGTTAACGCAGTCACTGTAAGTAGGTCTGAGGATGTCTTCAGCAACTGTGAAGAAGAATTAGAGAGGAATATCAAGTCAATCATTTTTGCCCCAGATTTTGTAGAGAGAACATTTGGAGGGGAGAAATCCTGGTTAAGAGATGAATCACTAAATATGTCAGGTGCTCCCCTTGTAATATCATCATAGAACTCAGAAATCTTTCTGGAGAATCCTTCATCCCCATTAATAAAGTTGTAGTCCACATAATTCCTTCTGTGAGGAGAAGATGTTGAACGCAGGCAGACTCTTCTGTATATTTTACAGAAGACTTTTGGACTGAGTCACATGTGTATGGATTTAAATGTGTATGGATTTTACTGTAATTCTTTGATCGCACAGAGCATGATAATTTCTGAGTGTGTGGAAGGCCTCTGTTGAGAAGGGTTCTTTGTACATGGGGGCGGCGGGGAGGAGAAACCTTACTCACATATATCACTTTGTAGAGCAACTTCACGGCAAGTGTTTCCTGAACAATTACGTGCCTGTCGCAGGATACAAGTGTTGTTGTTCAGATATCGACATGTCATACATTGTAGTGACGCCCCTACAGAGAGAAAGGAAGATCACAAAAGCTCAGTGTCATGATCGTATGCCACAAGGCATCTCCATTTTGGTGACTCAAGGAAAAAAAGGTATAAAAAGACAATTCTTGGGTGCCAAGAGAGAACCCCAGTAGCAACTTAAAATCACAAAATAGACAGCAAAATAAACCCTTAATATATAACTTTCTAAGTTCTTTCCAAAGTTCTCCTCTTTTAATTGCATAGAGAAAGACCACACATAATATCAAAGGATTTTAAACTTGGAAGGGACCCCACAGGACATCTGCTCCAACCCCCTATGATGCAGGAATCTCAACTAAAGCATCCATGATGGATGGCCATCCAGCCTCTGCTTAAAATCCTCCAAGAAGGAGAGTCCATAACTTCCAGAGGGAGACCATTCCACAGTCAAACTGCTGTTGCTGTCAGAAAGTTCTCCCTGATGTTTAGTTGGAATCTTCTTTCTTGTAACCTGAATCCATTAGCTTGGGTTCTAGATTTCCTGCAGTTGTGACTCTAAATAAGTAATTTGTTTACTCAAAATATTATGACTTCCTTGCACAAGTGTTTTGTGGACAGTCAAGCAATCTTCATAATGTGACGTTTCCTCTTTCATCTGTTGAATGTATTTTTTAAAGTTCTGCCACATCTTGCTGAATCGACTTCAAAGCTTGAATCTGAGCCAGGATTTCCTTCAACAAGTTTGTATAAGAATCCTCCTCCGCCATTTTCCCTGGCTCGGCATATAATGACGCAGCTGGAATTAAGCTAGCTGCTGTTTGCTTAGATCTCTACTCTTACCAGATTAATGAACTGTACAAATTGGATAAGAAAAATGGTTTTGCTTCTGAAAAATCTAAGCTGGAGGCAGAGTTGTTGGACACTAAAGGTAAAAAATTGTCTAAAATGTATAAGTTATTGTTGGAGTGGCATACAAAAGATGAACAAGTTAAATCTGTGATGATAGATTGGGCAAGAGATGTAGGACATAACAATGTTTGAGGATTGAGAAAGACTGTGGAAGAAAGGGGTTAAGTTCACTGCATGTAGTGTGTTAAAGGAAAATATAATGAAAATGATGTACAGATGGTATTTGACTCCTGTTAAATTAGCAAAGACATATCATAACTGTGACAATCTATGTCAGAAATGTAAAGAAAAGGAAGGAACCTTTTACCACATGTGGTGGACCTGCCCCAAGGTGAAAGACTTCTGGGAAAAGATTTATATTGAATTGAAAAAAATGTTGAAATATACCAGAGGCCTTTCTTCTTGGAATAATTGGTCAGGAATTGCCCAAGAAAGATGTTAAATTATTTTTGTATGCCACAACTGCTGCTCGAATTTTACTAGCTAAAAAGTGGAAAACACAAGAATTACCAACAGTGGAAGAATGGCAGATGAAGATGATGGATTTTTCGGAGCTAGCCGACCTAACCAGAAGAGTCTGTGACCAGAAGGAGGAGGAGTATCAGGAAGAATGGACAAAATTTAATGATTATTTAGTCAAATTTGTTAAGTTAAACTAATTGGAAATAGCTTGCAGGTATTAGATTGGCTTAGGATTTTATATAAGTTAGGTGTTGAATTAATATGTTTAATTTTGAACTGAAAAGCTATAAGGATGTTAAAGGATTAAGTTAAGTTTATAAGAACTCTGGAAAACCGTTAAATGGATATACATTGAAATTCAACCAAGGGGAAGCAAGGAAGTCACTTAACAATGTTAACAAGGTTATGATTTATGTTTGGTTGTCTGTTTATTTGTTTGTTTGTTCATAATTTTGTGAAAATCAATTTTAAAAAATTGGGGGGGGGGATAACATGCCACTGCAGTTCTGGAGCAATAGCTCATTAAAAGCAAAATAATATGTGATGAGAAGTTTTATTCCACCCCATCCCCTTGCCTGCATGCCCAATTTGCTCCCTAATGGAGCAATCAAAACCCTAGCATAGCACGCTGGCAAGTGCAGCAGGTGGAGGTAGGGGGCCACAGCAGCCAAAAAGAGGGTCCAGTGGATGCTGGGGCAGTTCAACCCCTCCATGACATCAAAATACTCCATTTAGGGACTTTTCCTTGACAGGAAGGAGATCTTTGCAGCAGTGGGAGCCTGCTTGGCATCAACATTCCTAGATTGCACTCCTTTGGTGTAAAGATAACTATGATAGTGTTAGGGGACTTTGGTAACTTGTATGATTCACTTTCTCATCGCACCAAGATTCCCAGATTCTCCTGCTCTTCATCACAATATCCATCTATTCAATACCCCATCCAGGAGCACATGATGTCCTTGACCTCCTTTCTCTAGCTCCACTGACCCCCTCCCTATTCTAGAGGAAGTTAATGGAACACAAAATCTCTGGTTTCTACTCACCTACTGAAAACAAGCTCAAGAGGAGGCCTGTGCACAGAAGAGTCCTCATGGTGTTGGGATAATCAAGAGCTGAGAAGGACTTCAAGAAGACCTCATCCCAAAAAGGCAATGGATACAGCTATGAGCTTACAGAGGAATTTATAGTCAGGGATGGGAGCCTCAAGTAGCACTTGCGAATGACTGGTTTAATGAGATGCGAAAACTGGCACAAATGGAGGCTGCATGTTTTCCCAGAGAGCCTGTGATGGGATCTTGGAACACAAAGCAATTTTGAAATTGCATGCAATCTTCTTCAGGAACACCATGAAATTTTGGCAAATGAGAATCCAAGTTATCCCCAGTGATCTTCACAGTGGATACGGGAAAGCATTTTCACAATCATATTCACAGGGGTCAGAGACTCCTCAAGTATCCTGATTTATCTGGGACATCACAGATTGGCAGAAGCTACCACGGCTTCTGTTCCCAATCACGAATGCCCCAATTTTGATCCCTCGCACTGGTCGCGCCAGGTGTTTTAGGATTCTGCTGTGGTGCAAGTCCACAAACAGGACCAAAAAATGGAAGGAAAACTTACCTTGACCTCCTCTTGTGGTAGTTCATCTCCAACACCAGAGGAGGAGGTGAAGACAACTGTGCTGCAACAGGAAACAGTCTGCGCTGCATCAGGAGGTGCAGCGTAGGCTGGCAGGCCTTCTGGTGGGCTGCACCAGGCATCTCCAGAGAAGTTGGCAGTTTGATGTGGCCTACCAGAAGTCCAGCCTGGCCTCTGCTGCCTCTGGAAAAGTGGGTGGTTTGGTGCGGCCTGCTGGAAGGCTGTGCTGGCCTCCGCTGCATGGGGAAGGCTGCACCAGACTCCACCACGTCTCCCAACACTCCGAAAAGGAGGAAGAATGCTCAAAGGTAGGTCCAGTGCTTTTTTCTGGCAATTTGGTATCTCTAGGACTTTACCCTTTCAGCCAAGCTACTTTGGGTGGTCCATTATTTAGTATTCCAGAATTCATTTATTTTTAAAAATATTCTCCATTCTTAAGCAATAAGAGCTTTGCTATGGATGGAGGACTGCCAGTCTTTTCAACATAGACCAGAACTCTGCAAATAGGAATTGTTGTGGCCACTCTATTTTTGTGTCCCAAGCAGGAGCAAATTTTTAAGATCCCACACAGTGATCACTACAGGAGTCCCACATGGAAGATCATAGTGCGTTTTTTTAGTCTATATCTATCTCTGTGTTTGCTCGTGGTGTGTGTGTGTGTTAAAAAAAGTTTGGGGTGTTTCCCTACTACTACAGACTTTGGTTTTAATGCAGGCCAAAATCTGCAGAACCATTAATCCACTGTAAATGGTGCTGATAGGGAGCAAGGTGAATAAACTGCTTTCTCTCATTTGGCTTAAACTGCATTTCCCCCCTTTTTCTCTCCGTTTCTTAATAACAACTATGTTTCTCTTCTCTGTAAGTTTAGTCTTCCCTCCCAAGGCCCCCTCAAAGTGGCAAAAGCTTTGTTATCTCTTGGCCCACTCTTCAGGATTTTGTGTGTGTGTGTGTGTGCTGAAAATTGCTTGAAAAAGCTGAGGTGAAAGTAGTGGCCACTCTACCTTAATGCCACCATCCCTGTATTTTTGGGTGCTTCTGCCAAATCATCCTTGGCATTTACTCTATGCATCCTTCCTCTATCACAGTGATGGCAGGGGCGGAGGAAGGGGTGTGTGGTACAGGCGGGCCGCCCCAGGTGTCACCACTGAGGGGGGTCACAAAATGCTGGGTGACACTCACCGCGGGGCCTGCAGTGCACTCAAGCCATGCGTCTCTCCTGGGAGTGACATGGTAGCTTGGGCACCCACAGATTCCGTGCTGCCCCAAACAGTCCATCTACCGCCTCCTCCACAGCTGTAGGGCAGCTGAGTGGGAGGAGGCAGGCAGACTCCTCAGAGGCCTCACAGAGCGTCCTGTCCCAGGTGAGTGATGGGGAAAGTTTTCATGTATTTCATGTACACAAGGCTTCCTTTACAAATTCTCGAGCATATATATTTGAGCCATGAGATGGCCTTATAGCTTTTTGACATCTCTATGAAATCCCAGTTTGGAGGCTTTTCAGAAGTTAATGAATATGGGTTGAACTTTGGCTCTTCTGTGTTTAGGTTAAGGGTGAGTTGTGCTGTTCCATATTTCATCTCATTTCAGAACTCAAGGAGCAACCAAAATTAATGTTCTTTGGCTGCTGGCATCTGTGAGCTGCAGCGAACATGTACAGAGTGTCAAGAAAATTGTTCACCCACTTAGGGCCCTGGCTAAAAGCTGACAATTATTCTGAGGCAGCTGCTTAATCTAGGCATTCTGTCTTTAAGGCCAGGGATGAGGCCTGAAAACTTGGAAGCAGTTTCATCTGTGGGAAAGTGTATATGTGAAAGTACCAAGAGATTCTAATTTTGAAACCTGATTGCTTACTATTACAAAGCAAGCCTATACTGGTGGTTTGGGGTCAATCTGCCACCATGCTGCTTTGCAACACCTGGGATGCTGTGACTGTTAGGATATTTCCGTTCCACCTTAAAAGGGAGCGGGATGTTTGTATAACAGCCTGCGCGTTTCCTGTCTCACAAGATGTTTATGTTGTCTGTTCCTTTTGTTTTCTGCTGTTTTGCCTGAGCAGTCGGAGCAGACGGTCATGTCTTCTCATGTTCTGACCTACGCCAAATAAAACCTGTAAATATGCTGTTCTGCTCTCATGCTGTGCAACTTTTTGCTGTGTGAATTCTGCTGTTAGAGTGTGCACTAAGCCTGAGGCTTAGTGTCGCTAAATTGCTGGTACTGCGTGACTACGGGAGGTCGATGGATCGTCCGGCACCGAGCTTGGGGGCTCAGATGGACTTTATCTCCCTGGCAGTATCCCAACAACAGGTTTCGGGCCCAGATTCACGGCACTTGCAGGAGAGTAAGACAGCGACAGACTGCTGAGAGGTATGTGCTGGGAAAGTGAAAGCAGAGGCTTTTCTGGATGCTGCGGAAAAGGCTTTTGATGTCCAGCAAAACTAATTGGCCTGGGAGCCGAACCAGAGGCATCGTGATTTATGGGCTGCCGAGATAAGCCCTCTTTGAAGGCATAACGGCTCACGTAAAAAGCTGGAATGGAGTTTTTCCAAGCTTCGGAGGCCACTGAGTGCCCAAAGTTAAATCGGCACAATTATAAGACCTGGGCAAAATGGTGTGAGAGTTTGCTGCGTCAGTTTGGAGTCTGGCATACTGTCTCTGAAGCCACTCCAGTTCCTCGGACAGAGAAATGGCAGGGCCAGAATTTGAGGGCCATTGATATAATAGTCTTATCCGTCTCTCTGGAGGAAATAAAGACGCTTGCTGGAAATCTCACGGCACGTGACATGTGGGATGCTTTGAAAAAGGCCCACCTGCCAATCACCCCAGCCCAGGGTTTGAATGCATCGGAGGTCCTGGCTGTTTCCCAGAATGCTAGTGAATGCAGGGATGCTGAGGGCACCGATTGCAAGCTGCAGGGGGAGCAGACCGTCACGTCATCCCAGGCAGCATTCCAGCCTCCAGGGGGAGCCAAGGAGTCGGCAGCTGAGAGCTCTGTTTCTCGTGAGAACCAAGGTCAGAGCCTATGCAGAGGCCGGAAGGCCAGATGTAAACAAAGGATAAAGCCTGCAGATGGCCAGGAGCGGGGGGGCAAGTTGCAAAAGCCCACGCCAGTGGAAAACAAGGCTATGTTTGCTGGCACAGCTCCACCAAAGGCTAAAGGCACGTCTGATGGCCAGGAGTGGGGGGGCAAGTTGCAAAAGCCCACGCCAGTGGAAAACAAGGCTATGTTTGCTGGCACAGCTCCACCAAAGGCTAAAGGCACGTCTGATGGCCAGGAGCAGGGGGGCAAGTTGCAAAAGCCCTCGCCAGTGGAAAACAAGGCTATGTTTGCTGGCACAGCTTCACCAAAGGCTAAAGGCAAGCTGCAAAAGCCCACGCCGGTGGGAAACAAGGCCAAGGCCAGGTTTGTAGTGGATTCAGGTTGCACGCGCCATCTCACCAAAGACCACCATCTGTTTATCTCCTTCACACCTCAAGATGGAGAGGTCCAGCTGGCTGATGGAAGGACTTTGCAAGCTGCAGGAGTTGGGACTGTGAAACTTGCAAGTCTGCACACTACCATCAGAAATGTACTTTTTGTTCCAGGAGCTGCGGACAATTTGATTAGTGTACCACAGCTGACTGGGCGTGGTTTTGAGGTTTCCTTCAAGAGGACTGTCTGTGTCATCAGAAAAGGCAAAGAGGACATGTGGCATGCAAAGTTGATGGATGGTTTGTTCTGTCTAACTTATGATGACAATGCTGTTATGTCAAATGCTGATACTTGTTGTGTTGCACAAACTAACAAGGTTCTTCATGCAGGATGCATTCACGATGCACATAGAAGATTTTGTCACCTCTCTTGGCAAGCGCTAGCCAAGATGCCTGGGTTGGTTGAAGGTTTGGACATCAAACCTTGTAAATATCACATGAAATGTGTATCTTGTGCAGAGAACAAGGTGAAGGTTGCTCCAAAAGGCAAGGAGTCTAGCAGGCAGGCTTCCAAACCCTACCAGCTAGTTCACGCAGACCTGGTAGGTCCTCTAGCGCCCTCTTTGGGAGGAGCAAGGTACTTCATGGTTCTAATTGATTCTTTTTCCAGGTACATTCATGTGTTTATGCTCGAGCAGAAATCGCAAGCATTTCCTAGGTTCAAGGCATTCTGTGCTTGGTTGGAGAATGCTCATGGTAAACGTATTGGCTGTCTGTTTACTGATCGAGGCGGGGAGTTCACTTCTCAGCAGTTTGAAGCTTTCCTGACTGAGAAGGGAATCCAGCATGACATGTCAACGCCTAGATCTCCATGGATGAATGGGCTTGCGGAGAGAGCAAATCAAACGTTGCTGCAAGGGATAAAAACCTTGTTGCATGATGCCAATCTCCCTGAGAAGTTTTGGGGGGAGGCTCTGGCGAATTTTGTTTATTCTTTTAAGAGGAGACTGTCATCACCTATTGGCTGCACTCCCTATGAGAAGATGTTTGGTAAGAAACCTAATGTCAAGCACTTGAGAATCTTTGGTTCTGACATGTGGGTACACACCCCACAAAGCAACAAGCTTGGGAAGCATGGGGCACATGGTTTGTTCATGGGGTACGAAAAAGGTGCATACAGGGTATGGATGACTAACTCAAAATCCATAAAGTTCACAAGGAGTGTTGAGTACAATCCTAAGTGGGGGGAAAATGTGGGAATTTTCCAGAGTTACCCAGAGGAGGATGAAGGTGATGTGAAGAAAGCAGATCATGCTGAGAAAGCTGAGGAAACTGAGGATGATGATGATGATGATGATGATGATGATGATCAGAGTTCGAATTCCAGTTCAGTGGGCGGCGCTGCTGCTGCTGTCAGTGACAGTGATGACACAGCAGACTATAAGAGCGCAAAGGCCTCAGTCAGACCGTCTGATGAGTCTGACAATGAACTGGAAGAACCACTGTTCACCATTGGTCAATTTTCTCCTAAGAAGGAGGAGATGAGTCCAGAAGACTTGCGTCTGGTTCGCAGGTCTGAAAGGGCGACCAAAGGCAAACCTCCAAAGAGATTTGCTGATGAGTTTGCTAAGATGGCAACTGCTGTTCTTAGTAGCTCAGAGAAGGTATGGGAACCTTCTAGCTTCAAAGAGGTCCAGGAGTTAACCTCTAAAGATGCTGAGCCTTGGCTTAATGCCATGAAGGCTGAAGTTGATTCCTTGAACAGGAACCAAACTTGGGAGCTGGTACCGGTAGTCCCAGGGATGAGACTGGTTGGCAGCAAATGGGTCTTCAAGGCCAAGACAGACCAGAATGGCAAGGTTGTCAGACACAAAGCCAGATTGGTTGCCAGAGGTTTTTCACAGGTACCAGGACAGGATTACCACGAGACCTACTCACCCACGGTCAAATATGAGAGCATTCGGCTGATGCTCAAGATCGCTGCGGAGGAGAAACTGCATGTTTCCCATCATGACATAAATACAGCTTTTTTGTACGGGATTTTGGGGGAGGAGCTGTACATGCTTCCACCTGATGGAATGCAGATACAGAAGGGAATGGTCTGTAAACTGCGGAAATCCTTATATGGTCTCAAGCAGAGTGCCAGGTGTTGGAACACAAAACTCACTGAGACATTGCTCTCTCTAGGTTTTCACCAGGGCAAAGCTGATCCATGTGTGTTTGTCAAGGAGGAGGGGCAAAACAAACTGTATTGTTTATGTTTTGTTGATGATCTTCTGATGTTTTGGAAGAATCAGGCTTTTTACCAAAGCACCCTATCTCAGCTGAAGGAGCACTTTGACATGAAGGATCTTGGTGAGGTATCCAACTATCTTTCTCTGCAGGTGGAGAGGGACCAAGCAGGTAATTTTCTGGTACACCAAACACAGAAAATTGCTGATGTATTAACCAGGTTGAATTTGGTTGATGCAAACCCAGCAGACACACCGATGGTGACAGGTTACCAGGTAGACAGTACTGCTGAAGCGTTTTCTGACACAACGCTGTACAGATGCATTCTAGGCAAGTTGAATTTCATTGCTAGGTGTTCAAGACCTGACATTGCTGTAAGCACTAACCTGCTTAGCAGACATGCTAACAATCCTACTGTTCAGGATTGGAAAGTTCTGAAGCGCATAGCCCGGTATTTGAAAGGGACTATGCACTACAGGCTGAGGTTCACCAGTCAGAAGACTGGAGGTCTTGAAATCTTTGCAGATGCGAGTTTTGGAAGTGACACCACGGATGGTACGAGCACTTCTGGAGTATGCTACATGTACAACCACTGCCTGTTTGACTGGTTGTGCAAAAAGCAGACGACAGTTAGCCTAAGTTCCTGTGAAGCGGAACTCAATGCTCTGTCATTTTCACTCATGGATTGTGAATGGTTGATGCAACTGTTTAAGGACATTGGGGTTTCTGTGAAATGTCCTATACAAGTGTATCAAGACAATAGATCTTGTTTGGCTTTGCTGAACTCAGAGAGTTGCAAGCAAAGGACCAAGTACTTGCAGATTAAGCTACATCGTGCAAGAGAGTGTATTCAGAAAGGACTCATTCAGGTGTCCTACATGCCAGGAAATGAAATTCCTGCTGATCTGTTGTCTAAGGTTGTTAACAGAGAACAACTTAAGGTTTACGCACAAAGGTTGCAATTGGGTTGAACCACAGGTACTACAGGTTACACGGAAAGGGGGAGGATGTTAGGATATTTCCGTTCCACCTTAAAAGGGAGCAGGATGTTTGTATAACAGCCCGCGCGTTTCCTGTCTCACAGGATGTTTATGTTGTCTGTTCCTTTCGTTTTCTGCTGTTTTGCCTGAGCAGTCGGAGCAGACGGTCATGTCTTCTCATGTTCTGACCTACGCCAAATAAAACCTGTAAATATGCTGTTCTGCTCTCATGCTGTGCAACTTTTTGCTGTGTGAATTCTGCTGTTAGAGTGTGCACTAAGCCTGAGGCTTAGTGTCGCTAAATTGCTGGTACTGCGTGACTACGGGAGGTCGATGGATCGTCCGGCACCGAGCTTGGGGGCTCAGATGGACTTTATCTCCCTGGCAGTATCCCAACAGTGACTTCCTTGCTTCAGATTTTAACTGATAAGGTCTCCATGTTCTGTGGAACTGCCTGGTTGCAAGGGACCCTGAGGTCCAACTGGTCCAACTCTCTGCAATGCAAGGATCGCAACTAAATCATCCATGAAAGATGCATAAGTCTGCTTTGTACATTTCCTGTTGGAAATTGTAACGAGTTTTATGGGCTATACGGTCCCATTTTATACTGCAACATTTTCTTTCTGAATAATAACACTTCCTTTCAAATCGGTATGCATTTATTTGGGAACAGCCTTGTTATTAAATCCACTTCCTAACTTCTTGCTTGCTATTGAGCAAGTTTGCAACTGTGAGGTTCAGAGAGCAGAGAGCCCCATTTTCTCCAAACTCTTACAATCTCCTGACCCAGTCTGATTGACAGAAGGAGTTTTGGTGGTGGGGAATGGAGCTGGCAGGCTTGGGGTATTAGACACAGCTGCAACACCCTCGTGGGACCTGGGGACCTGTCCTTGACAGTGGAGTCAGTTCCAAAATGCTGAATCAATTAAGGCCCTACTAATCAAGAACAAGTGCTTCGGTTTTATTGGAACTTGGTGGGGGTCCAGCATAATCAGAAAGAGCACAGACTTTCTCTGTTTTCCCAGGGATATGGCTAAAAGACAGCTGCTATTAGAGGGAACTTCTCAGCTGGAAAAACTAGAACGGGGTGTGAACAGGTGTCCAGAACATCAAGATGATGGTTGTCACCTTGTTCCAAACTTATTGAAGAAATTTGATGGAATTCTTTCCTGGAACACTGTACCAACCCATGTGCTCTACTCTTAGCCAATGTCAGCAAATTGCTGGGACAAAGGTAATGAGATGTTTGGCTACCCAATTTCTTTATTTAATTAAGAAAAGAATGCAACAGTTCCCAAACTGTCATCTACAAACCACTGGTGCTCCATGGGATTAATTCAGGTTGTCTGTGGGGGGTCTATGGAGAACTAGACTTGCAGCCAACGGCCTTTCAATGGGATCTGTCAATAGCACCCACGTCCACCCTTAACTGGAATCACCAGCAGCAGCACATTCTGAATATATTCCAAAGTACCTTCTGTAGAAAAGGTTGGAGCATTCCCATAGAGAAGCCAATAATGTGTTTTCTGGGGCAAAATCATTACTTTTCACATGGCATGTCTACTGTGAAAAATTTGTCCTATCAGATAGTTCCCTCATCCAGGATCAGTTTATGGACTCGCTCAAATCCCACTGTCTTTATTAGCACTTGGCATGGGGGTCCAATCTTTCTATGGTTTCCTGAGGCCCTTGCGAAGAGTAAACTGATGTTGGGAGACAATTATCATTTGGCATAACTAGATGGGGTAGAGACCAGTGTCTGGAATATAGTGATGATGGTCATCAGCCTCTTTTACTGGTACTGTAAGCTCACTGCTGTCGTTTGATGAAATGCTTGTTCTGGAACACTGTTCCAGCCTGCCTGTTTTATTGCTACCCAATTTCACCAGGTTGCTGGGAAGAGTTCCCTATACCTTTGGTCATCTGATTACTTTTCATGATTAGGAAAAATGTTGCAAACTACAAAAGGTGAAGGAAATATTTCTCTCTGTAACAGAGTAATAATGTTACAGCTTGTAACTGATTGCCCATCAATCTATGCCCATCAATCTGTGTGGGATATTGCTATATACCAGATTAAGACCTCATTCAGTCAGGATTTGATACGTTGACAAGGGTGCTGATATGGCATGTATTACTGAGACCTTGGTGGGTGATTTACAAAATACATTTAAAGGAAAAAACAGAAATATGAATTCTGTCGCTCCTTTAAGCCTATCAACTCAGACCATCTCTCATGTGTTCGTTGTTAATCAGTACCCTCCTAGGCTTTCTATATATATATATCCATCACACACAGCAGTTAGAGTATGTTTCATACACGCAATAGAGCAGCCATGATGGATTAAAGTGGATGAAACTATGCCATATCTGTGTCTCTTCTGTAGAAGCTGTGTAGATCTTTGATCACATTTTTGCTATTTAGATAAGACTAATGGAAACCTTAGCATCATGATAAGAGTAGCAGAAAAATATCTAGGCTACCAATGCAAAAGGGAAAGCATAAGATGCTTTGGAAAAGCACTAATGGAGTGTGTCAACATGCCAATGACACAGCAGGGATCACAGTTGTTTATTTCCCACCCCTTACTGCATGCATCCTTCCGTCTTGCGAGACAATGGAGTGCACCTACAGGGGTGAAGTCAAACCATTGCATTAGCAGCCGCAAAAGTGACGCCTCTGGGACGCAAGCCTCAGCAGTGTGTATGGAGGTCCTGGGCTGCCCAGAGGATAAGACACCTCTCTTGGCCTCACTGACATAGTCCAAAAGAAAGCAGAATAATTCAGAATAAATGTACAGGGGAAATGTAACACCTGTACCAAATGTTCTGTAAATAAAGCTCCCAACCCACAATTTCATGCCCTCTTGTGTCTGCCTCCTTGAAACACATTCACTCTGCAGCATCTTCAGAGATCTTCCAAGCCTTCAGAGATCTTGTAAGTCTCAGGATGGGAATTGATTTCTTCTATAACCTTTAAGGTCTGACCTTCATAATTAATGGGATCAATGCATGTTGCTTTGATGACATTGAAATATATCCAACCATTAAGAATTTGCATCACATCTTTTGGGGCTGTTGTTACAAAATTGCAAAAATCTAGTGTTGCACATCCTTTGATATCAAGAAACTCTATCGTTTCATTCACTGAAAAGAGAGGAATGATAATATGAGTGAGGGTTGACTTCAGGACCCAGTACACTTGGGCAACTTGCAGGACCATTAAGTCCACATTTTCCCTTTGACCCCACACACTGATAGCTTCTCTGAAAATTCAGAAGATGCATTTTCACCCAAAAGAGTGACTGAAGTGAATGTGAAGGCCACACCTGATGTCTTCCACAAGCCTTACTTTACCTTTCTTCCCTGTCTACTGATACTCTGACCAAACCAAGGCTACTGGGTGAAGTCCACACATGCAAATTTAGTCATCAATTAGATCTTCCATAAAGCTCACAATATTGCATCCATCCAGGGCCTGAGGAAACTCAAAATGGGAATGACAGCTGTTTCCATGCCTGCTTCCATGTGATCAGGGCAGTCTGGGAATGGGGTCAACAGCATGCCAGTGACTGAGAAATGGGAAATGAGAAATCTACTTTTCTGCAGCTGCATTCTGCTGGATTAAAGAATGGATACAATTAGAAGACACTGATGTTCTAGATTTAGAGGGATTTGATAATTTGTTTGGATGGCATGCATACTTATGGTATGATAAAGTAAAGGCCCAAAATGCTTTAAAAAATCATGTAATTAGGAAATATCTCTATAATGTATGGACAAAATATAAAGATCTCTAAGAAAGGAAGACACCCAAATGACTTTCACCAGTGGAGGCGAAGGCCCAGAAAAAGTTAAACATGGATAGTAAATGGTTGAGATATTCAGATTTATTATTGGAGGATAAAGAAGGTTATAAACTAAAACCATTTGACCAAGTTAGAGAGAAGATAAATTGGTTACATTTTCACCAGATTAATGAATTGTATAAATTAGATAAGAAAAATGGTTTTGCTTCAGAAAAATCTAAGTTGGAAACGGAGTTGTTGGATTCTAAAGTTAAAAATTTAACTAAAATATATAATTTATTGTTGGAGTGGCATACAAAGGATGAACAAGTTAAATCAGTGGTGATAGATTGGGCAAAAGATTTGGGACATAACATAATGTTTGAAGACTGGGAAAGACTGTGGAAGAAAGGGGTCAAGTTCACTGCATGTACAGTGCTAAAGGAAAATATAATGAAAATGATGTACAGATGATATTTGACTCCGGTCAAATTACCAAAGATTTACCATAACAGTGATAATCTATATTGGAAATGTAAAGAAAAAGAGGGTACCTTCTATCATATGTGGTGGACCTGCCCCAAGGTGGGTGAAAGACTTCTGGGAGAAGATTTATAATGAATTGAAAAAAATGTTGAAATACACATTTATTAAGAAACCAGAGGCCTTTCTTCTTGGAATAACAGGTTTGGGTCTGCCCAAGAAAGATGTTAAATTATTTTTGTATGCCACAACTGCTGCTCAAATTTTACTAGCTAAGAATTGAAAAGCACAAGAAGTACCAACAGTGGAAGACTGGCAGATGAAGATGATGGACTTTTCGGAGCTAGCTGACCTGACTGGAAGAGTCCATGACCAGAAGGAGGAGGAGTATCAGGAGGAATGGAGGAAATTCAAAGACTATTTAGTTAAATATGTTAAGTTAAATTAATTGGAAAAACTTGCAAATACCAGATAGGCCTAGGATTTAAACATGTAATGTGATGAATTAATATGTTTAATGTTGAATTGTAAAGAAAGAAAGATGTTAAGTGATGAAGTAAATTTTATAAGAATATTGGTTTTGGAAAACCGTTAAAATGATATACAATGAAATCTAACCAGGGGGATACGAGTAAGTCACTTAACAATGTTATTAAGTTAGGTTTAAATAAGGTTGATATTTATGTTTGTTTGCTTGTTTGTTTGTCTAAAAAACTTTTTTGGAAAATCAATAAAAAAATAAAAAAGAGTGTGTTCCTCCCTGATAACCAGGAAACCTCACCTCCCTAGGGTGCATTTATATCCCTTTATTTCTCTTTCTCACTTACTGAAATCAGGGACAGATATATTTCCCCAAAGTACTTTCAAAACAAGGAAATACCACTTTAAAGAAAACCTTGAATATTTCCCTTCAAAGAAAACATCTGGTATAGCTCCCTCCCCCAGTGGTGTTGTTAGCTGCATGGGCGCCTGGAGCAGCAGCCTTGCCATGCACCCGTGGGGCGTGGTGATCCGTGTACGTCAGTGGCAAGGTGATCCTTTGTGCGCAGCGGCGGCAGCGGGATCCTCCGCGTGGCGGCGGCTCACACCTTTGCACCCAGGGTGAGCTGCCTATGGTGTGCCTTTTTCTCACCCTCCCCCCAGAGATGGCACCCAGGGTGAACCGCCCCTGCCCCCCTTCCTACGCCCCTGCCTCCCCTATTTGCTTTTATCACATTTGGCCAGAAAAGGTAGTTGGTGGCTGGCAGTTGATTGGCAGTTTACTCACCATTCTTTACAATAGCAACAAGTTTCAGACACTTAAGCGATTTGTGAGGGAGCATGAGGTTTGCCATGCAAGAAGTTGAATTCTCTGCCATTGGAGCAATGCACCACAGCGTCCTATGGTAATAATGATGTGGAACTGGCAAAATGGAGCATACGGTCAGCCCTTAGTTTCCATTTCAAACAGACACACACACACACACTGTGGAGTTTGGAACTGACAGGGTTAAAACTCCGTGGTGTCCTTTATCTGGGAGGAGGAGCT